>NC_047036.1:57748920-58373920 GCF_011762595.2 Tursiops truncatus | reverse complement strand
AGTGGACCCAAGTCTGGTTCAGTAACAGCAATAGTAACTGACTGATATAAACCCTATACACTTGTATCTGCCTTGAGACAGTCTTCCTGAGTTGAATAACTCATTCAAACTTCCTTCCTCCGTCGTGGCACCTGGGGTCTCCCATGGGTTGGGACATCCATGCAGGCCTGGGAGGTAGCATTTGGGTCCAAGCACAGAATGGATGATAATAGTGTAGGTTGAAGGCATAAGTCAAAGACCTAAGAAAGAAAGATGAAAGATGATTTCCCAGCCTCCATTACACACATGGGGAAGTGATGCAATAAGAATGTTGCGGCCTAACTATCTTATTGTTTTGAGAGAAAATGAAAAGTCAGCTTTCCATAGAGTATTTGCAACACCCCGTCGCCCATCACAGGCCCATTCTATGATTCACCCAGACACCCCTCTTTCTCTCTACTTCTCTTTTCCCACTGCTCCAGCGCCCAGAATCTCCTAACGAGGTCAGTGCAATGGTTTATTTGCTTATTTCTTTATTTTTCATGGCTGAGGTTTGATGGCAATTCACACCCCCTTCTCAATTCCCTCCATCTTCCCATTTTTCTTAAGTAGTTTCTCTCAGCTCCCCTGATCTCATCTTACGTGCATTCAAATTTATAGTGTCTGACATTTTAGCCAAAAAAGAAAATCTCTGGTGATGAGGAAATAAAAAGAGAATCCTTAAGAGCAGATGCAGATGTTGTATTTCCTGATTTAAAATGGGATATAATATCTAAGAGAAAAAATGCTGTCGTAAACATTTTTATTTTTCCTGACTGGATTTTTTTTTTAAAACGGTGCTTCCTATTGACTTAACATACAGAATAAAATAGAAGAGAAGGCTACAAAAATCTGACTATGTTCATTTTTGATTTTTCCCTCGGGCTGTGCTGCTCAAGGACAAAGGATCTTTTCTAAGAGGAGTGTTTCCCCTGTCCTGGAAAACTCCCAAAGACAGACCTCCAATTCAGCAGGTCAAAGGCCCACTTCACCAGAGGGGCTGCTTGGACAGGAAATGGTGGATTTCCTCTTCAATAGGGATCCCTCCCAGAGCTGGGCAGGTTTGGGGGAGGGGAAGGAGCTGTTCTGACCACTCAAATTCAGAATTTAAATTGGGAGAGATGGCTGGAGCTGAGATCCTGTCCCCAGGTTTATGAGGATGGGAGAAGGCACCGCCCTCTTGTTACAAATCTATGTCAGAGTTGGTAGAAAGGCCGAGTGGGAAGCTTTGGTTGCTCTGCAGAGCCCATGTTTCCTTGGTCAAATGAATCTGGGGAAACACTGATAAAATAAAGTTAAATAAGATTCTTCACTATTGTGGTTCTCTAGTGGACACTGGATTTAGTGTCCAGTATTCCCCAAATTTATATGATGCAAACTGACGGTTTTTGTTTTTCTTTTTGGTGGAGTAGCAAAATGTTCCTCAAGCAGAAACACAGAATTCCTGCCATGTGGGGAAATGATACAGCAAGAAATCTGTTACGAGGATCCATCTTCTTCCTCCTCAGTTGTCCTCAGCTCTGTAAGTAATAACAGCTCACTATACTTGGTCGCTTGGACTTATGTTCCTACCCAGTTCTGCAGGTAACCAAAGTGGTTACCATCTGTTTAATATTTGAAGACTCTTCTGAAAGAACATGGTCTTAGCAGAAAGAATTTGGAGACTGCATACTTGTTCTGTCCCTACTTAGTGGCAAAGCACAGTTTACCTTTTTGAAGGGGGAAAGAGCTTCAGAGAATATGGTACTGTTTACATGGGCACAGGAAATTATTGGCAAAACTGCAGCTATATTTTTCAGAGCTTCATGAATTACCCGTTGCATTCATGTAGAAAGCCGATCGCTTCCCTCTTTTTGTTTGGTATTGAAACAAACCCTTGGCTAGTTCCTTCATCAGGATCCTTGATTTTTACCTGGGCATGCAGAATCGGGAGAAATAATACATGCTTGTTGCTTTAGGGTGAATTGTTATGCAGTAAAAGCAAACGGGTGCAGACTGGTGTATAATAGGTGCTTAATAAGCATTCAGAATAAGCAAGTTGTGAACACTTGAGGGTATTTTATTTTCCTCTACAAGATGAAAAAAAAAGAGAATGTTTTGTGATCACGTTGCCTGACTTAGAAGTTGACAAATGGAGGAGAGGGTCATTGGAGGTATGCCAGGGACTTAGTCATTCTGTCTTTGCCATTCTGGAACGTTCAGTGGGCAGATGGCAGTGGGCTGCTGCTCTGTCGGGGCCCTTCTGCACAGGCATTTCTGATGCCCTGAACTCCAGTCTCACAGAACTGGGACCAGATGTCACCCCACTGGCATCTCACCTCCTATAGCCAGCTGAGCTTCTGAGACTTTGAAATGACCCAGTAAAAGTGTCAAGTTACCTAGTACCAAGTCTGACAGAGAATACACACTTGCTGAGGGGGAGTTTTCGTTTTGCTGTTTTTTAAGAGGCAAAAAATACAAAACGAGTTCTTTTTTTTCACGAAAATCTGTGCATGGGGTGTGGGAAGAGGATGGTTACCGAGGTGCATGATGTTCTGTTGTCATATGTTCATGCATTCTAAGGCAAATCCCCCCTCCAGCTGCACCCTCCCTCTTTCTCTTGCCTCCCAACCGATCCCACTTCACTGATCCTGCTGCTTTGCCTGTGAAAAAGGTCAAGACTTTCTAATTATAAAGAACCTTTCTTGATTCTGTTCCACCCCCAGTCAGGCTACTAGCACCAAGTGACCCCCAAACTGGTCTCCTCTCGGGGCCTCTGACTCTCATTGCTGGTCTGGCCACTGCAATCTGGCTTCCATCTCAGTTCTTTCATTTCCTGCTCCTGCTAACGTCAACTCTGACCTCCTAACTGCCACCTTGAATGGAAAGTTCAGTCCTTATCTAATTTGCTGAGCCTGCTGCCATTGAAACACCTCCTGGCTGCTGGGACATCACTGTGTCCTGGCCTCTTCTTACCCCTCTGACGATATCTTCTCATATTTCTTCCCTCTTCTTCTATCCACATACTGATGACTACCGTGCGTATGGTCTGGTAAACTTTGGTTGGTTGAAGGGGTAATTCAATGGATGGCCATAGGCACACGATTTGCGGCTGTCATGGCCTGAATCTTCGAGCTGACTGTGTCCTTCGCGCACCGGTGAGTTTGTCCAGGTGTGCTTTGTGTCCTGCCAGCTCCTGCTTCTTCGTGGGCACAGGGCTTCCACCGTTGACCAGACTCCCCCAGCTCCCGCATTTACTCTCCTCGGAAGCTTGGAGAACGTGTCCCCAGATGTCTCTTTCCTAAGCAACAGAAGAGAGTTTAGACTAGGTGACCTCTGGCGTCCCTCCTGACCTTGAAACTCTGTGATGGAATAAAGGCAGCCCAGAGCCAAAGGTCTGAGTTTCGGCAGCAGGATACATCCTGACCTGCCTGGCTCGTTAGGGTCAATCAGGAAACAGGTTGCTAAGACAATATTTGATTCTAGTGGATTAAGGTGGAGGTGGGTAGAAGAAAGTGTACTTTAAGGAGAACAGTTGTTACAGGGGCGCATAGAACAAGCCTGGAGCAAGCCCCACCTTTTCCTGGAAGCCTTTTATGCTCTATGGGCCCTCAGCTCATATAGCACACTGACCTTTAGAAAATATTCTGGTCTTAGACCATGATGAACCTCTGACCACATCGTTTCTCTCTCTCTTAAAATATGTATTTGTTTTGTAGCCCCCAAGATTAGGAGCCGAGATTAGGAGACATTTTTGGGAAATGCCCCATTTCCCATAATACCTAGTTTCATGCTGGAGACAGAGTACATGTTTCATAAGAATTTGATTGATAGGGTGAAAGTGAAAGTTTCCAAGGACTGTGACTGAAGCCTTCTGTGGTGGGCAGGCAGGGGATTGCTGGAGGTTCTCTCTCCTTGGTACAAGTCCCCGAGAAGGACCTCAGAGATGACCTGGGCTAGAGTTAGGTGATCACAGTGTGGCTTTTCCCAAAACTTGGGAGCCACCAAATTCATTGCTGTTGTGAGCTGAGGTCTTTCATGGTTGGTTTCCAGGAAGAAACAACCAAGTACAGAAGATGGGGTGATAGACTTTGGAGTGCAAGTGAGAGCTAGCTTCCCATTCTCCTGGGGCAGCAAATACTTTATGTCCCTGACTCTGATTCCCACTTCTAGCTCAGGTCCCACTGTCCTCTTGGAGGCTGAGAATTGCTGTGGGAGGGGTGGATGCATAGCTTTCCAAAATTTCATGCAAATTTGTGATGTATAATTTTTCTGGAGAATGAGTCCATTGCTTCAAACATCTTTATGCTCCTCAAGATGTTAAGAAACACTACTTTATCCACATTTCTGCTGCACAGACTTTCTTGAGAATGATATATATGGGAATATGCATAGATCCTACAAGAGAGTGTAGGGATGAGCAGGCCTTTTGGCTTGGGGCCTCTAGCTCAAAGGTGAAGTTCAAATTTTGATTGTTTTTTAAAAAAAGACTTTACCTTTTAAAGCAGTTTTAGGTTCGCAGCAAAATTGAGAGGAAGGTACAGAGATTTCCTTGCCCCTGCACGTGTGCATAACTTCCCCCATTGTCAAGATCCCCCATCAGACTCTGGGAGGGCTCACGCCAGGGAGTGCTTCCCAGGGCTTCTGCTGCCAGTGTCGTTGTCCTCACGGTGGGAGACAGCCACCCCCTGCCTCTGCAGGAGACCCTCCAACACTAGCAGATCTCTTCTAACCATGGAAGAATTGGATGGTCAGGGCTTCCCTAGTGGCACAGTGGTTAAGAATCCACCTGCCAGTGCAGGACCCACAGGTTCGAGCCCTGGTCTGGGAAGATCCCACATGTCGGGGAGCAACTAAGCCCATGCGCCACAACTACTGAGCCTGTGCTCTAGAGCCCGCGAGTCACAACTACTGAGCCCGCGTGCCACAACTACTGAAGCCCACACGCCTAGAGCCCGTGCTCCACAACAGGAGAGGCCACCGCAATGAGAAGCCCGTCCACCCCAATGAAGGGTAGCTCCCGCTTGCTGCAACTAGAGAAAGCCTGCGCAACAAAGACCCAACGCAGCCAAAAAAAAAAAAAAGATCCCCCTTCAGTGTGGCACATTCATTATGATGAGCCTACATTGACACATCATTATCATCCAAAGTCCACAGTTTACATTAAGATCACGCTTAGCGTTGTACATTCTGTGGGTTTGGACAAACGTATATACATCCACCATTATAGTATCCCACGGAGTAATTTCACTGCCCTAAAAGTTTTCTGTGCTCTGCCTATTCATTCCTCTCTTCCCACTAACCCCTGTCTCCATAGGGTTTTGTTTTTGTTTTTGCTTTTTCCATAATGACGTATATCTTAGAATATGCAGACTTTCCAGATTGGCTTCTTTCACTAAGTCCCATGCATTAAAGTTTCCTCCATATCTTTTTGTGGCTTGAGAGCTCATTTCTTTTTAGCACTGGATAATATTCCATTGTCTGTTTGTACCACAGTTTATTTATCTTGTTGAAAGACATCTTGTTGAAAGACATCTTGGTTGCTTCCAAGTTGTGGCAGTTGTGAACTAAGCTGCTATAAACATCCATGTGCAGGTTTTCGTGTAGACATAAATTTGCAGCTTCCTTGTATAAATACCAAGAGCATGATTGCTGGATCATCGGGTGAGAGAATGATTAGTATTTTTTTGTTGTTTGTTTTTGTTTTTTGCGGTACGCGGGCCTCTCACTGTTGTGGCCTCTCCCGTTGCGTAGCACAGGCTCCGGACGCGCAGGCTCAGCGGCCATGGCTCACGGGCCCAGCCGCTCCACGGCATGTGGGATCTTCTCGGACCGGGGCACGAACCCGTGTCCCCTGCATCGGCAGGCGGACTCCCAACCACTGCGCCACCAGGCAAGCCCGGGAATGATTAGTTTTGTAATCCAAACTGTCTTCCAAAGTGGCTGTACCATTTTGCATTCTCACCAGCAGTGAATGAGAGTTCTTGTTGTTCCACATCCTTGCCAGCGTTTGGTGTTGTCAGTGTTCTGGATTTTGACCATTCTAATAGGTGGGCGGTGGTAGCTCATTGTCATTTTAATTTGCATTCTCCTGGTGATGTGTGATGTGTGATGTGGAACACTTTTTCATGTGCTTGTTGCCATCTATACATCTTCCTTGGTGAGTTATCTGTTATGGTCTTTGGCTCATTTTTGAATCAGGTTGTTTGTCTTATTGTTGAGTTTTAAGAGGTCTTTGTGTATTTTGGATGAGTCCTTTATCAGATATACCTTTTGGAAATATTTTCTTCCAGCCTGTGGTTTGTCTTTTCATTCTCTTGACAATGTCTTTCGCAGAGCAGAAGTTTTAATTTTAATGAAGTCCAGATTAACAACTCTCTCATAGATTGTGCTTTTGGTTTCATATCAAAAAGTTATCACCGCACCCAAGGTCATCAAAGTTTTCCCCTATGTTATCTTTCGGGAGTTTTAGAGATTTGCATTTTATGTTTAGGTCTATGATCCATATTGAGTTAATTTTTGTGAAGAGTTTGAGGTCTGGGTCTGATTCATTGTTTTGCATGTGGATGTCTAGTTGGTCCAGCACCATTTGTTGGAAAGACTCTCTTTTCTCCATCTTATTGTGTTTACTCTTGATCTTTTTAGTTGCAAACTTGTTCATGCGTGTGGTTGACGTCTTGACACTAATATTGCTTCTAAATAAAATTAATCAATCTTCCTCTCACACCCATATTAGCTAAATCTGAGGGTGGGAAGATGGACTCAAGGTCAAGGGCCCTCATAATCGAAAACCCTGGGCTCGACAGAGGTGCCAGGTTGGTAGTTCCTCCAGGACAATGAAAGTCAACGTCAGGATTCAGAGGGGGCGAAGCCAGGGATGCATATCCTCTTTTCAGAACTCTGCCTTAACAAGGCCGATTTTTGCCACTCATCGTTTTAAGATCATGGCTACCGTGTTGACTGTTTCTATGAGCTCAGAAATCCTGTTTTTCTCTATTATTACCTCTTTTAGTTTTAATCTCTTTGGTTAGAGAGATAAGAAGAAAAGATTTTGGGGTGGCTATCATTGTTGAATAGTGTATTTTTATAATAATATTAATAATGAGAAGAAGGAGGAGGAAGGAAAGAAGAAGTAGTAATGATTATTGAGCATTTACTATAACCTAGGTACTGGGTTTTTTTAAATAAATTTATTTTATTTATTTATTTTTGGCTGCGTTGGGTCTTCATTGCTGCACGCGGGCTTTATCTAGTTGCAGTGAGCGGGGGCTACTCTTCGTTGCAGTGCACGGGCCTCTCATTGCAGTGGCTTCTATTGTTGTGGAGCATGGGCTCTAGCGCACGTGGGCTTCAGTAGTTGTGGCTTGCGGGCTCTAGAGTGCAGGCTCAGTGGTTGTGGTGCATGGGCTTAGTTGCTCTGTGGCATGTGGGATCTTCCTGGACCAGGGCTTGAACCCGTGTCCCCTACATTCGCAGGTGGATTCTTAACCACTGCGCCACCAGGGAAGCCCCCTAGGTACTGTTTTAATTGCTTTGCATGTATTATACCAGTGGCTCCTCACAACCATATCATAAAATACCATGATTATCCCCAATTTACAAATAGAGAAACTGAGGTACTGAGAGGTTAAGAATTTGCCTGAGCATAATAGCTGATTAGGCAAACTAGGGTTCAAACACACAATCTGGTTCTTAGTGATGCTGTGCTTTTCTTCAAAGGGTCCAGCCTTCCAATAAGAATCTCTAAAAGGGTTGTAATGGTGACTTTGATCTTAGTGGTCTCCGGGCACAGGGTCCACTCGTGTCACTGCTGGGTGAGTGGGCTTTCTCTTGCCCCCTGGTGAGTAAGGTGAGGAGATTGAGTTGAGGGGAAGCCAAGGACTTCCTCCAAATATATGCATGCTTCTGTTCCATCCTGGGGCACCTCTTTTGGGCACATAATGTTGAGTGAATAACGACAGAGAATCAATGTTTAGTGATCTGACTTATTTCGCCCTTGTTGTATACTATATATTCCCAGGCAAGATAATATTTATGGTATCAAAGCAAAATGGAAATCAGAAAATGTGAACGTGGTCAAAACTCTCACAAGAAGTGTGTTAGACCCAGAAATACAATTTAGCTAATGGCCTAGTCCTTCTAAGTGGAAGGTTCATTTTATATTAAAAATAGCTTATTTGAAATGAACCATTATTTGAAATAATCAATGGAGAGATTCCTCCCACACACAGGCTCTACAACCCACACCCCTCCAGCCACACAAACAAATGAACACAAAACACCAAGGCGCCCAGACACCACAACAATGAGACAACCTGAGGGGTTGACAGGGTAGGCCAATTGCCTCCTAATCTATCTAATAAGCTTTGAGGCCCAAGCAAACATCGACTCTGTGGTGAAGCCAGCCTTGTCACATCAGAAGTAAACATGCTCTGGTGTTGATACTGCCCTCCAGGCCATGCACTGCAGCAAAATGCACAAAGTCCTATGACCCAAAGGATGGGCTTTCCAACTAGATGCTTGTCAAAGAGCAGTAGAGCTGAGGACTGAGTTGGGGGGCCGGCTTGAGCTGACCCTGGAATCCGAGGCCCTGAGTCTTTGTGTCTTGGCCAGGGATATTTTCACAGAGCTGGAAATACCCTCCCACTCTCCCTGGATTTCCTTCACTGCCACCTCTTCCGCCCAGTCCTAAAACCTGCATCATTCTCACAGAGTCCTCTGTGGAACTGAAACCATGCAAGAATTTTGTTCAGCCTCCCATTGCTTCCCTAATTTATAGCTTCTACGTTTGTCCCAATGGAATAACAAGATTAAAAAAAGACTGGATGACAGCAAAATGACTAAACCATTTCTCATAAAAGACACTCCCCCCCACAAAGAAAAGATTGCATGGCCTGAAATAATTTTTACGATAAAGTGTATTTTGAATTGAGTATTATCCATCGCTTAGAAAAACTGTGGTTATTAGCATGCGTTTGGGATGGAAGGTAGAATACGTATGTGGATGACGCCTCTTCCCCTTGTAGACTCTGTGACCTACCCCGGTGAGCTCAGGTGCATCACCCATGTCATCCTCACAGGTGACCGGCGAGGCAAGCAGAACAGAAGAATTACCATTTTTTCACGGACAGGAATCTGAGAGACTGTGACTTGCTAAGGTCCCAAGCCAGTTAGGTGTGAATGGAGACTCAATATCAGATCTATTGCCGCATCCCGCTTTCTTCTTAACACACAGCCCTGCTTCAGTACATGGTCATACAGTTGGTTGCTTTCCTAGTTGTTTCCTAGAATTCTTCACACCCCAGAGAAGTCAAAGGCTTGTCCTCTTGTAGTTGACAATGTCAGAGACTTCACTTACCACAGACTTTTCGGAGAGCCTTATTTGCCGCTGTGAATGCCACGCCCCCTCGCTCCCCCCAGAGTCTCTGACTAGCCAAGAGTGAAGCGGTGTATAGGTCAGTCCTGACTTTTAAGCCAGAAACTTAAATAGTGGAAAAGAATTATGTGATTCAATTATACTATTCAGTTAAACGTAGGTAATTATAGTCATCTTCGTCCTTTGTAATCTTCTTAACCTTGTGGTATTTCCTGACTCTGACATACTTTGGTATGATTATATCTATCAGCTGGATGATGACTAATTCCTCTGAGCTATTTTCTGTCTGTTCTTATTTGTGATGGGGAACTATCTCTTTGTAAATCTGCACCGAGAAGACCAATTATTAGTATTACTTTTGTAGATGTAGCTTAACACTGTGCCTGGGACTTAGTACTCAATAAATAAATGGTGGGTATGATCAATAAAAATCAAGGTTTGCTCAGGAACCTGCTGGGCAGGTGATTTTTGAAGCACTCCAGTCACATAATAACTTGGGAAATCCGGAAAGCTTTTCAAGAGTGGCCACATCAGAAACCCAAGGGAAAGCAGTCAAATAAATGATGTGCTGTAGCATCTTTTTCTTTATCCCTTTCATTTCTTCAATTCTTCCATGAAAAAAGACAGACGAGGACTTCCCAAAATTAACATGCACTTTGTAAATAACTACACTTTGGAATAATACTGTGAACACACTTGCTTGATTGGAAGAGTTCGACCGTCTTCCTTTTATCATCTGATATTGATAAAACACCCCCTTAAGGACCATTCCAAGCTGACTCTGCCTGGTCCAACCCCCCTCAAATTTGGATCAAAGAACTTTCCCCAGATGTCCGCCCCACACACTTGGTCCTGAGCCTTCGGGACCAAACTTAGCAGGAAATTAAACATCCAATTCTTATGAGCAGGTAAGGAGTAGAGTCAGTCTTGAGCCCCTAATGAGCACTCCGTAATCCTCTCTGACTTCCGCTGTGTTTGTCCAGTTTCTGATTTAGACTTCATTTCCCTCATCTTGAAACTACCTTGAGATTCCTGCAGCTGGGCTCCTTTCATCAAAACAGACAGCATCAGGCCAGAAGGAGCCTGCACAGTTGCATTTTTTTTTTTTTTTTTTTTTTTTTTTTTTTGCGGTACGCGGGCCTCTCACTGCTGTGGCCTCTCCCGCCGCGGAGCACAGGCTCCGGACGCGCAGGCTCAGCGGCCATGGCTCATGGGCCCAGCTGCTCCGCGGCATGTGGGATCCTCCCGGACCGGGGCACGAACCCGCGTCCCCTGCATCGGCAGGCGGACTCTCAACCACTGCGCCACCAGGGAAGCCCCACAGTTGCATTTTAAGGGCAGGGCAGTGGGAGCAATTCCCCCAGGGTGCAAAAAAAAAGAGGGGTACATTTTCTAGGTTCTAAACAATTGACTTTTAATAATGTAGGAGTCAAATGAGCACATTTTATTCTTGTCCTTTAATACACATTGTAATTTAATACAGTTGTAATACACATTTTAATACAATTGTAGTACATATTTTATTATCGTGCTTTACTACACATTCCATGAAAACATGGAATTTAATTCTGAGGACTGCTAGTTTATACAGTAGGCCTCCAACACAGGCGGAATCAGAGGTATGCTTGTTTCCTAAGTTTGTAACAATTTAGAATCATTTGAGGTAGCTCAGGGCACCAGTTAGTTCTCTAACCCCTGCAGGGCCAGATATTCCTGAGTTTAAGAGTAGATTCAGGGCTTCCCTGGTGGCGTAGTGGTTGAGAGTCCGCCTGGCGATGCAGGGGACACGGGTTCGTGCCCCGGTCCGGGAAGATCCCACGTGCCGCGGAGCGGCTGGGCCCGTGAGCCATGGCCGCTGAGCCTGCGCGTCCGGAGCCTGTGCTCCGCAACGGGAGAGGCCACAACAGTGAGAGGTCCGCGTACCGCAAAAAAAAAAAAAAAAAAAAAAAAGTAGATTCAAGATAAAAATGATGGCACAGTGATTATCAACGTGATCGTGAAGAAACACGATCACTTGGAGTTTTTACTTGTGTTTAAAATTTGAAACAGTGAAACTGTGTGAACTGTGAGATTCATTACTGCAACAGACAGCTATGTATGTAGGAGATTTTTCTTTTTTCAAAAAATCAGTAATGTAAACTGGAGAGCGTTAATGCGTTAGCTTTCCCCTTTTATATACCTGAATGTGTTTTATTATTTACTATTATTTTTATTTCTTACCGGCAAGATTATGCACAGGCAATTCAATAAAAGCATTTTCACTGTCTTTGTTCCTTTTCCGGACATTTTTCTTCTTAGGTTTATTTCATGATTGTCACTAAGAATAATTTTGTTGTATTGAAGAGAGAGAGGGTGTTCAAAAAGGATACACTTCACGTGTCAAATACTCCAGATACGGCACCGAGTCTGAGCTCACGGTGCTTGCTGAATACTGTGATTTGGACTGTGGACCATCTTTTCCCCCAAGGGACCCATTTCATCATCCATCTTAGTCCTTTTATTCTTAGCTTATTCTCTGCTGAGATACCCGCATGCCTTGCATCAAACCTACCAAGGTTTTGACACCTGAGGTGTCAATGACCACATCTTCCTCACAGAAAACATCCAGATGAAAAGAAAATTCCAGTTCATCATCTAGATCTTCTGTTTACTCAAGGGCAGACATCTGCTTGATTGAACACTTTTATCAGTGTAATGCTATGGTCAGTGTCGGTCCAGGATACTTTTATCTTCCAAGTACATCAAGGGCTAGCAGTCACGCAGGTGGCATCCTTATCAGTAGGTAAGAAAGGGCTAGGTTGGCAAAAATGGCTTTCTGAACTGCAAGGGGCTCTAAGCGGCCATGATTATAAAGTCCTATTTGAATTCCGCTTTTACCATTGCTGGTTTCAAGGATAACTTTGTTACAAGTGGGGCCTCAGGTGGTCCAGTTTCAGGGTGGTTTAAAGAAACAATTGTTGAACAGAAAAAAAAAAAAATGTAAATAACAGCGACTTTGTTTCTAACTTGTGTCTGGAGAAACCACAGAAGGACAGAAGGAAATATGCCCTTAACTCATGCCAAATTATCTTCAACATCTTGTCTTCCCATTCCAGCCTCTCTTAGGGGACTCTGCAGAAAGGAGTGGGCCTCCCGCATCTCTCTCTCTCCCATGCTTAATTCCTAACCATAAAAAAACGAAAAACAAAAAACCCCAGGCACCGACAAGCAAAAACTCTCCCACACCCAGTGGGTCCAGCCTCTCTCTTCCCCCTTTATTTCCTGTCTCCTTCATTCCTTTTCCTCTGCGTTTCTTCATCCATTTCTCTCATTCTGCATCACAAAAGCAGAGACCAGAACTGGAGGGGTAAAAACCTACTTCTTTTTAGGCTTGGAGGAGAGAAAGGAATGCTGTAAACATACACATTGGTGGCTTTGCCTCCTACTAACGTTTCCTAGTTTTGCCGTTGTAGGAATGACACCCCTGTGACTGTTATCCTGGATATAGTGCTATGCAAACAGTATATTTATTTTTTGTCCCTTAGCATTTCTAGTGTACCCAAGGGAAAAGCTTAAATTTGGACATGTCACACTGATCAGAAACCATCAGAAGTCACAGGGAACTATAAGCCTAGAGATTGATGGTGGATCGAGAGCCTTTAACAAGTCACTTGATTCAAGCCTGACTCAGTCCCTAGTCCACCGCACTTAATGGTTGCTTAGAGGCCTATGCATAGTAGTTTGCTGGTCTTGGTCCAGCCGTTGGCGATCAACTGTCCATGACCAATGGCCCCATTGTTTGCATGGGGAGCACTGGCTGCTGAGCTGTGTGTTTCATGTTTCTCTCCTGATTATGAGCTCAGGTACTGCACGGTGACCGAGGGAGAAATTTAGGAGAGACAGGGCCATTTCAAAGTGTGAAATTACTGTGGTGCTTGCTTAGTTTTTGCCCCAGGGGACTATAAAAACAAGCTCAGCCTGTGTCAAACTCCAAGAAGAGTGTGAAGCTGCATGTTAATGGCTCCTGCGGGGTGTAATCAATGACCAGGAACAGGGCTCTTCCAGGTTCTGTCAGTTCCGAGGGAAAGTGGCATTTTCACGACCTCTTGATTGTTCTGAGCTGGAGAACGTTTCAAACATGCTAAGGAAATCTACAACTGCACTTTCCACAAGGCTAATCTTTCCAAAAGGGTGTCCAGTGTCATGTCTGGAGACGTTCAATCTTAAAGGCTGTGACGGCTTTTTGATCAGTGAACTTCTTCTTTTGTCCTTTTCTCCAATTTCACGACCCAGTTTACTAGTTCGCTTCCTATCGGACATGCCCTGTGTCAAATGCAGTTTCAGATGACTGGCATTTTGTCTTGATCAAAGCTAAGGAGAATTTTATGTTTGCTATGTTTCCTGGTTGCAAGGCAAGGGGGTAATTTTTTTTTGGGGGGGAGGGTACGCGGGCCTCTCACTGTTGCGGCCTCTCCCGTTGCGGAGCACAGGCTCTGGACGCGCAGGCTCAGCAGCCATGGCTCACTGGCCCAGCCGCTCCGCGGCATGTGGGATCTTCCCGGACCGGGGCACGAACCCGCGTCCCCTGCATCGGCAGGCGGACTCTCAACCACTGCGCCACCAGGGAAGCCCACAAGGGGGTAATTTTTAGGAGATAACAGAGAACCAGCCAGAAACCCATTCTTTACTTACTTGGAATCCAGGAACTGAGCTGTGTGAACCTCAGGAAGTCCCAATGCAGAAATGATTAGGTATCCTCCTTTTTTTGGCCGCACGGCTTGTGGGATTTTTAGTTCACCAACCAGAGATTGAACCCGGGGCCTCGGCAGTGAGAGCACTGAGTCCTAACCGCTGGACCGCCAGGGAATTCCCCCGATGCAGAAATTATTAAGGGAATAGGAATTTGAATACAAAACTCAAAACAAACCAATACAACTTATTCTTTCTGAAAGCAGAACATTCCCTAGTAACTCCCTTCAATAAAAATCCAGCGAAGCGCAGACTAGATTTTCTAATCATTTCCCCACTTTGATTTTCTCCAGAGTCAGTGACCTGCAAGCTCCTTTATGATCCCTGAGTTGGAGGAACTCAGGGGCTGCAGTTGCGGTGCCCTTCTCCACCCAGGAAGATCTCCCGGGTCAATAACCTTTTATTTCTGACCTTTTAACCGGCTCTAGTGGGCCATGAAAACTGAAATGCCATTTCTTTCAGATTCCTGGGAAGCTTCAAGTCTCTTGAATCTAATTCTCTGGGGGAGTTTTACTCCCATGTATTCAGGTCATCGATCCTGCAAAAACAGCCTCATGCTGTCTGCGCGAGTCATTCCTCCAGGGAGGGAGAGCGTCTGCTGAGTGGTGGGAAGGGTGATGTCCCTAGATAACTACAGTCTTCTCCAAAGCCAGGAAGCTCTCATTTCTAAGGTCTGGGACACTCGGAGGAGCTTTACTAATGGGGGTGTGGACCATGACCTTGGTGGAAAAGTTTGAAAGACTAATCAATAATGCACGTTGGGGCTTCCCTGGTGGTGCAGTGGTTGAGAGTCCGCCTGCCGAGGCAGGGGATGCTGGTTTGTGCCCCGGTCCGGGAAGATCCCACATGCCGCGGAGTGGCTGGGCCCGTGAGCCATGGCCGCTGAGCCTGCGCGTCCGGAGCCTGTGCTCCGCAACGGGAGAGGCCACAATAGTGAGAGGCCCGCGTACCGCAAAAAAAAAAAAAAAAAAAAAAAAAATGTACGTTGCTGCTTACTCTGAGCCTTGGTGGACAGCCCGTAGGCAGGATGAGATGTACCCACTTTCATCAGTACCCACTTTCCAATGTGCTACTGACCCCACATGTTCTGACCTTAAAATGATTTGGATGGAAACATCACAGGCTGTGACAATTGTTTGGTGAAAAAATTTAGAACAACTAGAAGCTGTAGTACAAGCCCAACCTGCAAAGCAGCAAGAGCATGGCCTGGACTGGGGCCATTGGTCCACTCCTCTTTAAGGGGAGCTCAAGGCCTGCTCTAAGCAAAAGGTCATTTCTCTAAGACTTGACTAAATGACTGGCATTTTTAGAGAATAAGTAGTCTTTGCCAACTAGGAAATTGATATTTTACTTAAGCAATATTCTAAGACCTTGGTTGGGAGTCAACATACCTGGATTCGAACCCTGGCACTGTCACTAATTAGCCATCTGATCTTGGGCTCTTAAATCTATCACGATTTCTGCATCTGTGACATGGGAACACTACTTCTGCTTGTCTGTTCCATAGGGTTGTTGTGTCACCTACAATAGATGTTAAAATGCTTTGGAAAGAATGAAAGCAATTATGTCCACTGTGTCCCTAGAACTTATTTAAACTTTTCTTGACGGCATCCTGGGGGAATGAGTTTCAAAAGTATGCCACTCGCTATGGAAGTGATATTTCTTCACTCCCTGCTTTCTTTATCTTTCTGGGGGGTGGCAAGGCTTGAATTAATGTCTTTCAAACTTTAGTGTGATCTTGATACAGAATGTCTCAAACATTTTACTTATCAGGAAGATTTATCTTTGAAAGTAGATGAGATTTTGCAGCTGAATGGCTGAAAAATAGGCTGATCAACATAAACGTTATAATCCAACAACAGTTAGCTCTGTGTTTACAGCTTCAACCATCCTCTTATTCTATTCCACAACAGGATATTGAATGAACACTTGAGAGTTTATGAAAACCTTATGTGAATTGCTCATCTTCCCTACTGCCTGTTGGCTACACTACTGTGTGAGATGTGACTTATGCTCTCGGCTTCCATTTTATAAACATAAGAGACCTGGAAAATTATTCAGTAAAGATATTGTTAGTGGGAGAGCAGTGATTTGGGTTGGATCACTTCTGGGCTTGACAAATTAATCTTTGCCTGCATGGTGGGTAGATTCAAATCTAGTAAATGATTTGTGGCTCTCAACAGGTGACGGGTTACCTTTAATTTGACCAGATGGTTAAACCTGATTCCATTAAAATGTATGATTCTCTGTTCCCTTAGATCTTCGCCTCAGGCTTTTCTTCTATGCCAAACAAAATGGTCTCTTCATTGTTGAAAGGGCTGGTAAATGCCAAGAGAATTCTCCTGCTGTAAATGGCATGCGGCTCTACCTCTTCTTTTCATCCAATTGAGATTATGTATTTCATTATATTTCCTAATAACGCCTTTAAAAATCCATATGTAAACACATGACTAATGCACAAATACCTTCTTGTTGTAAAATATTCAAATAATACAGGAAGAGCAAAGCCCTTCTGAATCAGACCCCCATTTCCCCTTTTCTCTATGCATTTACATGTTATAGAAAAACATGTCTTGTTTTTGTTTGGTATACGTGTGTACATACTTTAACACAAATGGGGTTATATTTGTTCAGTAACTTGCTTTTTTTTTCTTTCTCAATATGTTTTAGGCATCTTTCCAAGTCCCTCCATGAAGATGTATATCATTCTTTTAAACTATTAGATGGTATTCCAAAATATGGATCTATAATAGTTTATTACAATTTACTCACACTTCTTCCAATTTTTTTAATCATTAAAAACAATTCTACAATGAATATCTTTACACATGTCCAATTTGTAAGTGGAATTTTTGGACAGAAGGGTATGAAGAATTTTGTTTTATGACACCAAGGGAAAGGTAGTAATAAGTCACATGTTTGCCATGGTGATGACCATCTATTTTGTTTGTGATAAAAGAGATTCTGGTTTCTGTTTCTGTTTTCATAATCATTTCCTCCTGAGCCCCTTCAGGGCTATACTTGCGTTCATCTGTTCTTGAAGAATACGTCAGTACTCAAAACAATTTTGTCCCAGGAACGGATGGGTTACAGGGTCTTGGATACTCAACAGTAAAGACACCAAACAGCGACAGAGATACCAAATGAATAGTTTCTCTGGAAACAAAGCTCTTTTGAATAAAATTACCCTGGACTTGGAGAAAGCCAGAGAATGGTATGCTCTCCCATCTTATTTGCCAGAGGTGGCTGAGGACCAGGCAAGGGTGGGACCAGGTCAGGTGGTGTATTCTTCTCAGGAGTCAAGCAGGCCTAAGTGATGGCAGGTAGGGTTGTGCCCCCTGGCTCCCTCCCGGAAGCCTGCAGACCGAACTCAGAGGGCAGTTAAAAAAATTTTTTTTTCTTTATTGAGGTATAATTGACATATAACATTATATTAGTTTTAGGTGTACAACATAGTGATTGAGAATTTGTCTATATTGTGAAATAATAGTCTAGTCTAGTCTAGTTAACATTAAGTCTAGTCTAGTTAACATTCATCACCACACATAGGTAGCAATTGTTTTATTCTTGTGATGAGAACTTTTAAGATCCACTCTTTTAGCAGCATTCAAAAATACAATATAGTATTACTAACTATAGTTACCATGCTGTACATTACATCCCCGGGATTTTTATAACTGAAAGTTTGTACCTTTGACCCCCTTTACCCCTTTCGCTCACTGCTCCCCCCATCCCCCGTCTCTGGTACCACACAACCATCTGTTCTCTGTATCTATGAGCTCAGTTTTTTTTTTTTTTTTAAAGCTTCCACATGTAAGTGAGAGAGGACAATTTCCTATGTCCTCTTCAGTTTTCTCCATGTCACTGGGCAAGCCACCCAAGTCTCCTGGCAGCAGCCAAGTGGTGGGCAACGTGGTCATAGGTGTCTTCTCTGCGAAAAAAAGGAATATTGTCCTAAGGAATGTCCCTTCTCCTTTCCAGTTGACTACTAATTTATTTTTTACCTTTAATAAGAAAATTTTGGACAGTGTAGTGGGTCAGGGTACCCTTCTTTTTAAATAGAGGGATTGTTGCATAATAGAGAGAAATCCAAAGCAAAGTGGAGGGTGTATAAGGTAAAAATGGCAAAATCAAGACAGTAGATGATGATAATGATTATATTAGCCCACATGTATCCTACTTACAATGGGCCAGGCACTGTATATTGTTTCATAGCTCATTTAAACCTCCCAGCAACTTTATTATCCCATTTTATAGATAGAGAAACTTATTATCAGAGAGGATATGTAACCAGGTTAAAGTCACACAGCTGGTAAGTGGTGGAGCCTGGATTTGCACCCAGAGTGCGCCCTCTTAACAATGATCAGGATTACACTTCCGTACACTCTTGCTTCACTTGGTTCTCTGAGATAATTCTTTTTCTCCCACGTAGATTGAATGTCTGCCCCAAATCCCTGAATCTTTTCTCAGTTTGATGATCTGGGCTGTACTAACCACAGGAAAACCTGAAGTATTCCAGGCTGCAAACTCAAGGGAAGGAGAAACCAGTTCTGGTCCAAGTAGCAGATGAATTCCTTTAGAGGAAAAAGTTGATTTCTTGAGCTGTAATATCTTGATAAAAATATTTCTTGAGTCCAACTTTCTTGGCAATGATTAGACTCCCTAAGTAAGCTTCTGCTATAATTTTGATTTTCCTGCTGGGAACAGAAGGTTCTAAGAGATGGACATGAGAAGCCCAGTCCTCTTGACCATTATGTTTGTCCTTAAAGTAATAAACGCAAATCTGGGATTGCTGGTCAATCTCTTGTGACCTTGGGAAATAGGCCATGGAGAGCATGCAGGGTAGGGAGAATGACTTGTAGAGGAACATGCTTTTCTCTTTGACCTGAAACATAGGAAGCCCTGCAGCCCGAGTCTTCCTGGTCTTGAAGCGAAGAAGAGGCTGTCGGTGGGCTGGGCTGTTCTGCTCCCTTGGGGGCTGCTGGCCACTCTGATTCTATGGACTGGATGTGGAGAGAGTCTCCGCATTCACCTACCAGCTTGTGCTCTAGTTGCGTGTTTAATTTATTTCCATTTCTTTCCACCCACTATTTTGACCCCCTTTGACTCTTACCATTCTCAGAGGATCTGAATAATCACATGGGAAAACACAGTTTCTGCAAGGCTCCTGCTTGTGGGGATGCCACACTTGGACGTGGGAGACTATGAATGACTGATGGCTCTAGGCCATTTTGAGGGCCACAGCGTCCACTATTCATTGGAAAAAACTTCCTCTCCTGCCAGCTCACTGCCAGAACCAATGTAAATCAATGTGTCAGTTTCTTGACTTGAAATAACCTTTTTTTTTCCCTTCTGCGAAAAGAGCTTTTCAGATGGGGTTAGCCTGGCCCTCCTTGTGTCCCTGGGGAGGTGTAAGAGCACTGTGCCCGCCAACACTGCGGAAGGAGATAATTGCTCCCTCACCCAGCCGCAACCCCTCCTGGATTCCGGCCCGACCGCGTGCAGGATTGAGTGGAGCAGCGATCCCCCCCCCATCCAGGGCTGGCGGCCTCCGGGAGCATCCTCCCCAGAACTGCGTGGAAGTTTTGAACCCGGGCAGAAGGCCTCCAGGTGCACATATTGGAAATGGTCAGGGTCTGATGAGAATGATCCAACCTCTTACTCCTCTCCTGAGATTCCGCCAACACACACACACACACACACGCACGCACGCACGCACGCACGCACGCGCACGCGCGCGCTGCTCTAAATAGTACTCAAGGCCACATTTAAGCTGGTGTTATTTATATAAAATAAAGCAACTTTTTTTTTTGAACTTTTTAAATTGAAGTATAGTTGATTTACAATGTTGCATTAATTTCTGCAGGATAGCACAGTGATTCAGTTATACACATATATACATTCTTTTTTTTTTCATTCTTTTTTATATTCTTTTCCATTGTGGTTTATCTCAGGATATTGAATATAGTTCCCTGTGCTACACAGTAGGACCTTGTTGTTTATCCATTCTAGATATAATAGTTTGCATCTGCTAACCCCAAACTCCCAGTCTATCTCTCCCCCACCCCTAAAGCAACTTCTTTATTTTCCTTCTATGACCTAGGTAGCCCTTTACAATCCTGACTTCTTTTAGGTGCAGGAGCAGACCTAGGCTGGAGTTTATCTCCTCGGTTGAGCCAGCAGATTATTAAAGATCTTCCAAGCAGCTGCTAATGTCGAGTCACAGTCACAAAATATTGGATTGGATTGGATTGGATTAGATTGTATTTTTTCAGGATGAGAAAGCAACTTGCTGGTTTAATTCAATTCCTCCCTGTTCCCTCATTTATCATTTAGTTTTATCACAAGTCCAGAAAAAGGGGGGCAGGACTACGTTTAATCTTTCAGTGGACCGTTTCTTTGCAATTCCTTCAAGCCTTAACATTTTCCCATTATGCCATTCATACCAAGATAAATGAAGGTGGATATCAAGCCGACGGGGGTTGAGGTGTCCGGGAGGTGACGGGTGAGAAGAGAGAGAGTTGGAACTGAATAATGCTGAACGTGCAGACTAACCTATGGGCCTTGCCTCAGATTTAGCAGCTAGGCACCATGATTTACAACCCAAGATCTCATTCCTTGTATCTTATATCCCCAAGACATGAAGAGTGGAAGGAATGAAAGTGTCATTTATTTCTTACATCGATGACTTATAGGTTTTTAAGGAGGTTCTCTTGGACATCAGAGCAAGTTGCCCTTGACAGATGGCTTTGCTACTGTATTTGATTTCAAGTTCCCACCAAGGAGTGCCAAATGAAATCTGTTATGTTTTAAATCATCATGTAATTTCTGCCCCCTTCCCTCTACTCCACCACATATCCAACCAGCAAATAGATCATGCCAAAGTCTTTTAACCACATGCTTTATAATGAAACAAGCACGAGGGACATTTTTCAAACTCACATCTGGACCCATTGTTCAGGAGGAACTTTACCAGGTAATGCTCTGTTTTTATTGACAAGTCATGGCATCCAGTCCATTGGGAGAGCATTCTAGGGTGATTTGAGGCAGCTGCAGAGCTGCCTTTGCAGTTGATATAGACAAAGGCCTTGTTGACACAGAGGGCTTTTAAAACTATCTAGTCACCTGTTGAGTCAATTGAATCATCAAGTTGGATGCTGCCTCCGTCAAATAATGCAGCTACAGAACCAGCCTTCCGAACCCAGGTGATGGAAGATGAAAAGAGAACAAGTAAAGGCACATTTTGAACATCAGGCTTAGTTTTTTCCCTCTTGAGTTTTGTATTAGTCAATCTGAGGAAAGTATTTTCTGGAAAAACATTTTCATGTCTGAAAGTCACAGAAGATAGTTAATTAGGAAGTTATGTTTTTCCTCTTTCTTCTTTTCTTCCCTCCTTGCCCTTCCTCTCTTCTCTCTCTCCCGTTCCTTTCCCCTTCTCCTCCCCCTCCCCCTCCCCCTTCACCCTCCTCCCTCCCTCCTTCCTTCCTCCCTTCCCTCCCTCTCCCTCTCTCCCTTTCTTCCTTCTTCCCTCCTTCCCTCCCTCCCTATCCTTCCCCCCTTCATCCCTCCCCCCTCTACTTCTATCTCTCTCTCCCCCTTTCTTTTAGGACATTGGATAGTTCCGGGGACACGGAAGCTGCTGCACTGATCATGTTTTATCTTGCTTGATTTGACTGGTGAGAACATCTGAGTCAACGGGGACAGGTGCCATCCTTGAACAGTGCTCTGCAGAGGAAGGAGAAACCATCAGGGTGGGAAGAAAATTCCAGAAGAGTGATTTCAGCTTCTTGCTGTGAAAGGAGACAAAGGGGCTGAGAATCGAGCCATCTAAGGAAACCTCCAGAGCCCTGGGCAGAGAAATCCTTAAACCCCCCATAGGGGAAGTTTTCTAGGGAGGTTGTGGATGTGGCTCCTGAAGAGATGCTATTTGGAACATAGAGTTTATAGCCAGCTCTCAGGTCTGCTCCTGTTTGGAGTGCATTACCCACAGGGCCTTGTGCCTGATGACGACAGCAGTAGAATTTTTAAAAACTCTTCTGAAATGAATAGGTTGCCTAACATCTGGCACGCGAAGGGCACATGTGATTAGAAGTGAGGAAAAAATGTTGATGTGACACATATTTTTATGGAATCAGAGAGGGTCTCTACCTCATATCTAGGTTTCCCTATCTCTGGAGGCAAAGAGTTCAACATACAATGTTTTAGAAACACAAAGAGCATGCGATAAAACCAACAGTTTATGTTGGTTTCCTGGCCTCAAGGAAGAGGTTTCTGGGCATAAAAAGACTGGCTTTCTCAGGGGTCTCTGAGAAAGAAGAACATGCCTGCAGTATTTTAAAAACTTTTTATCATGGAAAATTTCAAACAGACACACAAGGCAGCCTTGTGTACTGACCCTCATCCTCCCATCGCTGCCCATCAGCAATGATCAATACAAGGCCTATTGTGCTTCATTTATTCTCCACCCCTCCCTTCCCCACGCCAGGATTATCTTACAGAAGATCCCAGACATCCTATTTTTTCCTCTGTAAATACTTCAATATTCACCTCTGAGAGCTAGGGACTCTCTCTCTTTCTCTTTCTTAAACATACCCACACTATCATTATCACATCTAAAAAATCCCAACAATAATTCCTTAATGTTATCCACATTTCACGGGCTTTTTGATTTGACTAGTTTGGGAACTTGCAGGCTGGGGCAGAGAGAGGCTCTCTGGCAGGTCACTGGGCACCATGTTAATGCTTCTATTATGGGGTGTCCACAGGTATAATTAGGCCTATGACCTTTTCAGACCCAGACAGCAACTCATGAGAATGCAGGGCAGGAGTAAAAAAAAGAAAAGGAAAATAAGCCCTGACCTAGCAATTCCCCTCAGGCATCCTCTTTTCCTCCTGTTATCCCATGACCAGTTGCTATTTTGCAATTCCCCTAAACCATCCCTGTTCCTGTACCGTTTCATCATTAACAAACCATCACAGATGTTGACAGCACTGCTGTGTTTCAAAGAAAATATTTTTCCATTTCTAAGTCTGTCCCTTAGGTGAGAGCCATTGAACTCTGGGAAAGTTTCAGATTGGGCTTATAATTATGGTGTGGGGTCAGTGACAAAGATTTAGGGAGAACATTAATGTTTCTTAGAGTGAAGAGGGAGACCAAGGAAGACAAGGAGGTCTTTGTTTCTGGCATACAATTGCTTCAGCGCTGAAACAAAAAAAGGCAATGATTGACCCCTGAGTCTAGAACTTTCTTCAGAATCTCTGACAGAAGTTAACTCTGTTTATGGCTGGGGTGAACTGGTTCTTTTACTTCCAGTCTTCATAAGCAATGTGGATCACAATGACTATTGTTTGGTGGTTCACACTGAGTGTTCTGAGCTATAGCAATTAATCAAAACACTCTTTGGACCATTGTTTGTGGGTTCATTTGTTTATTTCCTCCAACTTTAGGCAGATTCTGACATCTAAAGAAGTGGTCCAGGGGCTTCCCTGGTGGCACAGTGGTTAAGAACCCGCCTGCCAATGCAGGGGTTACGGGTTTGAGCCCTGGTCCAGGAAGATCCCACATGCCGCAGAGCAGCTAAGCCCATGCACCACAACTGCTGAGCCTGCGCTCTAGAGCCCGTGCACCACAACTACTGAGCTTGCGCTCTAGAGCCTTTGAGCCACAATTACTGAGCCCATGTGCTGCAATTACTGAAGCCAGCGCGCCTAGAGCCCATGCTCCGCAACAAGAGAAGCCACCGCAATGAGAAGCCCGTGCACCGCAACAAAGAGTAGCCCCCACTCGCCGCAACTAGAGAAAGCCCCTGTGCGGCAACAAAGACCCAATGCAGACAAAAAAAAGTAGTCCAGCAACTCCTCTTTGTTGTGAAGTGTTAATTTGAAATAAGTCCTCAAATCTCTCTCCCTTCAATAGTTGGAGCTACATGGCTTGATAGGGGTCCATCTATCTCCCTAATCCATTAGGAAAATGAGCATATGATTCCATTTCTGCCACAGAAGGTAAAGGTTCTATGCCTGTGTCATCAGGTAGAGGTAGGGGAGAGATAGAGTTGCCTTTTGTGTCTCCATGCTGGGCCCAGGCATGCACCTCTGGGGTACCCAACTCAGTCTGCCCTCCTCAGGAACTGTCCAGCAAGGTGAGACTTGCCCCTTCTTTTTGCTTCAAAATGCACCTATTGGGTTGGATTTCCTCAAACCTTTGCTGTCTGTATGCAAATCAATTCTGCAAATTCAATAACCACCTCCTACCAAATGCAAGGACTGCAGTTAGGTATGCGGAATCAAGAAATAAGTAAGACACAGATTTTTGTCTTCAAGGAAAGAGACCAATCCACAGATAACTCAATAAAATCCAATACAATGTCCTATTGATTCTACTGTTTAAGTACCACTTGAATCCGTCCACATTTCTCCATGGCCACCATAACCCCTCTGGCCCAAGCTGCACGACCATCATTCATGAGGACACTTGCAGTAACCTCTGTCTGGTCTCTGTATCCACCCTTGCCTCGTTATAGTCCCACATCCTCCACACAGCAGATGAAGCTGACTTTTCAAGATGCAAACAGTGATAAATCACCCCCAGGTTTCAAGGCAAAAGATAAAAATTCTTAACAAGGGCTTCAAGGCCCCATCTGTCTCTCTGGCGCTCTTTTGTCCATCTTGACCACAACCATCACTGTGTCCTGCAGCTGCTAAGCCAGCCTCCAGCCTTCCTCACCAGGCTGCCTCTCTCCACAGCTCTGCCTAGCACAGGAGGTTCCCTTCTGCCTGGAGAACTCTTCCTGCTCATCTGCCTAATTAATTCCTGTGCAACCCTCAGCTCTCTGTTCAAACATCCAAACATTGCTCCCCAGGGATCTTCCCAGAGAACCACATAGCATCATGCCGCTCTCCTTTGCAGTGCCCATCACACTTGCCATTTTGCTCTTTTTTTAAAAAAATGTTATTTTATTTATGTTTTATACAGCAGGTTCTGATTAATTATCTATTTTATCCATATTAGTGTATATATGTCAATCCCAACACGCTTGCCATTTTACTCTTACTCTGTTATTACTGCCCACTGGACCTTGAGCAATACCAAGCACAAGACAAGGACCACGGCTCCTTTGCCGCTGAGGCATCCCTAGAGCCCGGCATGGTCACTGGTACACAGTTTGAGGAATGAAGGAGTAAGGCAAATGCTCTAGCTCAGGGAGATAAGTCACTCTGGGAAAGGTTGAATGGTGGCCTTAGAAATGGACGGAAGTGCTAAAAGATAAACTGAGGCATAGGAAAAATTTTAAGAGTGGATTTGAGCAAAAATTGATAAAGTGGGCAGCGACAAACTGGAAGTGGTCAGCAGCACGCTGGCCACTGGCAGCAGTGGAGGAGAGAGTTTTAGAGAGAGAAGGCGGACGTAAAGTACGGACATTATTGATTGGCTACAAGGGAAAGCCTAGCTGTTTGTGATTGGTTATCCTTAGGTTTCGATTTACTAACCTCCAGGTGCTTACAGGCTTAGATTTTGGTTTGCTTCCGGAGGCTAAGGTATTAGAACCACATTAGTCTCAGGATTTCCTTGTTGAATTAATTTAACGAGAAAGAAGGGAAGGAAAGGAGAGAGGACTTTTTGGAGGCAGAATCGAGGTGACTTGGAAAGCACGAAAGGTAAGAGACGGACTTGACGATGTTTCTGCGTTTCCTGGCTTGGTGGCTGTTCCCCCATAATACGTTGCTTAGCACGCTTATCCCTAGAATTGTTCCATAAAAGAAGAAAATGTGGGCTTCCCTGGTGGCGCAGTGGTTGAGAGTCCGCCTGCCCATGCAGGGGACACGGGTTCGTGCCCCGGTCCGGGAAGATCCCACATGCCGCGGAGCGGCTGGGCCCGTGAGCCATGGCCGCTGAGCCTGCGCGTCCGGAGCCTGTGCTCCGCGAGAGAGGCTGCGGCAGTGAGAGGCCCGCGTACCGCCAAAAAAAAAAAAAAAAAAAAAAAATACTCCTTGAGGTGACGTAAAGAAAACCTATTGGATTTGAAATTAGGAAGTCAGAGGAAGAGCTGCTCGGTGGGTGGGGAGCAACGAGAAGATAACTGACCTTTCTGATCTGTTGAGTTAAAATGCCAGCGAATTTCCAAGTGGGGATGTTAAACAGGTCATTGCAACTGTGGGTCTGGAGATGAGCGAGTAGATATGTGAAAATGCTCTGAAAAACATACAGGGGAATTATTATTCAGGCCTGAACATGTCAGTCTTTTACGGGAAGGAGCTTTCTGGAGACACAGTCCTTTAAGCCACAGACAAATTGTCTTGGAGGAAAGTTCAGACATGGGAGTAGACAGGATTATTTTGGAATCAGTGGGTATTTTTTTTCCTTCCATTTTTTATTGAGATATAATTGACATACAGCACTGTACAAGCTTAGGGTGTACAACATCATGATTTCACTTACATACATCATGAAATGATAATCATAATAAGTTTACTGAACATCTGTCCCCTCATATAGATATAAGATTAAAGAAATAGAAAAAAATTTTTCCTGGTGATGAGAACGCTTAGGATTTACTCTCTTAACAGCTTTTTTTTTTTTAGTACATCCTTGTAGATTTTTTATTTATTTATTTTTATTTATTTATTTTTGGCTGTGTTGGGTCTTCATTGCTGTGCGCGGGCTTTCTCTAGTTACAGCGAGAGGGGGCTACTCTTCGTTGCGGTGCATGGGCTTCTCACTGTGGTGGTTTCTCTTGTTGTGGAGCACAGGCTCTAGGCTCACAGGCTTCAGTAGTTGTGGCATGCAGGCTCAGTAGTTGTGGCACGCAGGCTCGGTAATTGTGGCACACGGGCTTAGTTGCTCTGTGGCATGTGAGATCTTCCGGGACCAGGGCTCAAACCCGTGTCCCCTGCATTGGCAGGCAGATTCTTAACCACTGTGCCACCAGGGAAGCCCCATTGACATGAATAGATAAGCAAGCTGTGGTACATACATACAATGAAATATTATTTAATCTTCAAAAGGATGGAAATTCTGACACATGCTACAACATGGATGGATGGACCTTGAGGACATTATGCTAAGTGAAATATGCCAGTTACAAGAGGATAGATATTGTATGATTCCACTTATAGGAGGTACCTAGAATAGTCAAATTCATAAAGAAAGTAGAATGGCGGTTGCCAGGGGCTGGGGGGAGGGGAGAATGGAGAATCAGGGTTTAAGGAGTACATAGCTTCAATTTTACAAGATCGAAAGAATTCTGGAGTTGGATGGGTGATGGTTGCACAACATCATGAATGGATTTAATACCACTCAAAGTGGTTACCTAAAATATACCTAAAAATGGTTAAAACAGTAATTTTTATCATCTATATTCTTACCACAATAAAAAAGATTAAAAACTACTTAGGTTAAAAGAAAAAGAGCTCTAGGGAATTCCCTGGAGGTCCAGTGGTCAGGATTCGGAGCTCTCACTGCCAGGGTCCTGGGTTCGAGTCCTGGTTAGGGAACGAAGATCCTGAAAGCTGCAGGGTGAGGCCTGACTAGGTGGGCTGCATTTCCCCACTTCCTTGTGCCTTCAATAGACTTGATGATTGGTGTTATGGCAGCCACCTTTGATCTATCCCGTCACATAACCTCGAGTATAGGAGGACAGGAGGATGTGGCACAAAGATAAAAGGAGCTGGATCCCTGGTGACTGTGGAACCCTCATATCCACATGGTTTCTTACCTCTCTTTTGTGTAAAAGAGAAAGAAACCTCTGTCTTGTTCAAACCTCTCATCTTGGTTTCAGTTCTGTATAGCTAAACCTAATTTTAATGACTGTAGTAGGCAAACACTCATTCTTTTATTTGTTGATTTATTATTTCATCCAACATTTAGTGAGCTCCAACTGTGTCCGAGGCACTGCGGATACAAGATAAAAGGAGATGATTCCTGTGCTGCAAACCCTTAGTTTCTAAAGGGAAGAACAACAGCAAGCAGCCATGGGCAGGTGATGAAGTCCGGCTGCTTCCTGTTTGATAAGCAGGAGAATTACACTGTTATATAATTATTTTTTTTAACACATCTTTATTGGAGTATAATTGCTTTACAATGGTGTGTTAGTTTCTGCTGTATAACAAAGTGAATCAGCTATACATATACATATATCCCCATATCTCCTCCCTCTTGCATCTCCTTCCCACCCTCCCTATCCCACTCCTCTAGGTGGTCACAAAGCACCGAGCTGATCTCCCTGTGCTATGCAGCTGCTTCCCACTAGCTATCTATTTTACATTTGGTAGTGTGTATATGTCCATGCCACTCTCTCCCTTCATCTCAGCTTACCCTTCCCCCTCCCTGTTATATAATTCTTTTTAGACAAAACCTCTTTGTGAAGAATTCAACACCATAATAACTTTTAGGGGTGAGACTGCCAAGTTCTTGGCTACAACACACAGTTGAAACACACAGTTGAGTATTAGTTGCACTACCTATGACTAGGCTAATTCTATGTTACCAATGCCATATGTATATTTATTTAATATTAGCCCATATTTATTTGAGTCCCACTTTGTTCTTGCAGTGAGCAGCAAGGAACAATAGGTGCAACTGAAGCCACAGTGATGGATCTTATTGCAAACCACAAGCTTTTAAAATTCCCCATGAAATGCTGAGGGTCTTCGTGGAGGGAAGAAGCTAAGATCCCTATTGATAAATAGAGACACCAGATGACCTCATTGCCTCTTTCTCCCTCCACCCGCCAGAGTGACTCTCCAGGTCCCTGGGTAATTGTGACACTAACAGGCTTCTTTGTAGGTCAGTCATTAATTTTAATTAAAAAAATATCTTGGGATTACTTTTGAGCTCAAAGTTAAAAGAATGAAGCACCTGTATTGAGGGGTAAGTGGAGAGTAATGCAGCAGTGAACTTGGGCAAGTCTCTTTTCTGCAAACCTCAGTTCCTCATCTGTAAAATAAAATGGTTGGAAGAGGTTATTTCAGGAGCCTTCCAGAGCTGATATTCTGTGATGCTACTTTTTGAGCTGCCGAACTGAAATAGCTTACTGGGACTTTTGAAATTGTACCGGCCTGGAATGCTAGAGCCCTGAGTCACAGGATATTCAGTCATTCACTTACTCACTCATGCTTTCATCCAGTGAGTATTTACCAAGGGCCTACTGTGTTACTGTGTGCCGCTCTTAGGTGCTAGAATTGTCTAGATGCATATGACACAGTTCATTTGCATCTATACGATTCATCTAGACATTCATATGCATCTTGACAATTCTAGAGAAACCCTGAGAAACTCAGGGTTTACCTGGAGAGGCACAAATACCCTATATGAGGTGAAAAGAGCTTTAATAAAGGTGAGATCACAAAGGAGGCGATGCCTGCAGTAGGTGAGGAATGCTTTTCCAAGGCAATTAAATGTGGAGCTATGGTGTTGAAAAAAAGAATGATGTGTTCCAGGTTGGGAGCTAGAGAGGGGATGCAAGGGGTCAGGTTGTAAGGGGTCTGTCAGGCTAAGAATTTTGGTCATTTTTTGGTTCAGAATAATCACAGGCATAATCAAATAAACAGACTAATAATCAAATAAATAAGGGAGTAATCAAAAGAAGGTTCTAAAAGCATCCCCCTTTTAAAGAGAACTCAAGATAAGAAAAATCCAAGGAGTTGCTCATATCCATAATCCTGTCAAAAGTGACAGCAGAAACAGGGAGTTGCTAAGATGGTTCCATGAGGCTCAACAGATAATCACTCCTCCTACATAGTAACATGATTTAACATGTCAAAATTCGATGTCAAATTGTTCAACTTACATCCTTCTTTTCAGCAGTGCAAGAAGGCAGAGGGGTAACTTTGAACTTAGATAAAATCCCAGTCCCGTGTAACCTTAGGCTTCACCTTTCTGAATCCCAATTTACTCATCCATAAAATGAGGATACTACTGCCTACGTTTTGGGCTATGGGAATCAAATAAGCCAACAAAAGTAAAGTATTTAGAATTTGTTGGTGCAATTATACACTTTTATCTGTGATTTTAAAAATTAAAATCTCCTTCCCCCCTAGACTAGAAGTTCTCTGAGGGCAACAGCTCTGCTCTTACTTGTCCTTATACCTAGAGTGCCTAGCACAGTGCCTGGTGATTTCTTTTTCTTTCTTTTTTTTTTTTGGCCGCACTGTGATTGCTGGATCTTAGTTGGCCAACCAGGCGTGGAACCCGGGCCGCGGCAGTGAAAGCAGAGTCCTAACCACTGGACTGCCAGGGAATTCCCGAGGGTGATTTCTCGTAAAACATACACGGTGATGATGAGGGGCATCCCTTTAGGATTTCCCTCTACAATTTGTGTTAAACACAGAAATTGGATGCAGTTGCTCAACCTATTTGTATAGACCTTGTTTCTGGACTCTGTTCTGCCGTGCAAGATATTACGCAGATTCTCAGAGACATTAAATTCTTAGCGTCAGCAGGAAGAGTCCCCAGGATAGCCGGGTTCATTTCCCAATTTAAATTCGGCCATCCAATACCATCCTTAGCGTCAGCCTCTGGACTTTTTTTGTGTGTGTGTGTGTGTGTGTGGTACGTGGGCCTCTCAGTGCTGTGGCCTCTCCCGTTGCGGAGCACAGGCTCCGGACGCGCGGGCTCAGAGGCCATGGCTCACGGGCCCAGCCGCTCCGCGGCATGTGGGATCTTCCCGGACCGGGGCACGAACCCGCATCCCCTGCATCGGCAGGCGGACTCTCAACCACTGCGCCACCAGGGAAGCCCAGGACCTTTTGATTGATGCGCCCTCAATCATGACTCCGTTTTCCTCGGAGTCAGTCTCTCCAGTCATTTTCTTTTTTCTTTTCTTTTTTAATTGAAATATACTTGACATAACGTTGTATAAATTTAAGATGTACAACATGTTTATTTGATACATTTATACATTACAATATGATTGCCATTGTAGCAATAATTAACACCTCTATCACGTCACATAATTATCATTTCTTTTTAGTGGTTGGAATAATTAAGATCTAGTCTCTTAGCAAGCTTGACGATTATAAAACAATATTATTGTCTGTATTCACTGTGTTGTGCATTAGATCTTCAGGACTTATTTACTAGTTGCAAGTTTGTAACTTTAAACAACATCTGTCCTACCCGCCGCCCCCCCATCCCCGCCCCCGTCCCCCCTTGTGCCAAGCCTCCATCCCCTGGCAACACCCACTTTACGTTCCGTTTCTGAGTTTGGCTTTTAGACGTTCCACATGTAAGTGATATAAAGTATTTGCCTCTCTCAATCTGACTTATCTTGCTTAGCATAATGTCCTCAAGGTCTAGCCAGTGTTGTCGCACTGCAATTTTCTGAAGTGGATAATGTTAAAGTTCAAGTACTTCTGGTGCTTGGGATAAATACTTAAAGATAAATTTCTCTGTTGGATTTGAAAGTTACAGACATATCTATATCAGATCACTTCAAAATAACAATTTGGGTGTTCTGGCTTTATTCTCACTGGGATTTTGCACAAGGAAATACCTTCTGTAGGCATACTTTTCTGCTTGCCAGTTCCTTCCCGGATACGGAAGAAGGTGGCCCTTTCCCGTTTTCCTTCCTCCAGTATTTGTCCTTCATCTAGACTTTTCTGGGACAACCTCAAGATCATGGCGTCTTACAAAAATCGATGGACTTTAGAGTCAGACAGAACATGGCTGCAATCTGGGCTTGCTACTTATCAACTGTAAAAATGTAGATAGGGCTTCCGCAGTGGTTGAGAGTCCGCCTGCCGATGCAGGAGACACGGGTTCGTGCCCTGGTCCAGGAAGATCCCACATGCCGTGGAGCGGCTGGGCCCGTGAGCCATGGCTGCTGAGCCTGCGCGTCCGGAGCCTGTGCTTCGCAACGGGAGAGGCCACAACAGCGAGAGGCCCGCGTACAGCAAAAAAAAAAAAAAAAAAAAATGTAGATAAGTGGCTTAGCTTGATTGTGCCTCAGGTTTGATCTGCAAAATGGGAATAATAATAATGCCTACTTCAGAGGGTTACTATAAACGTCACAAAATGTAGCACATTTTATTTGCCTTAATTTCTCTTATAGAGAATACTATACTTATTTGGAAGAAATACTGGGAGAAACCACTCAGGTAGAAGTCCTCTTATTTCAGGCAATTCAGTGTATCAGTCACATTACGTGTCTTGAGGTTTTTTTAAGGGCAGCCTCAAGACACATAATGTGATTGACAACACTGAATTGCCTGAAATAAGAGGACTTCATTTAGCTCACAAGGGGAGGCCTGGGAGGGGAAAAGGGAAGGAGAGAGTGGAGACAGTGGGGTGGTGGAGGGCTCTGCATCGTGTAATTAGGTATCTCCTCAAAAGTCCTTTCCTCACCCCCTGGGAAATCTATACATTTGATTAAACTCACCAAATTGGTGTGGAAACAAGTGAAGGGGTCTGGATTTCAGTTTGGGGCCAAAGAGAAGACAGCATGTGTGAATGTAGAAACCAGATACAAGGAGATTAGATGCTAAAGCTTCGGGAATTCATAGAAATTGAGGGGAGGGCTTTGAACTTTCACAGTTTTTAGAATTTGGAGGTTTAAGCCAAGTTTACTAGAGCTCAAGGGACAAGGAAATCCCACAGGATTGCTGGGTTCACGAGAATTTGAGTTAATGTTCTAAAAACTATCCTCCACCTGGTGTTCATCTAAAAATTGACGGCTATCATCTTTGGCTACACCCCGATCCAAAGATGGGTGAAGTATTTGACTTGAATTGGCATTTCAGTGCTGGACCTGAGCTCAGATCAAGAAATCGGATATAAGAAGAGGACTGTATTTCACTTAAAGAGGGGAGGGGGATGAGGAGGAAAGGGGAAGGAGGAGAGAAGGAAGAAGAGAGATGCCCAAAACAGCTACTTTCTGCCCATGCAGCCCTTTGCTTGTTGCGAGAAGCATCTGCCCTGAGTGCAGACACGAGTTCTCATTTTCACTCTCACAGTAGCTAGCTGTGGGGACTTTGACATGTCTTCGCATCTCTCAGCCTTAGTTTTCTTTTTTTGAAAAATGAATTTCCTAACATTGACCTCCAAGCAATATTGTCAGGTCTGAAGAAGTAATGGAATGTGAAAGTGCTTCTCCAACTATAATTTGCTACAGAAGAGTAGTGGCAAATGTTATGGTGGCTACCATGACCACCCACCCCTGCTAGCTGCATGAGGCTGTCTTGTTCATGGCCGTATCTCTCTGCCTAAGATGGTGCTCGAAAAGGATTTATTGAATGAACAAATAACTGTATTCAGCATCTTTCACTTTGCAAATAACCATCACATCTGAAGATTTATTCTCTGTCCTGTCTCCATAGCACCTATGCCAATGCTTCTCTGTTCTTCTGACCTTCCCCCCTTCCATTTCTTCTCTTCTAGCCAATGACTTCATCCACTACCTAACAGAACACTAAAAAATATTAGTTACTGCAGTTCTTCCTCCTGAACCAATTCTTTTCATCTGGGATTTCTATTTCATCACTGTAAACCCAAGCAATCTGGTTTCTGTCCCATCACTCAACTGAAATTGTTCCCAATAGTCAATGTAAATTCACTGATTGGAAAACCCAATTACCTTTTTGTATATTTTATTCTCCTTGACATCCTTGCAGCAGGAGGCACTCTGGTCACATTTAGTCTCGTGAAGTTTCATCCCTTGCCTTCTTGACTCAACCACCCTGGGTCTTCTGACCATACAGTTGAATATACTTGTTGGCTTCCTTCCCATCTTCTATCTGTCCCCACCTGTGGACCAAATTGTCACTCCTTCCTCATCTAGTCTCTACCTTTTCTGCCCGTCCAGCACACATGCCCTGCCTGTCTGGATTGTCTTCCCACCTAGACACTCTGCTTCCCTGGAGCTCCAGCGCACTGTTCGGTTCTTCGGGGAGAACATTCTGTATTCCTGGTGTTTGGGATGCACGTCCACCTCTGGCCTGGGCAGGTCTCCCCTTCCTAAAGCTGGAGGGCAGCTGCTGAGGGGAGAGACATTGGGACTGTCCCCTCAAACTTCACTTCTCTTGGAATATATCACAGTCCTCTGATTTCTGTCCAGATGACTCACAGACACATTTCTCTGACTTTAATCTCACTCTCAGACACCAGTCCACATTTCCCATGGCTTCCTAGATACTCCATTGGAAGACCCTGCCACCTCCTTAGACCCAACTCTCCTGAAATCTGACCACTTTCCCACACAATCTGGGTCACCATTTTCCCCAGTTTTAAAAAATCATCTTTGATTTTTGGTTTTCAAATTCATCTCGTATTCCTCCTGCTACTCCTAATTTGTGTCTGCTCAATTTAATTACACTAGATAATTTGTTGCCTATTTGTCTCTTCTCTATAATATCCCTCACATCTCCTCTTCTTTCCATGCCCCGTCCATTTCCATTCCAATTCCACTGTGGTTTGGGTCATCATCTTACATTTGAGTGAATACAATATCCCCAGCTTATTAGTAGAGTGTACGGTTTGGTTCTGTATTTGAAGCTGGGCCGCCTGGCTTTGTGTCAAGGCTTTACTGCTTCTTACCATGTGTCAAGGAGCTTGTCCTTGTGTTAAATCCCTGGCCAGAAATGCATGGCCTGCTCCCTTTCACAGCTCAAATCCTAATCCTCATTCAGCTCTTATTAGCGCTCATGTATTAGCAGTACCATTTTCTAGTTAGAAAAACTTATATTGTACTAAATTAATTCATTCAGAAAATATTTACTGAGCGCCTTCCTAGGCACTGGGGAAATAGTGTGGAACAGGGCACATAATGAAGCCTACATTCTAACTGGGCATGTGTGGAAGAGGTAGTTAGCAATTACATAAATAAATCGGCAACCAAGAAAAATCTAGCGATAAGTGCTATGATGAAATTAAACAGTGACGGATTTGAAAGTGCTTGGTGGGCTGTTTTGAATTGGCCATGTAGAAAAGGATCTTCTGAGGAGGGAACATTTAAACTGAGACCTGAATCATGAGACGAGTCAACCCTGGGACGATCCGGGGCAAGCATTTCCTAGGTGAAGAGAAGAACAAGTTCAAAGGCCCCAGAATGGAACAAAGCTTAGTGGTGGGAGGAATGGAAAGAAGGTCCTTTTACCTGCTGGACACAGAGGGAGGCAGAGAAGTAAGGGGGGCTGTCACAGGTGTACACAGGTGCCAGGTCAGGCACAGCCTTGTAGCGTCAGGTAGGAAGTTTTAGATTTAAGTTTAAATGTGATGAGAAGACATTTGAGGATTTTAAGCAGAAGAATGATATGCTCCAGTTTATTTAAAAAGCATCACTCTGGCTACTTTAAGAAGCTAGAAGTAGTGAGGGAACCACTGAGTGGAAGCTGAGAGGCTGGTCACGAGGCCATTGCAGGAGTCCCAGAGGGTGATGGTGGCGAAAGTGGTACCGGAAGAGGGAGGGGCGCAGGCTGGGCTATGTGTTGGAGATGTAGCAGGCAGGACTCGTTGATGGATTGAAGTACCTGCAGAGGGGAAGGGAGGGACCAAGGATGATGTCCTTAGTCTCGGCTTGAGAAGTTGGGTGGTATGAGGTGCCGATTACTGAGGTGGGGATGGTGGGTCACCTCTGTAAGGGGGGCAGAGGTTAAAGTGTCTTACAGGAGAGAGAAGTCAGTATGGGCTGGATGGGCAGGTTGGCTCCACAGAGAAGGGACAATGTGTGTAAACACATTACATTCAAGGTGTTTATTAGACCTCCAAGCGGGGATGGTGTCAGGCAGATGGATACGGGTCTGAACAATTTTCATTCACCTTTTGATGAGTGCACTTCTTGTTTTACAACCTAGGGAGCCAGCCACTCAGGGTCAGGGCTCATGTCTCTCCCAGTGCGAAGACAAAGCCCTGTCTCCTGTAGTCTCTCAATATTTTAGAATGAATGGATATATTTGATGAGAAAACTAAGGACAGAGGAACTAAAGGCGTCAAAACCAAGCCCTTCCTAATTAATGCCAATGATCTTCTACACTTAACTTCCTTAGCCTCTGGCACTCTACTGGCCCATGTTACTGGAGGGTTAGTATGGGATGGGGGGCGGGCGGGAGGAAAATGTAGAGAATTGAAGACCAGAATCCAACAGCAGAGGGACTTTGGGTACCATCTATGACCTCCTCCCATCCCTCAGACCTCCAAAGGCTCTCCTTTTCTGTCCATAGCTGTGCTGGTTTTATGCTGGTCTGACTTGTCTCCTTGTCTTTGATGGCAGCCCTGCTTCTGCTCCCCGCACGGCTCACTTCACTGATCTGCTGTCTCCATTGCTGGAGATATTCTCTCTCACCATCAAAAGCATTGAATCAAGCACCTATGTAGCACCCTGCTCTCTTAGGAACTAGGTATGTTCCTGGCCTCGAGGTTTCTGACATTTTTAAAAAAATTTTTTTACTTTATTTTTAACATCTTTATTGGAGTATAATTGCTTTACAATGGTGTGTTAGTTTCTGCTTTATAACAAAGTGAATCAGCTATACATATACATATATCCCCATATCTCCTCCCTCTTGCGTCTCCCTCCCACCCTCCCTATCCCACCCCTCTAGGTGGTCACAAAGCACCGAGCTGATCTCCCTGTGCTCTGCAGCCGCTTCCCACTAGCTATCTATTTTACGTTTGGTAGTGTATATATGTCCACGCCACTGTCTCACTTCGTTCTGACAGTTCTTAAATTCCTTTTATATTGTGCCTCTTTGCAGAAATTGTCATGGCTGTCCTGGTCATCATCATCTTCAGAAAGCTGGTCAGGTGACAGTGGACATTGTTCAGGCTACATAGCATGTGCTCAGATGTGGGTGTTGATCAGAGAGAATGTCCATTTCCTGGGCTCTCTGTGTCTTAGTGAAGTAGCTATGAGCAATGCCTGTGAGCCAGATGGAGCTAGGTTCCAATGCCTTGTGGCCACTTTCTGGCTGTGTGATTTGAGTGACAGTCCTAATTTTCCTAAAGCTCAGTTTCCTTGTTTATAAATAGGCTATTAAACACGTACTTTGCAGTGTTGTCAAACTGTAAGTGAGATCTGGTATGTAAAACCCTCAGCACAGGGCTGAAAAACAGACACAAATACAATGAGAAAGTGATGCTAAAAATCTTTTAGGTATGGGGGAGGGGCCAAAGCAGAAAAGACAAAAGCTGTTTGGAGAATAAATGGTGAATGCAAACTTTCAAGGCTTGTGTTATCAGCCCGATTGAATTCGTGGGGATCTGATAAGGGAAAGGTAAGAATATTTCTCAGGGCCCACTCTATCAAGAACAGGAAGGTATATGAATTCTCTCTTCCCAGACACGCACAAAGGTAACAACACAATGGACTGTTCTTTAGGAAGCTTTGCAGGCAAAGGCAGAATCTGTAAAAATCCACTCCAGGGGGGGGCACTGATCGCCCTGGGGCTCAGGAAATGGCTCTCTGAATGGCCTTCTCAGCTTCGCCTGGGACGCCAGGGCCGGGGATTGCCCTAAATTCTTCGAGTTAGCCTGCAGTTTGGCAAAAAGCCTTTCCTCCTGGGTAGAAGAATAATTTTTAGATGATCCAGCTGGCACATTGCAGAAACATGCTAATGAGTCAGGAATGATCTTCTCAGGCTGCCCCACGCCCCACTTGCTCCGGGGTAGAGAATTTCCAGGGAAGCGGGTAAAAGATTTATGAGATTAATCCCGGAAACGTTTTCTTCCCCATCCATTGTTCTTGGGGGTGGGGGTAGGGGGTGAGGTGGGAGGGGAGGTGCCAGGGGCGGTGGGCTTGGGATGTGAGGGGGCGGAGAGGGCCAATTAGAAGGGGACAAAGCCAGGACTCCTGCCTTTAAGGGAGAGCTGGAGAAAAGAGTGACTACAGCAGCCAGCTAATGAGGAGTCCCTGACGATGAAACATGCAAGATCCTTTTTGGAATGTGCCTGCCTGCGGGCCCTGCAGAGCCTTAGAGATGAATTTGGGGAGGAATGGAGGTGGGGAGACCAGGGGCCCCGGGCTGGGGTGGTAGGGAAGCGTGCCCCAGCGCTGCTGGAAGGGGTCTGATCGATTAGCTCCTGTCCTCACACCGGTAAGGAGAGGAAGGGGAGGAGGAGGGGGCCGCGCTGCTTGATTCCTGTCGTGTCTTCGGTCCCCCAGTGAAATCCCCTTTCCACTCCCTGCACGTTGCAGCCCCTTTTGGAGTGAGATGACCTACCTCTCCATTACCTGGTGGGCTGGAGAGCTATCTAGGCTTTCTTAGAACTCAAGGTTCCTTTATAGAAAACTGATGGGCTAGGAGTTGGGTCACTGGGAGACCACCTGTAAGAGGATGCTGCTCTTTGGGAAAAAAAAAGTTCCTACGTTAGGGGGCTTCCCTGCTGGCGCGGTGGTTGAGAGTCCGCCTGCCGATGCAGGGGACACGGGTTCGTGCCTCGGTCCGGGAAGATCCCACATGCCGCGGAGCGGCTGGGCCAGTGGGCCATAGCCGCTGAGCCTGCGCGTCCGGAGCCTGTGCTCCGCAACGGGAGAGGCCACAACAGTGAGAGGCCCGCGTACCGCAAAAAAAAAAAGTTCCTACGTGCATTCTGTGGATTTCTTAAAATATGAAATGGCAGAATAGAAGAACAAGATTCAATGAGTTTGGTTTTGTTTCAGTCAGGCATGGGCAGATAGAACAGATATATCAGGCACAATTTACCTTGATTATCCCAAAGGCCTTGAGTTTGTCACAACTTGCAGGTTTCTTATTCAAAAAATCTTTTAATTGTGAAGAGTGGGAAAACTAGGCTATTAGAATTTTACCTCATAGGAGGGTAAAATAAGTCTTTCCCCAACTAGAAATAGACAACACTGGGGGAGGCATCAGGCACTGTGGAACCCGTGGGTGGGTAATCACGAGATGGGTTAAGCCACAGGGCAGGCCCTTCTCTTGATCAATAAGGATTCCATTCAGCATCCCCTTTCCTTCCAGTTCCAGGCAACCATCCATCCCAGCTTGGAGAGGCCTCTTAGAAGCTGGGGAGAATGGGGAGGTGAGGGGCTAACTTTCAGTTTTGCTACTGCCTGGTGGGCTCAGGGCTTGCCTTCCCACCTCCTTCTACCTCCACCCAGAACTTTCTAAACACAGGTGTATTGTTTCACAAGTAAAACAGAACTTTTTATAATTTGCTGCAACTACTGACAGTCTTGGTAGCAGAAAGGATTTTCACACCATTTGCCCTCCAGAAATTTCCAAGTGTTCCCCAAAGGTCTCAGAAGTCAGACTCTCACTTTTGCTAATAAAAGGAGTTTGCCTGGATGAGTCCGCCATGGCATTAACACTTGTGTTCTCGGTATGTCTTTTTCTGTCTTGAAGCATTTAAATACCAACCACCTTAAAAATTTTAAAGTAGCTCTTTTCAATACTTAAGTTCTATAAAATATGTTGGGCCTTCCCAGTAATGTGAAATTTGGGATGGCGTGTGTGTGTGTGGGGGGGGGGGGGGAGGGGAAGTAGGCTCAAGTATAGCTAAGAAAACTCCAATTTGACTACAGGCTTTGAGTCCTGAGCATATGTCCCAGATTTCTGGGACAGTCCCAATTGTGAATATTCAGACCTGTGGTCAGACCAAGAGAAAATATGAACCCTGCCAGGGAAATTAGCAGGTGGTTCATTATAGATAGCCTTGCATTTTACAGTTTGCTTGTATGTATAGAGTAGATCTTGGGCAGCCCTCCAAATCACCAGTATCTGACTTACCTGTTTAAAATTGTGAAATAGGCCGAGTCATTCCATGTCAGGTCTGTTTCCAGTTTCTTGTCACTGGATTCAACCTGAGCCTAAACTTTATTTAATAAACCACCTTTGTCTACCTGGCCAGCCCTAAAGATGAACACCTGTGATTAATCCAGGAAAAATTCAATGCAACACGTCTTCACTGTCTGCTGGGAATGCCCCCAGTCCTGGGCACACAGATATGCCTAACACAGTCTCTGAAGTATGATGTTACAGTGAAAGACTTTCCCTTTCAAAACCAGAAAGGATAATAATAATCTTTTGCTAATGGTTCCTCCCACACACTGTGGACTTATATTTTGGAGGAAGATCAAAACGAGTTACCATATGAGAAGCACAGCCAGAGGGCACAGGTTCAAGATTTGGTTGTGAGAACAAAACTTTTAATTAGGACTTTTGATTTCTTCTCATGAGATATGCAGGATAGTCCAAGTTATCAACACTTGGGAAAACCCAGTGGTTTGTTTGTTTTTTTTTAATAACCCCATGTTCTTGGCTAACAGGAAACAGAAAAAGATTGATTAAAAAAATTTGGAACTGGGTCTGCTGGGAATGAGAATGACACCACTGGTGCATTTCACATGGGCTACTAAAGAGCTCTCAGATATGAATTACTTTCAGTGCTCTCCCCCCACCCGCCCTTGGCCTGAAGAGGAGCTTCTGCTACTTAAAGCTGATTAAAGAAAAAAAAAAGCCACTGTATTTACCAACATTGGTGATCCGGCCAATCCCTCTGGCCTCTGTGTTCTGAACTAATGTGGGGTTTGCTTGAGTCTGAGGTAGGCTTAGAAGCAGAGGTTCAGACCACCCACTTTTAGGATCTAGAAGGTGGTGCTGGCGTGAGGCTGAACTGCGGCACTTAATGCAAGCTGGTGGGTTTGAGCAGAGGCAGTCTTGACTCCATCAGAAAGTATTTTCCAAGTGTCTTCTTGTGAGTGTCCTCCAGTGGATGGGGCTGAGCCTGGGCCCCCCGACCGACCTCACCTGCACGTGGGAAGGGCCTTTTTTCAGTTTCCTGGCTTATCAGCAGACACAAGATGTATTTAGCATTTTCATTAAAAAAAAAAAAAAAATGAGGGCTTCCCTGGTGGCGCAGTGGTTGAGAGTCCGCCTGCCGATGCAGGGCACGTGGGTTCGTGCCCCGGTCTGGGAGGATCTCACATGCCGCGGAGCGACTGGGCCCGTGGGCCATGGCCGCTGAGCCTGAGCGTGGGAAAGGCCTTTTTTCAGTTTCCTGGCTTATCAGCAGACACAAGATGTATTTAGGCATTTTCATTAAAAAAAAATGAGATCAGAATGGCCATCATTCTCCCATCAATTGCCTATTTTATCGCTCTACTAGGAAAACTGTTAAATCAGCGATGCTCAACATTTTCTGGTGAGGAACTAGTTTTGAGTTTGCAAAGTCATAGAATCCTAGATTATTCAACCTGGATCCTGGTTTGAATTCTTTCATTTTATTGGTAGGGCAGCCACGGTCCGGAGAGGTGGGAGAACTTGTCTAAAGTAACAGGGCTTCCGTTCACTTTATTTACTCATTTATTCATGTATCAAGTAATTTTTGCACACCTGCTCTGTGTTGGATATTGTGCTGAGCCCTGCGTACACCATTGTGAATAAGACAGAAAGACCTCGTCCTTAAGTAGGTTGCAGTCTGGACAGGAAGATGACTGACAGGAAAATAAACCTTACAAATGGTGATGTGTTTCATGAATTAAATGAACAGGTGAGGAGTGTGGAGATCCTCTTGCATAGAATCTTCGAGGAAGTTGAAGGGAGGTGATGTTTCAGGCACTGGGGAGAGGAGCTGGGGGTGTTACAGGTGCATCACTGATAGAGGGAAGTTATGGTAAAGAACTGAAGACAACTGCAGCACATTCCTGGTTATCGGGTGGGAATTCTCTTCAGATCCCATGTGGGTATCAGCGGGGTATCAATGTTGTACTGGGGGATCTTTAACGACCAGTGGGATTTATTATTAGATATTATTCTAAACTATTTCAGAGGTCCCTGACCTCTCTTTCTTCATCTGTTGTAGTGGGTGAAAGACTAAAGCAGGTGAGATTTTATGTAAAACACATATTCCACTGCATCCCGATATGGAGAAGGGATGGAGTAGGGACAGCAACAGGCTCGCTGAGTTATAATGGCAGAGTTTATCCACTGTCACCCCTGAGTATAACATACATACAAGGATAACTCAAAGCAGTCCAACACCTGATTTCTCCTCCTCAGCTAGAAATAGTCTTCCCGTCCACCGAGCTCCGGATCTCTGTGATGGTACTTAGGACTATTGAGTTGTATGTGCACAACTGTCCCCTGAAAAGTCTTGTAAGTTCCTTGAGGCTAAGATGGTGTGGAATTCATCATTCTCCAGCAAAACCAACACCCAGCCTATTGTCATGCTCATAAGAACTGCTTAATGAATATTTGTTGAATGAATCATATAGAAGGACTTAAAAATAACCTTTAGGGAGAAGAGCTGTTAGAAAGGCAGTGCTGTTTTTTTTTCTTTTTGGTTTTTGCCCAGTGGTCGGTATAGGGAACCCGTAATTATTACTATTACTACCAGTCACAAGAAATGACTATCCTAGGATCATTGCTTAATTCCTCTGATGAAGCCATTGGCTTGGTGACAAGAATATCACTGAGGACAGAGAACCACATTCTGAGCTGTTTAACAGAACCCACAGCAGGGCATCACTGCATCACCTGGCTGGGATGTGAAGTCGTGTCTGAGCGTTCGCTTCCCAGCGCTTGGCCGGCTCAGTCTCTGTCCCAGTTCGGACAATGACATAGACCCTACCTACATCCTGTCTCCTGACCCTTGCTCTCCAGGCTCCAGGCCAGACCCACTGGAGACAACTGGATGGCCAGGACCATCAGGAAGTACACACAGTCCCAGGAGGTTCTCACAAGTATGGGTCAACACTGCACCTGCTCTGGAAAGTCTGGGGCATGGACCATCCCCACGAGCACAAGCCTTTCCTCTCACTCTGCTCCTACCCTTCTCACAAGCAAAGGACAAGCACGGCACAAGGAAATTCCAAACTCTGTTGTTCTAGGGCCACCCACCTGAAAACCAATACGAATCACAGGGCAGATTCCTGCTTCTGCCAAAGCAAGGAACTTCCACTGAAATGATGGCAGTGGGGGTTGGTACAAAAGATAAGGGGGCTGGGAGTAGAGCCCGAGGCAGTGTGTCCCTGCCTGGTGGGGACCCGGGTAGGTCCTTCCTGCTGTATGACCACTCCACAGTCATACTCCTTGCACTCCTTTGAGAAACATTCATTTTTAGTGGCAAGGGAAGGGTTCAAAAACTCCAGGATCTGAAGTTACAGTGTGAAGTTGTTGCAGGTCAGAGGTGGGAGATGAAAATACAGATAATGAAAAGGGTCAGTGTCAGCAATTTGCTGATTGACTCTCTGCCTCAGGTCAGCACACAGCCAACAACCAGGGAAACCAGGCCACAGTTAACTGGGCATTTGGGCCAGAGGCACTGAGAGGTGTCTGTTATTTAACGGAGGCCTCCTGTGCTCTTGCTGAAGACTTCAGGAATGGCAAGCTTCCCTCCTGATTGGTTCTTCCTGAAGACATTGTACGGCCTGCTTTACTCGGCATGACACCCTGTAATTACCGTCAGATGAAGAGAGAAAGACCCATTACGTTTCTTACTACTTTCTTTCTCCTTCCCTAAAACATTAGCTGAAAAGAAGAAAAAGAAAAAAGAAATCCAGGTAAGAAGGGCCCAGCACTGTGGACTAGTGGTGAGGGCCAAACCTCTGTGGTTGAAAAGAAACGCTACAGGTTATTGCGCGGAGCATTGGAATCACCAGGGAACCAATTAACTCCTTGTTTGGAGGATTAGCCATCCTGGTATTTGCAGATAGTTTCTTAAACAGTAGCGTTTGGAGTCCACACTAGTAGTAACTGAAGTGTTGATAAAAGGGCTTCCAGAACAAATCAAGAACCCTAATGTAAATGCGGGAGGCGGTGTGTGGTGCTCCAGTCTTTGGATGAACAACTTGGCACTACATTCATGGCTGGAGGAATCTAAGACTCACAAAAGACAGCTTTTAAGGGAAAACTCTTTTCTTAGACGCACTAGTGAACAGTCTGTTTGTTCTCCGAAGGTTGTTTTGTTAGGGCCCCTGTTGCCACCAACCATACAGTTCTTCCAGGGGCCTGCATCTCCCATGATTTGTAGCTTGTGTGTGCCAGTTGGCTTTGGGCTGTATCTGAGACATTGTAGCTTGGGAATCAAATCTTTTCTCTCGTTCTTGGTTGCCGCCCGCTTTTATTTTAAATTGCCTTGTGCAATTGCCAAGGTTAGTTCCAATGAGAGGAGCTCTACTGAATTTTCTTTACCCACCCTTTGCTGTATTAGTTTGGTAAGTTGCTTCTTAGGGAATAAGTTTTGCAACTGGGAGGGTGGAGATCTGATTCTGAGGAGCAATTTGGTGTAGCTTCCTGAATGTGCTCACAGCCCTAATGCTAATGACACAGTCCCCAAACAGAAACTCTCCTGGGTGTTTTGCTATGCTGCACATTCCCATCGTCATCTAGGGAAACAGAGGGCGGCGGGGGGCGGGGGGAGGCTCTTCTATCAAAGAATGTATAAAAATGTAATTAGTTATAGGCCACACTCCCATCACTTGAACTCATAGAGCCAAACAACAGTCAAGTTGGCAGGGATTAATCCTATCTTATTTTATAGATGAGAAATTAGGTCCAGAGAAGAAAAGTCATCTCCATCCCCCCAGTGCTGGTCTCAAAACTAGTCAACAATCAAAGAGCTTGGTGTTATCAAAATTAAAAACAGATTTATCAAAAAAAAAAAAAAAGCTAGTTACCAGCAGGCTGGGATAGAAACCAGGTCTTTTGATTTCTAGACTAGTATTTAACTCATTAATTAGAATTGTTGCAGTTCCAACCTAGATCTCTCCAAGAATGGTGGCTCAATTTTTATGTTTGGTGTTGATTCCCTCAGGGATGTCTAGCTAATTTAATTTTACTCAACCAATGTTTTAGAAATTATGGTCTTTCTACCACCTGTATCAGAATTATCTGTTAAAAATGCAGACCCCCCCCAGACTTTCCCAAGCTTCAGAATCAGAATCTCTGAGAGCTGTATCCAGCATCTGGATCTTAATAAGCTTCCCTAAAAGAGTCTTATGCACTTGAGAACCACTTTACCTGGTCCAAAGTCAACTTAATGTATTGTATTGATTTAAAATGCTCGCTTAGGGATTCCCTGGTGGCACAGTGGTTAAGAATCTGCCTGCCAATGCAGGGGACATGGGTTCGAGCCCTGGTCTGGGAAGATCCCACATGCCGCTAAGCCCGTGGGCCACAACTACTGAGCCTGCGCTCTAGAGCCCATGAGCCACAACTACTGAAGCCTGCGTGCCTAGAGCCCATGCTCTGCAACAAGAGAAGACACCGCAATGAGAAGCCCGCGCACCACAATGAAGAGTAGCCCCCGCTCGCCGCAAGTAGAGAAAGCCCACGCGCAGCAATGAAGGCACGGTGCTGCCAAAAATAAACAAATAAAAATAAATAAATAAATTTGTATTTAAAAAAATGCTTGCTTGAACAACAAAAGAAAAAAATCATGGGACTACATCAAACTTAGAAGCTTATGTACAGAAAAAAAAATCAACAAAATGAAAAGGCAAACTACAGAATAGGAGAAAAATTTTGCAAACCATGTATTGGATAAGGGGTTAATGTTCAAAATATATAAAAAACTCATATAATTCAATAACAAAAACACAAATTAAGAAATGCACAGAGGGGCTAAAGACATTTTTCCAAAGACATCCAAATGGCCAACAGGTACATGAAAATGTGATTAACATCACTAATCATCAGGGAAATGCAAATCAAAACCATGATGTCATATTATCTCACACCTGTAAGAAAGGCCATAATTAAGAAGAGATAACAAGTGTTGGCAAAGATGTGGAGTAAAGGGAACCCTTGCGCACTGTTGGTTGGATTGTAAAATGGTTCAGCCACTATGGAGAACAGTATGGATTTCCTTCAAAAAGTTAAAATAGAATTGCCTTATGATCCAGCAATCTCACTTCTGGGTATATATCCAAAGGAAATGAGAACAGATTATCAAAGAGATACATGCACTCCTATGTTTATTGCAGGACTCACAAAGAAAAGATATGGAAACAGCCTAAGTGTCCATCAATGAATGAATGGATAAAGAAGATGTGGTGTGTATATATGTATATATATATATATATATATATATATATATATATACACTATTCAGCCATGAGAAAAAAGGAAATTCTGCTATTTGCAACAATATGGCTGAAACTTGAGGATATTATGCTAAGTGAGATAAGTCAGATGGAGAAAGGTAAATAATGTATGATATCTCTTATATGTCAAATCTAAAAAGAAAACAAACTCATAAAAGCAGAGAGTAAAATGGTGGTTATCAGTGGCTGGAAGGTAGGGGGATGGGAGAGATGTTGTTTAAGGGTATATACTTGCAACTAGCAGATAAATAAGTCCTAGAGGTCTAACACACAGTACAGTGATTATAGACAACAAAACTGTATTATAAACATTAATCTTGCTAAGAGAATAGATCTTAATTGTTCCCAACACTAGAAGAAATGAAAATCATGTGATGTTAGCTAATGCTACAATGGCAATCAAATTGCAATATAAATGTATCAATACATGTGTACACCTTAAACTTACACAGTGTTCTATGTCAAATATATCTCAATAAAAATAAACGAATAAAAATGCTTCGAGTTTTTCAGATGCTAAAAACTACCACCAAAATGGAAGAAATTAACTCCTTGATGATCATGAACACGTAGCCCACAGACCTTCTGTGATAATGTTAACCGCCCCGTTACTTCACCATCGACCAGTTAGAGAATTTTGCATTAGCTGATCACATACCCTGCGACTCCCGTACCTCAACTGGCTTGTAAAAATGTTTTGCTGAAACCCTTCGGGGAGTTTGGGGGGTTTTTTGGGCACAAGCCACCCATCCTCATTGCTCGGCCCTGTAATAAACCTTTCTCTGCTCCGAACTCCGACGTTTTGGTTTGTTTGGCCTCAGTGTGTGTGGGGCCCAGGAGCTTGCGCTGGGTAAATGTTTAAGCAAAGAGCCTGGATCCAAGCTCCAACCATCTAAGGCACCTTTGCTGCCCTGTACCGTGGAGGAGTTGTCTTGCCTGTTTCGGCGCCTCTAGAGCCCACCAGACTCACAGCTTTAGTAACTTACTGTAGTTTTCTGTTCAATTTCTAGTGCACAGATTTTTTTTCTTTATGTGTGTGTATATAGGCTCATGCTTTACTTTCCCCCTTACTATCTTTTAAATTTAGTCTTTTAAAATATGTTACCTATAATTTCTAAGAGTTTAGAGGAAATGACTTCAAAACATAAGCTTAAAATGCCATCTTGAGACCAGTCCTCGGCCTCTGGGGATGAGAACAGCAACAGTTCTCCTGATGCTATCTTTGGAACATCTACCATTCCTGCTACTGCTAGATTGATGTTGTCCTTTGTTTCCCATATAACCTGAGTTACTCTCCTAATATGGCTCAGTGCCTGACAAAGTCCACTCAATATGGATGAATTCTCTCTTACATGACTTTATTAAGCCCATCAGTGATTCATTTAGCGAGCACTTTTGTAATAACTTTGCAATATCCTCTAAGGAAATGGATCTGGAGGAAGAGCCAGGCTAATTTAGGAGGAACATGGTTTAAAAATGAGTGAATCATTCTCAAAAGCACACAAGATGGCTATAGAAATATATTAGTATGTTTCTACAGATTAAACTGAGATCCTTTGCAGATAATGAAACAAACAGAAAATTCCTGCAGATTAAGACTCCCAACCAAGCTTTCAGTGAGTTTATTTGCTTTAGCTTGGAGAGAAGAGTCATGATAGGGTGCTGAATTATATCAGAGGAGAACCAGAGGTGAGACTGGACTTGGTTCTAGAATCCCCTTAGCAGTGCAGTATGCAAATCATGGGACAGCATCGAGACACATGAATTATGCAAGAATGTCTTAGGGATTCCCAGAGAAACCTCCATTTCCTTCATTAAACATGGCTTAATAAAGCAGTCCAAAAAATCATATTTGGCAGGTCACTTTTTTTTTTTTTTTTTTTGCGGTACGCGGGCCTCTCACTGTCGTGGGCTCTCCCGTTGCGGAGCACAGGCTCTGGACGCGCAGGCTCAGCGGCCATGGCTCACGGGCCCAGCTGCTCTGCGGCATGTGGGATCTTCCCAGACTGGGGCACGAACCCGTGTCCCCTGCATCAGCAGGTGGACGCTCAACCACTGCGCCACCAGGGAAGCCCACAGGTCACTATTTTTAAGTTTGAAACTCATCCACATTTTTTTTTTTTTTTTTTGCAGCACTGCGCTGGGTGGTTTGGATCCCTTGTCAGTTCACGAGGAGCCATTTAGCCCATAATTGTGGAAGAGGACTAAGAAACGATTTCAGTTTGGTATAAGAACTGTGATAATGATATGCAGATAAGGGGCCCCTAACATTGACTCTGAGGGTCAAAGACTTCCTGGAGGAGATAATGGCAGGGCTAAGCCTACAAAGAAAAGTAAGAATCCATCAGGCAGAATGGGGGTGGTAGAAGTGGGTGGGTAGTGTGAGATAGTGTTTCAAGTGTGAAGAAAAGCAGGGTTATGAGGTATATACTCGTTACTTTTCCGTGACCAGCATCTGCACCCTTTCCTTTATATCACACTGATTTCCTTTGGAAACTTACCTCTCCCCATACCTCTTCCCCCCTGTGGTGCTATTGGCAGGAGGAATACACAAGTCCCTTCTTCCTACTAGAGAGCTGAATGAGCTGCATCCTGCCTTATCCGACCTCAGTACAGCCATGGCACTGAGCGAAGCTTGTGCCATTCAGATGCTTTCTTCTAGAACTTTGCCCTTGCTCCAGGGCTGGACAGAAGTCTTGGAGGTAATTCATTGCAGTCGTGGCATGCCTACTAGATTGTTCCCATTAGAACACTCTTGCTGTGCTTTCTATTTCCTCCTGAGTCTTCATGGTTCCTACCACTTCCCAAGCCTCAACCCCCATATCCTTTCAGTAAATTCTCTTTTGTTTTAACTGAGTAAACAAATCCATTTTGGGAGGTAGCAAGGAGTTTATCATGGGTAAGGCACAGTGTATGCTGGGTAGTAGTTGACAAGCTAGATCAGAAAGTGTCATAGATGATACACAGAGTTATTTCAACTTTGTTCCCTAGGCACTGGGAATTCTCTGAATGATTTTCTTTTTTAAATAAATTTATTTATTTATCTATGGCTGCATTGTGTCTTCATTGCTGCGTGCGGGCTCTCTCTAGTTGTGGAGAGCGGGGGCTACTCTCCGTTGTGATGCACAGGCTTCTCATTGCGGTGACTTTTCTTGTTGCGGAGCATGAGCTCTAGGCACACGGGCTTCAGTAGTTGTGGCACGCGGGCTCAGTAGTTGTGGCTCATGGGCTGTACAGTGCAGGCTCAATAGTTGTGGTGCACAGGCTTAGTTGCTCTGCGGCATGTGGCATCTTCCTGGACCAGGGCTCGAACCCGTGTACCCTGCATTGGCAGGCAGATTCTTAACCACTGCGCCACCAGAGAAGTCCCTCTCTGAATGATTTTAAGTATGAGCAGCTTCACATTATTTTTGTGGCTGCTCTGTGGTGAATTATTTGGAAAAGGGTGGGTGGAGGGACAAGACTGGAAGCAGAGAGAGAACACTTAGGATGATTGCGGTAATCTAGGCAAGAAGTGATGATGGCTTGAGTCTCTAGGACTTGGACAATTCAGATGAGGGAGGTAAGGGAGAGATTTGAGGTCTTACTGTCAGGTGTGGGGGCTTGGAGGGTGGTGGAGTATATACGTCAGGGCTCTCCAGAGGAAAAAAATCAGTAGGAGGAATTGGCTCAGATAATTATGGAGACTGAGAAGTCCCATAATCTGTAGACCTAGGACAGTTGGGGATATAATCTGGTCAGATTCCAAAGTGCTAAGAACCAGAGGAGTCAATGGTATAAACCCCGGTCTGAGGGCTGGAGAAGATGAGATGTCCCAGCTCAATCAGTGAGGCAGAAAAATAAAGGAAACAAATCCCTCCTTCCTCTGTCCTTTGTTCTATTTAGTCCCCCAGAAGATTGGTTGATGTCCAATGTCTTGGTCCATTTGGGATGCTATACCATAGACTGGGTGACTTACAACAACAGAAGCTCATTTCTCACAGTTTTGGAGGCTGGAAGTTGAAGATCAGGGTGCCAGTATGGTCTGGTTCTGGTGAGAGCCCTCTTTTGGGGTTTAGACCGCCAGCTTCTAGCTGTGTCCTCGCGTGGTGGAAAGGTGCTAAGGAGCTCTGTGGGGCCTCTTCTATAAGGGCACTAATCCCATTCATGAGGATTCCACCCTCATGACCTTATCATCTCCCCCAAACCCCACCTCCTAATATCACCTTGGGGGTTAGGATATGAATTTTGGGGGATACAAATATTCAGACCATAGCACCCACCGACATTGGGGAGGGCAATCGCCTTTATAGAGTCCGCTGATTTGAGTACTAATCTCATCTGGAAATACCCACACAGACACACCCAGAAATAGCATTTAATCTGGGCATCCTCTGGTCAGTCAAGTTGACACAAAATTTACCATCCCAGTGGAGCCATCCTAAAGATATGGAGTACAGGAAGACAGAGAGAGAGAGAGAGAGAGAGAGAGAGAGAGAGAGAGAGAGAGAGAGAGAGAGAGAGAGGGAGGGAGAGGGAGAGAGAGAGAGAGAGAGAGAGAGAGAGAGAGAGGGGGAGGGGGAGGGGGAGGGGGAGGGGGAGGGGGAGGGGGAGGGGGAGGGATAATTGAGAGAGAGAGAGAGAGATAATTGGAGAGCTCAGTTGTGGTCCTCAGTGCTAACTTTGAGTTAGAAACTCTTCTCCTACTGCAGCAGCAGTGAGGAAACATCCATCTACCAGCTGTGGTGTCCACAAACCTGACCCAGGTTGGGGATTCCAGATGGGCAGGCCTGGTGCAGGTCTGAAAGGTGGGCATGGAGCCCAGGAGAGAGAAGTGAGTGTGGTGGTATGTGGGTTGGTGGGAATTCCAGGAAGTTGAGGTGTGAAAAGCTGTGCCTTCTGCCCATAACAATGGAGTTTTCTGGGATCCCTTTCCTTTCCCCTCTGGGGGACCCCAGGGTTGGCCTGTCTTGTTGCCTTTCCTTACCCACACCTGTTGTCACCCAAGGTTTCAGTCTCTCAGTGACTCGCTGAGAGGTTCCTGTGCTGGTGGGGAGAACAGTTTTGGTTTAGAATTGGACTGGAGCCCATGCAAGAAGGCTGTAGCTTCCTTGGTGAGAGAAGTAGGGCCAGGAAGGAGAGCTTGGAAGTAACATAGTTTTCCGACCTTTATGGCACTCACACCCTGAGATTTCCTTACTCTCTGGCAAAGTAGTTTCTGTGTCACAAATTTCTAAGTTTTGCAGAACAAGGTATTCTGGAAGCAAAAGGAAAGATTACAGCGCAAGGGCTCAATCCATGGGGAAAAAAACAACTCTCTTTTTCTTCTTCCTTGAAAGTGGGAAGAAATTACTTTCCCTATAACCAAAATGCTCAGGGGGGCTCATCTCTGGACTTTACCATGAAATGCTTTGATCCCAGGAAATTTTGTCAGGTCAACTTTGGCTTATGGGTCTAAGAGGAGCATGGGGTGGTTGTAGTCAGGAAAAGACAGATCCAAGAGATAGCTGTGTTTTTTAAAAAATTATTTATTTATTTATTTGTGGCTGAGTTGGGTCTTCGTTGCTGTGCGCGGTCTTTCTCTAGTTGCGGCGAGCGGGGGCTACTCTTTGTTGTGGTGTGCGGGCTTCTCATTGAGGTGGCTTCTCTCATTGCGGAGCACGGGCTCTAGGCACACGGGCTTCAGTAGTTGTGGCACATGGGCTCAGCAGTTGTGGCTCGCAGGCTCTAGAGCACAGGCTCAGTAGTTGTGGCGCACGGGCTTAGTTGCTCCGTGGCATGTGGGATCTTCCTGGACCAGAGCTCGAACCCGTGTCCCCTGCATTGGCAGGTGGATTCTTAACCACTGCGCCACCAGGGAAGCCCCCCAGAGATAGTTTTATAAAAAGTAGGGTAGAATGATCTTCAGTGTGGGGTGCATTTCCTCCAATCTTAACTCCTCTTCTGACTCCCTGTTACACAATTAATAACATACTTATCACTGGGAATGATATTTGTTTATTGCTTATATCTTTCCTTAGATTAAGAACTTCTTGAAGACATGACCTCGATCTTACTCATTTTCCTACTTTCTAGAGCCTAGTCCGGAGACTGGCAGTCAATAAGGGCTTAGTCAGTGTTTGTGGATTGAATGTGAATGATTTTCAGAAACTCTCCTATTTTTCATGCTTCCTTCCCCTTTTAGGAAGGCCCTCATGCATTCAGACAATGACAGAGGAAGGGAAGGAGAGCGTATCCAGAGCTCTAATAGACCTGATATCTTTGTATTACTTAATCACCTCTGATCCCTCCCCCAGAAAAAGAATCTGTTATTCAGAAAAGCCTCTGAAACTCATGAACATTACATTCTCAATAACTGATAACGGTGCACTTGCTTATTAAAAGAAATTCTTTTGTTGATACTTTAGGGCTCTAATGTGATTTTTCTTTACCTTTTCTGGTTCTCCCCCAATTCTCTTTCTTTCTCATCTCCTCTGCATGTCTTCCCAGTCATCTAGTCATCGAGAGACTGGATAATTCCCAGCCCCTTTTGATTCTTAGTAAACTCTCCTTTGGGAATTATGTTAAGAAAGAAGCAATGGTCTGTATGTATATGAACAAATCCAAGCAGTTGGCAGATTCTCCAAATGAATTCTACTTCTAAATAAAAGAAAACAGTGAATCTTCCAAGGGACAAAGGAGAGGAGCTGGGAAGGAAGGGATCTTGGCCCACACACCTGCAAGCTTGCGCAGCCAGTGTGACTGTACTGTCGTCGTAACTGTGCTTTTGATGTTCACCTTTTTTTTTTTGTATATGCTCTATTTCCCTTTCAATTTCTCCTTAGCTTCCTAGTAAAATTCTTTTGAAAAGCCCGGCATGTGTTGGCTAAACCAAAAGAGGAAGAAGAAAGGGAGTTTTGTATACATTTAGATTTGAAAAGGAGACTCAGCTTAAGAGTTTGCTATACCCCAGGGCAGCGATTCCTAATTTTGGGGAGGTGCCAGACTCCTTTGAGAATCTTATAAACACTATGGACTCCTTTTTTAGGAGACTGTACATATGCAAATCTTTTTCTTTCAGCTTCAGGGAGTCTGAAGGTGCTGTAGATAGCAGGTTGAGAATCCTGCTTTAGTGGGTGGGGGACAAACTAAGGGAGAAAGCGTCTACTGGTGGGTGTTCTCATCTGGCCAACCTGAAATCACTTCCTTTGTAAGCTCATTTTTCTTTTTTTGGTCCCTTGAATTATTTTGTTTCATCAAGATCATTATGATTAATAGCTTACATTTATTCAATATTTCTTAGCACACGGTCTCACTTAATCCTGCCAACAACCTTAGGAGGCAACTATATTATTTTCATTTTGTAGATGAGGAACCTGAGATTTAGAAAGGTTTAGCAAATTGCCCTGAGCAATTTGCCCAAAGCCAGTGATCCGAATCCAGCCCATGCTCTTAATCCCTCTGCTAAGTACCTCCACATGTTTTGTGTTCTTTTGTCTTTGAAGACGAGAGTTATTTACACATCTCACTTATCTGGAATGCTAAGGTGGCCCGGTTTACCTGGTGATTGCAGTCGTGTACAGTTGTATCCATTTCTGTAAGCCTCATGTTCTTTGGGGGCAAGTTTCTTTCTGGACTTCCAACTGTCATTCTTTTGTATGTTCTGGGCAAACCTGTCTCAGCAGGGAATATTTTCCTGATAATAAATGTGAAAAGTTAAGATGCAAAGAATATACTCTTGTTCTCTTTAAAGGACAACTGATCTCCTTCATTTCAGCCACCATTAATTGAGTACCTCCTGTATACCAGGCACTGTGCTGCTGTCTCAGCAGATCTGTGGGCTTATTGCTCATGTCCTAGTGAGGAAACACATGCTCTTTCAAGGCAATTGTTGGCTAAAAGTCCTGGAATTCTTGAGTTTTTAGAGACTTGGAGTTTTGCTCCTAAATAATGTTAATGGAGTGATCAAAACTTGAAGTGGGGAAGTTTATCTCTGTATTGGGATGTAATCCTCATTAAGGGACAGGGAAAAGTGATTCACCATTTTATCTGGGAAAAGCATTCAACAGCCATGGTGTGGCTGTAGAGGACAGGTGCACATTCATTTTATGATGAGAGCCATTAATAACTGTGGGTCATGCCATTTCATTGATACGTATGGTGTATAACAGAACTTCTAAAAGTCAGGGAGCAAAATGGTGATACTAAGAATGAGTTATTATTTGAGAACTCCATTCACTTTTTTGCCCCCAAATCATTACCATTTACAAGTTTACAAGAAGATAGCAGTTGCAGAAGTTTCAATATGTCACTCTGTGAAGCATTACTTTTCAGTTAGATCAAATAGCTGTTCTAAAACAATTCCACCTCTTTCTGATTTTGTGTTTTCTTGCATACATAGAAAAACTGACAATGTTTTGGCTCTATTAGCTGAGAACCTCAGACAGATTGGAATGATGCAATGTTTTGAAAAGGAAGTAGTTCCTTTGAATAATTATTTTTTTCCTGCTGTGGTATAGGCTAGAGAACAGAAAAATCCCCGGGGTGCAAGTGGGAGAAAAAAAGAGGGTAGGAAGGCACAGAGATAAACTATATTAGTATTCCAAGCTATACCTGTCCACACTGAGAAGACTCATTAGTTTTTCCGTCTCACTATTTCGTCCCGTTATCCTACCATCTCATCAACATCTAAATCCTCTCTGTAACCTCTCTATTTCAACAGTCATCACTATCACTTTTACAACTTTTGTGTGTGCTCTTACAACATCATCCTAAATAGTCACAGACTGTAAATAAAAAGGCAGAATGGCAAATAAACATGAACACACTTCCATGCTTAGAGCTGTGCCTGACCTATAATACTTGCCGAATTAATATTTGATGAATGAATAAAAGGGAAAGACAGAATATTGGGGGAAATTAAAGTTAAGAAGGATGTACATAGGATGAAAGGATGCTCAACATCACTAATCATTAGAGAAATGCAAATCAAAACTACAATGAGGTATCACCTCACACCAGTCAGAATGGCCATCATCAAAACATCTACAAACAATAAAAGCTGGAGAGGGTGTGGAGAAAAGGGAACCCTCCTGCACTGTTGGTGGGAATGTAAATTGATACAGCCACTATGGAGAACAGTATGGAGGTTCCTCAAAAAACTAAAAATAGAACTACCATACAACCCAGCAATCCCACTACTGGGCAAATAGCCTGAGAAAACCATAATTTGAAAAGAGTCATGTACCACAATGTTCATTGCAGCTCTATTTACAATAGCCAGGACATGGAAGCAACCTAAGTGTCCATCGACAGATGAATGGATGAAGAAGATGTGGCACATATATACGATGGAATATTACTCAGCCATAAAAGGAAATGAAATTGAGTTATTTGTAGTGAGGTGGATGGACCTAGAGACCGTCATACAGAGTGAAGTAAGTCAGAGGAGAAAAACAAATACTGTATGCTAACACATATATATGGAGTCTAAAAAAAAAAAGGTTCTGAAGAATCTAGGGGCAGGACAGTAATAAAGACGCAGACACAGAGAATGGACTTGAGGACACTGGGAGAGGGAAGGGTAAGCTGGGATGAAGTGAGAGAGTGGCATGGACATATATGCACTACCAAATGTAAAGTAGATAGCTAGTGGGAAGCAGCCGCATAGCACAGGGAGATCAGCTCGGTGCTTTGTGGCCACCTAGAGGGGTGGGATAGGGAGTGTGGGAGGGAGACGCGAGAGGCAGGTGATATGGGGATATATGTATATGTATGGCTGATTCACTTTGTTATAAAGTAGAAACTAACACACCATTGTAGAGCAATTATATTCCAATAAAGATGTTAAAAAAAAAAGGATGTACAATAAAGATAAGCACCTTAGAAAGCGCAGTAATAGAATCATTAACTTTAGAGCTGACAGAGATTATAATTCATGGGAGGAAAAAATTGATTTACAGAAATTTGGTGTACATGCAACACTTTAGGATCACAGTAATTACAAACAATGGTTTGCATAAAACCGTTCGAAATCGGGAACCCATTTCTGTATTGCAGAATCTGAAATATTCCTCATTTAAAGGGTTGTTTCCTACTGCGTTCATTCTCACATATACATATAGAGGGTTCACACAGATGTCATTCGGTTGCTCATTCTGTCTCAGTCTATTGAGAATTCTCCTGCTAAACCTGGGGAAGATGTTCTCCTGACTTAACTCCTAAAGCTTTTCTTTAAAAACTTTTAAAAATTGTCTTTATTTTTTTTAGAGCAGTTTTAGGTTCACAGCAAAATTGAGGGGCATGTACAGAGATTTCCCATGTACTACCTGCCCTACACATGCATAGCCTCCTCCATTATCAACATCCCCGCCAGAGTGGTGCATTTGTTACAGTTGATGAACCTACACTGACACATCACCATCACCCCAGGTCCATAGTTTTCATAAGGGTTCACTTTGGTGTTGTACACCCTGTGGGTTTAGACAAACATATAATGACATGTATCCATCATTATAGTATCATACAGAGTATTTTCACTGACTTAAAAATCTTCTGTGGTATGCCTGTTCATCCCTCCCCCCTCCAACCCCAGGCAACCACTGATTTTCTTTCTTTTACTGTCTTTATAGTTTTGCCTTTTTCTACAATGTCATATGTTCGGAATCACCCAGTATGCAGCCTTTTGAGAGTGGCTTCTTTCATTTAGTAACATGCATGTATGTTTCCTCCATGTCTTGATAGCTCATTTCTTTTTAGCATTGACTAGTATTTCATTATCTGGATGTAACACAGCTTATTTATTCACCTACTGAAGGACATCTTGGTTGCTTCCAAGTTGTGGCAGTTATGAATAAAGCTGCTATAAACATCCCGGTGTAGGTTATTGTGTGGACATAAGTTTTCAGCTCCTTTGGGTAAATACCAAGGAGCACAATTGCTGGATCATAGGAAAAGAGTATGTTCAGTTTTGCAGGAAGCTGCCAAACTGTCTTCCAAAGTGGCTGTACCTGTTGGCATTCCTACCAGTGAATGAGAGTTCCTGTTGCTCCACATCCTCACCAGCATTTGGTGTTGTCAGTGTTCAGGATTTTGGCCATTCTAATGGGACTGTGGTGGTATCACATTGCCATCTTAATTTGCATTTCCCTGATGACATATGATGTGTTCATTTACTTTTTTAGGCTAGGAAGGTGCTCACCAGGTGGGATCCCTTCCCCCCTGCTCCATATCGCCCCCCCCACCCTGCCCTTTCCTAAACCAGAAGTGTGATTAGGAATCCTGTACAGCATGTTCTCTATCCTTTCAGAACATACTGCACATCCCTTGCATGGTGGAGAACAAGCATGCCCACATTATTCTTTTAAAACAAGCAATCTTACAGCACTTTGTCATGTAAAATATAAACATGAGGGTTGTCCCAGTGTGTTGAGCCCACAAAGCATATCTGAAGAAGCGGCTGCGATAAATTGTTTTAGTTCAACAGGTTAATCCCTATTTCCCAGGGAGAACAGAGCTATTCTAAACAGGACATATCCTTCTTCTTTTCATTTGTACACAGTCCCAAAACTCAGCAAAATTCTCTGTTTGGGTGGTGTTCGTGCTGTGACACAAATGCACAAAAGGCAGGAAATTCACCATCAATGTGGATGATGCCTTCTGTCTTCTCAGTTGACATGTGTTTTTCCAGTGGTGAGAATCCAGGATGGTGCCCATGTTACCTCTGAACATCCTTCCCCAGGCAGCCGGGCTCGGGAGACTGTGCTATTTAAATTTAAATACATGTCCTGCGCACTGAGTGTTGATGCTGGCGGTGCCTTTGGGTACAGCCATTTCCCCACCAGCCTGTCAAAAACCAGGGCAAAGCCTTTCAAAAGGGCCGAGTGGAGCTTTTGGAAATGCAAATGTGTGTATGGGCTTGGGACCAAGGATGGCTTATAATTAACGATCTTTTGTGTATTGCTCATTATGAGGGTCCACTCAATAAAAAACACATTGCCTCTTCTTTGTCAGTGACAGATACTCTTATCAGAAACAAGGCTCTTGTTGTGCTAGTTTCCCTCTGATGGAAGGGCAAAGGGACTGCTGTGCGTGGCACCGGTGGGGATGAGGGAGAGGGAGCCGGAGCTGAGGAGGGCTTCGTCTTAAACACGGTCTAAAAACTAGCATATTTGCTGGAATAATGCTTGAGAAACAGTTTCACTTAATACTGCAATTTGAGGTCCGGTGTAAGCGTGGATACCTCTCTGAGGTCTGGAGTTTTTAAGGGGTGAACTTGTCAACCTTTAGAAGAGACTAAGTACCCATCACCTGCTTTGTCGATGGTAGGTTTTTTAGAAATAGCAGAGGAAATACATTTCTTTCCATGGGCTTTCTGGACTTATCCTCTTTTATCTTAAATTTAGTATCCTCCATCAACATTCAAGAAACAATTGAGAAAACACTAAGGAGGAATTCCTGGGCTCAAAGAGACCTTGTCTCTTCTAAAATAATGGCTGAAGAAGATTCTTCCCTGTTGGGCATCTGTGGTGGGAGTGGGTCATGTTTTGCAGGTGCCTTATGAGCAGCGGCAACTGGGAGATGCTAGTTTTTCCTGGTGGCTAAGTTGTAGGGGAGTTGGACAAGTAAAGGTCTCTGAACAGGTTGCAAAAGTGACATGAATGTTTTACTCTTCTGGATTAAAAATAATTCTGGAGGCTTCCTTTTACTGAACATTGACGCTCTCTGAAATGGGTTAGTTATAAGGGCCCTTTAGTGTGCTGAGCAGTCCACCGAATTTTCATTTATAATCAAACCTACCTACCTGGATGACACGGTCTAGCTACTTTTTATTTCCTTGTGCGTCAGTGTCCAGATCTGTAAAATGGACATACGACTAGTGTCTACTTCATGGAGTTGTGAGGATTAGATGAGTTAATGGCTACAAAATGTGTGGCATCTGTAGGGTACAAAGTGGACATTGTGTGTTAGCCTTCCTCCTGCTCTTCCTCATTTATCTGCCCCATCCTTTCCCACCTCTAGGCAATTCTTGTCACCAGACCCTTGGGGACACGAGTGATCTGCCAGCCTCAGATATTCTCATAATTTTCCAAAGGAGAAAAAAAATTCCCTTGAAAATTGGATAACCAAAAGAAGACTGAGAAAGCACTTAACATGGAACCTTTCTCTCTGGGCTTGCCGCGTGCTTCTCTTCAAGCCCTCCGCACAATCTCTGAGCCTAGCGCTAGGTTTCCCTGCTTCTGCCTGAGGACAGCCTGGCCCAGGGAGGCAGGGGAGGGAGGTAGGACACCGGGTGGGGCCCTGGGCCTCAGCTTCACTCTGGCCGAGCTCTGCAGAGCTGGGCTGGTCCGTTCACCTCCGGGACTCCGTGCCCTTCGCTGCCAAGGAGGGGTTTGCATCCACTGATGATGGGAAACTTCCTCTGGGCTCAGGGTGGGCAGGGCAGCGCCCGCCCAGTGTCAGAGATCTGGGCTAGAGGTGTATTTCGCCAGCATCGATGCCTGTGTTTAGGATGGGAGCTTCGTCTGCCCCAGGATTGTAGCCCTCATCAGCGGCGGGGACCTGGGGGACTGTGGGCTGCTGCCCCACTCTGTCCCTTCCCCACCCCGACTCCTTGGAACTTTCCCCACGTGGACAAAGTCAGAAGTGTCCGATAGAGGAGCTGTCCCGCAGTGAGCAAGGCTGCAAGGCCCTGAGGGATTGTGAGGGGGTCCCCTCTGCTTGGGGAGCAGGCTTGGTTGTGGAGGGCACTGCTGAAGGAGGTGGTTCGTTAGCTCCCCTTTTACCAGGTTAATGATTTTATCGTCCCAGGGCCAGGTGATGGCAGGGAGGCCTCCCGGAGCCCCCACTTGTCAACCCTTCTGACGGGCTCCAGGAGCTGCAAACAGGAAGAGAGCTCGTGACGGGCTCCCTGCATCAGAACATACTAGGAGATGACTGCACAGTCCACGAAGATGTCTGGCCCTAAATGAATATATCCTCTTAAAGCTTCATTCTCCTCGTTTGTAAAATGGGCGTAATTACAGCACCTACCTTATAGGGATATTGTTTTGTTTTAGGAAGTCAATAATACATGTAGAGTGCTTATCACAGTGTCGGGCGCGATTAGTTCAATAGATGTCAACCTCAGTCCTGAATACAATGCAATACATTGCACAGAAGCATTAGGACTCTTTTGTAAAATGTTCAACTATGTACTAAAACCTTGAAACTTCCCCTGGTTCTATTGTTCACCTAAATTTAAAATAGAAACAAAACAAAACATTTTGATACCCTTAAAATATCCATCTGCCACTGGAGAAGAAGAGTTCTGGTAGAAATTGAAGAGGTAAAACCAAATCAGATCTAAACCAGATGCAGCTGTTAACATTTCTCCAGGCTTCAGTGATGCCTCTGGGACTGGGTTGTCTGCTCACCTCTTGTCATTTGGAACCTGGGATGGACACAGGGGTTCCTACACTCACCCCAGATTCTGTGGCCAGGAGTAGCCAGGAAACCCTGGTGTGAGAATTCCCACTGGCCCTTTCACCGTAGGGCACTGGGGTGGTGCGTACAAATCCCTCAGCTGGATAGCTGGGTTTAGGGCTGGGTGGTTGTGCTTTAAAGAGCCAGGTCATTAGGAAGGAATGTGAGAAGTGCATCTTTGGGGACAGAGATTAAAGAGTGGGAAAGTAGATAAGTGATCTGCTATCTCTCAGCTAATGGCTAGAAGTTAACATTTCACTAACTCCAGCAGAGAGACTGATGACCAGGCTATACACACAGTTCTACTTAGGAGAAAAGACAGTGGCAGCTGGGGGAAGAGAATTTCTCATCACTGCAAACAGAGCCCCTCAGTACACACCAGCTGTTTTTATAAACAACTCCTAGTCTGTCATTCTTACAACAGACACTGTGATATTACAGGGTCAATGCAACATCCTCTGCGTGAGAATGAGCTCTAAACGTCAATGTAATGACATTTTTCAGTGTCATTCAATCTATTGAGGGCCCGTTGTATGATGGAAACGGTACTAAAGCCTGCGGGAGATGGAAAGAAGAACCAGGAGTGAACCCCTGGCCCCAAGGGATTTACCATATACTAAAACATGTATAGGAGTGTTTCTCAAAGAGCCATCCTCAGAATCACAGGTCTCTTACAAAAGAAGATTCCCAGATCCAAAGCAGATGGGACGCAGGCATCTGCATTTAAAGCAAGTCCATTCCTAGATAATTCTGATATACACTTTGAGTAGCATTGGTCTGGAGTGAAAGTTGGCTCTAAGCTGGGGTATAAAGCCTTCGTTTCTGTGTCTACATAGCGACTTGGAGGGAAGTGTCGAGGTATTGAAAGAAGTGTGCAGCCTAGAGGCCTCAAGATGGGAAATGCGTGGCAGTTGTGTCTAAAAAGTAGAGGAATGAGTATTGAGTGGCAATGGGGTAGCGTGATCTTTGCGGCAACCAGAGGAATCAATGAATATAATCCCAATGTTTATGGAAGGCCTCGCTGAGTTACTGATGTATCCATCATCAGGGCTTAGTCCTCATGCTTTTTAGCGTGCTGGCAGGTCAGGAGGGAAATCCACAGCTTTGCTGCTCCACAAATTTTATCGATGGATGTTTTGGGAATTAAAGCATACCAGGAAATAGACTTAATAGGCTTAATTTGCACGTGTCCATCTTTTTGTGGATGGGTTGGCTGGATTGGATATCTATTGCATAGAGTATGTACTGACTCCTGGCTGGTTTGGGGTGCTCCTGGTTGTGACATTGAAGTCTTACCCCTGGGGGAGGAAGCTGAAAAAGTCTGAAAGTTGGAAAGGAGAATTTGTAGAGGGAGGGCCAGCGAGTAGGAAAGAGAGACCAGTGTGTTGGGAGGAGGGAGTTCAGGGAAGCCCAGCAGTTGCTCTAGTCACCTGCAGTGCCCCTGGGGGAGTTTGTGATGGAGCCAACCTGGGCTCAAGAGGCCAAGCAGGAGCTGCAGGGGTGTAAAACCGAGAAGAAAGGGCCTTGCTCTCCGTGGGCAGGAAGCGCAGAGAACGGCTCAGCTTAGGCCTGGCGCTGAAGTAGAACTTGCCACCCCAGGTGGTCCCCTGGGTGGAGGTGTATAGGGAAGACGCGGAAGGAAACTGGTTAACGCTGGAAACCTGAATCCAGGTAACTGAATTGTGGGGGACAGCGTCTTTTGGCTTAGCTAATGACCTTGACCCCGAGGCACTTTCCCACTGCACAAAATATGTCATATGCGTTTTACATGACTAGTGATGGGATGGAGGAGAAATAGAGTCCCAGAATGGGGGGAGGGGTAGACAGAGGTAGAAGTCTTTGAACAAACTCTTTCTGGATTCTCTAGGTAGTAATGAGCCAGGGGCTGAGGAATCAACACAAACACGTGGTAGGGGGGCACTTTGGTTCAGGACCTACCTTTGGGATTCCTTTATCCTGAGATGACGCACAGACATGTGCAGAGGAGTGATTTATCCTATGAGCTGACCCTGCTTACCCCAGTGCTTGGGACAGTTGTAAACTAAGTGCTACAATGGCTAGAAAACAATTTTGCCACGTTGCTGAGTGCTGACTGGACACTTTGGCTCAAGCTGGAACAAACGAATCTTTTTCCTGGAAGAGGCTTTCCTTTTTTGTGTGTGTGGTACGCGGGCCTCTCACTGTTGTGGCCTCTCCCGTTGCGGAGCACAGGCTCCGGACGCGCAGGCTCAGCGGCCATGGCTCACGGGCCCAGCCGCTCTGCGGCATGTGGGATCTTCCCGGACCGGGGCACGAACCCGCATCCCCTGCATCAGCAGGCAGACTCTCAACCACTGTGCCACCAGGGAAGCCCCAGGCTTTCGTTTTTTATTGCTGTGATAACTAATTGAAGATTGAGAAGCTTAGCTCTAACCTGCATGGTAACTATTGATCCACCTGCCACTGGGCACTGGGTAACCTCATCACCTCGTTGGTCCTGGGTTTCTTTTTGGTGCCCAGCATATGGTGAGGGGTTGCAGGCTCCATCGTGCTAGGGGCTCAACTTTATAGAGTGAGTAAACAGGCAGAGAGAAGGACTTAAAGAGCCCCTTTGCAGAGAACATCCCACGAGGCTCTTTTTTTTTTTTTTTAATTAATTAATTAATTAGGGGGCTGTGTTGGGTCTTCGTTGCTGTGTGCGGTCTTTCTCTAGTTGCGGCGAGCTGGGGCAACTCTTCCTTGTGGTGTGCGGGCTTCTCACTGCCATGGCTCCCCTTGTTGTGGAGCGTGGGCTCTAGGCGTGCGGGCTTCAGTAGTTGTGGCACGTGGGCTCAGTAGTCGTGGCTTGCGGGCTCTAGAGTGCAGCCTCAGTAGTTGTGGTGCACAAGCTTAGTTGCTCCGCGGCATGTGGGATCTTCCCGGACCAGGGCTCGAACCCATGTCCCCTGCATTGGCAGGCGGATTCTTAACCACTGCGCCAGCAGAGAAGTCCCTCATGAAGCTCTTTTCAAGCAGGCCTAGGACCTCAGAAAGCTGTATCTTAGCTCCAAAGAGGCAGGATCTCCCGCAGGAAGCCCTCTCTGGTCCCTGTAACACCTCAGTTCAGCCGTCCTGTGAGCCGGCACTCTGCCTGAGACTCCACTTTGCTGGGATAGCACCCTTATTCTCAGCGTGGAGATAAGGGACCTCATTTATTTTTCAATAAGCACAACACTCCAGGACATAGTCATCCAAGTAAACGAGTACTAGCCTTTTCAAAGTAGCTTCAAAGCATACTAAAAGTCCTCTTGCCTCTCTGGCGATTTCTCTGGATATACTCAGTTGTGGCAGATCTCTCTACTTGGATGGTAAATTGATTCTCATAAATCATCCAAAGTCCTTAGGAGTCAGGTTCAGTGAATAAAGTAGGTGACCAAGCAAGACTCAACTATATCTTGCTATTCTGTTCTTTGTGTAAAATGGTCCTAAAAGAAATTACAACAGGAATTTCAATATGGTAGCAAGCAATGGCAGACCAGTTAGAATCGTCCTCCAAGGTGGATACCTCCATGACAATTCTGTACTCAATGTAGAAGATCCATTGGTTTGAAAAATAGGTAAGTCTCATCACTGTTAATCTCACATATGAAATTCACGTCTACTATCATTTACCCACTAATACTAAATTTAGAGTTCCCATGAGAATTGCTTATTTGTCTAAAACAAATCTCTTTTCCTCTTTCAAAAAAAATAAAGATTGGCTTTGAACAAACAAAACTGTGCTTTGATTTTACCATCATTAATGATTTTGTCAGCACAAGTCTGATGGACTAACAGCCCTTCCTCACCATACACAGATATAGTGAGAAGATGTAAAGCAAACAGTCTACCTCAGCTGGGACACTAATTGTATTAGTGACAATTCTGGGAGAGAGGCTCTATTCGAACGAGCCCTAATGTAACCTGAAAAATTATTTCTGTGTTTAATGGAACTTTTAGTTGCCCAAGAATTGAGTGCTTTAAAGAGACAGAACTTCTCCATGTCAAGAACGTTCTAAATTGTTTCCTTGGCATTTGAAAATTTCAAGCTTAGGCTGTCTGTCCTTGCTCAAGTTACACAGTCTTCAAGTTGGGCAGTTCAGCAAAATCCAAAAGATAAGATTTGAACGGGTCTCTCTGTTTATGTTGTCGCACAGGGAAGCTAAATTGCTGGGCTATTTGGTGAAAGGAGAGCTCCGTTCTCACTAAACTGCAAATGGGCATGGCAGATGCTTAGCTGGAAACCACCGAGGGCCTCTCATCTCTGAATACTACATCTTGAACACCGATTGTTTTTTCAATTTACAATGCAGATATGTTTTCTAAAATTCAAAATGTTTGGAATTTCCAAGCCCCGCTTTATACCTCTGTCTCTTTGGAGAGACTGATTCATAGTATAAATATGAATATAAGAGATTAAACTGGATCATAATAACAGACGGCTATTGGCATTCAGGAAAATTGCTCAGTAGGTAAAAAACTGAGAGAGACAGACAGACAGTCAGACAAAGTATTAGGTTTTGCTTTACTTAATCACGTAAAGGGGAAAATTCTACGCAAAAACACACAAGTAACTTCAATTTTCTTTATGTTACCATTTCAAATGGAATTTTATAAATAGCAGAGACAAGCGTTACTAGTCTGGTGATACTCAGTAGGTGTTTTTTTTTTTTTTTTTTTTTTTTTGCGGTACGCGGGCCTCTCACTGTTCTGGCCTCTCCCGTTGTGGAGCACAGGCTCCGGACGCGCAGGCTCAGCGGCCATGGCTCACAGGCCTAGCCGCTCTGCTGCATGTGGGATCTTCCCGGACCGGGGCACGAACCCGTGTCCCCTGCATCGGCAGGCGGACTCTCAACCACTGCGCCACCAGGGAAGCCCCTCAGTAGTTATTTTTAAATAAAAGCAGGGCTAAATGTATTGCCTAAAATTTGTGCTATAAAGTCTGTCAAGAACCTGTCTGGTTAAAGCCTTTTTTTTTTTTTTTCAGGGAAATAAATGGTTTAGGATCCATATATTTCTCTAAGAGTTCAGTTTACTTCATTAAATTCCTTAAACTTAAGACAGGTTTTGCTATTTTGCTGAATTCCTGGTCAGAAAGGAGTATGTTATAGCATATGTGAATGTCAGCCTACTTAAAAAGAATATGGTATTGAAAATATTATACAAATAATATTAAAGTTTTGAAACAGAAGTTACTCATGATATCTCTATCCCAGCAATTTTTTTTCCATTTTTCTGTATTATCTTCCAATTGTTATTCACGTACATGCTTATTCTTACCTACTTAAAATTGTTTTATATATACCATTTTGTAATTTACCATTTCATTTAGGATGTCTGTAATGGATGTGGGCTAAATTATTTGAGAAATTTCAAATCATGTAAGAAAAACAAATGGGATTTTTTTTTTTTTTTTGCGGTACGTGGGCCTCTCACTGTTGTGGGCTCTCCCGTTGCAGAGCACGGGCTCCGGACACGCAGGCTCAGCAGCTATGGCTCACGGGCCCAGCAGCTCTGTGGCATGTGGGATCTTCCTGGACCGGGGCACGAACCCGTGTCCCCTGAATCGGCAGGCGGACTCTCAACCACTGCGCCACCAGGGAAGCCCAAATGGGATTTTTGAAGCTTAGTTGTTAAGCATACATTACCACCTAAGTAAGCTCATAGCTTATGAGACACGGGCAAAAATCAGTGGATGTGTTAGGCATGCAGTCATGAAGAAGCAAGGGACTTGTGAGGCATAGGCAGAATTCAGAAGGTATGTTAAGTATAAGTAGTAAGTAAATAGTGACCTGGAAGACATGTTAAAAATTAGAATATAATGGAACAAACAAGAGTGTTACCTTTAGATAAGGAAGGAATAGAAAGATGAAGCCGTAAGTTTTCATCACTTCTGGGCTGACAGCTATGTCACCCTGAAATGGGCACCTGCAGTGGGCCCACATGTGTTCAGCCCAAGAACCAAAGTAAAATCCACAGTTGTTCAGAGGCTATTTGGCAAGTTCCAGCTCTTGGCCAGGTATACTTGCCTCTGTCCCTGATAGAGCAAGGGCATGTCTTTGGCCCACATCAGCTTGGGTCCTTCTAACCACAGCAGTAGCAGAGAAGGCTCATAGAAGAGACAGAGAGAGAATATAAGAGAGAATAGGAACATTGTGTAACCAGGATTCAGGTAGTGGGGTCCTTCTGCCGCTCTTATATGTTGCTCTAAGTATGTTGACCTAACTCATCTGGTTCCCTTGTTATGTGTTTAAATAAATGTAATAAACTGCGCAGGATGAGCATGTTCATTGGTCTGGGAGGCTTGCTGTTCCATGCCTCTGGGAGATCCTGCTGGGTAGTGCACTTGGAGGTGACCATGTGACAGGGTCATAAGGATTTTATGTTATTTCATCTTCAAAAGAAAAGGACTATGACGCCACTCTGTCCGACCAGCGATGAGAGAATCTGTGTGGGCCAGAATACAGAAGCTGATTGTGTGGCACAAGGGTCTTAAAGAAGCATAGTATCTACAGGGGTTGAAATAAATAGTTGTTGAATGAATAAATGTGTGCCACGAGTTGGGGCTGACAAAGGAGCTAGGCAACTTGAAGGGAGGAGAAAGGGCGAGAGTTATTAGGGTTTTAAACTGGGTTTAAAGGGAGTAAGTTAAATGACTTCGGACATCTTTAGGCCATTTGGGCCAAAGACCTAAGGCTCTACAAGCCAAGAAGAGCCTACCGAATGTTTGCTTGCAACAGAGGGAACACAAAGAAGCGAAAGAGAAGAGAGCTGTGTGTCCCAGAAGCTGGATCTTCAAAAAACAAATGCCTCCTTGAAAGTGTTGTCATTTACTTTAACATACTGCAGAGCAGACAATTTGAACCATGTGTGTGACTTGTTGGTTTTAATCAAATCGTAGGGTAGCTTAGACATTTGAACTCTGTCCCAGTCTGGGATTCATATTCCAGGGTTAGTAAATTCGCATTTAAAAGGTCCTAATTGAGAATTCACACCCCAAGTCCATTACCACAAGCTCAGTTCAACTAGGTCCATCTAGACCTGCTGAGGATGATTTTTCACTTCTTATAAAGAATGTTGGAAATAACTTTTTATTGGAGAGATGATTGCCATTTAATTTATGTGCATTGGGTAGAAATATACATTTGTATGAACAGAATAGAAGACTGGTGGGCCCAGAAACCTAATACCTTTTGGAGTGGTATTCTTGGCGTAGAGCTGCGATCCAGTCCTGTGTCTGGTTACTTGATGGGGGGGTTGGGGGGATTCTTTCACTTGATCCAAATAGAATATTAGCTGAATCTTGCCACTGGAACATTGCCGCGTCAACCTCAGGTAAGCCAGGGACTTGGGGACATGCCTGAGGGTTAGAGAGGCAGAACCTCACCTCACTAGAAGAACGGATTATGTGACTCTCTTGGGCCTGCTTGCGAATAAATGTTTGCATGCGTGCTAAAATGTGGCCCGATATTTGCTGTCATTATAACATAGTGTCAAGAACTGTGAAGGGCCTGAGACATGACCCTACTTGCCAGCTAACCTGTTAGCCTGCCACAGTTTCATGGATGCTGGTAGAAGACACGAGACTCTTGCATCAGAGCTGAAGGGCAGTTTGTCACTCCCAGCAATAGCAGTAGCCACAGTATCAGCATTTTTGCACCCGTTCCTTGAGCTTCAACGCCCACAGGGTGATAAGAGGGCCAGATACTAACTAAGCGTGGAGTGGATCTTGGCACAGGAGGTGACACCTGAGTTTAGGGAAACCAAGTCTTTATAACGGAAGTAAGTTCTGGGGAGAGACACTATCTCTGTCTCCCAGGACTATTCACTCTACAAACATCCTTGAAAAGGTAGTCCAGAACAAAGGGCACTCAATGGCTTGCTAACAAGACATGTAGAGTGGAGACAGCCATGTCTCCCAGCACATCTACCCTAGGAATAAGTGCAGGGGATGAGTCCTCTTGCCTTCACCATCTCAAATTATGGGAGGCAACCAATAGTCACCAAAAAGAACATGACAATTGTGGACAGCCAAAACTGTCCCAGCACCTCTGTGCTCCCCAAGCAAAGCCAATGAAAGTCATGGAATTCTCCCAGTAGAAGTGGTGGGGCTACCTGGCTGGGAACTCTTGGTTCCCACCCCCATCCCCCCACCCAGTTGGAGAACCCCTCCATCCAATGTCCAGGATAGCCAGTGGTCGTGAGGATGCTTGAGTCAGTCAGCTCCCCCTCCATCCGAGGAAGATGCAGGGCCAAAGCTGCCTGATGTCCTGTGGGCTCTGTGACTGGGCTCTTAAGAAGGCTAGCCACTAGGGAGTAGACTTCTACCTCCGTGTACCGAATTTTCTGGATTCTGTTTCGTAGACTCAGATGAAAACGAGTGATCATGTTACTGGCACTGAAACCGTGTTTTACTGAAGGGGACAAAATGTATAAAAGGGGTCTTAGTAACTGTAGGGCACAGAGTGAACAGAAGTGTAAAGAGATGGGTGGGGGAAGGAGGTTGTGGAGAAACTAACAAGCAAACCGAAACCTTTTCTTGTCTAATTTTGTGAATTCTCATGTCCTTAGCAAAGGTGCAGACAGAGCTATCAATATTGCAAAAGAGAGCAATCATTTTGGTAAAGGGGGAGGGTGTTACATGTTCTTATCATTTTAAGCTGGTTTTAGATATCTACCTTCTTAAGGACTGGATCCTTGGAGAACACAAGCTGGGCACTGGCTGAAGCTATCAGTTTCTGGATATTCAATTCCTGGCCTTGATAGAAGAATGTGGGAGAGGAACATTCCAACAGAGCAAGACTGAGATTAAGACCCAGAGACCTGATAGCATAACAGATCAGTGTTAACACGCCCAGTCAAGGGGAAACAAAAGGCTTCTCCACCTGCCCCATTAACCATGAGTCCTTGGGTAGCCCAGGGGCAAATGAGTGGGGGAGGCTGCCTAGAACACCATTAAGCAGCTACAAATTGAACCATTGGTCTCCCACAGTCTTGGAGGAAAACCAGTTCTCCAGCTGCTGGAAATGCTGATGGACTCCATGCTGGGAAAGTTCTTTGGCTGGAAGGGTGGCCCTCCCGTGGGGAAGCTGCAGGGATTGGTTTGGGGGAATGGCAAGTCCCCTGGCAGCACCCAAGCATTTTATTATAATCATAAAAGGGGAATGATGGTGCCCTCTTTGCGACACTCCCCAGGAATTTGCCAATGGTTTCAGCCTCAGTGATTTGATAGTTTTTTCTCAGAAGCACCACTTCCGCCGTGGGTGGGCCTTAACGTTGAGCCCCAGGGAAGGGACTGGGCATCCTGTCACGGGAATGTGGCACATCACCCTGTCTGCAGGCTGCAGCTCACGGATCACGGTCTGCCTGGATCGTGCAAGCAGAGGGTCTCCCCTCTCGGAGCTCAGACCACTGAGCGCTCTGTGTGAGGGGCTGCTGAGTGTCGGGCTACTGTTGGGAGCTCCATGGCTCCCCACAGACAGCTCTGTCTCTTTGGAGTTGAGAGAACTTTCTGATGTCCCAGGTCTGCTTCAGAATGTGCTTGGTACACACTAACATCTAACAATGATCACTCACTCTCTGTGTCCTAGGAACTGTTCCGAGGGCTTTGGATGTATTCATTCTGATCTTCCAAACCCCTCGGTTTGGTATTGGACAGTGAGGCAGAGCGTTTAGGTAACTTGTTCAAGGTCCCCCAGCTGGTAAAGCGTAGAACCAGGCTTTGGGCCAGGCAGTGAGCTCTCCACTTTTGGGATGGCTACCGACTGACAGGTGGCTGATGGCAGGGACCCTCTTCTCTGCACAGATGGCCCCACTGCAGTGACCTGGCCGAGGGTGGATTTCTTCCAGTGCCTGCTCTTGGCCTCCTCCTGGCTGGACACCCTAGTGCTGTGTCCAGCTACTTTACTGGAGCGTGCTGACTGTCACAGCCTCCAGTCCTGTTCTGTTTTCAGGCTGGACTCCTCCCAGTGGGGAGGGAGGACAAGCTGTGACCTCCTGAGCTCCACAGTTGGCCCTCCCCGGACAGTTAGCTGGGTCTTCAGCTCAGCTAGGGACCCTGCCTGTGGCTCACAGAGTGTCAGAACTGCACTGTCGTGGAGAGGAAAGAAGAAGGCTTTGGGACTGCTGATGTGGGTTTGAACCCCCTGGCCACTGCAGATCAGCTTGTGACCTTGAGAGAGTCACTCACCTTTAACTGGGGCTTACCTTGGGAAGAAAAGATGGGTCAACGGCTGTGAAAGCACTGAACATAGAAATTAGCACACAGTAGGCTATCAACTAATCTCTGTTCCTTTCCCCTGCCTTTCCCTGAAATATAGCTACTCAGAATAAAAGAGCGCCTCTTTTAGCCACAGGGCCTAGGAATTTCATGTGTTTGCTTAGTCCCCCAGAGGAGGAACTGTGGGTGTATGTGGGGTAGATGTGTGAGCGGGTAGGCCCGTGCAGCCCATACACCAGACCGTTTATAATGATGTGGCTCGTATGTCTGAAGGCCCAGGATGTGTTCATACAAGGCCTCAGTATGTTTTTACAGCTCCACAAACCATTCATCCACCTCGGCAGGACTCTTTTAGTGCCAGTTTTAGAATCTTGATGTTTTCTCTTTTCTCCTAAAAAAGTGATTTACATTGCAAAGCAGTGTCTGGCTTTGGCAGGCTTTGCAGTTGGTGCCTGGACATTTTTCTTTAACTGTTTATTAAGGATGGAGGATCCAGCTTGGAGGGATCCTGAATTCTATGAATTTTGTTAAAAAATTTGGCTCCAACCACTTTTTGAGCATAAAAATAAAATAATTGGTTTAAAAATATGTACATAAATTTATTTGTTGGGATCCCTGCCAAGACCTGGGGGGAACTTTGGGAATATGGGAAGCTGGTGAATCCCAGAAAAGCTGGAATGAGGAGTTTCTGGGGGCTTTCGAGGGGGGGCTGGTCCAGGTGGGAGCTTGGGCCTGGGTTGGCTCAGGGCTTTCCAGAAATGAAGGCTCTTAATGCTGTCTTTGGCTGCCCAGAAAAAGGTAAATTTCATTCATTTCACAAGTGTCTTCTATCTGAACATGATGAGTACACTGGGGGAGAAAATTATGGCTTGATGGGTTTTTTTGCAGAGTGATTTGAATTCCATCCAGTTCTGTCATAATGAAAACTGCTCTCCATAGTTGGATCGAGGGTATATTTAACATGCTCATCACTTGGCAGGATCAGGAACTGCCAAGTTCGAGTCATATCACCGTGATGTTTGTCATTAATAATGCCCCATTTTTCCAGATGACAAAATAGAAAACTATCTGAACAATGCCTTGAGCTGTCTGCAAATTCAAGGCTGACCTGGGACTTGGAGCGTTTCCCTTCTTGATGGCTTGTTTGTGAGTTTATTTATTTATTTCACTGCTTTCCTCTCTCTGGCCCATTTGACAACTGCTTATTTGGACATGGAAGCCAGTGACTTGCCCACCGACAGCCGGCAGGACCAGCTTCCTGGGTGTTTATGTGTCACACAGGGCGCTGTGCGTAGAAGGGTCCCACACTTAGTTTCTGCTCTGGGTGACTGTCTTGAAATTCTTAATACTTTTAAAAGGTAAAGTACAAAATGTTTTCATTTTGTACCAAGTTTTGCAAATTGTGTCGCCAGTCCTGATGGCCAGATTTAACCCTATTTATTTGCCCGGGCGGATAATAGGCCCTTTCTTCCTTCCCTCCCTCCCTCCTTCTCCATCAGGTCACTTTGGTAGCTCGGTCGGATGATGCAGGTGGCTGTTTCACCTCTCACAGCCTCCGTCAGTTACCTGGGAGGTTTTGCCAACATGGGAAGCGCCGAGGGCTGTGAGTGTACCCTCCAGATTTGACCAGGCAGCAGAATGTTCTCAAACTCAGGCTCCCAGAACACATGGAACCCCGAGGGGGGCCCGTGGCCTGTTAGAGTGAACGGTAAATTGCCCACGGGGATCTGTGTAACCACTTAGGAAGGTGTGAGCGCTGTCCTAGGGCTGGGGTGGTTAGGGGCCTTGTTTTGTTTTGTTTTTTTTGATGTTGGGGGTAGGCGTTTATTAATTAATTTATTTTTGCTGTGTTGGGTCTTCGTTTCTGTGCGAGGGCTTTCTCTAGTTGTGGCAAACCGGGGCCACTCTTCATCGCGGTGCGGGGGCCTCTCACTATCGCGGCCTCTCTTGATGCGGAGCACAGGCTCCAGACGCGCAGGCTCAGTAGTTGTGGCTCACGGGCCCAATTGCTCCGCGGCATGTGGGATCCTCCCAGACCAGGGCTCGAACCCGTGTCCCCTGCATTAGCAGGCAGATTCTCAACCACTGCGCCACCAGGGAAACCCAGGGGCCCTGTTTTGAAAGTCAGAAGAAGTTGGTCCGGATGTTGAGGTTGATGAAGACCCAACGCCGTGGTGAGTAAAGATCTGTCTTTAAGTTGCACGTGCAGAAAGGGGACTTGAAAGCAGGCATTCTCTTCTTCTTACTTGTCCATGTCGGCATACCCTTTATTTAGTGAAGCCCTTTCTGGTATTCCTTCACGCTGAAAGGCAAGTAAAACTGCTGTTTCTTGACATAAACTGTCTGGGGTGCCTTTTTTTTTTTTTTTTTTAGATATAATTCATTTTTTATTGAATTATAAAAATTATACAATTGACATCTAACATTAGGTGTACAACATAACAATGATTTGATATCTGTATACAGTGGAAATGATCATCACAATAGGTCTAGTTAACATCTGTCACTATGAAACCGGCTGGGACCTGGGACCCTTTACCGCAGTGCTTGCACCTGGACAAACATCTCCTCATCTCCTCCAGCAACTGAATACAAAGAAACTATAAGGGACTAAAAATAACCACATGCATGAGCAGTTGGGGCAAGTTATAAACAAGATACAAAAAGGCCAAAACACAACTGCCACTTCTGAGGTTCCCGGAGCAAAAGCAGGGTAGAGCCCAAGGACCCTGATCGGTAACAACTACACATAGTTCCAAAGAACTTCTTTTTCTTGTAATGAGAACTTTTAACATCTACCCTCTTAGCAAATTTCAAATAATCAATACCATATTATTAACTAGTTGCCATGCTGTACATTACATCCCGTATCTTACTTATTTTACAACTGGAAGTTTGTATCTTTTGACCACCTTCATAGGCACCCATCTTCATGCTGTACTGTAATTATTTGTTACTTGTCTGAGTCCCTCACTAAATTGTAACTTTCTAGAAAACAGAGACTGCCTTGTTCATCTTCATATCTCCTAACACCTTGAACAGTGGCTGGCACATACTTGGTATTTAATATTTGTCTGTGGAAGGGAGAAGGCTTGGAAGGAAGAGCAGAACAGGGGAGACACACACACACACACACACACACACACACAACCAAATGAGAGGAGCAGTTGTGTAATGCAAATGGCGCTGGAGATCTGGGACCTAATTATGACTCTCCTGTGAGAATGAAAGTGGGCAGGACACCTGAACTTCCTGGGCCTCTGTATTGTCATCTAGAAGACAAGGAATTTATAGCTTTAGGATTGTATGAGCTTTCAAGGAGGAAAATGCGTAGCTTAGGAGTTGGGATTTTGTTTTTTTTTAATGTTTCTATGCAAAAAATAAAGCTAAAACTGGAGCAAAGATTAGATTATGTCAAAGGGTGGAAAGAGGGGAAAAAGGAAGGAAAGAAGCAAGGCAGGAGGGAGGGAAGGAGGGAAGGAAGGAAGGAAGGAAGGGAGGAAGGAAGGAAGGAGGTGAGGGAGGGGGGAAGGAGGGAGGGGAAAGATAGGGAGGAAAGAGGGAGAAAGGTTCATTACACAGTATTACCCAAACTTTCCAGTTAATTGAAACTTGGTTAAAAAGAATGTATGGTGTGAGGTGATTTTTTCTTGAGGTCATTAACTCTAGCTTAATTTTGAACGTGTAAATGAAAAATAATATAGCTAACTTTATAAAACACTAAGCATAATAAAATAGAAAATTTGAGGACCCAGAGATGATATTCATGAGAATGCATAAGTAACTATACATCAAAGAAAGAATAAAGTCCATACTACATGGATTCCAAAACATTAACAGAAATGCGGGTGGGGGGATTCTGAATTATTACTGTTTTTTCCTTTTTTTCCATCTTGATCTTTTGTTAGCACTTGTATGAATTCATCAGTTTTCCATTAGAGTTCTGAAAATGCTTATTCATTCAGTTCAGCAGTTATAGTCAGTTACCAGAAACCTGTACTTCTCAGAGTCTTTTCCATGAATTCCTTGAAGATGAAACCTTTTTTTTTTTTTTGCAGTACGTGGGCCTCTCACTGTTGTGGCCTCTCCCGTTGCGGAGCACAGGCTCCGGACGCGCAGGCTCAGCGGCCATGGCTCACGGGCCCAGCCGCTCCGCGGCATGTGGGATCCTCCCAGACCAGGGCACGAACCCGCGTCCCCTGCATCGGCAGGGGACTTTCAACCACTGCGCCCCCAGGGAAGCCCTGAAACCCTTTTATAGGAACATTTTTGCAAAAGCATCAGAGTACACCCAGAACTGTCTGTAAATGACAAAAGACTTAAAAATGACCGTGGTTAAAGATTTGATGAAAGTTCATAATAATGCAATTGACAAGGAAATTTAGTTATTTCTGAGATATACATATTAAAGTAATAACTAGAATTATGACTTATAACATTATACCAGAACATATAAGATTTTTAGAAATTTCATGTAATGTCTGAAACATTTATATTAACATATTTCCATACAAATAACCCAAAGAAAGTTTAGTATGTTGTTTTGTTTGTTTGTTTATACTGCAGGTTCTTATTAGTCATCAATTTTATACACATCAGTGTATACATGTCAATCCCAATCGCCCAATTCAGCACACCACCATCCCCACCCCACCGCAGTTTTCCCCCCTTGGTGTCCATACGTCTGTTCTCTACATCAGTGTCTCAATTTCTGCCCTGCAAACCGGTTTATCTGTACCATTTTTCTAGGTTCCACATACATGCGTTAATATACGATATTTGTTTTTCTCTTTCTGACTTACATCACTCTCTATGACAGTCTCTAGATCCATCCACGTCTCAACAAATGACTCAGTTACGTTCCTTTTTATGACTGAGTATTATTCCATTGTACATATGTACCACATCTTCTTTATCCATTCGTCTGTCAATGGGCATTTAGGTTGCTTCCATGAGCTGGCTATTGTAAATGGTGCTGCAATGATCATTGGGGTGCATGTGTCTTTTTGATTTATGGTTTTCTCTGGGTATATATGCCCAGTAGTGGGATTGCTGGATCATATGGTAATTCTATTTTTAGTTTTTTAAGGAACCTCCATACTGTTCTCCATAGTGGCTGTATCAATTTACATTCCCACCAACAGGGCAAGAGGGTTCCCCTTTCTCCACACCCTCTCTAGCATTTGTTGTTTGTAGATTTTCTGATGATGCCCATTCAAACTGGTGTGAGGTGATACCTCATTGTAGTTTTTTGTTTTTTTTTTTTACATCTTTATTGGAGTATAATTGCTTTACAATGGTGTGTTAGTTTCTGCTTTATAACAAAGTGAATCAGTTATACATATACATATGTTCCCATATCTCTTCCCTCTTGCGTCTCCCTCCCTCCCACCCTCCCTATCCCACCCCTCCAGGTGGTCACAAAGCACCGAGCTGATCTCCCTGTGCTATGTGGCTGCTTCCCACTAGCTATCTACCTTACGTTTGGTAGTGTATATATGTCCACGCCTCTCTCACGCTTTGTCACAGCTTACCCTTCCCCCTCCACATATCCTCTAGTCCATTCTCTAGGAGGTCTGTGTCTTTATTCCTGTCTTACCCCTAGGTTCTTCATGACATTTTTTTCCCTTAAATTCCGTATATATGTGTTAGCATACGGTATTTGTCTTTCTCTTTCTGAGTTACTTCACTCTGTATGACAGACTCTGGGTCTATCCACCTCATTACAAATACCTCAATTTCGTTTCTTTTTATGGCTGAGTAATATTCCATTGTATATATGTGCCACATCTTCTTTATCCATTCGCGATGATGGACACTTATGTTGTTTCCATCTCCTGGCTATTGTAAATAGAGCTGCAATGAATATTTTGGTACATGATTCTTTTTGAATTATGGTTTTCTCAGTGTATAAGCCCAGTAGTGGGATTGCTGGGTCATATGGTAGTTCTATTTGTAGTTTTTTTGTTTGTTTGTTTTGTTTTTTAGGCTCCGGACATGCAGGCTCAGTGGCCATGGCTCATGGGCCCAGCCACTCCGCGGCATGTGGGATCTTCCTGGACCGGGGCACAAACCTGTGTCCCCTGCATCAGCAGGCGGACTCTCAACCACTGTGCCACCAGGGAAGCCCCTATTTGGAGTTTTTTAAGGAACCTCCATACTGTTCTCCACAGTGGCTGTATAAATTTACATTGCCGCCAACAGTGCAAGAGAGTTCCCTTTTCTCCACACCCTCTCCAGCATTTATTGTTTCTAGATCTTTTGATGATGGCCATTCTGATGATATCTCATTGTAGTTTTGATTTGCATTTCTCTAATGATTAATGATGTTGAGCATTCTTTCATATGCTTGTTGGCAGTCTGTATATCTTCTTTGGAGAAATGTTTATTTAGGTCTTCTGCCCATTTTTGGATTGGGTTGTTTGTTTTTTTGTTATTGAGCTGCATGAGCCGCTTATAAATTTTGAAGATTAATCCTTTGTCAGTTGCTTCATTTGCAAATATTTTCTCCCATTCTGAGGGTTGTCTTTTGGTCTTGTTTATGGTTTCCTTTGCTGTGCAAAAGCTTTGAAGTTTCATTAGGTTCCATTTGTTTATTTTTGTTTTTATTTCCATTTCTCTAGGAGGAGGGTCAAAAAGGATCTTGCTGTGATATGTCATAGAGTGTTTTGCCTATGTTTTCCTCTAAGAGTTTGGTAGTTTCTGGCCTTACATTTAGGTCTTTAATCCATTTTGAGCTTATTTTTGTGTATGGTGTTAGGGAGTGATCTAATCTCATACTTTTAAATGTACCTGTCAAGTTTTCCCAGCACCACTTGTTGAAGAGGCTATCCTTTCTCCACTGTACATTCCTGCCTCCTTTATCAAAGATAAGGTGACCATGTGTGCGTGCGTTTTTCTCTGGGCTTTCTATCCTGTTCCATTGATCTATCTTTCTGTTTTTGTGCAAGTACCATACTGTCTTGATTACTGTAGCTTTGTAGTATAGTCTGAAGTCAGGGATCCTGATTCCTCCAGCTGTTTTTCGTTCTCAAGATTGCTTTGGCTATTCGTGGTCTTTTGTGTTTCCATGCAAATTGTGAATTTTTTTGTTCTAGTTCTGTGAAAAATGTCAGTGGTAGTTTGATAGGGATTGCATTGAATCTGTAGATTGCTTTGGGTAGTAGAGTCATTTTCACAATGTTGATTCTTGCAATCCAAGAACATGGTATATCATCATTAGTGTATAGGAATGCCAGAGATTTCTGTGCATTAATTTTGTATCCTGCTACTTTACCAAAGTCATTGATTAGCTCTAGTAGTTTTCTGGTAGCATCTTTAGGATTCTCTATGTATAGTATCATGTCATCTACAAACAGTGACAGCTTTACTTCTTCTTTTCCGATTTGGATTCCTTTTATTTCCTTTTCTTCTCTGATTGCTGTGGCTAAAACTTCCAAAACTATGTTGAATAATAGTGGTGAGAGTGGGCAACCTTGTCTTGTTCCTGATCTTAGTGGAAATGCTTTCAGTTTTTCACCATTGAGGACAATGTTGGCTGTGGGTTTGTCATATATGGCCTTTATTATGTTGAGGAAAGTTCCCTCTATGCGTACTTTCTGCAGGGTTTTTATCATAAATGGGTGTTGAATTTTGTCAAAAGCTTTCTCTGCATCTATTGAGATGATCACATGTTTTTTCACCTTCAATTTGTTAATATGGTGTATCATGTTGATTGATTTGCATATATTGAAGAATCCTTGCATTCCCGGAATAAACCCCACTTGATCATGGTGTATGATCCTTTTAATGTGCTGTTGGATTCTGTTTGCTAGTATTTTGTTGCGGAGTTTTGCATCTATGTTCATCAGTGATATTGGCCTGTAGTTTTCTTTCTTTGTGACATCCTTGTCTGGTTTTGTTATCAGGGTGATGGTGGCCTCATAGAATGAGTTTGGGAGTGTTCCTCCCTCTGCTATATTTTGGAAGAATTTGAGAAGGATAGGTGTTAGCTCTTCTCTAAATGTTTGATAGAATTTGCCTGTGAAGCCATCTGATCCTGCGCTTTTGTTTGTTGGAAGATTTTTAATCACAGTTTCAATTTCAGTGCTTGTGATTGGTCTGTTTATATTTTCTATTTCTTCCTGATTCAGTCTTGGCAGGTTGTGCATTTCTAAGAATTTGTCCATTTCTTCCAGGTTGTCCATTTTATTGGCATAGAGTTGCTTGTAGTAATCTCTCATGATCTTTTGTATTTCTGCAGTGTCAGTTGTTACTTCTCCTTTTTCATTTCTAATTCTATTGATTTGAGTCTTCTCCCTTTTTTTCTTGATGAGTCTGGCTAATGGTTTATCAATTTTGTTTATCTTCTCAAAGAACCAGCTTTTAGTTTTATTGATCTTTGCTATCATTTCCTTCATTTCTTTTTCATTTATTTCTGATCTGATTTTTATGATTTCTTTCCTTTGCTAATGTTGGGGTTTTTTTGTTCTTTCTCTAATTGCTTTAGGTGCAAGGTTAGGTTGTTTATTCGAGATGTTTCCTGTTTCTTAAGGTAGGATTGTATTGCTATAAATTTCCCTCTTAGAACTGCTTTTGCTACATCCCATAGATTTTGGGTCGTTGTGTCTCCACTGTCATTTGTTTCTAGGTATTTTTTGATTTCCTCTTTGATTTCTTCAGTGATCACTTCGTTATTAAGTAGTGTATTGTTTAGCCTCCATGTATTTGTACTTTTTACAGATCTTTTCCTGTAATTGATATCTAGTCTCATAGCATTGTAGTCGGAAAAGATACTTGATACAACTTCGATTTTCTTACATTTACCAAGGCTTGATTTGTGACACAAGATATGATCTATCCTGGAGAATGTTCCATGAGCACTTGAGAAAAATGTGTATTCTGTTGTTTTTGGATGGAATGTCCTATAAATATCAATTAAGTCCATCTTGTTTAATGTATCATTTAAAGCTTGTTTTTCCTTATTTTCATTATGGATGATCTGTCCATTGGTGAAAGTGGGGTGTTAAAGTCCCCTACTATGAATGTGTTACTGTCGATTTCCCCTTTTATGGCTGTTAGTATTTGCCTTATGTATTGAGGTGCTCCTATGTTGGGTGCATAAATATTTACAATTGTTATATCTTCTTCTTGGATCGATCCCTTGATTATTGTGTAGTGTCCTTCTTTGTCTCGTTTAATAGTCTTTATTTTAAAGTCTATTTTGTCTGATATGAGAATTGCTACTCCAGCTTTCTTTTGGTTTCCATTTGCATGAAATATCTTTTTCCATCCCCTTACTTTCAGTCTGTATGTGTCTCTAGGTCTGAAGTGGGTCTCTTGTAGACAGCAAATATATGGGTCTTGTTTTTGTATCCATTCAGCCAAACTGTGTCTTTTGGTGGGAGCATTTAGTCCATTTACATTTAAGGTAATTATTGATATGTATGTTCCTATTCCCATTTTCTTAATTGTTTTGGGTTCGTTATTGTAGGTCTTTTCCTTCTCTTGTGTTTCTTGTCTAGAGAAATTCCTTTAGCAGTTGTTGTAAGGTGGTTTGGTGGTGCTGTACTCTCTCAGCTTTTGCTTGTCTGTAAAGGTTTTAATTTCTCCATCAAATCTGAATGAGATCCTTGCTGGGTAGAGTAATCTTGGTTGCAGGTTTTTCTCCTTCATCACTTTAAATATGTCCTGCCAGTCCCTTCTTGCTTGCAGAGTTTCTGCTGAAAGATCAGCTGTTAACCTTATGGGGATTCCCTTGTGTGTTATCTGTTTTTTTTCCCTTGCTGCTTTTAATATGTTTTCTTTGTATTTAATTTTTGACAGTTTGATTAATATGTGTCTTGGCATGTTTCTCCTTGGATTTATCCTGTATGGGATTTCTGTGCTTCCTGGACTTGATTAACTATTTCCTTTCCCATATTAGGGAAGTTTTCAACTATAATCTCTTCAAATATTTTCTCAGTCCCTTTCTTTTTCTCTTCTTCTGGAGCCCCTATAATTTGAATGTTGGTGCATTTAATGTTGTCCGAGAGGTCTCTGAGACTGTCCTCAGTTCTTTTCATTCTTTTTTCTTTATTCTGCTCTGCAGTAGTTATTTCCACTATTTTATCTTCCAGGTCACTTATCTGTTCTTCTGCCTCAGTTATTCTGCTATTGATCCCATCTAGAGTATTTTTAATTTCATTTATTGTGTTATTCATCGTTGTTTGTTTCATCTTTAGTTCTTCTAGGTCCTTGTTAAATGTTTCTTGTATTTTGTCCATTCTATTCCCACGATTTTGGATCATCTTTACTATCATTATTCTGAATTCTTTTTCAGGTAGACTGCCTATTTCCTCTTCATTTGTTAGGTCTGGTGGGTTTTTTATCTTGCTCCTTCATCTGCTGTGTGTTTTTCTGTCTTCTCATTTTGCTTATCTTACTGTGGGTGGATGAGGCTGGATCTTATCTTTCTGGTGGGCAGGTCCACGTCTGGTGGTGTGTTTTGGGGTGTCTGTGGACTTATCATGATTTTAGGCAGCCTCTCTGCTAATGGGCGGGGTTGTGTTCCAGTCTTGCTAGTTGTTTGGCATAGGATGTCCAGCACTGAAGCTTGCTGGTCGTTGAGTGAAGCTGGGTGTTCGTGTTGAGATGGAGATCTCTGGGAGATTTTCGCCATTTGATATTATGTGGAGCTGGGAGGTCTCTTGTGGACCAGTGTCCTGAAGTTGTTTCTCCCACCTCAGAGGCACAGCACTGACTACTGGGTGCAGCACCAAGAGCCTTTCATCCACACGGCTCAGAATAAAAGGGAGAAAAAGTAGAAAGAAAGAATTAGTAGAAGTAGAAAGAAAGAAAGAAAGGAGGGAGGGAGGGAGGAAGGAAGGAAGGAGGGAAGGAAGAAAAAAAGAAAGGATAAAGTAAAATAAAGTAAGCTAAAATATAATAAAGTTATTAAAATAAAAAAATAATTATTAAGAGAAAAAAAATTAAAACAACAACAACAACAAAAAACGGATGGATAGAACCCTAGGACAAATGGTGGAAGCAAAGCTATACAGACAAAATCTCACACAGAAGCATACACATACACACTCACAAAAAGAGGAAAAGGGGAGAAAATCATAAATCTTGCTCTCAAAGTCCACCTCCTCAATTTGGGATGATTCGTTGTCTATTCATGTATTCCACAGATGCAGGGTACATCAAGTTGATTGTGGAGCTTTAATCCGCTGCTCCTGAGGCTGCTGGGAGAGATTTCCCTTTCTCTTCTTTGTTCTCACAGCTCCCAGGGGCTCAGCTTTGGATTTGGCCCCGCCTCGGCGTGTAGGTCGCTGGAGGGCGTCTGTTCTTCGCTCAGACAGGACGGGGTTAAAGGAGCAGCTTCTTCGGGGGCTCTGGCGCAGTCAGGCGGGGGGGGGGGGGGGGGGGGGGAGGGAGGGGCACGGAGTGCGGGGCGGGCCTGCGGTGGCAGAGGCCGGCGTGACGTTGCAGCAGCCTGAGGCGCGCCGTGCGTTCTCCCGGGTAAGTTGTCCCTGGATCCCGGGACCCTGGCAGTGGCAGGCTGCACAGGCTCCCCGGAATGGGGGTGTGGAGAGTGCCCCGTGCTCGCACACAGGCTTCTTGGTGGCGGCAGCAGCAGCCTTAGCGTCTCATGCCCGTCTCTGGGGTCCGCGCTGTTAGCCGTAGCTTGCGCCCGTCTCTGGAGCTCCTTTAAGCAGCGCTCTTAATCCCCTCTCCTCGTGCACCAGGAAACAAAGAGGGAAGAAAAAGTCTCTTGCCTCTTCGGCAGGTCCAGACATTTCCCCGGACTCCCTCCCGGCTAGCTGTGGTGCAGTAACCCCTTGCAGGCTGTGTTCACGCCGCCAACCCCCGTCCTCTCCCTGGGGTCCGACCGAAGCCCGAGCCTCAGCTCCCAGCCCCGCCCGCCCCGGCAGGTGAGCAGACAAGCCTCTCGGGCTAGTGAGTTCCGGTCAGCACTGATCCTCTGTGCAGAAATCTCTTCACTTTGCCCTCCGCACCCCTGTTGCTTTGCTCTCCTGCGCGCCTCCGAAGTTTTCCCCCTCCGCCACCCACAGTCTCTGCCCGTGAAGGGGCTTCCTAGTGTGTAGAAACCTTTCCTCCTTCACGGCTCCCTCCCACTGGTGCAGGTCCCGTCCCTATCCTTTTGTCTCTGTTTATTCTTTTTTCTTTTGCCCTACCCAGGTACGTGGGGGGTTTCTTGCCTTTTGGGAGGTCTGAGGTCTTCTGCCAGCGTTCAGTAGGTGTTCTGTAGGAGTTGTTCCAAGTGTAGATGTATTTCTGGTGTATCTGTGGGGAGGAAGGTGATCTCTGCGTCTTACTCTTCCGCCATCTTCCCGGAAGCGCACCGGGGTGCCTTCTTTAGACGGGAGTTTCGAGTAGAACGTCAAGGCCAGTTTAGATTCCCCAGTGCTAGGCCTCAAATTCCTGGTCAGCGTGTGAAGGTTGAGGACCCTGGTCACACAGTCACACACAGGTGCAAATGAACAGGTAAGCAGAACTTGACGTAATAGAAGTCTGGGCCACAGAGAGATGGAGCAAACAGCACTGAGTGTGTGCATAGCTGGTGGTGCTTGTTGGAAGGGGTGAGTGGGGCAGAATCCTGCCGGTCCCCACGGGCCGGGCCTGGCCTTTTTCTAAAGCACACAAAGGCAAGGGTTGGGCTGGCTCACAGCTCTCAGACTGATTCTTCACCTTAGAGTCTACCCTAGGATTTCTTTAATCAAAAAAATAAATAAATTTTTTCCCCTGATTTTTAAAGGTAAGAATTGGTCTTTGTGTAAAACCTTGGAAAATAGGAAAAAGAATGAGAAAAATTATTCATAATCCCATAACTCAGTGACAATCACGGTCGTCTTTCTTCCAAAGGTGTTTTTTTGGGGGGGGGCGGTAAATGAGTAAGTCCTTTGTTGTATTTAAAGGATGATTTTATGCACAAATTTCATATATTCATTAGTCTCCTGTGTATGCGAACAGTCCTTAAGAAGGAATGTCTTTCTCAGGGGTTCCTTGTAAAAACTATTTTGTGTCTCTTCCAACTGGATTCCTTTTTTCTTTCCTTTATTATGATGGAAAAAGCTGTTTACGTGTTAGGTTTGGTCTAACTGAAACTGAGAACTGACTTAGCTAAAAATCCACCATCCTCTTTTCAGGAGGGAAATTATTATTCAAGTGTTCAAATAAAGATTTAACTGCACAACCAGAACCTCTTAAGCTCATAACCTTCCTGTGTTTGTCAAACTTAAAGGTGTCTGGACTGTTGAGAGTTTCCTGTGTTACTCTCACGACTAGATAAAGATCTCACAGGCCAATCTTTGAGTGGCCAGAGGATTGGAGTTAGAAGAAGTGATTTTCATATGGCATGTTTTTTCTTTTTTAGTTAAAAATCATTAAAGCCCTGTGTGTTTGTATGACTTGAAAGACAAGGGAACCTATAGTTAACTTGAGAGTTAAATTATAACTTAGTACCATCTATGTGAAGACTTCTTTAAAAAAAAAGAAAAAGAAAAATCAATGCCCAAACTGAGTGGGGGAGATCCTTTCTCATACATCTGCTCTTTCTACTTTCATGTGATACTCCTTCAACTTTTAAAGAAAATGATTTGCTGTGTGAACCTGGGTGAAAATGACTATTTGTTTTGTTTTGTTTTCTTTTTTTGCTGTACGCGGCCTCTCACTGCTGTGGCCTCTCCCGTTGTGGAGCACAGGCTCCAGACTCACAGGCTCAGCAGCCATGGCTCATGGGCCCAGCCGCTCCGCGGCATGTGGGATCTTCCCGGACCGGGGCACGAACCCGTGTCCCCTGCATCGGCAGGTGGACTCTCAACCACTGCACCACCAGGGAAGCCCGACTATTTGTTTTTTTGTTTTGTTTTGGAGCTTTCAAAAGTTCAACTGAATTTATTCAATTTAATTCAACCAGCATTTCAGCATTAGAGGCACCTACCTGGTAAGGTTGAGGAGAGGAGAGGAAGGGTAAAAACCAAAGCAGAAGGCACTGGTATGTACCCTAAATGGAATCTTATTCCTAGACATAAATATACATTCATTATACCTGATTCCTTCTAATCACAAAACAGCTTTTGCCTTTCCATGACAGGGATGATAATATAATAAGGCATCTGACTTCACTAGGAGTTTTCTCCAAAGGCTGAAGCTGAACCAGAGACCCCTGATCAGTAGATTGGGTGTATTGTGGCATCCCCTCAGGTTCATTGGGGCAGCACCCTGAGGTCCTCTTTGTCATTTTCGGGTTCTGGAAGCCATCCCAAGGGCCTTGGTCACAATGGGCCCCAGGAACATCTTGGTTGGTTTTCTCCATCCCCCACTTCCCCTGGAATTCCCCTAGAACTATCAGAATACTTGCAGGCCTGTGGGTATGGTTGACCCCTCTGGGATTATACCGGTCTCTAGTTCTAGCCTTTGGATGCAGATAGAGAGCACAGTGGACTGGCAGAGGCCAAATCTGCTGCTGCTCATTGATGGGCCAGGAGGCCCTGGCCAATGCTCTAGGGTTCTGGTAGTTTTGAGCCGTTTGATTTCTTTGTCTGATGAATGAATGACCATGAAATTGTCATGGTGCAGCAGGTAGACCTCATTTGGAAGTGCTGTGTTGTGTTGCTTTGCATCCCTTTGTGTGATCATTTTCAATTCTAGGGAGAAGTGAAACAGATTAGAGAATTTACCCCTATTTAGATAATGTGTAAAGTTCATATGGATTAGATACTGAGGCCTTTCCAACTAGAGACCTGCATCCTTAGACCCTGGATCTTATAGTAGCTCTCTCAGCTCATAGGTCTTCCTTAACAAAATCAACGTACTTCCAAAATATTGCATGGGAGAACTGATTTTTGTCCAAAGCTGTTCTATTTTTATAGGCAATAGAGGTGCTTTTCTTTTCCTTTTTTTTTAAATTTTTTTAATTGAAGCCTAGTTGATTTACAATGTTGTGTTAGTTTCTGGTACACAGCAAAATGATTCAGTTATACACATATATATATGTATATATGTATTCTTTTTCATTATAGGTTATTACAAGATATTGAATATAGTTCCTGTGCTAAACAGACTCTGTGAGTCTGTTTCTGTTTTGTAAATAAGTTCATTTGTATCCTTTTTTAGATTCCACAGATAAGTGATATCATAGAATATTTGTCTTTCTCTTTCTGACTTACTGCAGTTGGTATGATAATCTCTAGGTCCGTCCATGTTGCTGCAAATGGCATTATGTCATTCCTTTTTTATGGCTGAGTAGTATTCCATTGTACACGTACATATATCACATCTTCTTTATCCATCCATCTGTCCATGGACACTTAGGTTGCTCCCATGTCTTGGCCATTGTAAATAGTGCTGCTATGAACATTGGGGTGCATATATCTTTTTGAATTAGAGTTTTCTCCAGATATATGCCCAGGAGTGGGATTGCTGGATCATATGGTAACTCTATATTTAGTTTTTAAGGAACCTCCATATTTTCCATAGTGGTTGCACCAATTTACATTCCCAAGAGGTGCTTTTCTTTTTAAAAAAAGAATCAAGTTGTACATTATTTTCTAAAGAAAGCATGAGTCTCCGTTCATTTTATCTTCCAGATTAAATCTTTTAAAGTAGAGAACTTGTATATTCATTAAAATTTAGGCAGCAATTATCCATGAAAATCCTAACTGTGTATCTGCTAATTATGTGTCTTTCTAAAACCAAACCCGAAGAGTTCTTATAAATGCCACATTTGCATCTTGAAGAGAGGATATTATCCATATCTTTTTGTTGTTGTTGTTTTGGTTCTCTGCTCTTTGGGCAGACTATTTTGCTGTGATTGATAGCATTTTCCTCTCATGGTCCATTTTCAAATGTTAATCTTTACTCATTCCTCATGACCTTTCCCAGAATATAGTTCTTAAGGGTTGCCACTCCAACAATGGTGGGGAGGGGCTCTGGGGGTTATCAGTGACCTGGGGTCATGTCCTGGGTCGAAAAAAGATGAAAGGTTAGTCTAGTGGTCAGCCTCCAGGTCCTGGGAAAGGTAGGCCTCTCCAGACTGTGGAAACTGAGAAGGAAGAATGTCCCCATGCAGCCCTGGCTGTGCTCAGCCAGACAAGCCTTGCAGGTTCCCAGGAACCCCTTTGATTTGTTGCCCATTCCACATGATGTTTAGTAATAAACAGAGTTCAATGGCCAGTCTAGACAAACAAATCATGGCTTCTGGCAAACCCTGGGTTCTGATGACATGTTATGTCTTTGCTATGCGAGGAGGGAGGAGCTGGCTTTGAAACTTGAACGCAGTGCCTTTGTGAGCTAACAGCAAACAGAGAGGCTGAGATGGGGACTTAGACAAACAGACCCTGCTCCGGTCAAATGAGAAGGTATTCCCTGCTTTGTGGCCTGCTCTGTCTTCCTCCAGACGTTAGGAAGCTGCCCTGAACTTGAGTGAAATTCGAGACATTTACATATTAATATTTCTGCAGCCCTCGGGGTAGTTGCAACCACCTGCTTCCCCCATAGCAGCTGTCCTAAACAGTTTTCAGTAGAGAGACACCATTTTTCTCTTTAAACAAAATATTTCATTAAAGTTGGATTTTAATTGAGCCAGGAAGCCTTCCAAGATATTTCACGTTCACTGGCTAGCTTTATCTGTCATTTGGAGGTGAAGAGAAATCTCACAACTTCCTCAATTACATTGCTCTTTCCTCCTCCATCCCGTCAAACCTTGGCAAGTTGTGTGTTATCAACACGCAGGACACACAGTAAAATCCCATTTCTGATGGGACTAAAGCAGGAAAAATGCTAATAAGAAAGGGCTGGCTCACTGAATTCCCCGTAAAAGAATCCCCAAGTGAAAACAGCAGCGCTTTTTTTTTTTTTTTGAACATGTGCTTCTTATAAATACAGCCCAGGATGATAAACTGTGTATACGGCAAAGAATGCTTAGAAAATGTGGTTGGTAGTCTTCTTCTGTGAATGCATTTGGGCTGTTTTCATGTCAAAATAATTCGTTTTCAGCATTTATCGAGGAAGGTTCTTTTACAATTATTTAAATACATTTTTCTTTGACAGCATTGAATTGAATTGTTTACTCAATGTTAGTGGTTCCTCGCAAATATTTACTGAATCTCTCTGTAAACTGTCTTCTAAATTAGACCAGAAGTTTCAGAACTCTGACGAACTCCCCTTTGGTATCCAACCTTTTAAGGTAATCTCTCTGCTGCTATCTGTGCAATTAACTGAGAGCATTTTAATAACAGGGAATAATAATTGCTGTTTGCTTATCATTGAGAAGAACTTCCCCCCATGCGTTTATTTTTAAGGAGACTAGATTGTTAGGTAGCACAGGGTGATGCTGATAAAAGACTTTTAATGACTGTGTGAGAGATTTTGGTGGAGGAGAAACAAGAATTTGCCGTATTTTGTGGAGAACTGAGAATCTTAAATTCCTACAGTTGCTGAAAATGTGAGGACTGCTGGAGTAGCAGCCGTTTATGTAGATAGCCAGAGACCTATAGAAATGTTTATGTGCAAAACAAGATGAACAAACGATCAGAGGGTAAACACTGACAACCTAAGCTTTACTACTTACTCTTCCCAGGGAAAAGGTTTTGTCATGGACATAAAGTAATTCCTCCACAGACCAATCTGGGAAAAAGAAAGTGTGTTCATTTGCACTATCCTGTTTTAGTAGAATGTAATTTTCATATGTATTTTTTCTTAAGGAACAAAACGTGACCAGTTCTATGTATTAATTTTAATTGCAACTTGGAAGAATTATACCTGTTCCTACTCTAACATTTACCCCAGTTCTTAGTTCAGACTTTCAAGTATTTAATAACTTAATGCCTGTGTTAATTAGATTTCAGGATCAAGAACTGGATGAAATAAGGTCAATTAACATATTGTGTGTATGAATATACTTGTCATACTAGAACTGCAATTGATAGGATGGAAACATATTAAGCTATTTCTCAGTACTTAAAAGAGTCATCAGTTTAAACTCTTTGAAATTCATGGGGTTCTTGTCATCCTTTGTCTGGGAAATGTGATGCAGGATTTCAAAGCCAGAAGGAGACTTGGAGTTCTCCAGTCTCATCACACTGATTCATTCATTTTTTCATTCATTCAACGAATGAGGGCCTACTGTATGCCGGTCTCCTTGCTGGGTGCTGGGATGACAATGGTGGGCAAAAGCAGATTAGCTCCCACCCTCATGGGGGGGACGTTGGGGAGAACTGCCCCGATTAGATTTGCATTTTGAAATGCTCAACCTCATTTATTTTGAAGTTTTAATGAAAATTATAATATTTGATTAAACTTCTGAAATAGAACCCCTTAATACGAGGAAAATTAAAAAGGTGACATGTATTCAGTGACGGGACTATGCCTTAAATTTCCAAGAAGCTTTCTAATACCACAATAGTTTATATATTATTTTGTGTTGTAGAAGTTAAAAAAGAACGATTCCACTGATATTTCCCCCCGCCTCCCACCTTCTTCTGGATTTATTTATTGCTCTGGTGAAGGCTAAAATTTTTGCTGGTTTAATTAAGTTACATAATGGATATGAATTCACAAGCAGTTGAACTTAATCTCTACCTTGACATCCTAACTCTCCTTGGGAACTGAACATTGAATCTTGCCGCTTCAAGGAAAACAGTCCAGTTACCCAGTTAGCGATAACCCAGTTGTTTCCTGCCTCCATCCAGTCATTTGTAGGGTTCTGCCCCTCCCTTCGTCCCGGGTGGTGGCATCTAAGTTCACAGGAAACGGAAGGGGCTGGAAGCACTCGCAGAATGAAGTGGGGGAATCCTCTGGCCCCTGGCCCCGGGGGCTGGCACTGTATGAGATGTCCTTGGCCCTCTAATCCTTAAGGGCTGTTGGCCCCAATCCCTCCTGGATTCTGCTGCTGTGTCCACGTGGCCTCTCCCTACCAGCCCTTCACCCTCACCACCGCGCCACACTCTGCATCCTCCACGTTCCAACCAGGAGACCCCTTCATGTCTGTGACTTTTCTCTGCCCTTCCACGTCCCAGCTGTGGGAGCGGGTCTCTCTGCAGACACCTCTTTCAGCTTTCTCCCTGAGAGCACTGGCAGGTGAATGGCCTCTGGGAAAAATCGGCTGCACTGGGATGTCCTCGCGGAATTTAACTTGGGCAGGGGCCTGGAGGCAGGGCGGAATAGCCCAGTAGGGAACACTATTGCTCTCCCCTCTGGTTTCTCCACACTTCGCTCCGGCCAGGAATATTTTCAATCTCCTCTCCTCCTGGTGGAGAGAAAATGCCATCTCCCCTACCCCCGCCACCCATTATTTGTGGATAAGCTTTATAAAGAGATTATTTAGGGCTATGGCTGTTGATATTAAAAACCAAGTTTTTGGATCTCAGGAAACCTTTATCTGTTAAAAATGCTGGCTTTTGCATATCAGAGGGGTCTTGGTTTTCAAGGCTATTGTCTCTACTTTGAGTTTTAAAAATTCTTTAGAAAAGCGGTGGCGTTATTTGTCCTCACTATGTTTTGCCTTCCCCTGAGACCGTAAACCTCAGCCTCGAATTTAGTTTTCATAGAGGAAAAATGGGGGGCAGGTAGGGTAGGTGGTAAGGGAAGGAAAGGGAAAGGGGTAGTGATTTGCTCTTAGAAAATTTACTAAGAGCAAAAACCCCTCAGAAGTGTTTCAGAAATGCTATTCCTGCCATACTTAGGATTCCAGCTTCCTAACAGAAGCTCAGGTTTTCTTTATTCGGGGCATAGCATACGATTCAAAGCTCTGGGATGTGCCACTTTCCTTTGTTTACAACTTTCTCAGCAAGGTCTTTATTGAGGTCGGTTCTATATCAGACCAACATTTATGACCTAATTTGCCCTGAAAACTATTTTTGTTTCTGCTTTCTATGCCTCCACAGTGGTGTTTAAATTTGCCAAGTGTGAAAACTCCTCGCGAAGCTCTTTCTTGAAAGTGATTCTGAACGTGAAGGAGTGGATGATTTCAGCCACTCTTACAAAGTCATCACACAGAATGTAGTATGAAGTGAAACCTGAACTGCAGGTTAGGAAGAGGAGAATGCAACGCCAGGATGTGTTTGTAAAAATGAGATTTTGTCCATTCAAACCATATTACCCTTGTCCAATTTCCCCCGGGGGTCAAATAACCTGTTCTCTACCACTGTATTTGAAGCCCCTGGAGGCTCCACTCGGCTCTCTAATAACCTCATTGTAAAGAAAAACTCAACGGCGACACTGATCTGCAACATGCCTGGTACATAGAGGGTGTTCAGAAGTCTGTATTGACTCTCTGGCTTCTCCCAGGCTAGTCAGCTGAGCCTGTGAGACAAACAGAGCCTCTGGATCATCCAACCACCTCATTTTTCTGGGAAGAAGCCGGAGGCACATTGACTCTTCAGTGTAAGGAAGGAGGTCGGGCATTGGTTCTTGTTCTGTGACACTGGGTGTTGGTTGAACCCTGGTACCTCGAGGCTTTCTTGGTTGGCTGTTAGGAAGTCTTACTCACCCCATCACGTGGGACAGAGTTTTTTCTGAAATCTCAAAGGTTACTGTGGGGTCCTTTACCATGTCCGTCAGGCTCAGAGGGAGAATGGCAGAGTACAAAATCAGCTAAGCGGGGGCCTGCCACAGTTGCTGCCCCTGTCATGGAGAAACTGTAGCGGTATGAAGAGCAGCCCCAAGTTCAAATGCTACCTCTGCTGTTTCCTAGCTGTTTGATCCTGGAGAAGTAACTTATCTCTTTGAATTTTAGTAACCATACCTGTGAAATCGTAGGGTTGTTGTGGACATAAGAAAAGACGAATATATCAAGTACCCACGAATCAAAGCTATAATTTGTGTTTTAAATAATCATCATTCTTTTTCACTTTCCAAAGGTAAACGATTGTATGATCACACTGAATATGTTTTTTCAAACTATAAGCCCTGCTACCCCCTCCCCCCTGACATTTGTGAGTTGTCCCCTCCCACTGAGAGTCACAGGATTAGACTTTTTAAGTTGACCTTTGTGCTCTTCTGGAGTGAGAACGTATACTGCAGAATATAGCAACATAATCAATCTGAATTCATTACCATTCATCACCCTTAAAAGCATTTAGGAGACAGCTACATGCTTGGGGCACTGTTGTGATCGATCCACAGCCTTTGATTTCTGGCACCTCCCGAGCTAGGATGGTTCTGCAATAGTCAGGAATGAAGGCGTAAAAGGTAAAAAACTGGCCAGCTTGGGTGGCAGTTAAGGCATTTTTCAAGGCACACAACAAAGGGAAGGAATACTTGGGATTATATGAAACATAGTGAATAATGCAGAGGAAGGAGAATTGGGTATAGAGATGGGTAGAAGTTAGTTAGTCTGGAAAAATCTCAGAAGTGGAGAGTGGATTCTAGGAATTGCTTCAGAGAAGAAGAGGACCCAGAGAGGATAGTTTCACCTAGTTAGGGATGAATCTGGATTGGGGTGGAATGATCAGAGATCATGCGATTTCAAAAATTAGAGGAGCCGTGGAGATCTTCTGATCCTACCCCTGAATGAAATATTCTGCAGCTAATGTATCCTGGCCCAGGGCTAGGCAGAGAAATAAAGCACTTTCTGCTCTCCAGGAGAGCTACCGCTCCAGGATCTGGTGTGTCAGGGGGAGTGCAGTACAATGTGTTGTGAATATTTGGGAGGAAGTGACTAGCTGGGTGGGGGAGGGCAGGTGCTTGGGGGAAGCTTCACTGAGGAAGTGGCATTCTACAGATGAGGACACTGAAGTCCAGGGAGGTGAAATCAATTGTCCAAGAACACACAACAGAGGAGTAATAGGGCTGAGAATACAACTCAAGCCCTCTGGCCCGAAGCTATGACTCCTTCCAGGCCATTTTGCTGGTACCTGTTTGTCTGCCTTAGGGAAAGGAGGAATCACGGTGGGATGAGGGAGCCATGGAACAGGAGGGGAGCTGATCTGGAGTTTCCTGATGAAAAACCTGGAGACTGTGGCTTGGCTGATTATGCAAAAGACCTGTATCCTGGGGAACCCTAAGGTGAAGCTGAGAATGAAGCTCACGCAGTGGAGAGATGAGAGATGCAATGCTGAGGGCATCGTTTGACTCCCGAAGCCAGTTCTACCCGTGGACTTATGCCACCCAGGCATCTTCACCCATGCAGTTAAGCACAGATAGTTGCTTTGACAGTTACTCTGGCAGGTCTTTTTCATGGGCTTACTGAAAGGACATTGTGGGGAGTTAGCAGGACTCCTTTAAGACTGTAGATGCAGAGATGGGAAAGGATGGTTGACAACATGCTGAGAAGTACAAGAAAGCAGGAGGATTCGATGAAAAACTGGTTGGATAGATTGAAGGATCCATCTCCTATCACTGTAAGGTTCTCAGTTATAGAGTTGCTGGTGAGGTGATACTGTCCAGTGTGAGGGGGATGTGAGGAAGCTAATGTTCTGGGGGGGCTAGAGAAGGCCCATAATTTCCTGTCTCAGTTTTCTCTTTTCAACCATGTCTAATGTGAGTGGCTCTATCTGGAGCCGCGGAGTGATGAAAATCTTGGAATGCTCAGAGTAGGGGGATAACAGCAGTCATTTGGATGTGGTTTTTGAAGACTTTCTGACTACCCGGGGTAGCCTGAAGGCAGTCTTCTGGCAGAATCCACTTTAGGGAAACTTGAAAAAAGTATGCCACCAGAGCAGTGGAAAATACCCACCCTGTGGTTTCAGGGTTTGATGTTCAAATTGTATGATAGCAAAAGATTCAGAGAGCAAATTAGCCAGAGTTAGACTGCCCATAAATGCTATTCCTGTAATTAGATGATGAGAAGAAAATTCTAAAAGCTTCCAATTCAATTTCCTTCCTTTAGGATAGTCTCATTTAATTAACCATGTTCTAAGGGAGCAGCCTGAGACCGTGTTGACAATAGGGGAGGACAAAAAGAAACAAGAAAATTGGAGACGGGTCGTAGTTAGCCTAATACATGTACTTTGGGATGCTAATCAAAGAGATTCACAGCTCACTGGGTCCCCTCAAGTTTCCTTGGTACACTCACATAATCTGATTTCCTAGTTTCAGAATGGGAGGTGCAGTGAAATTCCAGAAAATTCTTTTCTATGTTTAGAAAAGCTGGAATGTGGCTGAGTGTAAGCGGGCTGCCCAGCTGACAGCTGGAAGGATGAACCCATGTGACTCCTGAACCACAGATTTGGAAGGAAATAGTTGGAAGAGCCCTGTGAAGAGCGCTGTTTCGGAAGGCGGCCTCACTGGGTGTCATGGAGGAAAGAGTTTGCTCTGCTGGTTCTCTCTGAAAGACCCACAATGCTTTATTTGTTTAGTGTAACAGATGCTCTTAATTAATTTCAGCAGTTTTATTATCTCATTTCCTGGGTGTGAGTAAGCAGCACAGGATCCCGTTTCTGAGAAGAGCATTATTCATGTTGTCGGGGAGGTGAGCTTTAGGTAAAGGAACGCCTGGAACCACTTTCTTGAGACCATAATCCTGATCAGTTGGAGAAAAAGTCATCAGGTCTGTAAGTCAGGGACTCCTCTTGCTTAGTCTGAGAGAAATTTAATTTCCAGTTTTGCCAGTGAGTTAATGACATGAGAGGGGAAAGCATCAGTAATTCCAGCACCAGTGAGTTTCTTCTTTGGATCTGAGTCGAAAATTCCACTATATTGACTAGCTTTGGAGCAAGAGACTCCTGGATAATTATTAACTGGATAGTCTCCTCCTCTTCTATTCTGTTGAGGTATATGGAAGTGAAGGTAGTCAACCTTTTTTTTTTTTAAACTACAGAAATGGCAGTTTCATGTGGTTCAACCTAATATTTCAGCGAAACCCAGTCATCACATGAGGTTCACGGGTGCTTGATTCTCTGTGAGACTGTACATTGCATGTTAATTTCACTACCTGTTGCACTCTCTGAAATAAGCCAGTGGAGACGCTAAATATGCGTGTTCCCTCTTGATTTCACTCGTGCAGCATTGCCAGCCTTCAGTGACTGCCCTGGCCCAGGTCAGCCTCACTTGATGTTCTGCTGCCTTGCCTGGGTAGCCAACCTCAGGTTCAGAGATGGTGGTTGTATACATGGAGAACTGTCCAGCCATTAGCTCCTGTTTTTTGAAGTGATCACTGTTTTAATCTCTTTTTTGGGGGAGAAATTTCTTTTACAAAGTGTTTACTCATATTTTATCCCAGCACCATCAAAAAAATTACATTTAAACAACTAATGTGCCTGAGGCTTTTGCTTTCCAACAGATAATTTCTGGCATTGCTCACATACCTCTTGGATACCTATACACAGCGACCTGCTATTTACTACTTGTTCTTAGCCCATTAACTTTGTTTCTACATCCTTGCCTCTAGGATAAACTTGAGGTAGAGTTTTTTTCTTTCTCCTTAAAGAAATCCTACGTATGTATTGAACTTTGAATGTAACAGAGGCGGCATTACAAACCAACACAGACAAACGTCTAACCATATTGACACACACACACACAAAGATGTATACTTTCATCAGTATAAAGATAAACTCCAAGTGGATTAAAGAGCCGAATATGAAAAATAAAAACTTAGAAACTTTTAGGGGGAAAATGGGGGGAATTAAAAATGTAAAATAGTGGAATAGGAGGGGCTTTCTTAAATAAAACATATAAAGAACATATTGTAAAGAAAAAGATTTATACATTTAACTACACTGGAATTAGTAAATATCTGTGAGACAAAGCATTGTAGAGATTAAAAAAACTCAAACTGGGTTTTTTTTCTTTCTAAAATTCAACAAACAATAAGTATCCAAAATATATAAAAATGACTTCACATCAGTAATTTTAAAAAAAATGGTCAGAGTATGAAGAGGCAGTTCAGAGGAGAGGAAAAGGCAAATGGTCAACAACTGAAAAGATGCTCAACCTCAGGAATGATCAGGAAATGCAAAGTAAAACAGCAGTGAGGTACCATTTCACATCCGTCAGATGGGGAAACAACAAAGGGCTAGGCTCTAACAAAACAGAACCTCATATTCATTGGTTGAGGGCAGATTTTGCTTTGTAGAGCAAAATTGGTAATTCCCAGTACAATTGGAGATGTAGGTCCTTATAACTGAGTTATTTCACTTCCAAGTATTTAAGACTGTCTCACAAATGCTCAAGGAGCACTGTTTGCAATAGTAAAAAAGGAGAAATGACCCAACTCCATTGACTAGAGTAGGGGTTTGGCCAATTACAGCCTGCTGGGACAAATCCAGCTCACTGTTTCTATATAGCCTGCAAATTGTGTTTACCCTTTTTTAATGCTTAAAGATATCAAAGACAATATGTTATATCATGTAAAAATTATATGAAATTCAAATATTAGTGCCCATAGTAAAGTTTTTTTTTAAATTGAGGTATAGTTAATTTACAACATAGTAAAGTTTTATTGGAACATGGCCATGCTCATTCATTTAAATGTTGTGCTTGGGCGGGCTCCCCAGGTGATTCTGATGCACACTAAGTTTGACGAACAGAGGAATGAATAGATTGGTGGATTCATACCATGGAATAGTATACAGTAGTTAAAATCGATTAATTAGATCTACATATATTGATATGGCAAGACCTTCCTTAAAGTGAAAAATATTACAAAAGGATGTGTATAGTTTGATACCACTCCATACAATTAAAAAATAGTTTATGTGGTTTATAGACACATATACAAGCAGCATGAGTTCTAAAACATGCATATGAATAATAATACTAATTACAGAATAGTGGTTACTTCTAAAAAAGGGAGGGTGGTGCTGAATTTTAACTGTAAGTTTTATTCCTTAAAAATACAGAAATCTGAATTAAGTATGACAAAGTGCTAATATCTATTAAATATGAGTAGTATGTTGAGTGTGATAGTTTTTATATGCTTGAAAAGCTCATAATTAAAAGTAAGAAAATTTAAAGCCGTACTTTCTCCTTAAAAAAATTTAGGGGGCTTCCCTGGTGGCGCAGTGGTTGAGAGTCCGCCTGCCGATGCAGGGGACACGGGTTCGTGCCCCGGTCTGGGAAGATCCCACATGCCGCGGAGCGGCTGCGTGTGAGCCATGGCTGCTGAGCCTGCGCGTCCGGAGCCTGTTGACTTCGCAGCGGGAGAGGCCACAACGGTGAGAGGCCTGCGTACCGCTAAAAAAAAAAAAAAAAAATTTAGGAACATAAATATTTAATAATTACATATTTAAATATTAAAAGTGATCTATAATCCCACCACCTGAATATAATTACTTAATATTTTGGTATTTATCCTTCTAGTCTTTTTTTGCCTACACCTAGTAAAATAAAGTTTTAGTTGCGAAAGAAACTTTGTATTCCTTTCCTTTTTATTTAATACTGGTTCTTAGCAATTTTCCATATAGTTACTCTAATTTTTATAAAACCACATTTACTCCATATATGCATAACACTTTTTCTGGTGTTTAACATACTATATGTTTGCTGTACAAATTTGGAAAATAAACTCTGAAGAAAATAAAGACCATCTGTCACTGCTGCACTTTGATGCTATAATTTTTATGTATTTTTCTCTAGTCCTGATTATTTTGCATCTTTAATTTTTTACTTAATGATGGGTCATGAGAATTTCCCCATGATATTCATGTTCTAAAACATGATTTTAAATGGCTCCCTATTATTCTACCATACACAAATGCTCATGTAATCTATCTTCCTCTTTTACCCTCTGACAACATTTGGAAGCGTGAGTTAGAAAACTCTGAATAATCTGTTGCTGGTCTCCGCGGGGGCCAGGGAGGGAGGAGCAAGTGCTGGGGGATGTTGAAGGGAAGATCTCTGAGCTCCGAGGAGTGGGTGGGGAGAGGGTGCTCTTGATTCTCACCCAGAATGGGCTGTACAGGAGTTGAAAGAAGCTATTCATCTTCCTCCATCTCTGCTTGCTTCTGGACTGCAGGTGTGTGACGGGCTGACTTGCTGGGCAAACTTTTTTTTGGGGGATAATGTACTGCATGATTTTCACCTCACATTAAGGAGACAAGCAGTAACTGTTGTGTGACGAATATAAAGTCAAATCGCAAAGCCTTATATACAAAAGGTACTTTAGAGGTCATTTTACTCTGACCTGTTTTAAGTAATGGAGTAACCCAAGGTCACATGTCTAACTTTTCTTCAGCTGATATGGTAAACTCTTTCAATAATAATTCTGAAATGTACAGTTGTTCATATTTTAATATCCTTGAAACTGGGATGCGTCTCACAATCCCTGGTGTCTTATTCTCACTTTTAACTATTGTTCCCATTTTAATGTTTCTGAAATCAGGATGTGACTTAACAATCAGTGACTTCCTAAGTTCACTAAGATACAGTCCTTTCAAGCTGTGGTTTTAAATCCGGGCTATACATGAGAATCATCTGGAGCACTTTAAAAAAATATATAAGATGCCTGGTCATCACCTCAGAGATTCTGTTAAATTGGTTGGGGTAGGGGGTTATGCATTTGTATTAAAAACTAAGAGTTGGAACCACTGTCACAGCCTTTAGTGGAAAGAAAACTAATGTGTCATCATAGCAATCAAAAACCAAGTAAGGGTGACTCTTAATAAAGTTACTGGAAGACCTGGCTTCCAACTTAGAGAAGTTCCATCAGGGAATTACAAAAGGATATGTATAGTTTGATACCACTCCATACAATTAAAAAATTGCCCTAGGGCAAGAAGAAGGAGCGCTTGGCTTGGAATCAACAGATCTGTCCGGGCTCTAACTTCTAATGTTACGGCCCTTGGCAGGTGATTCAGCCTCTCCCAGCCTTGGTTTCTTCATTTGTAAAATAGCAACAGGGTTACTTCACAGGGTTGTCGTGAACATTAAACAAGATATGTAATAAAATGCCTGCTGCGTTTTAGGACACGTTGTAGGTACCTTTAAGTGGAGGTTTTCTTGCAAATACTATTAATTTACATTTCAGATTTCTTGAGCCAGGGAGAAAAAAATGGAGCTAAATGTGGTTTATTGAAACCTTTTGAATGAATTCCTAGTGTTAGGGTCTCCAAGTCATTTCATATGGTAAAAATACATGGCAACAAAAGTGTAAGGGTTAGTGTCAGCTTATTTTCTCACATTTTGTAAAATCATGAAAGGAATTGAGTGGAAAGGACTTACACTAACAAACTTAAGTTTACATTTCCAAAGCATTTCTAAATTCAGTCAGCTACTTGTAGAAAAAAGGACCAGTTTTTTTCACTATCGCTAGTAAACACAAATGATAATGTGAACTGTAGATAAACTTATGCCGTAGTACCAACATAGACTTTATTTCCTGTTTGGGATTTGGTGAACTCTTTGCTTCCCATTGCATTCAAATCAATTTCTATATGTATCATAATGGTTTCCCATGTTTGCTGAGTAGATACGTAACAGCATATAGGCGTTTTCCACTGTAAGTAAAAAATATTTTCCAGCTGCATTGCATTTCTGGAAATGGAATCGACCGTAACCACTGGCACCAAATATTTAGCAGTCTGGATGCTGGTGGAGAGAAGGGAGGAGTTTGCACTACTCTCAGATCACCTTTGCCACAGGGCGGATTGTGCTCTGAATAGTTGAGCTTGTGGGGAAAGCCCACACTGCCAGTGTTCAGTGTCAAACCACAAGCTGGAATTATTGTGCCCATCAGGACCTTCATCTTGGTTGGGTGGGGAAGCTCTTTTCCATATATAGCCAATGCTTGATTATCTGCTTGTGTGGAGAACCCACTTTGTGGATTATTCACAGGAATTTTTAGGTCAAGCCTGGATCCTTTTTCCCTGTCTTGCCACCCACGATGAGTCTGTAAACTGTCACCTCTATTCAGTTGGTATGTGCTGAGGAATTCAGTTGTGATGCCACCATGCTTGCATTTATTAAATGCCTATCTTATGCCAAACTTTTTATTAGCTCAAATCTTTATATATAACTTGGCGACATAAGTGGTATCATCTTATTTCCCAGAGGAGGAAACAAAGATTCAGAGTTCAAGATACTTGTCTAAGGTCATACCCCAGTTTCAAATGTATAATGACTTCTAGGTTAACCGCTACTTCTGGTAACTTGAGCCATAGAAACTTCTCTATGAGTATGAGGACTCTGAAATCATTTTTATCAGTTTAGCATGGCAAACTTTAATCTCCTTTTATATAAGACAGACTAAAGGTTTTAACACTTGAGAGGGCAAGTAAATAAAATTCAAACTGTGTAACGTATACTCTACGACTGTCACTCAGGTTTTAAAAATAAAATCAGTTGAACAAAGATGGTGAAAGTGTCTTTATTGCTAGATAATTATTCTTTTAGGGCAGATTGTAAATGCAGGCATTCCCCCCCCCTCCCGAATATATTTTGCTTGATGGAGAGCAATTTCCGCGTTCTCTCCAGATGATTCCTTTGTTACTATTTCTATTTAAAGCCTTGTTACCTTTGCTCCTGGTCCTACTGTAAATCACTGTTTCCATAGCAACAAGACAGAATGAGGAGGAGGGTAGCAACTGGCTCTTGAGAGAATGGAAATGCAGTGGAAAGTTCCACCTGAAATAACAACATGCAAATCACTTTAGCATATGATAAACAACAATGAAAGTGAAGCTTTTTTGGGGAAGACAGCTTGTTTGGTTTTTGGAATGTGCTCATTTTTCTGACGGCTTCTCTTTCTTGTTATCTTTCTTTAAGACCAAAATAAAATCATTAAAAAACAAAAATTCAACCTGACATTGCATGTGACTCAGTGGCAGATGTAGTGGTTTGTGCTTCCAGAGATAGCTCTTGAGCAGAACACTTATAAAGGCTTTTAACTGGGAAATGAATTTGACTCTTGATTAAGCTACCTTTAGTTGCCAGGATATAGCCGAAGAGTGAGATATTCCTCTGAAGTGAGATTTCCCCAACCGTTTTGCTATCAAGGACCTCTTATTATTTTTCCTTTCATCTTTTCAAAAGATTTTTAACATACCCATATAATTGGAAGTTTCAATATTGGCCTATATTTCTTCTCTTATTCAGAGAAATGTAAATTTCCTTTTTGGAATATAAGAAATCTTTTTTGGAATATTGAAAATAGCTTTCAAAATAGAGTTCCCCCAAAAGGAAATTGTTGCTGTTTTCAGATGGCCAGCAGAATAGAGTGGGCAACATAGATATTTTACATTAAAAAAAAATTGTAGGGCTGTTTTAAGTATCCCTTCCTTGTACAACACAAAGCACAATGTAAACACTGCTTATATCTTATGTGAGTAAAAAAATACAGAAATGGTATTCCTGGAAATTTTGGGAAAATGCCTGTATCATTTCACACTGAAGCCAAATAAAGTCATTCTTCACTGCTCTTCATTGCTGTTATTTATGGGCGTTGCTCTGAGACATTTTTTCCCTAGGTTCAAATTTTCAAGCAATCAGCGATCAGAGAATACATTTTTGAAACCCTCGAATGGTAATGATTAAGCACCGTGACACCTCCTTTTTATGCAACAGATAGTGGAACCATCACATGTCGGCTGAATTCTCTCAAGTCATACCGTCTTCGGGTATCTTCACGCACACCTTCTCCTGGGATCACGCCTGCTTGTGGGAGTCCCATTCATAAAGCCCAGAGTTTTTGCTTCAAAGCCGCTCTATTTAATGAGATCAATGGCCAGGTCTCAAGATGAAGTCCTCTGGCCCCCTGCTTCAGAATAACCTGGAGTGCCTGTTAAAAATGCAGAGACCGGGGCTTCCCTGGTGGCGCAGTGGTTGAGAGTCCGCCTGCCGACGCAGGAGACATGGGTTCGTGCCCCGGTCCGGGAAGATCTCACATGCCGCGGAGCGGCTGGGCCCGTGAGCCATGGCCGCTGAGCCTGCGCGTTCGGAGCCTGTGCTCCGCAACGTGGGAGGCCACAACGGTGAGAGGCCCGCATACCGCAGGGGGAAAAAAAAAAGCAAAGACCCAAATCCAGACCAACTGATCCATTTCTGGGGGTGAGATGTATCAATATAATGTGAATTTTGGATAGGCTCCAAGTTCCTTTATTTCCTAGTGCTCAGTTAAGCTCTCAGCTAAGGAAGGTTGAGGGTGGAGGCTGTCCCTGGTGCTAAAAAGCCTTCAGGTCCTCATAGGCATCAGCAGCCCTAACACCTGTTCTTCTCTTCCCTCTATCACTGCACCAACCCCTCCCCAACCCCTGAACCAGACCCTGTCATCTGCCTCCTCACGAGACCTTAAATTCTTCCGGTTGCTCCTTGTAATTTTTCCTTAAAGTCTGTTGAGAAATTATCTCATTTGTAAAGCATGGATTAAGAGTGGGTGTATGTGGACTTCCCTGGCGCCACAGTGGTTAAGAATCCATCTGCCAATGCAGGGGACACGGGTTCGAGCCCTGGTCCGGGAAGATCCCACATGCCACGGAGCAACGAAGCCCGCGTGCCACAACTACTGAGCCTACACTCTAGAGCCCGCAAGCCACAACTACTGAGCCCACGTGCCGCAACAACTGAGCCCATGTGCCTAGAGCCCGTGCTCCACAGCAAGAGAAGCCACCGCACCGCAACAAAGAGTAGCCCCCGTTCACCGCAACTAGAGAAAGCCCGTGTGCAGCAACGAAGACCCAGTGCAGCCAAAAATAAATAAAATAAAATAAAAAAAGAGTGGGTGTATGTGCGGAGTGGGTGGGGCTGAGGTGAGGCAGTTGGAGAGTTTTGTACTTTTGTCTCAAGAGCTCTGCCCTCATAGCAGAAATTGAGACACAGATGTAGAGAACAAACGTATGGACACCAAAGGGGGAAAGCCGCGGGGGGTGGAGGTGGTGGTGTGATGAATTGGGAGATTGGGATGGACATGTATACAGTGATGTGTATAAAATTGATGACTAATAAGAACCTGCTGGCAAAAAAAAAAACCAAAAAAGAGCTCTGCTCTCATAGGATGACCTTGATTGCATTAGTTCCTCCTGGCGTTGGGGGGGTAAGAGCAGGGGTGGGAAATATTCCATGCAGGGCCTCGTATAAGAACATTTCCATTGAGTGAGATGGACACCCATATTGATATGATTTGGGGGCTGTATGTTTCTCTCTCTAATAGTTTGGTTCAGGACCATAAGAATTCTAGCTTACATTTCCTGAGAATAAACCAAATTGTGGATGAAAGAATGTGACCCAGAAGCATTGATGGACGTACAGAGATATCTATTTGGTTTTTTGTTTTTTAATTGAAGTATACTTGATATACAATACTGTGTAAGTTACAGGTGTATAATATTGTGATTCACAATTTTTAAAGGTTATATTCCATTTATAGTTATTATTGAATATTTGCTATATTCCCCTTGTTGTACAATATGTCCTTGTAGCTTATTTTATACCTAATAGCTTATACTCTTAGTCCCCTACCTCTGTATTCCCCTCCCTACTTATCTGGGTTTTTTAAAATATATATTCATCAACAACAAGTGGACGATTTTGAGCTTGCTTGAAAGAGGCTTTGATTCCAGTTTAACCAATGGATGTATCTGAGGTCATATGAGAGGAGTAAAGGGAATAACAATCCATTTGGCACTGGTAGGAAGTTCTAAACTGAGGCCTGCCTCTTAGAATCACAGGTGAGACATATTGTCTACAGAGTGGCCCATGGGGGTGTAGAGATGTCCCCTGAGTTTGGGATCTGGATGTACGGTAGCCATCTTTATATCCTCCAGGACGGGGCTGCCCCTGGCCTCCTAGGCCTGGTGCCTGGAGCGATACTGAGTAAATCACACGCCCTCTCCTAGGTTTGAAAATTTGTACCTTCCGCTCTGTGAGTTCCTAGTCATCCTGTGCCGATATTGAAATTGCTCTGTGAAATTCAGGGTCTCTAATAAGTGCTCGGCAGGGCAGCCCCAGCTCGGATAGCACAGGCAGTAGCAGCTTCTCAGCTTGACTACTTGACACCCAGCAGAGATCACACCTCGTGGGAAGGGGAAATCGACAGGGAAATATGACTGGGAGATTTCAGGGGCAGGAAAGGCCCAGGGTATAGGATTGATTACAGCTGGGTCTGGGTAGGAGCGGGGCAATCTGAGAGCCCTGGGCCTCTGTAAATGGGGAAGGGCACGTGGAAAATATGGGAAGTGAAAATGAGGGAATGAAAAGTTAGTAGTAGTCATCCTGTCATTTGCAAATGATTTATAGCTTTCATACCCGTGAGCTCTTTTGATTCTTCTGAGAATATTCAAGATGTAGGGGTGGGTGTTATCCCCAGTTTACACATGAAGATACTAAGCCACAGAGAGGCAGTGACCTGCTCAAGGCTAGCTGGGACCAGGACACAGGTCTTTTGTCTCTTGTTTGGCTCTCCTGTCTATTTCTTCTGTTCCACACTATTGACTAACAGTCAGAGAGTAACCCCATACTGACTCTGCCTACTTCATAATTCTGCCCAGGGTCAGCTGAGCAGGGAATAAGTGATCAGAGAAGGAGGCATATCTAGGAGACTGAACTTTTCCCCAAGGTTGACTTATACTAAATGGATGTCCATGACCAATGGTGTTTCGTTAGGCTGAGCTGCATAATGGGTCTTTAATGTGGTAAGACAAGACCACCCAACTCACTTTTAACTGATGAAGCTGAAACCAGATCTGTAGAGGTGAAAGGCTTATGCATTAGCCCTGGGATAATAGATTTCCAGATGGCTGGAATCGGACCTCTGTCTCTGCCTTTGGCCAGTGATATTGACCAATAAACTGCTTTATGTCAATAGATCAGAGATATAGTGCAAGTGAATGTTACATGTAGATAATAGCCTTTATTCAGGGTCTTTTGTAACTATTTAATGTACAGTCTTAAGACTCTCAGAGGGGAAATGTTCTGAGAAACCTCTTTGAAAGTCTTCTACATGATGCATTTTGTAAGGGGTAACATATGCTAAAATTAAGCAAGGTGTACTTGTAAGAAAGAAAAAGGTAAGGGTACTTGTGAATGGTTTGAACAGTGCTTGTTACAAATAGCCTTGCCTTTCCGAGCGTCCTCTCCACGGATGTAATACTAAAGCAATGTTACGAGTGACACACAAAAAGGTTGAAGACTCCTTGATGTAGCTGTCATTTTTCTCATAGAGAAACACAATTATTTTCCAGTCTACTTGATAGAAGTGTAAATGCGTGTCTCTGAGAAAGTTACTCTCCCCCGTGAATTAATGTGGTCCATCTGAAAAGGGGCGATGAATGGGCTGCGTGTAAATTATGACTTCCCAGGATGTTTTCTGACATTCAACTGAAAGAGATGGATCTGGTTGAGGTTGGTAATTGTGCCTCTTTCCCTGTGGGCTGTAAGCATATTTTCATGGGAGGGAAATGAACGCAAAGGTGCATGCACGGGAGAGCGCCCTTAGCACCGTAGGTGAGCAGGTGACCTCTTTTAGCGATGGTTTTTTAAAAGTTGGCTTTGAATGGTCTGAAGAGAAAATGAGTTAAAGATTATTGGTGGAGTTTAGACACTGAATTTAACGTCCTCTTCACATTCTGAATATGACACACTCTTGTGAGAAATAACCCCCAAGGTGAACAGGGTTGAAAGTGAAGGTAGGGCTCTGAGGAAGAAGCCAGCTGGGCTGAACGGTGATACAAAGAGCCTTCGGGGCAGAAAAATGCAAAGTGCGTCCCAGATATTTGTGTGTTTGCTAGTGAGGTTGGGGAGATGTAAGAGATTTTGTGCCAGTTAAGTCTTCGGCAAGAATCAGAATTGAGGAGGAAACGTGAGAAATCAAACACAGCTCTTAGGTTTCCCGGGAAGATAGAGGGAGACAGAATTGCCTGTCTCTCCCCCCTCACAGTATTTGCCATGCTGATCTGAAGAATGAAAACATTGATCTAAAATTAGGGTGAAACGAAAGACTTCAAGGCTTATATCCAAGAAAGTAGCTCCTGATTTCATAGTTTTTCCTCATGTACGGTTTGCAGCTAGAATCACACATGATGAAGCGTTTTCTGGTTATACGAAGAAGTGGCATTAAAATATTACAAATAACTTTACCTGCTTTCTTTTAGATTTTGTTCTCAGTATAATTTAGACAAAGATAAGGTTATGCAGTTAGGGATGCTGTCTTCTCTTGGTTCATCTTTCTAATTAAAAAAGGACACGGCATCATTTATTCCTTCAACTCATCGAATACTCATTGAGTTGCTTACTGCGTGCCATGCTCCGTTCTGAGTGCTTGACAAGGTTTATCTTCCTGAATCCCCACAATTCTATGAGATAGAGCCTTGGGTCGGGTTCTCGAGGCGGAGAGGTATGTGTAGAAAGTTGATGGGGGAATGCTTTTGAGATCAACACCTGTGGGGTGAAGGCAGTGGCCTGGGAGGGGGCCGGGTAGGGAGGAGTCGCACTGCTGCAGAGGTGCAGCAGAGGATGAAGCTGAGCCCACTGGGGACCTGGAAGGTCCTTTAGCTTTGTTCCGTCTTGAGACAGGGGAACTAGGTTTTACAGCCCTCATTCATCTCCCGCTACCCCCACCCCCACCCCTGCCAATGATCAGTGGATGTCCGATGTCCCCAGGAAGGGGTATGATCCTGGGCAAGGCCATCTCTCAGCAGCTGAGAGCCATCAGCTGTCAATATTCCTAGCAGTTGGGGATGGATTGCACGAGTGCTGAAGTGGGGCTATCTGGGTACCCCACCACACCCATTAATACAGGTACCATTACTCTTTTTACAGAAGAAAACAGCGGCTTCTAGAGTTTAACAATTTGCCCAAGGTCGCACAGCGGCATGGAGGGCCAGGATGAACGCTGTGCAGTCTGATCCAGAGCGCACACTCAGAATCACCACTTGGCTTCTCCTACAAACCAGATAAGTAAACCAGTAAATGAATAAGATACTTGCAAAGAGAAGTGCATGCTCTGAAGAAAATAAAAGGGGGCATATTAATGTGAAGTTAATGTATTGACGGTATGTCTACTGCCTGGTACCATGAGATATTTCACCACGTGGATAGCAGTGACTGCTAGTCATCCTGGAGTCATCCTGTTCTTTCCGGCACACAGCCAGTTGGCATTATCCGGTTTCTCTTTTGGTGATGTGGGCCACTTCCCAGCCTGGCCAATAGAACCTTTAGACTCCACACTCCTTCCCCAGACCCAAGGGCGGCCGTGACCAGGGCAGCCTTGGAAGCTGGTGCTGAAGACAGTAGAGCTGCTGTGGGCCTGGGTCTCTCAGGGATCCAGTGGGTTAGCGGGCACCTGATCTGGAGCCCTCACCCTGGGCTGGTCGTGACATGAGTGAGAAATGAACTTATTCTTTAAGCCGTGGAATTTTAGGGCTTGGATATTTGTTATTGGAGCTCAGTTTACTCTCATGAGTACAGTGTAGAAATTTATTTAAAATATTTTTGTATAAACAGTATAATCTATGGTTAGTTATTATTGGGGTGGTATGATGGTTAATTTTGTGTGTCAACTTGGCGGGGACGCATTGCGCAGATATCGGGTCAACTGCTATTCTTTATGTTTCTGTGAAGGTAATTTTTTGTTTTTGTTTTTTTTTGAATGAGATTAACATTTAAATGGGTGGATTCTCCTTTTGAGTGTCCTGGTGAATCCTCTGAGGTCAGGGTTTATGTCCCACATAGTGGTCGGAGAGCTCCAATAGTAAAAGGTATGTTGAAATGAAAAATGAGGCAAAGCCAACATTGTATTAATTCCTTACTCTCCTAATGTTATTGTGTTCCTAGTATCTTTTGTATTGGAATGATTGATCTGACATGTTGAAAGGAACTCACTTTACTATGAAAACAAACTCTATTTCCATTATAAACTTGAGTTTTTATATCATTTTGATGAACTTCTTGCAGAGGATTAGTGTCATCATTGTACTGTTATTGAGGTACAATGATTTATCTTTCCCAATTACTTATGTTTTCCAATAATTAAAAGTTTGCTTTAGGGCTTCCCTGGTGGCGCAGTGGTTGAGAGTCCGCCTGCCGATGCAGGGGCCACGGATTCGTGCCCCGGTCCGGGAAGATCCCACATGCCGCGGAGCGGCTGGGCCCGTGAGCCATGGCCGCTGAGCCTGCGCGTCCGGAGCCTGTTGGCTTCGCAACGGGAGAGGCCACAACAGTGAGAGGCCTGCGTACCGCAAAAAAAAAAAAAAAAAAAAAAAGTTTGCTTTAACTGCCCAAATAAATAAATAAATAGGTGGATTCTGAGTAAAGCAGATCACCCTCTGTGGTGTGGCTGGGCCTCATCTGGGTAGTTGAAAACCTTAATGGAACACAGATTGAACTCCCCCAAGTAAGAAGGAATTCGGCCAGCAGTCTGCCTTCCAGCTTCCTCTGCAACTTCTGCTCTTCCTGGTTCCCCAGCAGACGGCCTTTGGACTTGAACTCCACTCTTTCCCGAGTCTCTACCCTACCCCATCAGAGTTTGGACTTAACCAAGCCTCCATGACCACATGAGCCAATTCCTTAAAACAAATCTCTCTCTCTCTCTCCACACATCTGTTGGTTCTGTTTCTCTGAACAACCCTGACTGATATAAGTAGTTGTTAGCATTTGAAGCACTCAGATGAGGACTCCCTATTTCAGAAATGGCTGTAGTGTGCTTCATATATCACTATATTGGGTTGGCCAAAATGTTTGTTTGGGTTTTTTTTGTTAACATCGTTGGGAAAAACCCAAATGAAATTTTTGGCCAACCCAATAGAAATCTACTTCAGGAAGTTTAACATAAAGAATGTTAGAAATACATTTAAAAAATTTGGTGTTATGGATTATATTCAAGATGCATGGCTGGCTAAAAAGATTTTCCAGTCCCCATCAGCCTTGCAAGAATGAGATATAAGAATCTGTCAAGCCTAATAGCCTTAGGCCTAGAGCTCTATTGGGCTGGACCATGTGCTCCACAGAGCACTGTACGTCCTGTCCAGCCAGGGGTCTAGCTGACTCTGCTGAACTTTCCTTGTGTCTGCCTCTGAGTGAATTTGGAAAAAACTACTCAAACTCTTGTGCTAATCTTTTGTGTGCGTTGGCGTGTAGTAGGAGAAAGCTGAGGCGGGTAGGCCTGTTGGTCTTTATATGAAATATTCTAGTTTCTTCTTATCTTTGCTTATTGGTTTTGATGCAGATTTTTTTTTTTTTTTTTTTTTTTTTTGCGGTACGCGGGCCTCTCACTGTGGCCTCTCCCGTTGCGGAGCACAGGCTCCGGACGCGCAGGCTCGGCGGCCATGGCTCACGGACCCAGCCGCTCCGCGGCATGTGGGTTCTTTCCGGACCGGGGCACGAACCCGTGTTCCCTGCATCGTCAGGCGGACTCTCAACCACTGTGCCACCAGGGAAGCCCTGATGCAGATTTTTATAACCATCCCCAACCAGGTCAGTGAGATGGCCCCTTTCTTTGCTTCAGTGAGCTTGTTGATCGCAGCGCACCTTCTGTTGTTTTAGCTATTTTGGTTGTTACCCATGCTCAGGTACCCTTTCACAGTTTCCCTGGAAAGCTGAGTGCATATGGCATCTAAATGTTGATAAGTGGTATGTTATTGTATTTAGAAAGCTGTTCTCTGGCTCCCTGAAAAAACTGGTAATACTAAAATATTATGCTCTTGGATTGACATTGCTGTAATGTGATGGGCTCATTTGTATTCATGGCGAGCTTCAAAACAAGTATCCCAGACTGCTGATTTTTCTAATTAAATAGCTGGAAAAACCATCTACCATTATCTCATTTGAACTTTCTGTAATTGCTTATTTCCTCTTCTTCTTTTTAATGCATGAATAAACCCCTCAGATTTTAATTTCCCTTTGGCTTTTCTTTACTCAGAAATAACTACCTTTCTTGACATTTTTTTCATGAGTTCATTTAAAAGAAAAGTTTATTACCTTACCTTTCTGATGCAGTGTTAAAAGGAAGATTACTGTAATTTCCCATTATTAGGGAATTATTATCAATAAATATTGTGATAATTGGTACAAAACACTAAACCATATAATTTTCTTCTCTGTTAAGCTTTGTTATGTAACAAATGGGAAGCTTCATTGTTATTTGGCGGTTGTATTTGGGAACATTCTCTCAAAGGCAGAACAGTGTTGGGGAAATGTGGCCTCTGGAGTTTATAGAAGCCACTTATTAGCTGTTTGGCCCTAGAGGACCTCATTTTTTAAATCTGTAAAATGAGGCCTTTTTTTGCGGGGGGGAGCAGAATTCATGTGGTCGTAAGGATCAAGGGATCTGGAAGAAAAGAGAATTTTTTCCTATAAATATAATGTCAATTGACCATCTATTGACTACTGACTGATTGGTTAAAAAATCGTGAGCGCTCGGTATAACCCAAGCAGGCATGTGTGAGCACGTGCACACTCACTCAGACATCCAGACCTCACTGTTATTCTGAACTTTATTTAACCATTCCTTTGTTTGGGATGTTTAAATTGTTTCCAGTTTTTCCAATTATAAGTAACGTTACAGTAACTTTTTTTGTACATAAATCCTCCCAAATCTGTGATTATTTCACTAGAGAAGATTCCTGGAAGTAAAATTATGGGTCAAAGTGTGTGGACTTAAATGAGTTATGCATATATTTCATAAATACTGCTTTCCTGAAAGATAACCCAATTTACCTTCCTAACTAGGAGTTTGTGAGAACAGCCATCTCTCCACACTCTTACCAGTACTTAATAGTATTATCTCATTGTTGTCTTTATTGCAGACCTGTGGTTATTAGTAATTAATAAGGCTAAACATGTTTTCTAATGTGTTTATTAACCAGTTCCAATTTCCTGAGAATCGTCTTATTGCCTATGCCTATCTCGATGTTAGATGTTAACTGTTTGTCTTAATTTATAACAACACTTTACATATTAAAAATATTAAATCTTTATTGTATTGTTTGCAAGTACATTTCCTATCTCTCATTTGATTTCAACTTTATTTATACCATTTTCTGGTGGACAGATGTTTACATCATTTTATGTGGACAAATACAAATATCTATTTATAAATATGGGTGGTGGATATGTGGGCATTTATTATATATTTTTCCCTACCTTAAGATGATTCTTAGATAAAACAACTTTAAAGTCATACCCGCTCATTAAAGATTTCTTTCATTGTATTTATACTTTGAAAGCCCTTCCAGTTTTCCTAGCACTGTTTCATGAAGCATTCATTTCTTCCCTCTTGGTTTGTTTCATATAGTGCTGTCACTGTTAACTTGTCTATTTTCCTACTAGACATGAACTAGAACCTTGTACTTCTGAGTCCATAATGTCTGGTAGGTCTCATTAAACATTTACTCAATAAAGGAGAGAACAGTCTCTGGGGGAGGAAGAACTATGCGAAAAATATGCAGTCCAAGGGGTAGCCGCAGTCTCATCCTGAGGCTGTGGGAATGATAGATCTTTGAAATAGGAAGCTCTGGGCAGAATTGACTTCACACAGATTTCCTGGTGTAGACGCACTGAATCGGTCGGTATATTTGAGACCCCATCATGAATACATGTCAGCCTCCTTCCAAACATACCCCTCTCCCAGGATGTTTAAACAGCATGTGTACCTTTGTCGATGATGCTGGACAGATCAAGAGTAAGGAAGAGACAAACCACACTGGACCCTCCCATCACCAACAGCATTTAAGGGCAGGAGCTGAACTGTATAGCGTGACATAATATTTTGCATTCATAAAGGCTTTGGAGTTAATCTTGTCTTCTAAAAAGAAGGCAAGCTTCTTAAGGAACATGTCCATGTTATTTGCACCTTATTTCCTACAGTGCCCAGAAAATTGCTGAATGTCTATTAGATGCTCAGTGAGTACCAAGAGGGTCTAATTTCCTTTTCTTTTGCATATTGCTATTCTTAGCAATTTTATGTGCAACAGGAGGACATTTTTTTTAGTCTTCCAGGATTTTCATTTTTAACTAAATTTTTTTTTTATATCCCGGGCTGAGAATAAATATTCTAAATGTAATGTTAAATCTCAATTGAATATACGAGCTATTTTTTCAAACCCTCATTTTGGATTCTTATTTCAGCTCTCGGTTTCCGTGTTATCTTGTGTCACAGTCAGATAGGAGTTGTCCAGAAGAGTCTTCTCTCGTCTAAATGCAGCCCTGTTTCTCCCTTAAATCTGTGAAACAACTTGTTAGATGAGGAGGCATCTTGCTGTCTTTTTCTGCTCCAGGCTGGAGGCAGAGAGTAGAACATCCACAAAAGACTAGAAAAAAACTAGATGACCCACCATGAGTGGAGCAATTTGGGGAAGAGGAGTCAAACTGAAGTGAAGCTCTGGGGTCTGACAGTGTTGAGTTGCCAGAGGTCGGAGGTCGGAGTTTCATGTCAGAAGTTCTGGGCAGGGCTTCCCTGGTGGTGCAGTGGTTGAGAATCTGCCTGCCGATGCAGGGGACACGGGTTCGAGCCCTGGTCTGGGAGGATCCCACATGCCGCGGAGCAACTGGGCCCGTGAGCCACAACTACTGAGCCTGCGCGTCTGGAGCCTGTGCTCCGCAACAAGAGAGGCCGTGATAGTGAGAGACCCGCGCACCGCGATGAAGAGTGGCCCCCCCCCCCTTGCCGCAACTAGAGAAATCCCTCGCACAGAAACGAAGACCCAACACAGCCAAAAGTAAATAAATTAATTAAAAAAAAAAAAAGTAGTTCTGGGCAGCACAAAGTAGTTGTTTGAAAAGCAGCTTCTACTGGGAAATCAATCACTGACTATGTTGGCTGCTTATAGGATGAAAAAAAGAAAGGCAGAAAGTACCATGCTAGAAGGCGAGGTCCTCACGGAGACCTCCGATGTTACCTCTTCACATCCCATGCAGCCGTGTACTTCTTCTAACCACTGTTGTTTTTTGACTTTTCTATTTGCAGCCACAGGTATCTCTTTTCATGATTTTGCCAGGATTTTTTTCCCCAATTAAAAAAAAATTGTGTTAAAATACACGTAACATAAAACTTAACCATATTAACTAAAGTGTTCAGATCCGTGGTATTGCTGAATTTTCAACACCAAAGCTTTCAAGATTTCCTGCCTCAGGCCCATGAGGCCACTGGAGGGCAAACAGATTGGCACCTGACATTGTATGAATTAGTCTGAAATTTTAAACTTGTGTTCTAAAAATTCAGAGTAACTTCATTTGGATTGTGGTAGTGGTGGTTTAAATGTGAGACTGAAAAGAAAACTTGGCTTTGTTGTCAAATATGACATTAAGGGAATGTCACCGGTGTGATAATTCAGATATAAAAGTCTTTGGAACCTCAGGAATGGAACATTCATCCTGCACCAGAGCTGGCTTTCTAAACTGGTGCTCATTCCTACGCTGGGTTCGCATTTCAACTCTTCTGAGGTGTCTCCTAAAGGCAGTGAGTGCAACCGCGTTGTCCTTTGTGTCTTCTGTGGTGGTCCTAGGGACCAGCCGTGGGATTCCAGGGAAGTCACTTTTCTGTTCTGTGACGTGGTTCATCCTTTAGATAATGGCAACGTTTTGCACATCATGGGGGAGCTGAAGGATTAATGCGATCTGTATGAGTAGTACCACAGAATCGTGCTATCTTCAGTGGCACTGTCAGGTGGGCTCACCCTGCTTTGTTCTTACAAAGCATCTTGCGTACCAGGAGTTGTCAGTACTTTCTGGATTGTGTGTGTGTGTGTGTGTGTGTGTGTGTGTGTGTGTGTGTGTGTAGGAGGGCATGGTGAATGTATGTTGTTGCTTTGATTAGCCATCTCCCCCCTAATTACTCAACAACTACAACAAACCTAGGTAGTAAAATAAATGACAGTTGCATTCTTCACTGCTCCCTTGGCAGGAATTCTGCTTTGCTCCACGTCAGTGGTTATTTGCAAATGGAGGAATAAAAAGAAGAGTCAGGGGCTTCCCTGGTGGCGCAGTGGTTGAGAGTCCGCCTGCCGATGCAGGAGACACGGGTTCGTGCTCCGGTCCGGGAAGATCCCACATGCCGCGGAGCGGCTGGACCCGTGAGCCATGGCCGCTGGGCCTGCGCGTCTGGAGCCTGTGCTCCGAAACGGGAGAGGCCACAATGGTGAGAGGCCCGTGTACTGCAAAAAAAAAAAAAAAAAAGAAGAGTCAGCTAAAGGCCTGGACAGAGTTGTAGGTTTCAACAAAATCATTTAGGAGGTGTAGATTTCTAGGTTTTTCTGCCCATTCCTGTTATGTTTCCCCTCCCTCTTTTCCTTCTTTCCTCCTTTCTTCCTCTGACGTAGAACATACAACCTAGCCGACGCTGTCTTCTTTGGTAAATATCAGTCTACTTTTTGATCACACCAGTCACTTGTAACTGTTTCTTTGCAGGCACATTTATTGATAAGATCTGGAGAGAGATACTCTGAAGTTGCTGTGTTTATTATATTTGATGTACTGTAGCTAGGAAATGGGGTTTTTGCTTTTTTAAAAATAGTGCAGCTTGTGCTTCCTAATATCCTGCACTTAAAGAACATGATTACTGCTAATTATCATTTAGAAAATTATTTTCTGCTTGATTAGCGATTTTAACTATGTGTACTCAAATCTAGTGGGTCTTCATTATGTGTGTTACTTTCCGTTGCACACTCTTCAATATTAATATATGGAAATATAGCTTCATTTGCCGTACCTTTTGATGTCAGAAGCATAATCAGTGTAATTGGCTTAGATTATTTTTCCTCCTGTTTGTATTTCATATTATCTAATGTCATTAGTAAGCTGACTACTGAGTGGGTAATCTGCATTTCAGAACTGCTTCTCGAGCACATTATTACCATTGATTTTCATTATTTTAATTCCCCTTCAACCAAGGCAGGCGCTCAAACTGTGCCATATTATTCAAAGAACTGCTTTTTTCCATTCAGCGAGCAGCTCTTTTTTTAAGAAATTTATTTTATTCACGTATAGTTGATTTACAGTGTTGTGTCTCTGCTGTACAGCAAGTGGTTTGGTTATACATATATGTACATTCTTTTTCATATTCTTTTTCATTATGGTTTCTGTTTCGGAAAAGCCATCAGCATTCTAATAAATGCTGATGTTTTGACTTGGTCTGTGGGCGGCTGCGGGGGGCAACTTGATTTTAGTCGTCGCATATGGGTGAGGGTGGGTAGCCCAAGACTTGTGTGCCTTTCTTCTGAATGGTGGTTAACATGAGAGCCTCTGGTGCCCAGAGGAAGCTGGCTGCCTGCTCTGACCTGTTTGCAGAGACTGAGACTGAGCGGGGTAATTGATGAGCCCAGAGACTTCTCCAAGCCTGGAGCCAGGGCTCCCCATCCACAGGACTCTGGTGCAGTCTGTTGCTGGTACACTGCAGCCATACCTCTCTTTGCTCTCCCTGAGGCTGGCAAGTTTGTCTTTTGCCCTTGGAAAATGATTGCTGGACTGACTTAGGGATTGGAATCCAATTTCCTTTCAGTTTTTGAGTATATTCCAAAACTAACTGTAAAAAGAACCCCACATTAAAGTCTAAGTTTGGCTACGGTCAGCCACAGATTCTGCTAACCCTCTGGCTGGGATACTTGTGTTCTGTTTAGTTGGTGGTGGTTATTAAGTCATTTGTTGGTGTACAGAATCTTGAATGTTAAGGCTGTAAGGAAATGACCAGCGCCAGTATTCTGCTTCTGTCTTTTTATACACAAGGAAACAGAAGCATAGAGGGGTTGATGACTGGATTGAGATGACACAGCTACTGAGTGGCAGAGCTGAGTGGGAGAGTCCCCCTTTCCCAGGCAGAGATCTTTACTTCTTTTTTAAAATTTTTAATTTATTTTTTAATGAACTTATTTATTTATTTTTGGCCGCGTTGGGTCTTCGTTGCTGCACGCGGGCTTTCTCTGGTTGCGCGAGCAGGGGCTACTCTTTGTTGCGGTGCGCGGGCTTCTCATTGCAGTGGCTTCTCTTGCTGTGGAGCACGGGCTCTAGGCGCTCGGGCTTCAGTAGTTGTGGCACGTGGGCTCAGTAGTTGTGACGCGCGGGCTTAGTTGCTCCGTGGCATGTGGGATCTTCCAGGACCCGGGCTTTGAACCCTTGTCCCCTGCATTGGCAGGCGGATTCTTAACCACTGCGTCACCAGGGAAGTCCCTACTTCTTTTTTTTTAAATTGAAGTATAGTTGATTTACAATATTGTGTTAGTTTCAGGTGTACAGCATAGGGATTCGGATATTTTGCCGATTGCATTCTATTATAGGTTATTACAAGATATTGGGTATGTGCTCTTTGCTTCTTAGTGATACCTTGTTACTGGATGACCCAGTGTAGCAACGTATTGTGCACACCTGCTAACCGCACCGTCCATGTGGGTGATTGGCAGCTATATATGTATACATGTAGTTCAGTGTGTTTTGGGGGGGGGGGGGCAGAGGCTTTTATAAGGGAAATGAGAAGGCAAAAGGAATGTAATTAAGTGCATGTGTGTCTGTGTCTACACACATGTACATGTTAAGGGGTCTAGCAGGGTGATTCTGCCTGAATGTGACCTAAGACAGCTTGGATTAAAGGGTTTTTCTCTCCTTTCTCCTGTTAGGGCACCTCTCCGCTCCTGTAGCACTGGAGAAATACAGTCATTTGGTGCTAAGTGTTCTGAACTTCTCAGAAGGCACTGCCCCTGGTTAGCACTTCTCTTCACTGTTTGGTTTGACCCAAAGGTCTGGAAGTGGAGGCAGCTTCCTTGGGGAGGTTGGAGGGGAGAACTGGGCAGGAATTTTCTGTTTGAAGTTTCTATAATAATTAGTTTAGGACCCACCAAAGTGTAATTCCTCATGAATTTAATTATTGTAGGAATTCTTAATTATCAAAAGGGTTTTAAAATGTTTTAATCAAGAAGCCTCCAGGGTAAGTATTTTGGGTTATGTGGCATTAATGTCCATAACTGGCAGTTCTTCTAACAGTTGGTTTAAGTTAATTGGTCTTCATCAAAGAAGGCAAATAAAATTGATCCAGGCAGTATTTTACTGCACATGTCTAGAAACAAGCATCTTAATCCTAAATAATCATTTCCTGCTGTTTCCTCTTTGAGCCTGGCCTCTCCTTGTTTTTTTTTTTTTTTTTTCCGGTATGCGGGCCTCTCACTGCTGTGGCCTCTCCCGTTGCGGAGCACAGGCTCCGGACGTGCAGGCTCAGCGGCCATGGCTCATGGGCCCAGCTGCTCCGCGGCATGTGGGATCTTCCCGGACCGGGGCACGAACCCATGTCCCCTGAATCGGCAGGTGGACTCTCAACCTCTGTGCCACCAGGGAAGCCCCCGGCCTCACCTTGTTTTAATGTGTTGGTTTCTGATACAGGGATATGAATTAATGTCCTTCCTTCTGACTTGTGTGTGAGAGCCTGGGCTCCTGACATACCCAGAATGTGCCTGCCCGACACCACCTTCCCTGTCAATTCAGTTAAAAGCACCAGGCGAGTGAGTGGGCGGCTTGGCACCGAGTAAACCTTGGACCAGGCGGCCGGAACATTTGGAAACTGACTGCATTTTATCTGAGTTGCCAGGGAGCTTTCAAAGTGAATGGACCTGGATACTGAGACTTATTTACTTAGTGAAAAGGACAAAAAGATTGACTAGGTTAGTGACTTCCAGACTCTTGGATTTCACTGACCAATAAAATATCTAAAATGATTTTGAAGACTGACATAGAATTATCAACATTTCTTTTTTCCAAGTAAGGGCATTAAAAAAGGATCAAGATATCCCCTATTATGACCACCATATATGTGTCTGTGTGTGTGTGTGTGTATGAGAGAGAGAGGGAGAGAGAGAGAGAGAGAGAAGTTTAACAATAAAGGTCAGCCGTTATATTCAATTAAAAAAATTCCATGAAAAACTTAATATGGTATCTTTATTTTATTTTTTTTCCATTTCACCAAAGACTGGTAAAAACTGGCATTTAACGACTGAGGCAGGTGACCTTTTAAGAGTCCCTTCTAGATATAACATCGACTTGTATTTAACTTATCCTTCACTATGACCTAAAGAGCCTTGCATCTGTATTCATTTTGTTCCTTCTAAGTAACTCTTTCCTCGCATGCATTTTCTCTCTTTCCTCACTCCATCTCTCCTGCTCACTCCCACTTCCTCCTCCTCTTCTGACTGTTTCCCAGGTAATCTCTCAAGGGCAGAGAGGCTATGTGTTACCACCCTGGGTGCCCCAGTGCAAGGGGCTGGTTTCTCTACTGAATGGGGTGGTGTTCTCCAACCTAGAGAGAGCTGCCATATGCAATTCTCATGCTGCAGATTCAAATGTAAAACGTCTTTATTCTGCTGACATCATCTGTTCATAGACACTTCTTGGCCGTAATCCTCCAATTAGCTGGGCACCCACCAGGTAGTTTCGTGTTCTAAATATTTTTCTAATTAGTTAGTCTCTGCTGTATGAGATGAAATCAAAAAACCTTTCTTCAATCAAGATATATTATATTGCTGACTTCTCTTCAATCTACTGGGTCTATTACTCTGTCAAAGAAATAGATTAATGGGCTGAAAATTTCACTGGAGCTTGTTTTCTCATGAGGTTTGCTGATCTGACTACTTTTGTTTGGGTCAGAATTTATAGTAACTGTAGGTCTGCTTGTTTTTCACTACTTGGCTTTCTAGTTTCAATAAAATATTTCCAAAGTATGTAGGAGTGAGGGGCAATTAATATTTTTATAAACTTTACATACAAGCCTGGTTTTGATATCCATAAAATCAGCTGGTTTGGCTTTTTGATAAAGATTATGTTCAAGTATTCCTCATTCAAATGACTTCTAGGGAACTATTTTATTTTATTTTTTTATTTTTTTTAAAAAACTATTTATTTATTTATTTTTGCTGTGTTGGGTCTTTGTTTCTGTGTGAGGGCTTTCTCTAGTTGCGGCAAGTGGGGGCCACTCCTCATCGCGGCGCGCGGGCCTCTCACTATCGCGGCCTCTCTTGTTGCGAAGCACAGGCTCCAGATGCGCAGGCTCAGTAACTGTGGCTCACGGGGCTAGTTGCTCCGCGGCATGTGGGATCTTCCCAGACCGGGGCTCGAACCCGTGTCCTAGGGAACTATTTTATTGGTTAATATGAAACAAAATACTTTTCTTTAATGAACTATAGTCTTGTATTCAACTCATCATGAAACATAAACTACAGATGGATAGTGGCATGTCAATTTATTTGGCCAGCTGAATTCAAAGACTAGGTAATATCTTTACTAATGAAAGAAAATACTGTATAAATTCTTCAAAACTTCAGATAGTTATTTCTTTTTATTCTGTCTGTAAAAAATGCAATAAACTCTCACTAATTGGGTACCATAATTCCTTCAAACATTCTGGCAGACCTTTTGTCAGAGATGGCTTTGATATCTATGGGGTGTTTAGGATATTTTATGGTGGAAACTAAAGTTAAACATTGAGGAGATTCTAAGTTGTTCACATAAAAACATTGTGGTCCACATAGTCTAAGAGTTAAAAGACCAACAAATCCATGGTAATGCTGAGATATGGGCTTAGCCATTTGAATCTGAAAACCAGAGTCCCAGGAGAGCACGAGGTCTTTTAAGTTTGTATAAATTCTGTGTTTAAAGTGTTGGGTTTGTTTGAGGGTAACCTACCAGCTTTGGCATCTTCTGAATGCCCCTGCCCTGTTTCAGCAGTAGTATCGTGGACAGAACATTGAACTTGGACAGAGAATCCCTGGACTCAGGTCCTGACAGTGCCTTCCTAGCCACTGACTCTCCGAGTCATGGTCTCTCCGTCTGGGGGTGGCAAGACTTCACTCAGAGGGTTATTCTGAAGATTAGAAGACATCGCGTGGAGAAAAATATTTTATGAATTGTGGAGCTGTATACAGATATCAAGTATTTGCAGTTGTGTTAATTCTGTCAGAAGCAAGTCTGGTTAAGAGTTGATAAGGGTCGACGACATCCGTCCTGCCCTCTACATTTTCACCTAGCAAAACGTGGCATGTCTGCAGCATCCCTCCTTGTCTGCTCTGCTATGTTGATTTAACAGCTGTTATGGAGCATCAGTCTTACCATGTAATTATAATCAGTCTTGTAATGTCACCAGAGGGACTCCCTGTCAGGATGGGTACAAACCTAGGGTTCTGGAGGCTTGATGGTAATCATTTTGACCTCAAAATGTGGGCTGATGTACCATTCAAGAACTAGAGATAAGAAAATTATAATTAAAAGCAAGTAAGACTTCTGCCTGAATGTGTCGCCTGGTTGGAGGTGGAGGGGCGAAGAGCGTGGAGCGCTGACGGAATGGGAGGCATGTAGAGACACATGCTTTGTTAGTGGTACTGCAGAGCCAGCCGACGGGGCTGCTTGGTGACAATGAACTCTAGCATATGTTGGGAGCAGAGAGTATATACTTAAATGGAGTTAGTTTCAGTTTCTCATTTTCTTGTCACGAGGGATGAGCAAAGCCAGTAGTGTTTTCAGAAAGTCTGACTTATTTTTCAAGCATTTTGGGTTTGGCTAAATTCTATGTGTGGTTTACCAGCTTTCCTTCTTTAATTATTAGTATTAAACCCATGTGTATGAACTTGAAAGGAAACTTAATAGCTATTTAAATATTTATTTACACTTAATTCATCCAAAAGCCATGTTTAGTAAGGGCTGTTATATCTTGTAAGGAATCTTTGAAGATAGTTTATAAATGATCTCTCTTCATAAGATGTAACACCAATTTCACCCCTTCTCTCCCCACAGAGAAATTTGGATTTGGGGATGGTTAGGATGGGTTCCCAATTCCAAAGCCATGATGCTTACGGCAGGGTTTGAACAACACGAAGTGAGTTCTCACTCTTCTTAATTGCAGCTGACTTTGAGGCAGCTGTTTTGGTAAAATTTCCAAATGGATTTTCAAGAAAGCACATGCTCTTTTAGAAAACATTTTTCTCCATCTCTAGGTTTTACGTAAAGTTGCTAGAGCATGGGAAAACAATTTCTGTGGCCCATCACTGGTTCCCCCCCCCCCCCCCAAATACGACATGCAGATTGGTTCCAGGCAGCAGGAGATGAGTAAAAAGAGAAATGGTAATTTCCAAATAATTCTTACCTTCTCATTGCCCAGTAATCTACCTGTGTCTCTGGTAGGTTTTTTGCGGTACTAACTACATCAGTAGTATTGATAGAAAGGAACAGGCATTATCTGTTAATGACAGAATAATGGTGTTGGGCTTCCCTGGTGGCGCAGTGGTTGAGAGTCTGCCTGCCGATGCAGGAGACACGGGTTCGTGCCCCGGTCCGGGAAGATCCCACATGCCGCGGAGCGGCTGGGCCCGTGAGCCATGGCCGCTGAGCCTGCGCGTCCGGAGCCGCTGAGCCTGCGCATCCGGAGACTGTACTCCGCAACGGGAGAGGCCACAACAGTGAGAGGCCCGTGTACTGCAGGAAAAAAAAAAAAAAAAAGAATAATGGTGTTATTTTGCTCTGGTCAAAAGGTACTATTCTATTCATAACAGTTTGTTCTGAAATGACAGTGGGAGTGGGACCTGGGGTCACAAATGTTAGAGCTGAGGGTGGAGGTGGGGGGACACTTAGTGATTGTCCAGTTAAGGTCCCCTGTTCTCAAAGGGTTTGAAATATTAAATGAAACAAATATAAACTTAGGCACATGTTAGGCATAGAATGCTTTTGGATTAATGCATTTAAAGATCAAGCTCTTTTTATGGTTAAGGAATTGTAAGTATTACATTGCAATGAATACCTAGAAAAGAAGTGCAGCTGGGTTTTTTTAGGCCTTCCTCTCTGTCCTTTGTCTACGCACCAGAGCTGTGTTTCCTTGAATTGAGAATGAATTTTGTCCTCCATTTCAGTTAATACAATTTTATAACAGTAAATATTGTACTTTAATGAGTGTTAGATTGGAGGGTGGCAAATGGATTCAAAATCACTAGATATTTGGTCATAATTTATGAAATTGTTTACCTTAGAAGCTGCACTATTTAACATTTTTTAAATTAAAATTTTAATGTTGAGATATAGATTTACCTACAGTTATAATAATACAGAGATATCTCCCAGTGGTAGCATCTCGTAAAACTATAGTTCAGTACCACAACTAGGAACTAGGATATTGGCGCTGATACAGCCAAGATATAGAACTTTTCTTTTTTGAGGTATCATTGACATTTAACACTATGTAAATTTCAGGTGTACAACATGATTCGATATTTGTATATATTGTGAAATGATCACCACAATATGTTCTAGTTAACAACACATACATGGTTACAATTGTTTTTTCTTGTGATGAGGACTTTTCAGATCTACTCTTTTAGCAGCTTTCAAATATGCAACACAGTATTATTAACTATAGTCACCATGCTGCACATTATTATATCCCCATGACTTATAGATTTTACAATTGGAAGTTTGTACCTTTGACTCCGTTTACCCATTTCACCCACCAACCATCCTCCATCTCTGGCAACCACCAATCTGTTCTCTGTATGTACGATTGTTTTGTTCATTTGTTCGTTTTTGTTTTTTGATTCCACAAGTAAGTGAGATCATATAGTATTTGTCTCTCTTATCTGACTGATTTCACTTAGCTTAATGCCCTCAAGGTCCATCCATGATGTGGCAAATGGCAGGATTCCATTTTTTTTAAATGGCCGAATAATATTCTATTGTAGGTATACACCACATCTTTACCCATTCATCCATTGATGGACACTTAAGCTGTTTCCGTATCTTGGCTATGGTAAATAGAGCTGCAGTGAGCATGGGGATGCATATATCTTTTTGAGTTACTGTGTTCCTTTTCTTTGGATAAATACCCAGAAGTGGAATTGCTGGATTGTGTGGTAGTTCTATTTTTAATTTTTCGAGGAAACTCCATACTGTTCTCCATAGTGGCTGCACCAACTTACATTCCCACCAACAGTTCACAAGGGTTCCCTTTCCTCCACATCCTTGGCAACACTTATTATTCCTTGTCTTTTTGATAATAATACAGCCATTCTAACAGGTGTGAGGTGATATTTCATTGTGGCTTTGATTTGCATTTCTCTAGTGCTTAGTGACATGGAGCATCTTTTCATGTACCTGTTGGACATTTGTATGTCTTCTTTGAAAAACTGTCTATTCAGATCCTCTGCTCATTTTTTAATTTTTTTTTTTTTTTGCTAGTGAGTTGTATGAGTTCTCTATATATTTTGGATATTGACTCATCAGATATATGATTTACAAATATTTTCTCTCATTCAGTAGGTTGTCTTCTCATTTTGTTGATGGTTTCCTTTGTTGTGCAGAAGCTTTTTAGTTTGACGTAGTCCCACTTGTTTATTTTTGCATTTGCTGCCTTTGCTTTTGGAGTCACATCCAAAGGCAGATGTCAAAGAGCTTGCTGCCTGTGTTTTCTTCTAGGAGTTTTATGGTTTCAGGTCATACATTCAAGTCTTTAATTCATGTGGAGTTAGTTTCTGTGCATGGTATAAGAAAGTAGTCTAGCTTCAAGATACAATACTGCCCCTCTTATCCATGGTTTTGCTCTCTGAGGTTTCAGTTACCTATGGTCAACCTCAGTCCAAAAATATTAGATGGGAAATTCCAGAAATAATCAATTCATCAGTTTTAAATTGTGTGCCATTCTGAGTCATATGGTGAAATCTCACACCACCCTGGTCTGTCCCGCTCGGGATTTGAATCACCCCTTTGTCCAGCATATCTACCCCTTAGTCACTTAGCAGCCATTTTGGTTATCAGATCAACTGTGTGATATCACAGGTGCTTGTGTTCAAGTCACCTTATTTTACTTAACAGTGGCCCCAAAGCCCAAGTGTAGTGATGCTGGCAGTTCGGTTGTGCCAAAGAATAGCCGTAAAGTGCTTCCTTTAAGAGAAAAGATGAAAGTTCTCAACTTGATAAGGACAGAAAAACAATCATATACTGAGTTTGCTAAGATCTATGGTAAGAGCAAATCTTCTATCTGTGAAATTGTGAGGAGAAAAAGAAATTTGTTTTAGTTTTGCTGTCCTGTCTCAAACTGCAAAATTATGACCACAGTACATGGTAAGCACTTACTTAAGACGAAAAAGGCATTATATTTGTATAATAAGGTATTTTGAGAGAGAGAGAGAGACCATATTCTAATAACTTTTATTACAGTATATTGTTATAATTGTTCTATTTTATTATTATTGTTGTTAGTCTCTTACTGTGCTTAATTTATAAATTAAACTGTATGTATATGAAAAAAACATAGTTACTGTCCATGGTTTCAGGCATCTCCTGGGGGGTCTTGGAATGTATTCCCCTCGGGTAAGGGGAGACACTTGTATAGATCCTATCACCCCCAGGATCCCTCAAGTTGTCCTTTTATAGCCACACCCACTTCCCTTCTACCTTCACCCCTTCCTTAACCTTTGGCAACCACTAATCTGTCCTTCATTTACATTTTTTTTCATTTCAAGAATGTTATATAAGTGGAATTATATAGTATGTAACCTTTGAGGATTGACTTTTTCCGCTCAGCATAATCCTATGGAGATTCATTCAGGTTGCTGTATGTATCAATAGTATATTCCTTTTTTATTGCTAAGTAATATTCCACATTATGGCTATAACACAGTTTAAAGGACATCTAGGGTTCTAAAATTTCCATTTGGCTTTTCTTAAAATTTTCTATTTCTTTAGCAAGTCTTTCTATTTCTTTGCTGAGACACTATTTTTTCATTGGTTTCAAGTATGTTCAAAATTGCTGGTTGAAACGTTTGATGACGGCTGCTTTAACATCTTCATCAGACAGTTCGAACAGCTCTGTCATCTCAGTGTTGTTGGCATCTGTTGATTGTCTTTTTTCATCAGTTTGTGGTCTTCTTGCTTCTTGGTATGATGAGTGATTTTTGATTGAAGCCTGGACATTTTGGGTACTGTGCTGTGAGATTCTAAATCTTATTCAGACCTTCTGTTTTAGCTGGCTTTGTCTGCTGCCATTCCAGCAGGCAAAGGGGAGAAAGCACCTCATTATTAGCAGGTGGAAATCCTGCTTTCTGCACTGTACCTCTCTTGACACCCAAGGGCTCTTCTTGTAAGTGCAGGAAGGTGTGGGAGCTGAGACAACCCACCTTATACCTCCCTGGCTGGGAAAGGATGTAGGGATGCCTTATTACTGCTCCCCACATGGTCTTCACTGACAGCATGAGTAGCCTTGTAACTGCTAGTGACAATGGTCACGATGCACATCCTGACTCTCAAAAAAAAAAAAAAAAAGAGACAACCCAGGAAACTTAACCCCATTTTGTTCCTTGGGTCATGAGCTCCCTAACATTTTTGCTTTCTTTCTACCTTTTGGAGTCAGTTTTTTTTTTTTTGCAGTACGCGGGCTTCTCACTGTTGTGGCTTCTCCCGTTGCGGAGCACAGGCTCCGGACGCGGACGCGCAGGCTCAGCAGCCATGGCTCACGGGCCCAGCCGCTCCGCAGCATGTGGGATCTTCCCGGACCGGGGCACGAACCCACGTCCCCTGCATCGGCAGGCGAACTCTCAACCACTGCGCCACCAGGGAAGCCCTTGGAGTCAGTTTTATATAGCAAGTTTGGGCTTTTCTGGTGGTAGTTAGTGAGAGGAATAAGGAAAAATAAATTTATTCCACCTTCCCATGTTTACATTTTAAACAGGAGAGGGAGTGGTGATGGTGTCAGAGAGTCAGAGTATTTTTATGATTCCTGTTAATTGGGAGAGGCGAGTTTTGTTTTGTTTTCAACTGTCGTGCTTGAGTCAAACATTTAATATAACTGTTATTGCTTTCTAACCCCCCTTCTCAGCTCCAGTGCTCGCCATGTTTCACTTTTCATGAAGACCAGTCTTTTGCATCTTGACGCGTTCTGGCCAGCCCTTCCAGGAGCAAGCACTGGGAGATGAGGTCACAGCCTTTGGGAAGGCACTTATTTTCTGACGGCTCTAATCTCTACTGCCAGCATGCCTTCACTCTTTATAGGCATTATGGTTTATCGGTGATTTTATTTTATCACTCAACTCTGAAAAGGGTTTTGTGTGGCAATACATGTCTCATGGATCGCATTTTGCGCCCATTAAAAACAATCATAATCACTAAAGCTCTCTTTGGAAGACCAGTTTTTAACTCTGCTCTTAGCTTTGTCTTGAAAACCTGTATTTACACCTTCATACACACACATACACATGAACGGAGGCTTCAACCTAAAAACTGGCTGTTAGCATTTACATTTTATTGAACCAGTAAATTGTGAGTTGAACATCTTAGTCAAATTGAATGCCAAGTGTTTCATATCGGGCCCTGGTGTCCATATTGACAGGACTTTAAATCTATGACCTGCGCACGTGGAGCTTGTTAGATGTTTGTAGTTTGAAAGAGCCAAATGTCAATGGCACCTTTGGTCCGTGGAGAGATCCAGAGGAGCCGGCACTTCCCCAGCCTCCGTGAGGCAGGAACTGGCACCAGGGGGCCAGGTCCCCACAGGTCTGGGTTGTGTAAGAAAGGCCTTGGCCAGGGGCAGGTTGGCTGGGCTTATAGTTACATGGTTTCTCCTAATTCATCTCCAAGGTATAAGGACCAGCATCTCTCTAGAGTAGCACTGTCCAGTGGAAATTCCTGTGATGGTGGGATGCTCCATATCTGTGCTGTCCAACATGTAGCTGCTCACCACGTGTGGCTACGGAGCATGTGACATGTGGCAAGTGCAATGGAGAAACTGAATTTTTATTTGATTTAATATTAATTAAGTAAACATTTTCATTTTAATAGGCACATGTGCCTAATGGTTTCTGTTTTGAATAGCCCACTTGGAGAGCCAAGCCAGATGTGAAGAAATATCAGGAATCAGTTCCCTTTGGTACCCATAATTACCAGAGCGATGATTTTTTATTTCATTCATTCACCCATCCATCCATCTACTCACCCACCCATTCACCCACCCACTGACCCCTGAAGTATACGTTAAGCATTCCTACAGCAAGGCACTGCGATTACCGTGGAGGATACAGAGGCATATGCCATTCCCAGCCCTCTTTCTGTTTTAAAATATCCGATTCACCCAGCTAGGTCCTATAGACTCCGCACAAAACATCTTGAGAAGACATGGACTGTGGATTCCACCTCGGCTGTACCACCTCCTTGGGCATGCTACTTCATCTCTCTGAGCGTCAATTGCTTCATCTGTAAATTAAACTTAAAACCCACCTGTGATGGTTAATTTTATGTGTCACCTTGGCTGGACCACGATATCCAGATATTTGGTTAAACATTATTCTGATTGTTTCTGTGAAAGTGCTTTTGGAGGAGATTTACATTTGATTTCGTGGACTTTGAGTAAAGCAGATCACACTCCATAATGTAGGTGGGTCCCATTCCGTCAGCTGAAGGCTTAAATAGAACAAAAGGCTGATCTTTGCTGAACAAGAGGGAGTTTTTCCAGCAGACTGCCTTTGGACCAGAACTGAGACTCTTTCCTCGGTCTCCAGGCTGTAGGTCTCCTTCATCACATCTTAGATTCACCAAGCCTCTGCAACTGTGTGAGCCAATTGTCCTGCCAGACTGTATACAGTGGGGAGGAAATTAATCCCAAGAGACTGGGCTGCTGTTAGGAAGTGGAAATGGATTCCAAGAAGACTGTCAACAAACATCCTCTACAACTGTGCTACTCAGAGTGCAGTCTGCAGACTGGGACAGGTCTGCAAACCTCTGTTTCACAGTCTGTGATGCAGTAAATTCAGAACTTGAGAATGGGTGTTTAGAAACTTACAGTTTGACAAAAGAAACTTTATATTCATTGAATCTAATAATGAAGAGTTTGGTCTTGTATTAGGTAGATCTTTTTTGTTTCATTATTTCTAGATACTAATTTTTATTGTATGCTACAATAGTATCAGTCAGTGAAGGATTTTTTTCCCAGCTTAAGAATTAAGGTATAGAGGGCGGAGTCAAGATGGCATACTAGGAGGATGCGGAATCTGTGTCTCCTCACAACTAGGGCACCTACTAGGCACCGGTGGGGGACCATGGACACCTAAGGGGATGGGAGGAACCCACAGTGACTGGCTTGTGGGACCTTGGCTCCCAGGCCAGAGGTTGGGCCCAAGCTCCTGTGGTGGGAGCTCCAAGTCCAAACCACTGGACTAACAGAGAATCTCAGACCCCAAGGGATATCAATTGGAGTGAGGCCTCCTGGAGGTCCTCGTCTCAGCACCAAGACCCAGCTCTATCCAATTGCCTGCAAACTCCAGTGCAGGATGTCTCAGGCCAAACAACCAGTAAGACAGGAATACAGCACCACCCATCAAAAAAAAAAAAAAAAAAAAAAACGACAAAAAAATATGTTACAGATGAAGAAGCAAGGTAAAAGCCTACAAGACCGAATAAATGAAGATGAAATAGACAACTACCTGAAAAAGAATTCAGAGTAATGGTAGTAAAGATGATCCAAAATCTCGGAAACAGAATGGAGAAAATACAAGAAACATTTAACAAGGACCTAGAAGAACTAAAGAGCAAACAATGATGAACAGCACAATAAATGAAATTAAAAATTCTCTAGAAGGAATCAATAGCAGAATAACTGAGGCAGAAGAACAGATAAGTGAGCTGGAAGACAGAACGGTGGAAATAACTGCCAGGGAACAGAATAAAGAAAAAGACTGAAAAGAACTGAGGACCGTCACAGAGACCTCTGGGACAACCTTTAACGTACCAACATTCGAATTATAGGCGTCCTGGAAGAAGAAGAGAAAAATAAAGGGTCTGAGAAAATATTTGAAGAGATTATAGTGGAAAACTTCCCTAACATGCGAAAGGAAATAGTCAATCAAGTCCAGGAAGCACAGAGAGTACCATACAGGATAAACCCAAAGAGAAACACACCGAGACACATATTAATCAAACTATCAAAAATTAAATACAAAGAAAAAATATTAAAAGCAGCAAGGGAAAAGCAACAAATAACATACAAGGGAATCCCCATAAGGTTAAGAGCTGATTTTTCAGCAGAAACTCTGCAAGCCAGAAGGGAATGGCAGGACATATTTAAAGTGATGAAAAGGAAAAACCTACAACCAAGATTACCCAGCAAGGATCTCATTCAGATTTGAAGGAGAAATTAAAACCTTTACAGATAAGCAAAAGTTAAGAGAATTCAGCACCATCAAACCATCTTTACATCAAATGCTAAAGGAACTTCCTTAGGCAGGAAATACAAGAGAAGGAAAAGACCTACAAAAACAAACCCAAAACAATTAAGAAAATGGTAATAGGAACATACATATTGATAATTACCTTAAATGTAAATGGATTAAAAGCTCCAACCAAAAGACATAGACTGGCTGAATGGATACAAAAACAAGACCCATACATATGCTGTCTACAAGAGATCCACTTCAGACCTAGGGACACATACAGACTGAAAGTGAGGGGATGGAAAAAGATATTTCATGCAAATGGAAACCAAAAGAAAGCTGGAGTAGCAATTCTGATATCAGACAAAATAGACTTTAAAATAAAGACTATTACAAGAGACAAAGAAGGACACTACATAATGATCAAGGGATTGATCCAAGAAGAAGATATAACAATTGTAAATATTTATGCACCCAACATAGGAGCATCTCACTACATAAGGCAAATACTAACAGCCATAAAAGGGGAAATCGACAGTAACACATTCATAGTAGGGGACTTTAACACCCCACTTTCACCCATGGACAGATCATCCAAAATGAAAATAAATAAGGAAACACAAGCTTTAAATGACACACTAAACAAGATGGACTTAATTAATATTTATAGGGCATTCCATCCAAAAACAACAGAATACACTTTCTTCTCAAGAGCTCATGGAACATTCTCCAGGACAGACCACATCTTGGGTCACAAATGAAGCCTTGGTAAATTTAAGAAAATTGAAATTGTATCAAGAAGTATCTTTTCCGACTACAATGCTATGAGACTAGCTATCAGTTACAGGAATAAAACTGTAAAAAGTACAAACACATGGAGGCTAAACAATATGTTACTAAATAACCAAGAGATCACTGAAGAAATCAAAGAGGAAATTAAAAAATACCTAGAAACAAATGGCAATGAAAACATGACGACCCAAAACCTATGGGGTGCAGCAAAAGCAGTTCTAAGAGGGAAGTTTAAAACAAATGGACAAATTCTTAGAAAAGCACAAGCTTCTGAGACTGAACCAGGAAGAAATAGAAAATATGAACAGACCAGTCACAAGCACTAAATTAAAACTGGGTTTAAAAATCTTCCAACAAACAAAAGCCCAGGACCAGATGGCTTCACAGGCAAATTCTATCAAACATTTAGAGAAGAGCTAACACCTGTCCTTCTCAAACCCTTTCAAAATATAACAGAGGGAAGAACACTCTCAAACTCATTCTACAAGGCCACCATCACCCTGATACCAAAACCAGACAAAGATGTCACAAAGGAAGTAAACTACATGCCAATAGCACTGATGGATATAGAGGCAAAAATCCTCAACAAAATACTAGCAAACAGAATCCAACAGCACATTAAAAGGATCATAAACCATGATCAAGTGGGGTTATCCCAGGAATGCAAGAATTCTTCAATATATGCAAAATCAATGTGATACACCATATTAACAAATTAAAGATAAAAACCATATGATAATCTCAATAGATGCAGAGAAAGCTTTTGACAAAATTCAACACCCATTTATGATAACTCTCCAGAAAGTAGGTATAGAGGGAACCTATCTCAACATAATAAAGGCCATATATGACAAACCCATGGCCAACATTGTTCTCAATGGTGAAAAACTGAAACCATTTCCTCTAAGATCAGGAACAAGACAAGGTTGCCCACTCTCACCACTATTATTCAACATAGTTTTGGAAGGAATCAGAGAAGGAAAAGAAATAAGAGGAATCCAAATTGGAAAAAAAGAAGTAAAACTGTCACTGTTTGTAGACGACATGATATTATACATAGAGAATCCTAAAGGTGCTACCCGAAAACTGCTACAGCTAATCAATGAATTTGGTAGAGTAGCAGGATACAAAATTAATGCACAGAAATTTCTTGCATTCCTGTACACTAATGATGAAAAATTTGAAAGAGAAATTAAGGAAACACTCCCATTTACCATTGCAACAAAAAGAATAAAATACCTAGGAGTAAACCTCCCCAAGGAGACAAAAGACTGTATGAAGAAAACTATAAGACACTGATGAAAGAAATTAAAGATGATACAAACAGATGGAGAGATATACCATGTTCTTGGATTGCAAGAATCAACGCTGTGAAAATGACTGTATTATCCAAAGCAGTCTACAGATTCAATGCAATCCCTATCAAACTACCAATGGCATTTTTCACAGAACTAGAACAAAAAATTTCACAATTTGTATGGAAACACAAAAGAGGCCGAATAGCCAAAGCAATCTTGAGAAAGAAAAATGGAGCTGGAGGAATCAGGCTCCCTGACTTCAGACTATAGTACAAAGCTACAGTAATCAAGACAGTATGGTACTGGCACAAAAAACAGAAATATAGAGCAATGGAAAAGGATTGAAAGCCCAGAGATAAACCCATGCACATATGGTCACCTTATCTTTGATAAAGGAAGCAATAGTATACAATGGAGAAAAGACAACCTCTTCAATAAGTGGTGCTGGGAAAACTGGACAGCTACATATAAAAGAATGAAATTAGAACACTTCCTAATATCATACACAAAAATAAACTCAAAATGGTTTAAAGACCTAAATGTAAGGCCAGACACTATAAAACTCTTAGAGGAAAAGCTAGGCAGAACACTCTATGACATAAATCACAGCAAGATCCTTTTTGACCTATCTCCTAGAGAAATGGAAATAAAAACAAAAATAAACAAATGGGACCTAATGAAACTTAAGAGCTTTTGCACAGCAGAGGAAACCATAAAAAAGACCAAAAGACAACCCTCAGAATGGGAGAAAATATTTGCAAACGAAGCAACTGACAAAGGATTAATCTCCAAAATATACAAGCAGCCCATGCAGCTCAATATCAAAAATACAAACAACCCAATCCAAAAATGGGCAGAAGACCTAAATAGACATTTCTCCAAAGAAGGTGTACAGATTGCGAACAAACACATGAAAAGATGCTCAACATCGCTAACCATTAGAGAAATGCAAATCAAAACTACAATGAGGTATACCTCACACCAGTCAGAATGGCCATCATCAAAACAGCTACAAACAATAAATGCTGGAGAGGGTGTGGAGAAAAGGGAGCCCTCTTTCACTGTTGGTGGGAATGTAAATTGATACAGCCACTATGGAGAACAGTATGGAGGTTCCTCAAAAAACTAAAAATAGAACTACCATACAACCCAGCAATCCCACTACTGGGCAAATACCCTGAGAAAACCATAATTTGAAAAGAGTCATGTACCACAATGTTCATTGCAGCTCTATTTACAATAGCCAGGGCATGGAAGCAACCCAAGTGTCCATCGACAAATGAATGGATAAAGAAGACGTGGCACATATATACAATGGAATATTACTTAGCCATAAAAAGAAATGAAATTGAGTTATTTGTAGTGAGGTGGATGGACCTAGCGTCTGTCACACAGAGTGAAGTAAGTCAGAAAGAGAAAAACAAATACCATATGCTAACACATATATATGGAATTAAAAAAAAATTGGTTCTGATGAACCTAGGGGCAGGACAGGAATAAAGACGCAGACGTAGAGAATGGACTTGAGCACATGGGAAGGGGGAAGGGTGAGCTGGGACAAAGTGAGAGAGCGGCATTGACATATACACACTACCAAATGTAAAATAGCTAGTGAGAAGCAGCTGCATAGCACAGGGAGATCAGCTTGGTGCTTTGCAACCACCTAGAAGGGTGGGATAAGGAGGGTGGGAGGGAGATGCAAGAGGAAGGGGATACGGGGATATACTTATGCATATAGCTGATTCACTTTATTATATAGCAGAAACCAGCACAACATTGTAAAGCAATTATACTCCAATAAAGATATTAGAAAAAAAAAAGAAGGTATAAACTACTTAAAGTAAAAGTCACCCTTTGTAGTGTGAGTTTTGGCAAATATATACAGTTTTGTGGCCACAGTGAAATTATAGAAAGGTTCCATCAGCCCCTAAAATATCTTTCTGCCCCTTTGTAATCAACCCCTTCTACCATCTGCAGCCTCTGACAACCGTTGATCTGTTCCTGTAGTTTGCTTTTGCAAAAATACCATATAAAGGGAGTCATCCATTTTGTAGCCTTTAAATAACTTATTTAAAAAATTTTATATTTTATTTTTGTTCAATATTGCCATTTATTTTATTTTATTTAAAATTTTTTATGGGAGTATAGTTGATTTACAATGTTGTGTTAGTTTCAGGTGTACAGCAGAATGAATCAGTTATACATATACATATATCCAGTCTTTTTTAGATTCTTTTAGGTCATTACAGAGCATTGCGTAGAGTTCCCTGTGCTATACAGTATGTCTTTATTAGTTATCTATTTTTTAATTGAGATGTAATTGACATATAACATCATATTGATTTCAGGTGTACAACATAACAATGTGATATTTGATTTGACATTTGTATGTAGCCTTTTGAATCTGGCTTCTCTTAGCATGATACATTTGAGATTCCTCCATGTTGTTCCTGTAATTACTTTGTTTCTTTTGACTGCAGAGTAGTATCCTATGGACATTCTGGGATTTGTTTGTCAATTCCCCAGTTGAGATACATTCGAGTTGTTTCTAGTTTTTGGTAATTTTGAATAAAGCCAGTATAAACATTTGTGTCTAGGTTTTTGTGTGAACATATGTGAACATTCCTCTTGAGTAAATACCTAGGAGGGGATTGCTGGGTCATATGACAGCCTATGTTTAAATTTATAAGAAACTTCAAAAAGCTTTTCCAAATTGGCTGTACCATATTACATTCCAGCCAGCAGTGTATCAGAGTTCCAGTCTCAATATCCTTGCGAATACTGGTTACTATTGGTTTTTAAAATTTCGGCCTTTGTAATAGGCTCTCATTATGTTTGTTTTGTTTGTTTGTTTGTTTGTTTTTGCGGTACGTGGGCCTCTCACTGTTGTGGCCTCTCCCGTTGTGGAGCACAGGCTCCGGATGCGCAGGCTCAGCGGCCATGGCTCACGGGCCCAGCCGCTCCGCGGCATGTGGGATCTTCCCAGACCGGGGCACGAACCCGTGTTCCCTGCATCGGCAGGCGGACTCTCAACCACTGCACCACCAGGGAAGCCCTCTCATTATGTTTTTGATTCATATTTTACTAATGATGTTGAACATCTTTTTATGTGATTATTTGGCATCTATATATCTTTGGTGAAGTGTCTGTTCGAATCTTTTGCCGATTAGAAAAAATTACGTTGCTTTCCTATTATTGAGTTGTGAGACTTCTTTATGTAGTCTGGATACAGTACTTTATCTGCTGTGCTTTACAAACATTTTCTCCCAGACTGTCTCATCTTTTCATTCTCTTAACAGTGCCTTTTGAAGAGCAGGAGTTCTTAATTTTGATGAAATCTAACTGATCAATTTTTCTCTTCATGCATCATGGTTTTGGTGTCATATTCTATTTTCTAGAAGTTTTTTAGTTCTAGATTTTGCATTTAGTCTATGATTTATTTTGAATTAATTAAAAAAATTTTATTGGAGTATAATTGGTTTACAATGTTGTGTTAGTTTCTGCTGTGCAGCAAAGTGAATCAGTTATACATATACATGTACCCACTCTTTTTTAGATTCTTTTCCCATATAGGTCATTACAGAGTGTTGAGAAGAGTTCCCAGTGCTATACAGTGGGTCCTTATTAGTTATCTATTTTATATATAGTAGTGTGTATATGTCAATCCCAACCTCCCAACTTATCCCTCCCCCCAGCTCTGCTTTCCCCCCTAAGTTTGTAACCATAAGTTTGCTTTCTACATCTGTGACTCTACTTCTTTTTTGTAAATAAGTTCATTTGTACTATTTTTTTAGATTCCACATATAGGCAATATCATATGATATTTGTCTTTCTCTGTCTGACCTTATTTTGAGTTAATTTTTGTAAAGGGTGGGAAGTGTGGATGTTTCCCTTCTTTCCCTCCTTCCTCCCTCCCTTCCTTCCTCCCTTCCTCTCTTTGTATACAGCTATCCAGTTGTTTGAGGACTGTTGAAAAGATGCTGTGAAAGATTTTAAATAAGCCAACAGACAAACAGTGGTCCTTCCGCAAGGATAGTTTGAGGGGCACTGACATTCACAACAATTTCATTTAGCTGCAGCTCTGAGATCATCAAGATGTCCAAATGTCCTTCATGTGAACCTTAGCTGCTCACCTTTCACTGAAAGTACTCCCAGGCTGGATTAGGAAGGCAGAATGAGCTCATACCTGATTAATCAAAGAATAGCTTTTTAGCTCTCTCTGTTTGGTAAAGAAAAGGCATTCTCAGAAATTTAATACAAAGCTTTCTTTCTTCTTTTTAAAAAATCTTTGGACAATTGAGCTTGCAATTTGTCTTCCCAGTATGTTCCAGATCTCTCTGACTGCTGGAGAAATTGGATAAAGATTCCCTTCTATCCTCATTTTATCACACAGTGCTCTGTTCCAAATAGTTGGAAACAGCTGGATTTTTCATTAATCTGTGGGAAACTTGGAAATTGCCAGAGGCTGGCAAACAACTCAAATGTATGTGTGAAATGCTACATCACATTCAGGAAGAGAAAGCATTACAGCTCAGATGGCATTGGTTAAGCCTCCTGCAGAGGGATGTTTGGCAGAAGGAAGTATTTTGTTTGTCAGGGTGGTCATACTCTCACTTCTGGAAGAGAAACTGAGGACTGAGCTCTCATGTTGGCACTTAAATAATTAGGCCAACCCTCAAGTTGGCGTGAGAATAACTAAGCCATGTTGACTTCGTAACCCAGTACTGGTGGGAAGTGCTCAAGATTGCTGGAAAGTACATTGCATTACCGGGAGGATAATCAGTTATTCTTGGCACTCCTAAGTTTGTTCTGAAATCGAGGCTAACTCAAAAGGGAGATAAGCATATTTCTCCACTACCTCTCTCATCTGCGAGGTTTTAGGCTCTATGAATTTATCAGCTCATGACATGGTACAGTAATGGTTACTAGATATGTTGATTTGAGAGTCTATGGGACCCTGCTGAGTTGTCTGGAAAATCAGGAATTCTGTTATCTAATATGAGAATATTTCCTAAAACGACAAAAGACTACATAATCTATTTTAAAGGTTGGTGACTTTTTTCCTTATCTACAAAGAAAGGATAATTTTGTAACGCTGAGAAGTCAGAAATCACTGGTTAATTGAATGCTCCCCCGTCTTTGAGGTGGTGTTCAAACAGTCTAAAACCAAGACCCAATACCTTCCTGTTCCTGTCTTAGGAATTCTTTTCTTTTTTCTTTTCTGGAATTAAACCTACTCAAACTCACTTAAACAAAGAGGGGAATTTTTTAGAAGTACATGGAGTGTGTCATGGAACCTGAGGGTAGGAATTTTCACCAGGAACCTGGAGGGACCAGGACACCTGGGTAATTCCTCAGTCATACTGGGGCCGTATTCTTGAGTCTCTGCCTCTCTCTGCGTTCTCGTCTCCCCTCTCTCTCACCAGCACACTCCCCTTCATTTTCTTTTGAACTAATGTGGTTACCCCAGCCTCAGCTTTACATCACTTCTCAGTTTAGTTACCCGATAGTGACTGACTAGACCCCTGAGAAGGCCCAAGACCCCACGAGGCCCTGTATTTCCAAGTCCTTTTTCCTGGCTTAGGCCTGTCTTGACTTGGGTGCTCATTTCTGATTTAATTGACATGGCCTGGGTCCAGAGTCCTCATTAGAAGGGGATCACACTCCCTAAAAAGACACATGGCACGGCAGGCAAACTGCCCAACAGGCCAACTGGTTCTACTTCCTTGTGTTACTGTTATAAATATAAAATGGAGGAAGTGCTACATGATATGAATATTGAACACTGTTCAGAAAGAAACAGATTCCAATATAGCATTGCTCTCAACTCTTGGAGTCAAAACAGACCGAGAGGATCAGGGAGAATCTGCATGACTGCATCAGGTGACCCTAGAAAGAACGGTTTATCTGTCCATCGTCTGTCTCTAGCCATGCTGACTTTGCAATGGCTTACAAAGTGGAATTCATCAAATAACCTCCTAAACCAGTTTAGTGCGGCCACCTTCATCCTGGAGATCAGGACCCAGACTGCTCACCGGAAATGATTATTCTCTGAGTTCAGGTAACTAAATGGCAGCGCTGGTGGTACCTCCAACATAGTGTGGACTTTCCGCAGAGTAGCCAGGAGAGATTCCTTGAAGAGAAAGAGGATGTACCTTTTGAACCTTTCCTTTTCCATTTGTACCTTTTCCCCGTGTGGAATCCTTATCATGTATTTGACAGGACAGGGGCTCCTCTGCCTTTCCTTAACAGGTGCCCTACTTGTCTGATGGCTGCTCTTGTGGGCAGGTGTGCCACCCAAGAGGTACGTTTTTTCTCCTAACTTTCTCTAGAAACAGAATGGGATAAAGACTCATCCCATCCTGGGAGGCTGGGCCCATTAAGTGAGTCACAGAGGTTTGATGGTGGTAGGAAAGAATGTTATAGGCAGGAGGAAGAGACAGAGTTCAAGGGTGGCAACATGTGTGTAGGAAGCAGCAAGTGGTGGGGATTGGGGGATAACCAGTAGCAACGGAGAGTGGGTGGAAATCAGAGAGATTTGGAAGAGAGCGACTGGGCAGGACTGGTGTCCACTGAGGAGGGAAGGGGAAGAAGTGAGGGGATGCTTCTAGGGGATGGGTCAGTCTGTGCACGGATCTCCTGACACAGAATCCGTCCTTTGATCCTAACCTGCTTCCCGCGCCCCCCCCCCCCCATGTGTTGCTAACTTATTAATAAACTGGTATGGGAGTGGGAAGAGCAGGACAGGAAAGGGGCAGACAGGAAGGGTGTGACTTCTGGACGAGTCACTCAGATGGCAGCTTTAGCTTGATCCTGTAAGAAGCCCTGGAGTCAGGGTGTGTCTGACTCAAGGCAAGGAATTTGGCTGCCACACCCCTAAGCCCTTCAGTCATTGGCTAAGCCCTCCCGCCTTCCCTCCTCCCCAGCCCCACCCGGCCCCGCGGGGTTCTAACTGGTTTCTAGAATCTGAGAAACCTTTCAGCCCGTCTATGGGAAGATCACCTTGTACAAGTAAGGCCTTTAAAAAGCGTTCACGTACATAACATGGTTGTTTCCTACGATATACTCATTCATTCATTCACCAAACTTTCCTCGAATGCCTACTGTGTGTGACAAGTGTGCCAGGCACTCGGATGGAAAAACAGCCCAACGGTAGTCCTATTTTCCAAGTAGTTGAAGAGACAAAGAAATCGTCAATTCTTATAATAATAGGGCCATAAGAGGAGGATGCCTGTTTTATAATGGGTGGACAGCTTTGGTGCCAACTGATCCAATTTCTACACAAAATCAGAGAACTGAATTGGCTCTTTCCTAGATGTTTTTCCTAATCTATTGGCGCATCTTCTTAGCTGTTGTAATATACTCATGTTAACCACAGACTTGAACAAGTTCTCTAGGAAATCAAGCTTTGGGGAAAAGAGAAGACACTAGTTCTGTATTTATTCAATGTACCAATTTTCATAAAGTCATATTCTTTTTTCATTTTTTTAAGAGGTATTTTTCTGCCGGACACTTCTTAATTGGCCTGGTGTTTTGTTGAAATAGACAAATAGATAAAGACATAGATATTTCTTGAGAACTTACTGTGTGTCAGATATTATGCTAGATACTAGGAATGTACTTAACCTTGCAGAAGACCCTCCCTTGAGGGTTCTTATTAAGATTAGATTTGGAAAAAGCTTGTGAGAAATTTCCAGGCTTATTAAAAGAATGAAATATGTGTGTGTGTGTGTGTGTGTGTGTGTGTGTGTGTGTGTGTGTGTAACCTATCAACAAAGCTGCTTTTGATGCATAGGGAGTGCGTCTCCTGCAGAGGGCTGTGGGACTGTGAGAAAACTGTGCTACCAAGGGCCTCTACCCTATCAGCAGCAAGGCACAGGGAATACCAGCATTCCAACCAACAGGACTCCAGATCTTCAGAGCAGAGAGAATTCTTCGAGAGCAACTAGCAAACAGTGACTGCTGACAGGGCTGTTTACTCCTCCCTGCTTCTGGGCTCCAGAGGAATATTTTGGATAGTATTGTATGAAGCACTAGGATGATAAAGGGAGATGATGGCTGAAAATACTGACAGATTCTTTCCATACCTGATGCCATTTAAAAAAAGAAATGGAGAAAGCAGAAACCTTGCTTTGGACAAGAGACAGAAAGCAGGTCACTAAAAGGTGGTCTACACTCTCCCTCCCCCATTGTGTTTTGGGCGGGGGGCAAGAGAGTATGAAAAACTGGTGCTAAATAATTTTAATTTTAATGATGGGAGCCAGCCGTATGATCTTTAAAAAAATTTTAATGGTTGCAGAAAGGCCAAGGATAGCCATAAAGAAAATGCTGACCAATAGGCAGAGTGTCTTTGGGTCCCTTTCAAAGCAAGCCTGAGGGAATTGGATAGGGGTTGGAGAGGCACCTGAAACTATTATCCTGGACTCGGTACCCTCAGATCAAATAAAGATGAGTACGGCAAGGGAATAGACAATTGGATTAGTCATGCAGCCTAAATAATGTCTTTGCCTCTGTCTGTGAGATGCGGGAACCTCCACGTGTTGTGGGTGAAATCAATCAGAGTCTGTGGCATTGTCAGCTGGAGTCAGCTCTGTGTCCAAATTTGGACTGTATGTCTAGAATCTGTGTCTTAATGTAAATTGCCTTATGGCTATGTCTTCCCTGGGGCATTGGCTTCTATCGTCCAGATGGCAGGGTGACCCTGGTGGAAATAAACATATGGTAGGTTATATCTGTCGTGCACAGAAGAAGAATAAATACACTGTTCTAAGAGCCAATTCAACAAAAGGGTTGGTGCCACAATCAGTGGACATCTCTGACAACAGATTGCTAGGGAAGGAAAACTTTGGGGTAAGGGCTATTGAGAACTAGGGAAGAAGAAATCTATCATTGGCATGCTGAACATTGTAGAAGGTGGGGAAAAGAGGAGATTGGGAAAAATTAAGGTCTGGATACAAATTGTGCTTTGAGGTTTTTCTGTGGGGGAATTGTCAACAGCTGGAACAGCAGGGTAGCTGTTTGTCCAGTGGCTTTCGATCAACTTCCATGTTCTTTGAAGAGTGAGTGCCTTAGTTTGGGTTTCCCCAGAAGATGCCAAGGCAAGGATTAAAGTGCAAGTAGTTAACTTAGGGAATGCCAGTAGCGGTTTGGGAAAGTGAGACAGGAATTCGAGAAGGCAATCCATAAAGAGTGTATTATCAAGCCAGCTGCCACTGTGGGTGACTGGAACTCAGACCCTCTGGGGAAGCTCTGGCAGCCAGGGTCGAAAGCACTCCCTCAGACTCATCCCACCCAAGGGGCAAGGGAGCTGGGGTATATAGGCACCAACTTTTTCGAGTCGTGGGTTGAGGACCACTCCTGGGGACATTCGTTCCACAATACTTTGCCTGTCTCCAAAGCAGCAAAGTGGACTCCAGCAATGAGGAAGGACTCTTAGACAAGGAAAGGCTGATGCTGCGGCTAGAAGCTGGGCAGGTGTGCACTGCAGGGGTAAGGGTGAGGAGATGTAGCCAGCGTACTGTGAGCACTGCATCTATGCTTCTGCAACGGAAAGAAATTTACAGTGGAAGTAGGAGAGCAGAGGACATACACACAGACTCACATATTTACACATATGGAAATATATAAATATAAACTTTAGGAAATAATACCTGTTGATGGTTGGAAATTGGCACAGAGAAGAAGTACAGGAAAAGGTTATAGTTCTATTTTAGACAGAGAAATTGCACCTAAGATTGAATAAAAGCTTTCCTTCTTCCTGTTTTATCCCTGGTGCTTTCACCCCTCTGGAAATGGGGCATAGCAAATGGACGATCTTGTTCCTATGACTAAATATTATTTGAAGGTAAAAATATTAAGAGCTATTATTTGGCAACGTGGAACTTGCTCTGCTCGAAGCCTACCTGAAACTTGCGATACATTTTTACTATAACATCACAGGCAACGAAAATAGTCAAACCACCCTTGTGAAATAGAATTCATGTGTCATGCCTATTACAGTTTTATTAGGTAACTTGCTACACTGAATTATAAAGAAAAGTATTTGTTTATTGGATTTCCTTTATGAGCCATTTGCTCTAAAGGGGAGCCTAATGGATGTTGCACCTCAGTGTTGACAGAGCTCCTTTCCCTAGAAGAATATAAATGAATGTGAAACAATCTATTTTCACATTTCACATGAGGGAGGAAGTGAGACAGAGAAGGCTATGGGGCAGAGTATCTTCAGCTTTGTTCACAGGGGCTACTATAGAAATAACCATTCCATTAGGAGGCACGTTTGAGTCAATGCCTCAGGAAATTCAGACGCTTGTGAGAGGGAAACCTGACAGCGAGGTGTCATAACGTGGGACCTTGGCCAGTGGCTAATGGGACTTTCCTTGCCGTATGGAAGATTAGCTGTACCATGATATGCCCAGGATATATCTACTCCATGTTAAAATCTGGATACAAGTAGGAGAAAGGGACATGCACAGCAGAGAGAAATCTAAAAAGTTGGAGCCACATACACTGTCGTTGACAGAATTAAGACCCGAAGGTCTCTTTGAGTGATCACAGCTTATGTGAAGACCAAAGCTGGTGGACAAGTACTGCCTGCAAAGGTGACCACCCAGCTCTGGAATGGGCTTCTCTTGGGCTGATTCTAGGCATTATGTAATAAAGAATACGAAGTTATTTTGTAAACTTAGAATGTACAAAAAATACAGCTGAATAGTTGAGAACTGAATGTTTTGAATGGGGAAGATCTTAAATTTTCTGCAGGTGGGATCTTGAAGAGACCTCACAGCAATGTGGCTAAGAGCGTGGACCCTGCAGCCCCACTGCTCGGGCTCGACCCTTTGTTTTACTACTCATCAGCTGTGTGACTTTGGGCAGCCCACACGACCTCTCTGTCCTTCAGCTCCCGTCTCTGTAAAATGGGGATATTCATAGCACCTCTTTCATAGAGCTATTTGTCAAATATTTATGATAATGTCTGGCATGTGATAAACCCCGTAGATGTTTTAAAAATAAATACATAAACCTTAGTGGAAGCCCTTTCATTGCATTCCTTCTGTATCTCAGAGAGTTTTCCAAACATTTAAAGTCAGCAAACATTTATTCAGCACTCATCTGGGCTGGACATGTGCCAGGTACTGGGTAAGAATGAATTTCCGTGGTCTCTGCCCTTCCAGGTGCTCATGAGCTAACAGTCTTTTTTTAAAAAAAAATTTTAATTGAAAAAATACTTTGAAACAATGATAAAGTTGCAAAAAAGTTGTGAGCGCAAAATAATTTTTCCCCTGACCTGTGTTGGAGTCAGCTGTCATGTAATACCATCACTCCTGATGACCTTACAGAGTCTTTCCTACAAATAAAGACATTCTCCTCCATATCCACGATACGGCCACCCACATCAGGAAAATAACACGGACACTATCGCTGTGACTGTCATCTGATCCTCAGACCCCATTCAAGTTTCGCCGCTTGTCCTGGTAGTATTTTCTATAGCAAGAGGTTCCGGGTTGATATGACATGTTGAATTTGGTCACATCTCTTCGTCTCCTTCAGTCTGGAACATGGCCCCAGCCTTCCCTTGTCTTTCAGGACCTCGACACGTTTGCAGACTACTGGCAGGTTATTTTGTAGAATGGCCTTCAGGTTGGATTTGATGATCATTCATGATTAGATTTAGGCTGTGCCTTTTGGAGAGCAATCACGTAGAAATGATTGTGTGTTCTTTTCATTGCACCTTATTGGGTGGCACGATTTCAAATTGTTGCATACTGATGAAGTCCACTGTGAGCCCCTGATCAGGGTGGCCTCTGCCAGGCTTCTCCACTGTCAAGCTATCCTTTGTAATTCATGAGCATTTTGTGGGGAGGTACTTTGAAACTATGTAAATATTCTGTTCCTCATCAAGCTTTCAGTTTGTTTATTTCAGAATGACTCATAGTTTCCTATTTTATTTAATAGGTTATAAGCTGCTGCTGCTATAATTTTTTTTTTTTTTTTTTTGCGGTACGCAGGCCTCTCACTGTTGTGGCCTCTCCCGTTGCGGAGCACAGGCTCCGGACGCGCAGGCTCAGCGGCCATGGCTCACGGGCCCAGCCGCTCCGCGGCATGTGGGATCTTCCCGGACCGGGGCACGAACCCGTGTCCCCTGCATCGGCAGGCGGACTCCCAACCACTGCGCCACCAGGGATGCCCTGCTATAATTTTTTGATGCTCAAATTGTCTCTTGTTTGCCTAGTGGCAGTCCATTGAAGCTGTCCCTGTGTCCTTTTGACATTTCTACCTCAGTCTTTGAGCTTTTCCTTGCTTTCTGCCACGGCAAGATATTCCACTTATCTTGGACTTCCCTGGTTCAAGCTTTAGCATCAGCTGCTTCTCCAAGGAGCCCTGCTTTCTTTTAGGGGAGGAGGGGAGGATATTCAGAAGTGACCCTCTAGGCACACTCGGTGTGCTCATTGACATGGTGGTGTCATTACTCCCAGGCCCTAGCAGTGGACTGAGCTATATTTATTTCTGTATTTACCCATGTGTATTGAAAACGATTTATTCACATTAATATATCCAATTCCAATCCAACAATGCATAGGGTTCCTTCTAGTTTTCTCCCTGTTATCCTTAAAACGTTTCTTTATCTGGTTAGCCCTCCTGTACGTAACCAATCTCCCATCTCCCCTTGTCATACTCCCTCCTCTAGATGCCCTGGCTCTGATCCGCATTCTGGGTCACGATTAATTCCTGCCACATGAAACCCCTCCTCTGACACCCATCCTGCCAGCTCCCAGACGGGGATACCCTCCTTCCCACACCAGGCTGTTCCTCTAGGTCTCCATGGGGACACCGTCTTTAACTGGCCTGAACTCTCCTACCTTGTGCCAGGTCACTGTCCTTATCCCACTCAGGCTTTCTGCTGGTCATTTACAGTGTGACTCAGGTTTTAAAAGGCTCTTCTTGGATAGATACAAAACTAGTTTAAGAAATCAAGCTCTGAAAAACAAAGACCACCCGATTTAATAACATTATTACATTTCAAATCTGTAGCTTAGACTGCTAAGATGACATTTGTCAATTCTCCTCCTCTCTTCCGTTTTTAGACTTTAAATTAAAACAAATGATAGGACTTGGCTGTGAGACTTCAGCAGTTGACTGATGGGGGAGGAGATGAAGGCGTGTCTAGGTTCTCACCCGGGCAAAGCACATGCCAGCCTAGGGGGTAAGGAGGCAACAGGGAAGAAGGACGAAAGTGGCAGGCTCTTTCCTGCCTCCATTCTGGCTTCTGATCTGGACTCCAGAGCCAGATATCCTGATTAAGGAATAAATAAAGGTTGGGAAATAGCCAAAGGTTCAGAAAGAGGCGACTGACAGAAGATGCTTCTGGTAGACCAGGAGATTTCAGGGAAAAAAAAAGAAATTAATCCAATTTTATGTAAGTGAATTTCCTCTCAACCCAGCAGGCAGGAAATGTAATCTCCCAGGAAAGACAAAGTTGGAGATTTCACTTTCTAGTTATCGGTTTTTCTGTGCTAGAGACACAGTTTTACTTCAAAGGCGTGGACTAGGGAGCGGTGAGTGGATTAGACTGGCTGGTGCTCTGCTCCCTTTCTGCTCCCTTTCTGAGGAACACCTGCAGGGGGCAGCCCTTCCAGGCAAGGGGAGGGCCTGGGGATGGGGCCTCCGCCTTCCCGAGCTGAATTAGAGCACAAAACAGGACTGTCCCAAGCTATGTTTCATGGCATTCCAATGGAAAATGAAGATTCCCCGGAGGAAGCAGAACCCCACAGTGGCTCTTGTTTTATCCTCCTCCTAAGTGTGTGTCTTTCTGGGTGGAACGGCCAAGGAAGTAGAGACCACCCTCCTCAATCTGAACCTCCCTCTAAGATGTTTCCTTTGACCAAGCCACGTCCCACATATCTGTCGGAGTTCTAATTAAGGAGGAAAGATTCTTTTCTCCCCAGCTTCTGTCAGTACAGTGAGCTCTTACCGTCCCACATGGAATCAGGGAAATGCGATTTTGAGGAGAAGTGCTCATTTTTATTGGGCATGACTTAAACTGCATCCCTGTTTTGTTTTTCCTTTTTAAGAATAATTACTTCAAAATGATGAACGATGCCAGAAACCGCCGGCCTTGCTTCCTGCGGTGAAATGTGGAACTTTTGTGCATGTCTGGGTTTGTAGGAGGGTGTGCTGTGAACTCCAGGGAGGGAGAATCTCCCGTACTGTGCAGACAGTTGGGTCTTTGTTCAGAAAAGCTGCAGAATGGGACCATGTCCCCTGCAGGGGGGGAAGGCCTTGCTCCTGTTTCGGAAGGGAAGGGAAATCCTTTACTTCTTAAGGTGCTGGAACAGAGACGTGCTGGGTTAGCGGGAGTCTAATCCTTTTTTGGGGGGTGGGGTGGAGTGGGAGTTAAGAACAATGAGGAGGGTGTCTTTGAAAACAGGTGGGATTACTGAAGGATTACAGTAGGACGGATAGGTAAAAACAAAGGGTCACTGCCCTGCTGGGATTCGGCCATTCTGTTGGGCCTTTAGGCTGAGCTGGGGGGACTAATTCCCAGGGAAGCACCCTCCTCCTCCAGCCCATTTCCCAGGGGCAGACTTCACCGGATTCACATCCTCTCCTCACTGAGGACCCAGCAGGCAAACAACAGGGCTGGTTTGCAGCCACTGCCTTTGATATTTTTGTAAATCCTATTTGGAAAACGGTGTGGATAATCATTGTTTAGGGAAACTAAAACTAAACATAGAACACTGTTGGTAGATTCTTTTTCTGAATTTTGGAAGTCTAATATTTTGTCATGTAAATCTCTCCCCTCCCCTCATGCTAAGCCTTTCTATTATTGCTCTAAGGACGAGGAATTTGTGGAGTGGAGTAAAAAAACAGACCCTAAGTTGCCCTTTTCTGGAGCTCTGAGCATACTACCATGATCCGTTCCCTCCATGAAGTGATTTATAGGGGAGCTGAACATGCCATTCAGAAGGGCTGGCAGCATGGGCTCAGAGACTAGCTTAGGAGATGTAAGGGAAGGAAGGGGTCCCAGGAGCTCCAAATGCTAAGGGAGGGGCCCGCGAATGAGCGCCTGTGCACGTGGGAAGCCTTCACTCCTCTGAACACATTAATTCTACCAGGTCTCAGTTTCCCTGGGACTCATAACCTTTCCCACTTACAGGGGGTAGAGGAAGAACAATGGATGACACCAGCAAGGGAACTTGAAAGCGTGAAGCACGGGTGCACGATTGTCTTCTATTAGAGAAGTCAGATGCAAGAACACAACCCCCCGCCGCCCCCCTCGAAAAGCTCGTACTGGCCCCTCCTGAGCTGAGCTCTTCTTACGTTACCTTGCGGAAACCAGGGTCTCCTTTGGCAGAACTATCTTAGCATCAACCATGTTTGTAATTGTAAGTAATTTTGGGCAGTGTTCCCAGGGGGTTGGACGGAAGGACTGATCTTTATGTTAACAGGCTGAGCACCTGCCTGGGAAATCTGGGAACACAGGTTTCCTTCCTACGACGCCTTCTCCATGCAAATTGATCTGTTAGCTGGTATGCGTGTCAGTTTATTTAGGAGCATGTGTGCTGACAATTGGCTTCTGACTGTAAAATATGGTCTTGGGGGAGGAAATGATGAATTGCTTGCTTTAAAGTGTGTTTGTGTACGTGCGTGTGTGTGTGTGTGTGTGTGTGTGTGTGTGTGTTTGATGACAGTATGTGTGTGTCTACAAAACTTAAAGGCAAACTAAAGGCAAATAATAACTAAAAAATTGAAGGTGTGAGTAAACAAAAAGGTCCTTAGGGATGTCTGGACATTTGCGGCCTCCTGATGGACATGGGAGTCAAAGGAATCTCATTTCTTGCTGAATGCGTTATTTCCAAATATAAAACAGGAGACGATTCACGGCAGAGAAAAACATCCATCTCTTGAGTGATCAATATGGGGACATATACCTTCTTGAAAAGAACCTGGGGGCTGCAAACATCTCAAGGAGGTCTATATTATAAACAAACATCTTTTTGTCTCTGCCTGTTTTTTCTTTTAAAATTCTATCAGTGGTAGGAAGGCCTTCATCCAATGTGGTAAGCATGCAGAGGCCACTTGGTCCCTTGTAGAAATCTGGGATAACGGACTAGTTAATGTAATTTCCAAAAAAACGAAATTTAGGCCAATTACAGTTATGAATTCTGTATTTTCCCAAATAAGGATACTGACATAAAGAAACAAAGCAAAATGACCACGGGTTCATTACAGAAAGGGCATTTTAATATAGAAGGCAGGAGGCACATCATCTCAGAAACGCAGCGCTTTAAGTTGAAGAAATGAAACGTAATGGAATGCTTGCTGCCCTTGCTCCTCCATCTTCCTCATTGTGCTCTGAGGAGCCCCTCCTTTTTATGACTGTAGTAGGGCAGCGCGCTGAGGGCTTTTAACCTGGGAATTGACACTCTTCGTTGACATATTATGATAGCAGCGGTCCTTAGCGTGAATTAAAGGGCAGGGGAATGGGAGCAGGGTGGCTGGTTTGGAGGGAGCTTGACCAGGATGGGGTCCGGCAGCGCTCATGGAGGGCTAAGGCCCGGAGCTCTGTGCGTTCACGCATTACTTCTTTGAATTGCTGTCTTGTTTCCAGAGGCTTGTTTCAATTCACGTATGTTCCCAGGCTGTCTACACTGAGGTTCTGGAGTGTGGCCGAGGCTAGCATCTTTATGGAGGTGGTGGTGGGGGAATTGGGGAAGGAGAATGCTTGCGAGACAGAGAAGCTGGAAGAGATGGGGAGTCAACTCTCGACTTAAAATAGAAGGCAGTGACATAAAAGGCAGGAAGGTAAAAGCCATCACATGCCCAGAAGGGCAGGGAGAATGGACATGAGAAGCAGCCAGGATTGACTGTAGATATTGACGAGGTGACTAAGAAATAATCTAGCATCAGTAGAGCAGATCCAGGGGTCAGTTGATGAAGGTATCCTCTTGCAGAGGGTGAGGCCTGGGTTCTGAGAATCTAGTGAGAAGGGGAAACAAAGATGTAGGCGTAGAGAACCGTTCCAGAAAGGGCAGAGTGATAGGTTGTGTTTCCTTTCTTTTTTTATGGAAAGACTTGAACATACTTTCAATCATTCAAACATTTGCTGGCTGTCTACTAAGTATCGAGGATTGTGGTAAGTGCTGGGGATTTCAAGATAAAAGGAGAGGACTCTCCTGTTAAAGAGTTCTCAGTCTGGGAACTTTTGGAGGGAGACAGGGAGTGGGGTGGACAGATAATGCTAAGGTTTCTTGCCAAGAGCTCTCCAGGAGGAAAGCCTGGGGCTCCTGCTGCACAGAGCAAGAGTGTGACCCTTTACTGAGGAGGGCTGTTGGTCAGGAACAGCATTACGGGGGTCACTGCTGAGTGGGGCTTTGAAGGATGATTAGGAGTTCTCCAGGCAAAGAATGGAGGAATGGCCTTGCGGGTAGAGAAAACAGTGGGTGCAAAGGAATGGAGAGCTCTTAGTGAGTAGTACGGCTGGAGTGGAGAGCACAGTGAGGCAGGAGAGGGCTTCTTAGTTTCACACTATGCTGAGGACTTTGGGTTTTAATGTTGTCAGTGGATTGAAGGGGGCAGCCAGTTGAACAAAGATGAGGGCATGATAACCAAGGGGGAAGCAGGAGAAGCCGAGTGAAAGGAAGAGTGATTATGAGGCAGGGAGGAGGAACGTCTCGGGAGCTGGCGGTGGCTGGCCTTGATTTCCTCTTTATAGTAGTTGCTGCGGCCATCTGGCTGGGAGGGAGAGACTGGAGGGGGAGGGGGCCTGGAAGAGCTGCTCTGGGGACTTCTAAAGAGAAATCGAAGGATTGCCATCTTGCCATTATTTGAGATTCACAAAGACTTTCATCATATATGTAACTGATTCTCACTGACACCATCGTCCCTACATCTGTTGTTCTGCTTTTAAATGAAGTGCGATCTTCCTTTCCGATATCCATTTTCTGCAAAGATACCAAGTGCCAGAGGCATGGCCGTGCTGAACATGAGCCAAGGTACGTTGATAACGTATTCTCTGTCCTCTTTTGAAGTTTGTTTGTAGTTCACAGTCAAACATCCACCAATGGGAAGGACTGTTCATGGAACACCAATTATTAGTATTGGTGGGAGGTTTTCAATGAAGAGGAAAATCAGGACAAGTATTTAAACTTAATTGTACTCCTCCCAAATTTTCTATCTCGAGGAGAAGAATGACATAGAAAAGATAGCCCGGTTAGTGTGAAGAGTACTGGCTCTGGAGTCCAGAGGCTGAGGTTTTACGTCCAGGCTATACCATTAATAATCTGTGTGAGGCCGAGCAAAGTTTATCCCTGGTTCCAGCGTGGATTACAGTTTTACTCCCCCCTCCCACCAGCCCACACCACAACTGTAGAAATACAATAATAAAACATCAGAAGACTCAAGACTCTCAACTCGTGATTTTATAGATACAAGTAAATAGTTTCAGGAAATAGTTGTGAATTCTATTCCTATGACTAATTTAGAAAGTGAAACTGACTAATGTATATTTTATGAGCTCATGAAAAGTCAGGTGTGCTTAGGGGATTCCCTAGTTTCTACCTTAAGAGAAAAGGAGTGATGAGACCAGAATATGAGAAAAATCAGCATTTGGAGAATCAGAGAATCGGAGTGACTTACTGTAGAAACATTTTGGAGAAACTGTAAATGGTAAAAGGAACATAGGCTTTGCAGAAGGATCTGATGTGTGCTGATGTTATCCACAATATTTTAATATGTCATTCAGATGACATGCGGCACATTTTCAAATAGAAAATTTGTGTGAGTTCTTCTGGCCATTAAAAAAAAAGATTGGGCTTCCCTGGTGGCGCAGTGGTTGAGAGTCCGCCTGCTGATGCAGGGGACACGGGTTCGTGCCCCGGTCCGGGAAGATCCCACATGCCGTGGAGCGGCTGGGCCCGTGAGCCATGACCGCTGAGCCTGCGCGTCCGGAGCCTGTGCTCCACAATGGGAGAGGCCACAACAGTGAGAGGCCCGCGTACCGCAAAAAAAAAAAAAAAAAAAAAAAAAAGATCAAGAAAAAAGGAGGATAGTCTTTTCAGGAGGAGAATAGTGATACGATCTACTTAGGCAAAGTGTTTTTCATTTTTTAGGAATTAACTTCACAGTGGACAGAGTGATACTCCCCTCTGGCACCCTCAAGATGTCCATGTCCTAATCCCTGGAAACTGAATGTGTTACTTTGCATGGCAAAGAGACTTTGCAGATGTGACTAAGTTCAGGGATCTTGCGATCAGAGAGTACCCTGGATTATCCAGGTGGGTTCAGTGTAATTACAAGGAGGAAAGCAGGAGCGTGAGGACCAGAGAGAAGGAGATGTGACGGTGTGAACAGAGGTCAGTGATACCATTGTTGAGAGGGGCCCATGAGCCAGGGAAGCACACGGCCTCTAGAAACTGAAAAAGGCAAGGGATGGGTTCTCCAATAGAGCCTCCAGAAGGATTGCAGCCCAGCTGACACCTCGATTATAGCCCCCTGAGGCCCCTTTTTTGACTTCTGGTACTCTAAGATAAAGTTGTGTTGTTTTAAAGCCAGTAAGTTTATGGTAACTTGTTACAGCAGCAATGGGAAGCTAATACAAACTTGCTGAATTGTCCTGATTCTCTGGGTTGTATACGCCTCCTGGTTTAGAGACTCCTGTGTGCCCTTAATTCACCCCACATCTCTTTCTCTTATAGCCCTGGTCACTTTCTTTTGTAATTGCCCTTGTAATTCGTTGTCTCCTCATTGGATGTGTGCTTCCTTCACATCTGTGTCTTAGCTGTGGGTACAGGGCCTAGCGTGGAGGGAGAACTCAACCCCGGTTCAGGGAACTAGTGAAATCAGTGCCAGATGGGGAATTTTCAAACGGATCAAAAGGAAGCGTGTCTGCCATTTCTGGCTTGGTAAGATCTGGTTGTCACCCTTTGATGATACCAGCTGAAGGTGAGAATGGGATGTGAGGGAATGTGGGAAGTGTCCTTTTATCCCCAACTCCTTGATTGCAGCCACTTTCCTCCCCTGTTTCTTCCCTTACACCGTGGTCTCCTGAAGCCTGGGGTGAACAGTTGGCTTGTAGGTGACTGAACCTGAGTGGGCTGTGACTCATCCGAGAAAGAACTCTGCCTAGTCGTGTTCAGCTCACATGGCCTGATGATTGGTGGGAAGCCGCGTGTACTCACTCCTTTGTGTACACTACTTTGTGTACTCACTCCTCTCCCATCTTCTGTGCTGGGTCTCCTGGGCCCAAAGACCTTCTGGAGACTCCACGTAACTTCTACTCTTGAGGCCTGGGATTTGACAGGGCCCTCAGCCCCTTACCTGACCTGTGGAACCAGTAGGGGAGTCTTTTCTGTTCAGACACCAGTTGTACCTTCCTTGAGCCTTCAGCTGAGCTCCTGCAAAAGCTGTCATTTCTCTTGCTGGCTTCTCACTAGGGATTTTGCTTCCTGTCTTCTCTCCGGACCTGGACGATGCTTCTCTAGAGGCTGCACTGTAAATTCCATACTTTTGGTTACTCTAGACCTGCAGTTGGATTTCTGTGCCCCAGGATGCCATAGAGGGCCTGTCCCTCGCTCCATGGGAGTCCTGTTTCTCCTCCATCTGGGAGCCACTATCTTTGCTCCTCTCTGGTCTTTTACTCTCCATCCTGGATGACTTCATCAGAGAAGCTCCATTCAGCCTCCTCTGGCCTTTTCCCTTTGAGCACCAAACACCCAGGAGTCCACCTGAGATGTCCTTCTCTACCCAGCCTGGCCGTCGTTTCACTGGCTACCAAACTGCTGTTTGGAAGGTCACACCATAAATTTTTTCAAAGAAGTCCCTAGGGATTTAAAATCTATAACATTAAAAAGTACTAAAGTAAGAACATGGGGCGCTTTGACTGCCACATCTGTCGCTCTGCTGGTGCCAGGGTTGAGTTAGCCGATGGTGACGAGGACCTTCCTGCTTCCTCTCTCACCAGGCTGATGACAGCTCTCTCAAGGACACACTGTATGTTCAGAGAACAGTCTTCTCTGATGGAGGAAGGCATTTTGGTAAAGCTAAAGTTAGATGGAGGGCATATACCGCAAAGAATGGAAAGCAGGGACTTGAACAGATGTTCGTATACCCATGTCCATGGCAGCATTACGCCCAACAGCCAAAATGTGCAAACAACCCAACTGTGTTTCCACAGATGAACAGATAAACAAAATGTGGTCTGTATGTGCAGTGGTATATTATTCAGCCTTAAAAATAAATGAAATTCAGATACATACTACAACGTGTTCAGCCTTGAAGACATTATGCTAAGTGAAGTAAGCCATACACGAAAGGATAAATATTGTGGGATTTCATTTATATGAAATACTTAGAATAGTCAGATTCATAGACAGAAGGTATAATGGTGGTTACCAGGGTTTGGGAGAGGGGAAATGGGGAGTTATTGTTTCATGGGTTCAGAGTTTCAGTTTGGGAAGATGAAAAAGTTCTGGAGATGGAAGGTGATGATGGCTGCAGAACCCTGTGACTGAACTTAATGCCACTGAACCATACACTTAAAAATGGTTAAAATGGTAAAAATTATTTATGTATGTTTTACCACAATAAAAAATATTTTAAAAAATAACGTGGAATCAAGGTCTGCTGGTTTTCCCACAGGTTGCATTGACTTTTTGGTTAAGGGTACACACACACAGAAAGTCCAAAGATCCACAAAAACTGTTGAAGGAGATTACTTATCAGTGTGGTTCCCATCCTGTGTACCTCCCTCTTTCCAAGTAATGGTGAGAAAATCTTCTTTAAACAGCACTAAAGTACACCCGCCCACTAAGTAATTTTTTCCTGTGACTCACGCACACTAATCCAGGAAAGAAAACATGTTTAATGAGTCAAATGTGTATTTACAAAAGTTATCAAATAAACTCGGTGACTGTGGCAATTCCTTGGAGTTGTGCTGGGTCCCTGGATTTTGAAATTTATGCAAAATCAGTATACACACTGAGTACCACTTTTTGTCCTGGGAAGTATGTGACCTCCAGGTAGCAGGTACTCTGAAGGGGAGGCTTGGATTGAAACAAAGCAAGCAGTCTGATTCCTCTTGGTTGAAGTAATTTTTGTGGCCGATAGTTGTGTTGAACTTTTGAAAAAGAAACACCACCCGTTTACCTTGGGAATGGAAGTTTGTTGTTTGGGTGGAATAAACATAGATTTGATGGCCAGATGCCCTGAGCACTTGGCTGGCTTTTTGAGTGATTTCTAGTGAGTCATCTTGCCATTCTGTGCCTGCGTGCGGTGGGGCAGTCGGGGTTCCTAGAGGTCTACATCATACCTGCCCAGACTTCCTGGGCAACCCAGGTTGTATTTCTTTAAAAATAATTTTGTGTGCAGGCATTGTGAGAAAGGAAGTACCTCCTCTAATATAATTTAAAACAAAGATAATATTAAAGCACGAAATAGGTATAAGGAACTCCAACAAGATTTTTTTTTTGCCCTGATGATTAATTCAGAAGTTTTGAAATATCAAGTTGCAACTATTTCATAGTATTCTTCTCCTCTCCCTCTCTCCATCTTTTCCTCCCTCCTTCCTCTTCCCTCCCTCCTTCCTTCCTTTCTTTTCTTCTTCTTTTTTTCATTTGCTTTGTTTTGCTATGCATGTACCCCAAGTACTGCTTTGTCTGCCTTCTGTGTAACACAGTGCTTCCAAAACAAAACACCAGATAAAACTTTATCTGTCCTACTTTGCTGTCATGTCTTTAGGCAAGGAATATAGGTGACTACAAGATTATATACTAATAGGAGTTGTAGAGGGAGGTGTAAGGTGTTGGCAAATAAATGGTTGGTAAGAGCCATTTGAAAACAGAAAAGACAGGGAGGGTATATGGAGGTAACATCTAACCCTAGCATTTTCTTCCCTGTCAACAGCCCTCCTCAACTCCCACACATAGAAGAAGCCTGTCCTAGCAGAAAATGGATGGGAACCCAAAAAAGAACAGGAAGTGACGTAGTGCTTGCTCTTTCTCCTTGAGATGGCTGGGTGGCCTGGTGGGGATTGGGGTGTTTTGGTTTTACTGACCTCTGAAGAGCCAGCCCATTGGATGAGGCTGGAAGGCTAGGATGAAGGGAACACTCTCCCCAGGGCTGTTTTCAGACCCAGAAGAGAGAAGAGGAGGGTCCTGTGGTTTCTTTCTAGGTTGTCCACATGACTCAGATTGGCATGATAGAAAAAGGGGCAGACACGCTGTTCCCTGAGTAAAGATTACATATTTGATGGGCCCTTTCCCAATAATCCAGAAGTGGAGGTTGGGTTTGGGTGATGCAAAGACTCTTCTGGTAGCATTTGAAATGTTGCTCAATGTTAACAGAAGTAATAGTAATTACAGCTATTAGGCCAGCTAAGTGCTTTTTCTGCATCATCTCATTTTAACCTTATACTGCACTGCTGTTTTCTTCTTTTCGAATGTGTAGGGTAGGTACTATTGTTATCTGCAATATATATATATAGTATCTCCATTCTACATATTGAAGCTCGAGTAAGTTATTTGCCTAAGGACAGGGTGACTAAGAGGCAAACTCTTCATCATGTGTCTATTTATTGCCTCCTCTTTCACTCTTTTCAACACTGTCGGTTCTTATGTTTTGCTAAGAAATAACTTGATCCACTGTACCTGTCAGGAAAGAAAGGGAAGTCTTGTTTGGAAACCACCTCTGGGAATTTGCTCCAAGGAGAAGAGAGAGGGAAGTTGGCTTTCTGAGCCAAACTCCTTGCTGGCGAAGGCAGGCGGTCCTTCCCACAGCCTGGGTGCTTTGATGGCATAAAACAGGCATGTTTTAACTTTATTGGGAGGTGGGGATGACAGTGAAAAAGAAGCGGTTTTGAGGTGTGGTTTTCTTGAGGTGGTATGGAGATATATAGTTTTAAAAAATTTGGACAGTAATAGAAGTTGAGCAATTTTGAATTCTGAATGAAAGGAAAAGCCAACATTCCAGTGTCAACCAATGACGTGGAGCTACATGTGAAGGAGACAAGGGCAGATGGGAGCCACCAGCTGGTGGGACACCAGCTTAGAGCCCCGGGGGGAAGTGAACCCCAACTGGAAGTGCTAGCTGGCTGTTCTGGTTCTTCTCTCCCGCTGTCCCTCATTCTCTGCTCTGTGTCCTGGGAGCCTGGCCCTTGAGGACCGCCCCTTCTGGGCTTCCTTGCACTCTGTCTCCTGGTTGGGTTTGGCCAATAGTAGGTACCAGCAAGAGGGTGGGTGGCAGGAGGAAAGAGAGGCTGGGGTAGTGTTTATTCTGTCCCTGCTTTAGTGATGTGTCTCTAGAAGTTGCTGTTTCCTCTTTGGAGACAGCTCTACCAGGCAGCCTCTCCTCGACGGTTCTAGAACAAACTGGGTTCAAGCATCGCTCTCTCTCCTTCGTGTCCCCTCAGCCCCAGGGATTGTAATGGCTACAGCTGTTGCTAGCCCAGAGGTTCCTCTGCATCCCTGTGTGTTCACCTCATCCGGGCCACACCTCTCTTTTTGTTCCACCTGTGGTTAATGACCGTTTCTTGCCAGGACCTTGACGAATACATCACATACAACGGTGCTTCTCAAATGGAATGTTCACCTGGGGTCTGATTCACATACAGATCCTGATTCAGTAGATCTGGGGTGGGGCCCAAGATTCAGCATCTCTAACATGCTCTCATATGATGCTGAGGCTCTTGGTCTGCAGACTGTCCTTTAAGCAGGAGGAAGTTTCTTCCTTAACTTCCTTAACTGTATTGTCATAGCTGTTGACAAATGTGGCCCAGGCAATTAAAAAATTGAGTCTCATGACAAAACACAGTAAACAAAAATGTAGGCCTCTTCTCATCCTGAAGGTCAGGAATGGACTGATGTAAAAACAAAACAAAAAGATACGCTGCTTTCCAAGTTTGGCTCTCTACCCCTTCCCTGTGCACGTGTGTGTATTATGTACACAGGCAGTTGAGGAATTCTTAAGTCCACTGATTGCTGAATGGTTGTGGGTCATTTCAGAGAATCTGAGCCTGAACATAGGGACAGGAAGGGTGGTATGAACATACAGAATGGGAGCTTGTTTTTTTAACTTAGACAAGAGGTTGGCAAACTATGGCCTATAGGCCAAATCCAATCGCCACCTGAGTTTGTGAATAAAGCTTTATTGACACACAGCTCCACTCACTTGCTTATGTACTGTCTATGGCTGTTTTTCCCCTACAATGGCCCTACTGAGCTGTTACAACAGAGACCCTATGGCCACATGGTCTAAAATATTTACTCTCTGGCGATTTACAGAAAAAGTTGGCTGATTGCTGCTTTAGACTATGGTATAGAGTTTCTCAAGAATTAAGATCCTTAGCAAAAGGAACCCTAGGAATCATCTTGTCTCATTTTATAGATGAGGAAATGTATATCCACATTCTCCTAGCTAGCTTAAATCTGTATTTTTAAAAAGACACATGGAAAAAACTGGAGGGACTTTGGAGAATGAAATCAACAATTATTAAATGTCCTTTGAGGAAAGCCAGACTCTCATGATAGAGGTTGGAAAATTAAAGGTGTGACAACAATTAGCTCTAGATTACTAGAAGATGAGCTGAACTGTTATTCTCCGTTTCCACCTAGGAAGGGTTTTCCCAACTGTAAATGGGTCAGATGTTGGAATTAGGTTTCTAAAGGAGGTCAGGGCCTGGTGACCTTTAAAACAGGGTTGGGACAGCTGCTTCAAGTGGCTCAGGCTGGGGTTGATGAGTTTTCTGGGGTTGATGAGCACCCAAACTTGTCATTCGTTTACCCACCACCAAATAGGAGGAAGGCAGGGACCCAAGGCAGGGTAGGGCAATTTGGCATGCTACCTGTCCCTGGTGTGTGCGTACACACACACGTACACATACACGTACACACACACACACACACACATACTAATCTGTTCTCTATACCCCTGGCCATGCTGAAAATCATCTCGAGGCTAGTCAGCGGCCAATGGTGTGAGCATTTGTCTTCTGGGTTGAAGGACCCCTTCGAGCTTTGCTGATTCTAAGAGCAGAGCAGCGGAGCTTTCATCTTAGCCCCTTTAAAAATATCTTCAGTGCGAATTTGGAGCAGTTGTAGAGTCAAATATCACTGATATCTTTTCGATTTGAGAACAGGAAAAAATGGCAAAATTTGCATTTGTCACACAGTACGTGGCAAATTCAGTCATCGCTGATGGAAGTCGGCTACACAGTTGCTGGGTAGTTTTTGTTTGTGGAGGATCTTTCTTTGGGATGCTCTAAGCTTTAGCAGACTCAGTTCTCCCTAGGTGACGCAGAGAACGCATGGGTCTCCTATTTTCACATGAGCTCTGAAGAGGTAAGAACAGTATATTATTTAATTTCTCTATTTCAAGCCCTAGGCACAGCCTTGCGCATTTTAGGGGCAGGATAAATATTTATTTCTTGTCCGGGGGCTGGTGGGGGAGAGTAGCAGGTATGCATTAAATTGTAGCAGTTAATATTTATGGTGAACTAGCCGGTATGGACAGTTAAGTGGTATTATAACAAGGAATGGCTCTGAGATATTGTGTTTCCCAGTCCAAGGCACTGCTGCCCTTCCCTCTGAAGATCAAGGTCATCCTAGTGTAGATCTGCTGACAGGTAGGAATTGCTTAAGCAGCACATTTCTGGCAGTTCACACTGATGTCTTGACAATAATGCTGGAATTTATATTGAGCCTTTCATCTTTGAAGTTCCATGCTCTAATCTTTACGACTTACTTGTGAGGTAGGAGAGAGTTGTTTTAATTACCTTTTTTTTCAGGTACAGGGGGAATGTGATGGAGATATAGGTTCAAGGACCCTCTCAGGAACTCCGAATGAATCAAGACCAAGGTGGGGAAGGAGCTGGACATTTTGTAGCCCCATGTTAAAGTAGTCTTTATTTTCTTTCTCCCAGTGAAAAGTTGGGTAAATGCAGCATGGCTTTTTTTATTTCCTTAGGACAGGGATGCTTGTAACGCTTATTTTTCTTAGTGTGTTTCAAATACGTTTAGAGTCAGAGAGATGGGAATCAAAGAAATTGCAAAGTCTATATTTTCTCAAGTCTCTTCCAAAGTACTTATAAGGTCTTTGGCCCAACTGCTGGATTTAATTTGAGGCTTAGAAGATAGTCATCATCCTACTCTTCCCCCTGAGCCTGGTTTTTCTTCCCAGCTTCCTAGCTGATCTTTCCTTAAAGTAACTATGAAAATGTCTTTGTTACAACTCACAGGCTTGGGATGCCTGGTGATTCCCAGGCAAATCCAAGGCTTTAGGCAGATTACCTTCCCTCTGATCATAACACAGACCCTAAAGATTGACTCAGCAGTGGTGGTTGAAAACTAAGACTTTATAATTAAAACACGATGGTTTTTTGGAGGACAATGTAGAGTGGCAATACAAGTGAAAAACTAGCCTCTGTAAATAACGAGACCTACGGCGGTTACACAGAGTGGATAGAATAGTCCTCATGTTTGGTGAGCAAATAACAGCAGCTTCCTCGATCTGTCTCATTAGCATTTATCAAGCAGTTAAGAGTCTCAGAACCCTTGACAGTTAATCTATAGACTATCCTTTGTAGTTAAATATTCTGATCTGAGCTTTGCAGAAGAGACGTACCGAGAAGCTTTATGATTTGACCTGAAGGACGAGATGGGAAGCCATGGGTGACCTGAGTGTTCAGTAAAAGCCCGTTCCCTCAGGCAGGGAATACTCATTGCGCTGTTGCTCAGACTTTGCTCTTTCACAGTCACAAATTAAAATATAAGAAAATTTATTTTTACTGTAACAAGTTTATATTTAATGCAAAATGAAAATGCAGTTAATTTAATCTTTGCCTTCTGCTAGCCTTATTTGTGAAGACCAAGCAAGATGCCACTTATACTGGGCGATTGTAGGGGTTCAAGAGTTTCTCACCCTTCCCCTCTTCCCTTACAATCCTTATGATACCTTTGACATTTAAATGCACTGGGTTGAGGTAAGATCGAAGTGTATCTTGTCGAATTGCCGAGAGTGACAGTAAGACACACGACTTGCCAAAGCCAGAAAACGTTGTCTAATAGGCATGGGTTCCTTCTTGCTGGCCACTGTGCCATATTGTAGCTGTGAAGTGTTGTAAACATTATTTTAAGATGAAGTCAACTATTTTCACCCTTTGCTAACTCATTGAATGTCATTCCTTCCGCTCAAAAAACTTCCTCTTCAATAACATTTTAAAATGGATAATAGAGATTGAAACAGATTTTATGGAAAGTAAGGCATGCATTGAATTAGAATATACTAAATGAATTGAGGTTTTAGATTAGTAACAACAGGTGATAATTGCCTATATTGGAAAAAAATATTAAAATTTAAAAGACTTTCTTGTCCTATATGTATTTTTTCCTGAAGATTCTTTGAAACACTATACTTAAAAAAATGTTACCAAGATAGTCTTATATGGTATAAAATGATCATGGAGAGAGACTTCTGTAAAAAGATGGTGACCTTAAGAAATGAGAGGTTTCTTAAATTATTTAGTATTTTCTGTTGAGCCAGTTACTTTAAAAATTTCATTTATTTAGTATCAAGGAACATATATATGTCCACGTTAACAATTTCTGACCATACAGTGAAAGGACTAATATTAGCTAGTGTTGGCCATTGTTCCAAGAGCTTTCCATTTACCACAGTCAAGCTTCACAGTAATCTTCCGAAGAAGGTAGTTTTGGTATTGTTCTCATTTTGCAGATGAGGAAACAGAGGCTCAGACTAAAAAACATTGGGGTGTAAATGATTGGTTTTAGATTCTGTCATTAAAGCTGGATTTGACAAGAGGAAAGGGAAGAATGAGGAACAGTAAACACATGAAGTATGATGAAGGCAGTACAGTCAGGGTTTCCATTCACTTCAGAATCATTCCAAGACTTGGGCCGTGCTTCAATACATGTAAGATTCATCTAAGTCAGTGTTTCTACCTTTAACACATGTGCACTGTATACACGTGCAGTGTTTGTGCTGAAGTTGATTTCTGCTTCTTGCGTTATTATATGTCTCTGATGTAATAATGGCTATAGCATTTGAAATGAGTTGTAATCGTTTATTAAGAGCTTATTTTGATCATCCTTTTAAAAAAAATGCAGAGATAGATTTTTTTCAAAGGGAAAAACTACCCCGGAGTAAAAGCTGGGTAGAATTTGAAACTGAGCCCAGTCGACGTCTTGCTGTTTAAGTCTTATCTATCAGAGCCAGGGATGAAAGGCAGAAAGATCAGTCTCCTTCCTGTTTGTTTATTTCTTGGCTTTCTTGTCCTGTCTGTAGCTTTGCCCCCAGAGCTCCTCAACTGTATTTATTTTCCATCTGCTTCCTGCTCTCTAGACAGTCTGAGACAGTCTCCTCACCGGCCAGCAGTCCAGAGAGAAATAAATAGTGTACATAAAGCTCATGGTAGCAGCAAGGAACAAAGGGCAGAAATAAAGACCCGTGCATCGCAGACAGATCCTGTTTTAGATGGGGTTGAGAAACGATGTTTTTGGAGTTCTGCAGGGCTGTGTGTTCAGGAGGAATGTCTTGATCAGGTCTAGTATTTTACTCACTTCCTCATACTTACTGAAGTCTTTTTGACAGTAGAGAGTATCATCTGAACCATCTCTGGGTTTTTGTTTTCGTTTATTTTGGCCAGTGTTTACAGATGTCTGGATATCAGAGCCCAGTGAAGGAAAAAAATAAGTGAGTGTATGTGTGTATAGAGGAGGGGACAGATCACTAAGATTGCCAGTTTTTATTTTTGACAAGTAAGGACATTAAAAACAAACTATCATTTCTTCTCATCATCGTTTCACATATGAAAGGACAACATAACCCTAGAGGGTAGGAAGCAGGACCATCTTTCCTAAGGCCTGTGGTCAATAACTATAAACCCATGTGTGTGTTTAGAAAGATAGATTTAAAATTGTTGAATGTAGAACGATTAAGTACAATTTTGGTTAATCATGTCACCTTTTAGCTACTTGTTTTCTTGTTGCAAGTTTGTTGATTTGAAGATTTATGTTCTATGATATGAAGTGGAGCCCAAATGTCCAGCTTCTAGGAAGTACATTTAAAAATCAGATTCAGTGCGAAAAATCCATTCTCTCATAATGATTTCCATGCAAATGGAAACGTCATACCCGGTATTATTTCACTGAACTTGGAATATCCTGTGTGGGGTGGTAATTGGGGTACCTGAGGCTATGACATAAGTTGGAACTACATTCACACTGGTAATACTTACACTCAGCCTTTTTTGAGGGGTGGTTATTATTATTATTTTTAAATATTTATTTATTTAGGCTGCTCTGGGTCTTAGTTGTGGCATGCGGACTTCTTAGTTGTGGCGTGGCATGCGGGATCTAGTTCCCCAACCAGGGATCGAACCCGGGCCCCCTGCATTGGGAGCACGGAGTCTTACCCACTGAACCACGAAGGAAGTCCCAGGGTGCTTGTTACTGAGTAGAGGAAGGTCAGAGGAGGAACCTGGTAGGAGAACTCAGTCTGGCTTTGATGATCTGAGCTATTAAATGGTGCCCCAACCTCAAAAACCCTATTTGGCATTACCCAAATCCTTTAGTTACCAATCTGTTCTCCTCTGAAGACAATCAGGGAGACTGATTATCTGTTGTTATTTGAACAAGCTCTCCGAGGACTGCACAATCCCACTCATCCTGGTAAATACAATTGTCTTTGTATTATTTCATTTTCAGTAATTGGAAGAGATCCTGTGATATAAGAGGTTGGCACCCAGGAAAGATGTTCTGCTGGCCCACCTTAGCTGGGTCCAAGTTCTGAGTGGGCCAAGAGAAGTCAAAAAACAAGAGCCATTCTCCCTGCAACGCTGCTTCTCCTGTCCTCTCTCTGGGCTGGGGGAGAGCAGGCAGGGGCAGACCAGGTGTCTGGCCGGTGGAAGGGATGGGAAGGGGGGCAGAAAGCTCTCTCTACAAGAGCCAGGGTCACCTAGTGAGGCCGGGACCACAGCGGACAAGACTTCATCTGGGAGAGATTTATCTGCCATGGAGGTTGCATTGCCATCAGCCTTAGCCCTGGACCAGGATTTGGGAATCACCAACTTAGATGTTGTTATGGGTTGAATTGTGTCCCCTCCAATTTCATATGTCAAAGTCCTAACCCCCAGGACCTCAGAAGGTGACCTTATTTGGAAATAGGGTCATTGCAGATGTAATTAGTTAAGATGAGGTCATGCCTTTGACCTTGTTTCCCAGGCCACCATGGCCACGCTCTCCATTCTCTATTACAAACTCTAGGTGCTCTGCTGGACTGGCTGCAGAATGCCTCTAGGACAACGTGGTACTCTGGGGATTGGCATGAGAAATGAGCACATCTCCCTCTCCTTTCCATTAGAAGTCCCCTGGCCCACACAGCTTTGCCAAGAGGCACTTTAGATTGGAGTAAGGGTTACCCAGGCCAAATGTGGAACACTGGAAATGGACTTTGACATCTCTTGGTAGTAGATCCTGGGAGAATATTCCAGGCGGGGCATGATTAGCCAGAGTAAAGTTATCATGAGGCGAATAGCAGAGATTGGAATGAATGGGAAGGAAAAGCCAGGCCCAGAGTTGCATTTTTCTCCTAGGAAAGGGCTTCCTAGGGAGGCATTAATTGGACTTTACCCAGATGCTGAGCTTATAAACTTCAAAGAGTTGGGCAAACATTTGTTGATTTCCTGAACACGCTTGGGAGAGGGATCCTTGTTACCCTCGCTCTCCAGAAGGGCACCTCAAACAGGAAGGGGGAGGTTTTACAACTGTAGTGTAGGATGCAGCCAGGGTCAAGTTCCCTAAGCAGGTTTTCTTCCATTCTCCAGGCTTTCAGGTGTCCTTCTCAGTGCCTACACTGGGGGACACCGCAAATACAGAGGTAGGCGCAAAGAGGGGAACAGGAAGACGGAGTTAAATAGTGGCTTGTTAGACCAGGACACAGGCTTTTTAATTGTCCAGGGGTTCCTGACAACGTCCCTCCATCTTTCTCTGAGGTTAGCGTCTTTAATTATTCAACACGGAAGCTTCATCAATATTTGGACTCCTTGGAGAGAACCCCAATTATCTCAAATTCAGTTCCTACTGCCACCCCCTTCCCAACTTCAACGGAAACTCGTCACCAGGCTCCAACTTCTTCAAATTACTTTCCCGTCGTCTCAAATGATGTATATAAGTAGTTCATAATGTGGTCTAATGTCACCCTTTAGATTGCTAAACAAACTCACAGAAGATGGACTGTGATAAAATTATTTCAAGTCAGGGTTATGGCCTGTGGATTATTCTTCCCAAGAAGATTTTATTCAACATTTTTCTGAAATTTTAGAAGATATTTTATGTACATAAACTTACAAAAATAATTGATTCAAACGTCTTCCTGATTTTTTTTGCAAATTAACATCCAAATGAGATCTCTTCTCATATGAACTATTCTGTGTCTTGCTGATGAATAATTAAGAAACATATATTAAAACAAGAATGAGTCTGGTGAGCATGTCTCAGAGGTGTCTGGTACAATCCAGTTGCCTTTGTTTCTAGGAGACTGTATTTCATATAAGAGGGATTAAGATGCACTTGAGACATCAAGACTGTGTTACGAGTCAGCCAGCCTAGTGTTCCTACGTAGGTTTATCCTTGACATCAACAGAAGAAGAGAAAGAAGTAAACTGGAGAAGAGGCATGCAGAAATAGGTACAAACTTGTCAAGTATCCTGTGCTTTTTTAAACCAGGATGCTTTTCAATGATTATTTACATCATTATTTCTTAAAATTTGAAACAAAACTAGACGGTTAAAGTAGATGGTAAGATTTTTCTGGAAGTCATCTTTATGTTGATCAAACAACAGGTGCATCAGACTGAGCCTGCCCTCCTGAAGTCCTTATTCTTCTCCATCTCCCCTTTCACATCCTCACAGTTGCCTGCGTTCTCGGTCTCTCCCCTTTAGCAGTGGGGCATCCCTTGGCAGCCTTCCAGGTTACAAAGGTGTGGGGAGAGAGCAAGAGTCTGCCTTTAAGAATTAAGGTCTATAGGGACACAGATAGCTACTAACAATTCCAGTACAAAGTGATAGGGATCATTACGATCCGCAGAGTAGGACAGAGGAGAGGAATCCAATACAACCCCAGGGACGGCAGTGTGGAGGGCAAGAAAATTAAACTCTGTCCAACAGGCAGACAAATTTAATTCTCAACAGCCCGATGCCCCTTATACATGTAAAAAAGATAGAGAGCCAGCCAGATAGGCAGAGAGATGGATCAGTGGATGGATGGAATCAATCGCTCAGCTTTTTGTAGATCCCATCCTTAGGGGACTCTTGGATCCTGACCAATCCCTTTTTGGACATAGTAGGTCTCTCATGTTCTGCTTCTTGCTCTAATTCTGTATGAGAGCCAGAAGCCAAGAGCGGTTCTATTTCCCACAGCGGGGGAAGAACGGGGGTTTGAAAGAAGTTGAAGAAGATGCTACGCTACCCATAATATCCTTGTGTATTTCTGAATCTATCTTATTACCTGTTTTAGGAACAAGGCGACATAATCAACATGGGAACTTTGCCACGTGAGCACATTAATTTTTAAGCCCCAACTCCTGGCTCTGAAAGCTAACTCACTGGATACAGATAAGGAACGTGGGAGCATTCTGAAAGCATAAAACTTCCCTGGGAGCAAGTCAAGAGACATAAAACAGGGAGGGTGAGAGCTACAGGCAAAGGAGTAAAAAAGGCGAGTTGAAGGCTCTTGTTATTTCTGCCGGGTCTGAGTGTCAGTGTGGAGACAGCCTGCTGCGGGGTCTGGGCGGCCCAACTAAAGGGAGGAATAGCATGAGAAGATAAGTGAGGCCCGGATAGGTGGGAGAGGACTAGGAAGGAGAAGGAAGCACAGAATAGGAAAACAGAAATCTTGTTTGGCAGAGGGACCACGTATACAATTGTTGAGTTATTTCTCCAACGCTGAAGTCTGTGCGTTTAATGGAGGTAATCCTACTGTGGTTCCTGCCCTGTAGGGTCCCCACTCTCAACTGGAGAACAGCAGCCGTCACAGGTCACTGCCTAGACCTGCAAAGGACTCAAGCAGAAAAGGCCAAGTTAGAGACGAAGAAGAAAGAGTCAGGTGCCTTTGCATCGTCCATAAACGATATCTTCATCATGAACAGTATGGGTCTTTCGGGCAAACCAGGCAGAGCAAGAGGAGGCTGCATGTTTCCTGAGTGCTTTGCTGGGTCCAGACACAAAGGCACAGCTCCTTCTGCTTTCAGGGGTTGCATTGCTGTTGGACTCGGTTTCCTGACCTGCCAGAGAAACCTCTTGCAGTCTGAATTCGAACACAGTATCACCTCCCTAATGGGTCTTGAGGGCTGGACAGAGCTGTTTGAATCCCCATAAGGGTCTGAATGCCAGAAGAAATGTGATTCTAGAACTTTAAAGCCTCCATAGTCACTCAACTAATGGCTCTAAAGTATTGGCAGTAGAGGGCCTATAGGGACTTGGAATTATCATTTTGTCAAAAGCCATTAATAGGTGTTTGTATGTAGGAGGTTAAAAGAAAAATCTACTATTTGGCCAAATTCTGTATACGAATTATTTATTTGTAATTAAGTATGTTGGTTTGAATGGGAGAACAAATCGCACTAAATGTTGTATAGAGTCTGCTCCTATATAAAATTTGAAAATTCCCTCTCCCATCCCAATGTTTAAAATATTTCTATTATTTTTCTTGGCAAGCCCCGTCGGGGATCTTCAGGGTCTGCAAGCTCTGCTTTCTTTCTTCACGCAGGACCTAAAATCTTAGTCTGTTACCTTTTTCCGCACTAACAATCTGCTGCATTGTTTTGTTCTGCTCCTGCCAAATATGTTTGTGGAGTGGGTCTTGGTCTTACCTGTTCCTTGTGTTCTCTGAAGACAAATATGCAATCCCTTGTCATTTACTTGTTTTGAAACAGACGATAATGGAAATTGCAGATGGGAGGAAATTGTAAATGTTCAGAAATATAAAGTTATTCGAAACATAACCTCAAACACTCTATTTTCTCAAACTGCTCTCATAAGTGCTCTAATAATGTCCTCTTTCCTCCCTCGAGTAATTCTGAGGGTCCCGAGGGAGAGGTTGACCCCCAGGGCTGCCTTTCTTCTCTGGCTGCGGAGCCTCTCTTGCTGACTCTGGTGGGCTCAGCTGTGCTCAGAGGGTGCAGTAATGTCTGTGGAACGGGGAGAAGCCTCCCTCCCTTTAATGTTACGCTGCGCTCAGTGTGAGGCATGGGCTCCACGGAGCTAAAGCATTTATTGAGACAGCTGTCTTAGAATTTGGTCATAACCTCTTTCTCTCACCTGGGATCTGATCATGTGGCCCACGGGATTGGGCCAGGGCTGGTGTAACAGCCAGGATGCTGCAAGCCCATGCCACCTCCCACTGCCTTCTTTGCATAGAAAGTAACCAGGGCTCTGTTACTTTCTTCTGCCCTATTCCCGTCTCCTTCCTCTCTTAGAATGAGCTGTCCCCCAGGGCTCCTAGGTCCTCCCTGCAAGTAGAATGTTGCCTGGTATTCCACCAGGCTGGGGTTTACCCAGATTGTATACCCTCCAGCCCTGGGCACAAAGCGGGCTGCTAGTTCCCAAGAGGCTGCTCAGCCCCCAGGCAACAGACCTCTTCTGGCCCCAGCCACCAGCTCAGACCCAGAGAGCTTGGAGCCTGGTGGTGGATGGCAGCAGATCTCGGGCTGAAGCCGAGCTCTCCCTGCAGAGGCTTGGTCTCTGGCACCTGGTTCTGAAATAGTGATTGGAAGACTTGCCTGTAGGCTCTCTGCCTTCATTTTATTTCTGAGCCTAGGGCTCACCAAAATCTTCCCAAGAGAAAAGGTGTGAGGACCCTGTCCATGAAGATCTGCAGAGGCAACCCTGTGTCCCCAGTGGAGTCCCCCAAATGGCAGCTGCCCATTGCCTTTGGTCTCTGCCTCTCACAGGTGTGACCCTCTTTGGGCCATGACAAAACGCACAAGCATAATCTTCTACTGATTTCTGCTTATCTTCCCACAAATGCAGAGTTTAGTGGTATCTGAATTAATGTGGTTTTCCTGATTTCAACCTTCACATCAAGATGGTGTGTGGCAGATTATATGTGATTATTATTTAGGATGAAACGGACTTCAGCTTTGTGCATATAAAAGTACAATCTAGGTTATTCATATCTTTAAAAAATGTAGAGAAATTTTCTCCCATGCAGGAAAAAACAGTTTCAGATGTCACAAGTGTGTTAGACATAGATAAGAGCCAGTTTGAGATAAGTAAAACATTTACCCTGACAGCCGTTAAGTATGCATTTGATTTAGAATCTGGAGTTAACTGTCAGTTGTCTATGAAATTCATTGCTGTAGCTTTGTTTCCCAGTTTCTCTTCTATTACCTTTTATGGCTGTTTTTCTTCAAAACCTATCTATCATCTTTCCTACGCCCACCCCCATTTTGGTTTCACCTTTCCTCAGAAGCCCTCGGAGATCCAACAAGGTAGTTTATACAGTGCTTGGTGACATGGAGGTTCCATAAAGCTGACTATAAATTTAAAGGCACATTTGCATCCTACCTGAAGTGAATTGATTTATAAGTCACCGTTTGGTAGTTAGGTAAATACTCAGATCCTCATGATAAATGCAGGCAGCAAGTGCACTGTATTATTGCTTCACTTTGTCTTTTGTAAAGCACCTAGTTCCACGACAACATTCACTAAGTAAATAGCAAATGAAATGAAACACACTTCCTTCTCTATTTTAATAATATACTATTCATGCATTTTTTTGGGGGGGGGAACAAAGAATCATTGTTGTAAGTTGCTGTGCTAATAAGAGGCTGATCTTTTACTGCAAGCAGAATAAGGAGATAAAATGGCATGCCACAGGAAAACTGATGAAGTTTCTTTTCAAAACAAAGGAGAACAAGGCAATAATACAAACTATGAAAAGCCAAGAAATGGTTCGGTGGAATGAGTACAGATATGAATACAGGTCCCGTGATTTCTTATTACTTCTCTTGTTATAAATTAATACCTGCATGTCCAGAGGAAAATTCACATTACAGTTTCTTGACTAATTTTATTAAAAATGTGTTCTTCTTCTCTAGATGATCTGGTCCTTATAAAAAGCTGACAGAGATGTTTAACAGAGCAGAACCGGTGCCAGCCATTTCTAGTGGGGATTGAGCTACCAACTGTTTTCCTCAAATTATAGAAAATTACCACTTGTAGAGTCCACATTATATTTAGCTTCTTAATTTAGGATTAAGCATCTGTAACTCATTCTTAGGACATCCGGAGAGTTTGCAAAACTCTGTAATATGAATACTGTTTCTCTCTTTAGTCCCCATCGTATCTCTGAAGAAAGTTCTCTTGGTCCCATTTGTAAAGATTTGATGATGGCCAAAAGAACCAGTATATAATTTTAGACTGAAAAAATTGAGGTCTTCTGCAATGCCATGTTGACATGTTTTCACCCAGATTTGCCACCAGTTGGCCAAGGATTCAGATGGTGGTTATTCTTCAGGCTACCTCATATATCGCAACTGGGATCCAACGGAACTGAAAGAGCTTTGGCTCTCTTACTCCTTGGCTTTGGGTAAAGACCAAGATGCTGTAATAACACAAGCCTTGGAAGAATTTAGGATTGGCCGTAATTTTCCCTCTTTAGGCTTCCCTAGTAACACTCAAGTAGTGTACAGTGTGACTTATCCTTGAAATGTTAAAGAATGGACACTGTGATCTATTAAGGATAATATAACTGAGGGACTGAATGGTCAAGGGAAATGTAATAGAACTTGAAGCTTGTGTTTTGAATCTTTTAGTTTCAGTTCTGTTTCTTAAAATAAGATCAAAGAAAGCTTCTTAAAGGCAACATTAAAGCTGAGCCTTAAATGATGAAAAAGGTGATATCAGAATCAAATTCAAGAGAAGATATTCTGGCTAAGGGGATAGTGTGGCTAAAGCAAAGACGTGGGAAAGGGCGTGGTGTGCTTCATTAAATGTTGATCAGCGTCCCCCAGTGGCCCTAGAGGTATAGTTGAGGCTAGAAGAGTTCTGCAGAATCCTACTCTCCTGAATTATTGGCATTGACGTTATTCCTCCTGGAAAGCCTTCTCTGACCTCCAACACTGCATTAAGTGCCTTTTCTCTGTGCTTTCAGAACCTTCTGCCCTTGTCCCAATGTATTTCTTCGTTCAATATATGCATTTACCTGTTTCGATTTGACGTCCTCTCTGTTTTAAGCTCCTCACAGAAGGGACCTAGTCTTGACCACTTTTGTCTTCTTAATGCATGGATAGCGCTTGGTAGACATTCAATGAATATTTCTTGAACGGAATGAATAATGCAAGTTTTCCGTAAGTAATGCCTTTCAAATGTTTTAAAAATTTTTCAAAGGCCGTAGACTAGACTGGATAATTGCACTAAAGGCATAAAGGTAACATTAATAAGTGTGGCTATATTTTGTAATTAAACTACTAAAAATAAAGCTTACTCTAGACCATTATAGAGAGAACAGAATACAGTGCCAAATGAGTCCCTTTTGTATCTGCCCAAAGGATTTACCTATCAAATTGCTAAAAGGTCCCCTGTATATACGTTTCACTTATAAGATGACTTGCTAGTATAAGGGTTATCTGAGCATTTGAGCAGCTGTTTAAGGGGGAGCAGAGCTCTTACGACCATCTAGGAAAAGACTATGTTGGAGAGGACCCTGGACTTGGAGTCAGAAGACTTGGGACTTGGCTGTCAAAACTGCTATGTGAACCCAGGCAAGCTACTCAAAGTCTCTGAACTTCCATTTCTTATCGGCACACTCAGAACCATACTACCAGTTCTGCTTACTTTGCGGAGTTGTGAAGATAAATAAGATAATGTAGAAATGAGGTAATAAACTACAAAGAATTCTCCTTCTTCTTATCAAAATGGTGTAAGAAATAAGCTGAATTGACCTCCTGAATCCTAGGATGTCTTTTGTCCAGTGGTGGAAAAACACATCAGACCTTAGGACTTTTGATTTGATATTCAATCCATCCATTGTACCCTGCCGCCTCTTTCTAATCGGACAAGGAAAAGAATACAGATCACAGGTAGAGGAATGTAGGGTTGTAAAAGTGTGTCCTTGGCGGGATACTTTATCCCCTCTGGTATTTAATGCCAGAGTCAGAGTCCGCCTCCAGGTAGTTTTTGTATACAGCTTATTGATAGCAGCATGAAAATATCCAGTGACAGATTGTGGCCATGGGGATGTGGGGTGCTGGTAGGACAGAAGAGCACTGTTCTCCAGCGCATTTCTCCCATTCTCTGCTCTTTTCCAGGCTGTCAGGGGTTGGCTCTTGCCAGCATGTTGAAGGGCCCGGCCGGTTTTCCTTCCAGCCTGTTCAGTCGAGGTTAGCGGGAGGATTGGCATGTTTACCAATCCTCTATCTCCACTGCCTGTTCTGCCAACATTTCAACCTGAGAGTGCTTTGTCACTCCCTGGTGGCCCTTTGCCTTGGTTTATGACAGGTTTATTATCTTTTATCTACCAAAGCCAGAGAGTCGAGGATGGGTGTTTGATTTCATACGCCAGGTACCATTGACTTTAATCTTCTTGAAATCAGTCCAGCGCTCAGGAGGGACTGAAGTCTCAAATCACCCCGTAGTTTGGACAGTCTCTAAAAGCGCAATGTGGGTATATAACTTATTCAGTATTTGTCAAGAAGAAGCCCTATTTTGCTGAGCTGTGATTTTCTGATACGCTCCATTTAAAATGAATGGTTTTGTGTGTACGGAGATTTATAATTCTGATGGGGAAACAGCTATAAAATGTAAAGTGTATAATGAGTCAGGACTAAGATCACATGCCACGTAATTTCTCTATATGCTTTGCTGCATTTGATGATACTCGGGTCCTCTTCTTTGCTTGGTGATAGAGTAAACGGATGGGAAGATGGGAAGAGCAACATTGAGTGTGCGTCGTCACGTCACATTTTATAGCCCTTGAGAGACAAAAATTTTCCATTTCAAATATTTCTTCCCAAGATTCTGTCTCATTGATTGGGTCCTGTCTAGTGTATCATTCAGTTTGCATGGTAGTTGGGTCAGCTGTGGAATTAGAGCTTGACAGAGAAACACAGAGCCAGGTATGCACGCATCCAGCCAGCCAGCACTGTGGATATGAAAGGCACTGTGGTAGGCACTGGAGAAACCTACCAAGGTCGGTGCGCTTACAGAACAGAGCTGCTTTTTTTTTTTAACCTCTCTTACACTCCTTTGAGAATCTGGTGAAAAGTACAGACCTTCTATCTGAGCAAAAAATTCGATTGCAGGGGATCCATCAATTACCCATGGGCATAAGTTTAAGGACTATTACTCCCTTGTCAGAGGCATGGATAAGTGGATATACAGTCACAGCAGAGTGGTAGGTTCCATCCTGGAGGCGTGTCCAGAGTGCTATGGGATCGTAGACGAGGTCCCCTTTCCACCCAGGACCCTGCTGCCTCACCAGTAGTCCAGCGTATACTCTGAGTTGTGCTCGTCAATGGTGATGGATTTTTCCCGTCTTATCAGGGATTTTGTGGTGGGTGTGGGAGAAGGCAAAGAAATCAACAGTCCTCCTGGCAAGAGTTCTGGATTTGGGATTGGAAGTTTAGCAGTTCCTGATTCACCACATTGCTGTTGTGTTAAATGGACACATTATGTAACCTCTCCAAGTTTCATATCTTAATCTGTAAAATTAAAATAGTGTTATCAGCCCCATCAGCCTCATGGCCAGGAACGGGACCTTGTGGTGAGAGGCAGTAGGGAGTTGGGTATGTGAAACAGTAAAGCTCTTCAGAAGCTGCAATGTCCTGTACATGTAATGTATTGTCATCACTATACCCACAAATACAGATACTTGAGAAACAGATAAAACCTGGTTAAAAGGGTTGCATTCAGGGGTTTCCTGTGGCTCACGGAAGGGAGGGCACTCGTGGGCTGCCATTGCAGAACTAAGCTTACAGGCCCCCACGGGGACAGAAATCATGACCTTGCTTCTAGAGATTGATCCACTCAAGGAACCACGTGCAAAAATCTTGCATGCATTGGCAAGAGAGCCAAATTGATATATTCAGAGAAAATAAGTTATAAGCCAGTGGTTTGATGGTTGGACATGCATGTATTTATTTTATTTTTTTTAAACATCTTCATTGGAGTATAATTCATGTATTTACTCTAATGTGGAGTTTTAAAAGATCAGGAAACTATAAAAATTTTGTCAACATGCCCACCCCAAGCCACCCATTTCCTCTTTCTTTATCTTTTGTGCTCCAACTAAGAAGTAGCCTGGGGCTCAGCTGGCAGCCTGGCGAGGCAGAAGGTGGAGAATGTGGTGATGGGTACACCAGTCTTGGAAGCTGGAGTTCTGGGTGTAAGTCTTGACTCTCCCTCCACTGAGCAGCTGGGGAGCAATGAACTATCTCCGATTCTTCATCAGGAGACAAGACAGTAATATCCAGTTTGCCTATCTCACTGGGTTGTTGTGAAGCTCTAGGCAAAATTTCTTTATAAAGAGCCAACTATATAAAGTACTGTTATTGCATGCATAACTGTATGTGTTCAATCAATGAAATGATCAAAAGGGAGAAAAAGACACCATATTACACTTTTACAGATTGGCTGCCCAATTTGCTTCTTAGTTAAATAAGCACGTGTCAAAATGCTTTGCCCACCTAATTATGTTTGTGAAGCATGTATCTAGAGGTTTCTGCTCAAAATATATCCAGGAGCTGTATCCTGGCTGCAGAAAGGAAGACAGTCTTCCATAGGTGATTTTCACATTTTATATTTAGCAAAAGGAACTTAAAAAAATATGCTTGCTTTTCAGATACATTCTATCTTCTGCAGGAACAAATACCAAACCCTCCTCCCTCTGCACTTCTGCCCATATGCTCTCTCTCAATTCTTTCTTGCCCTCCCCCTACTTGCCCTTTCCACTCCCCTCCTCCCCTCCCTGACTGTTCACTGTGTATTTGCAGTCCGGAAGTGGCAGCTGCCCACACAGATGAATCCCAGTGGATCAGTGGTGGCACCGTATCCATAGGGACCTGAAAAGAACGAGGCAGTCCCTGCTTTCCAACCCACGTGTTTGTGGTGTGGCTGGAGTGGCTGGTGAAGGACTTTTGCCCCGTTATGACACTTAGGAATAGACAGGGTAGAAACTGCCAGCTGTGATCCAGACACTGGGATGCAAAAGTATGCCCAGCAGGAGCCATTATGGGCAATTGTAGCTCACTTCCTATTAACCCTTTCCTGGAATCCTGCCTCTTCCTCCAAGCTGAGCGCTCCCAGATCCCAGCCAGACTGGGTATGTTAGGTAAACTGGAGACTCTTTGAACTGGGAGCTTATTCTTTCATTCAACCATTATCAAACATTTACTATATACTAGACATTGTGCAAAGTATTAGGGGAAAACCCAAATAAATAAGATACGGTTCCTATTTTTAAGAGATTGACAGTCTAGTGAGCAAGACAAAACTGTACACAAGTAATCATGACACGTGACAAGTGCTATTGCAGGGCTGAGCGGTATGGGAATCGCAGGAGGAAGTTCTGCTTAGGTTCGGGAAGGCCTAAGAGGGAAGATGATGTTTGAGCTGCGCTGTGGAAAATGGCTCAGATTCTACCACTGGGAGGAGATAGGAATGGCATTCCAGGCATCGGGATTAGCAAGAGAAAGACCGCGAAGCAGCAGGACGTTCAAGGAATTGTGACTATGGAAGAGCCTGGAGCAGAGTCTCCTGTGGAGCAGAGTCTCCTGTGGAGCAAATGAGAGGGCAGGTGGGCGTGGGTCAGGTTCTAAAGGAGTTTGAGAACAAAGCGAAGGAGATTGGATGCAAAAAGGAGCCAAGGCAGATATTTTAAAAAATACTGTTTTGAGAAATTCTAAGCCTGCAGAAAGTCCACTGCAGCTGTTTACGTGGGGGAGTGATACCCTTACATTTCTGTTTTGGGTGGGAGCTCTGTGGCAGAGTGGAAATGGGTTCATGGGTGGGCTGGGGAAGCCACCAGACGCAGGGAGGCCAGTGAGGCCGCTGTGGCAAAGCTACAGGCAGGAAGCGAAGAGGATCCCGAAGGGCAGGTTAGTGGGGCATGAGGCTCGGTAGGGCCCTGGGCACTGGGTGGGTAGGAGTCCGGGAGTCAGCGATGATGCTAACTCAATGGATGGGGTGGGGAGATAGTGGTGCACGAGCGACATGGGGATCTCAGGGGGAAGCTTCCAGGGACATGGGACAGCGTATGACTCGACTTTCCACTTAGGAGAGCAGTTCTCAGCCAGAAGGAGTTCAAGCACTCTGAGTTGGGAAGGGCCAGGGCCTGAGTTCAGAAGAACCGTGTGCTGGGACTAAACTTTACGGCGTTTGAAAACAGCTACGTAGCTTTCCCTTAGCTTTCTCAGCACCAGAACAAAACCAGCGCAACTCCTTTAATCTTCTTTCAAGGCTTTAGGTGACTTGGGTTGAGCTGCTCTCTCCTGTGTTCCCACATCCCAATTAAAATGCAATCCTTCGCAAGTTATACATGTCATTATCCATTTCATGTGTGCTGTGCACACTTCAGGAGAGATGACTGTGACTCCCACATTGAGCGCTTTAGTTAACACCGACTTTTGCTGAAAAACTAACATTTTTTACTTAATTAAAAAAAATCTTTCCGCTAAATATGAACTCTCGGCAGTGTACGTGCCAGCCCTGTGCACGGTTATTTGTTCCTCATTAGGAATCTCTAGAGCAAAGCCTTCTCCTGACTTTTATTGCAGAATTGCTGTTTGGGTACCGTTGTGGAGTCTGATGACATTAAGGAAGGAGATTCCTCTGGAAAGACATAAAATGAGGGAACAACCCCATCCTGTTAGGAGTGCACTGGTAGTCTGGCAGGGTCTTCTAGGAGGGCCAAAGACTGCTTTTGCATTTGAAGGTGGGCTCTGCTAGTGTCTTAGAGAAGCTCTTTGGCAACAGAGGGGGGAAAAAAGCCAAAAAAAAAAAAAAAATCAGCCTGGGGAAGAAGCTGTTTATCTCAAGACTTTGCAGTGGGAAGCCTTCACTGAACAGTACCTGGCTTCATCATCTTAGGCCTTCTGAATACCTGGCCTGACGGGTGAAAAGATGTGGGAATTTTAGCAAGTTCTTGAGTTGTCTTCAAAGGTGTTCATGGAGATGTTCGTTGCCCCATAGAATCCTTAATAACTGGTCCTACGGGTTACAGCGGGCCCTCCCTCCGCCAGCCTCCCTCCGCCAGCCTCCCTCCTTCGAGTGAGTGCACTCCCACTGCCTCGGAGCCCCTGAGGGCCAGAATCTCTGCGAAGGTGCCTGCAACTTGCCGCTGTGCTATTCCTCCCACGGACCTTGATGCCCGCAGCACTCGGCAAGGCCGGGCTCCTTTGCCACGTGTACCCGGCATTCTGCTGGCTCCCTGGCATTTTCCCTCTGCTCTGTAGGATCCTTCAATGCCTCCACTCTCTTTACCCTCCTCTCCCTTCCTCTAAGCAGCTTTTAAATAGAATTCCTCATCTAAACAGTCCTCAGAAGCAGTTTTTAAAATTCCCCCAAGGATGATAAATAACTAGTATCACTCTAGATGTGTTGGAGAAAAGTTACTGCATAAGGTGCAACGGATCTCTTAGGGCATTAAGACTTAATTCAGCCGTGGGACTCTGGTTGAGACTTGTGGAATGTTTTTCCATCTTGAGAGTGGAGAAACTCTGGTCCCATCATCTTCCTGTCATTGATGATGTTTCTCCCAAATATTCTAAATATGTTGGGACTCCTCTCTGACCTATCAAAAGCTTAGGTTTTTGGAAACTTTAGCCAGAAAAAGACTATCGGTAAGTTCTTCCATGCGAACCCTGTCCTGATGCAATGTGTTCAGGATAGCATGTTGGGGAATCACATGAATCGGGAAAAGTCAAAAGGAGGAAGCTACTAAGGGAGAAGAGAGGTTATCGCCCTGTCACCTTTAGATGAGCACTAACCTCACATATTTCGAGGTCTGGCAAGTGGAAAGAAGTAGGTTTTTCTTGCACTTCACAGGACGCATGTATTAAAGTAAATAGTGCTAGCTACTGAAACAGGTAACTCCCGAATCGCGATGACTAAACAGAATGAAAAGTTACTTCTTGCCCCCATCGCAAGCCAGTGGGGATGTGGGTGGGTGTAGGTCTCTGCTCCGTGAAGTCATTCAGGGCCCTAGGCCATGTCCTCCTGTCTCTGGAGGCCTTTCCAAGCTGCTGGCAGAAGAGGAGAGAGCAAGGATCACACATCAGAGGCTCTTGTGGGCCAGGCCTGGAAGAGACACAGAACAGCTGGTCCTTGTTCCGCTGGCCAGAACTCAGTTCTCCGGCTACAGCTACCTGCATGGAGGCTGGAAATGTCAGAAAAGAGGGAAAAAAGAACATGGGGTTGGTGGTAACCAAAGTTTGGATGTTTGGAGCCATAGGTTTTGGCTCGAAATGAGTTACTAGTTACTTGGGGGAATTAGCATGGTCCACAATGGGCAACCTCATGAAACAAGATCATCATTGGAGTGTTAGTTGGAGAACAAATTCCTGCCCCTTCTACTTCAGAGTTGTAAACTACAGTTCCCAAATAGCACAGCAATTCCCCCACCCTCCCTTCTTCCTCTTTCCTTGGGGGGCAAACTTCCTAGTTCACGTTACGGAGAAAAGAGAGGGTCAGGTAGCAGTATTTCTTCTGTGGAATGCCTTCTTCACTTTTGGCCTTTCTTTTCTACGAGAGCAAGCGGGACTCAAGAGTTCAAGTTCCGTTTTGCCCAGTGCGCAGCAAAAACGCTAAGACTTGCAGCAAAGAGAGAGCTTATTCACAACTCAACCGAGTGAGGAGACAGGAGAACAAATCTGAAGCCCACCTCCCCCTAAAAGCCACGGGCTGGGGGCATTTACGGGATGACCAATAAAGCAGCAGGGCGGTCAGAGGCGTGGGGAGCAGTGATTGGAAAAAGGTTGGGGACGTGGAGAAAGGTGATGGGAAAAGTGCAATAATTGTCCTTCCCTCAGGTGTAACTAGGCCAGGGGCCTCTGCACGTTCAAAAGGTCACAGAGCGGACACTCGTGCATGCCCAGTTGTGTGTGTGGGGGGATGGTCCTATCCAGTCTTAACTGGCTTAGCTTGAACTGGACACAGCTGACTCTAAGTTCCTAAAAAACAACCCAGGCAAACATCATGTCTGGGCCCCATGCGGTTTGGAGGACATGCACATCTCAAAACGACCTCGATTAGTGAAGGCAGGAGAAATGGATTTACCCCGTGGTTTCAGGTCACCCTGCTGGTCAGCAGACCGGATCTGAGGACGCCTCTCTGCAGGGTGCTCTGGGTGTGTGAAGGGTGAGCCTGCCCATTACTGGAACACATGCCTCTGGGGTGAGAAGTTATCATGAAGTCCTTTGTACCAACAGAGCAAAAGTAAAGATGAGCAGAAGTACTCTAACATTCTGGAATCCTACTATTTTGACACTGGAAGGGACCTTAGAGCCCGTGGGGTCTAATCCTGCTGTGCTCCCCGTGGGGAGGAACAGAGGGGTCAAGCCCTCTGTCCTCAGGGTTGCACAGCCCTTACTGGCAAAGCACAGTTAGCATCTGGGCCTTCTGACTCCTAGATCTGGGCTCCAGGCTGCCCCTCCCACCAATACAATATCAGGACTTCCCTGTCCTGATGACGTTATTCAAACTATCTTGTTCGGTTCCACTGATGCCACGACTTCCTTGGAACCTACATGGGAAGGAGACATGGCATCTGGTCCTGTTCTGCTCTTGGCTTTCTGTGACCTTGGGCATGTGGATGAGCTTAAGTTTCTCATCCATAGACTGAATGATTTGGATTCCATCGGCGGTGTTCAAATCACGTTTCACGCTGGGAGGGCCTGTATCTTCTGGAGCTTTCTTAGGAGCCATTTTGGAGAATAGGAATGAAGCTTAGCTATTTTATGTTATCAGTTTCTATCAATAGTTCACTTTTGTTCTGTGACTTAAAAATAGTTTGAAAACCACTGCGGGAGATGGTCTCTGAGTGTCTTGCTGTCTTTAAAGTTTTACATCTCTTTGAAATGTGCTTTATGCATTTCATCGTTAAGGCACTTCGTATAGGGGCTGCCTGATGAGATAAGACACAGAGCTGTGGAAGTTAAATAACAAACCAAACTGTGCTACTGCTTGTCTCAGTTGCAGATTCAAATGCTTCTGGGGTCAAGCAGGTCATATAGAAGGAGGAAGGAATATGTTATGGGTTGAATTATGTCCCGTGCCCCCCATCCCCAATTTATATGTTGAAGTCCCAGACCCCAGTATCTCAGAATGTGACTGTTTTTGGAAATAGGCTTTAAAAAGGAAACTGAGTTAATATGAGGGCATTAGGTTGGGACTAATCCAATGGGACTTGTGTCCTTATAAGAAGAGGACACAGGCACATATAGAGGGAAGACCATGTGAAGACACAGGGAGAAGATAGCCCCTCCAAGCCAAAGAGAGAGGCCTTAGAAGAAACCAACCCTGCTGACATTTTGATATTGGACTTCTAGCCTCCGGAACTGTGAAAAAACCAAATGGTGTTGTATAAGCCCCCCAGTCTGTGGTACTTTGTTATGGCAGCCCTAGTAGACTAATACAGAACGTGTGTGCTTGTGTGAGGATAGGTGTGTGTATGTGGGTAAAACTACAGGGAGTGGTAGAGACTGTAGCACGATTGAGTGAGTTCATCCTGGCTGAAAGGCGAAGATGCTCTTTAGCTCTAGCTGCTTGTTGCCATGTGGGAATATTAGCTCAGTGTTGCCAGATGTTCTGAATCTTTAAATGCAGCTAAATTTTTTTTTAATGTGAAATTTCCCAGTTTTTTGATAATACTTGGGCAAACAAAACATGTCTGTGGGCCAGATTTGACCTGTGGATTACCGGTTTTGACCAGTGACCCCATGTTTAAGGAAACAATTTAGAAGTGACCTCATAAGGCAGGGCATGACTAGAGAGTAAACATTAAGAGACAGAATACTGAATTAGGAGCCAGGACACCTGGCTGGCTGTTAGACCTTGAGCCAGACCTCAGTTCCCATTCTTGTCAGGTGAGGAGACTGAACTAGTCCCTGCCAGCAAAGGTGACTGGAGATTCTGTAAACATCAGGAATTATGGCCAAGATAATTACTCTCCACCTGGCTATTTCTAAGAATGAGTGCCTGATCTTCTAGAGTCACAAAGAAAGAGATTGAGTGTAATTAAGGATTTAAGTGCATAGGAGTGGAAATATCCCCATGTCTTAGAAAAAGCTGCTCAAACTGGGAAAAGAAAAGAAAACAAAAGAAAGCAGAAGGAATTGCTCCAAATGAATGTCATTCAAAATATTGGCCAAAGAGGGTAAGAACTTCACCCTTTCATTATAAAAATTATCGTGGTGCTTCTTTGCTTTGCACTGGAGTTGTCACTGCAAGGTTTTCTTGGCTCCTTTTTTTTTTTGTCAGCATTTCAAGGACAAAGTGTGGCAGACATAGACTAATAATAAGAATTATTATGTCTGTACTATGCGCCAGGGACTTTACATATACAGGCATTTCTTCTTGTAACACAGAATAACACTTCCCAGAAAATCTTGCCATCTGCAAACCTCCGTATTAAAAAATAATAGGATTTATGGGAAAAAATAGGGCCGAGATAGACCATTCAAATCGCGTGCAACTCTGATGAGCCCAAGCAGTCGTTGCTACCTGGGGAGGTCGCTTGGACCACCTTGACAGCACCTGGGTGGCTAGAAGCTGCCACAGGGATATTAAAATCCACAAAAGTAATAGAGCTGAGGAGCTGGTAATTGTTTCTTAGACCAGCGCTGGCAGGGGTAGAGATAGGGCAGAGGAAATGGAGCTACTGTCAAGGAGAGCACAGGCGGCAGGAAAACCTCGCACACACTGAGAGCTCAGAGGCTGGGGTGGGCTGATGGAGAAGATAGCCCTGGAGACGGGGGCTAGTCTTACATTTCCTGGAAAACAGCAAAAAAGTTCTTGCTGATGATGTAGCAGCCGAGCCCCTGACCTTTTCCTTTTCCATTCAAGGTCATGGTTCCACTTGTGCTATTCCACCTCCTCTTGCTTAGGAAAACCCACCTTCGATACGGTGAAAAGCAATGTGCAGTTTTCACAGTGCAATATCACACTTTAGTGTGCAGTTTTCACATTCTCTTGGCATCATTCCTCTGTAACCAATCACTGATGGGGTGATTCGTGCTACAGAAAGGCACACTGTAGCAGAACAGATGCACGATTTTAGTTCATTCTCACAACTCCAGGTATTGGAGCAGGGGTTCTCACATCAGTGGGCCTCGGAATCACCTGGAGGACTTGTTAAACCAGAGGGCTGGGTTTCATCCCCAGACTTTCTGATGTTGTAGTTCTGGGGTGGAGCCCAAGAATTTGCATTTCTAAGAAGTTCCCAGATGATATGGACGCTGCTGGCCCAGGACCACATCTGAGAACTACTGTACTAGTGGCAGTGGATGATGGGCCACATTTCGTGACTTGCCCGAGATTGCTGCAGGAATGGACCCAAGGCGGGTCTGAATCTTGAGCCTAATGAGGCTAGTATGCCAGAGAAATGGGTTTTGCTGATCTGTAAACACTTAGGAATGTGCTGGGGTTTGCTTCAGGTAATTACTTGTACCTAGTTAGCAGGCAGGCACGGAGCTCAGGCAGTCAGAGGGGATGGGCTTGTGGTCCGCAGCGATACATGGTAGGGACCTGGGGAGTCTCTGCCTCCACCTATGGGTATGCTGTGTGGTCTCCTGTTTTATAAGACATCTTTGTAAATTTTGGTATCATTGGCTATTTAAGAGTTTATACCTAGTGCGTATCTATTATAATCCTACCATCAGGCTCATGACCTTCCTGCCAAGGCAGCTGGTGGGCACACAGCCCCAGGATTTGGACCCAGACACTCTGAATCCAGTATCCGTGTCCTTTCCCATCAGGATGCACTGTCCCCTAAAGAGTTTCCTGAAGGAACCAAGCGGGGAGTCTACCTGTGACTTGCTTATGTTCGTGTTTAGAGTGGCTTGTTTCAGGGAGGTATGAGACAAGGGGTTCACGTTGTGGCTGAGGAGAAAGCCCCAGTATGACTATCAGACCCCTCAAAAACTGACTTGACTTGCTTTGTTTTAGGTATAAAATCTGTGCGACAAAGAAAAAACTGACTTTACTTGCTTTGTTTTAGGTATAAAATCTGTGCCACAAAGGCGATGTGGTATAATCCTAGAAGTGAGAATGTTGTCCATTTTCATCATAAAAAACTCCCAACTGCAGAAAAGTTGTAGTTCATTACTACTTTAGGGTTCTGAGGTTATAGACTGAATTAAGAATAGGAAAAATGTGTCGATTATTACTAAAGGCCTTTGAATATTCCAGGAGGCGTTCCCCCACCCTGAGAGCATGACATGACAGAACGAGCTTTGCAGTCGCCCAAAGTGTGATCTGAATCCAAGCTCTGTCACTTACGAATGTTGTGACATTGGGAAAGTTACTTGTCTAGTCAGAGCCTCTGCTTCCTCTTCCGTAAAGTGGTTTAATAATATTTACTTCACTAGGTTATCATGAGGATTAAATGGCTGACAGCAATGCAGATATGCTTCTGGTACCCACAGCGTCCTGAGGCACAGATAGCTAGTCTGTGTGCATTCATCCTTGAATTTGCTCCCAAAGAGCCAGAAACCAGGCAGCAGGGCCATCTCAAGAAGACAGAAGTGGAAGCCTGCTGGAGACTGGCTTGGTTGAGACTCCGGTTCAAAGTATCACGAGGCTGGCGGTTTTCCCTAACCGCTGACTAACATAGATACAAAGACAAAAAAAAAAAAAAAAAAAGGTAAAACTTACAACACTGGAAAATTACTAACCACCAAATTCCAGAATTATAAGGGAACTGACAATAAATACGAGGCAGATGGAGAGGACCAAGAATAACCAATGTAGCTTCCAGCTATGTCATCCCTCTACTGTGCCTCCATGATTTGGAGAGCCAATGCCTACGTCAAACAGGAAGCTTTCCAGTGCTGTGAAGGGAGCAGAGTGCCTCGCTTTCTGTTTTCTCCTCTCCTTCCTCCTACTACCACCTGTCCCTCTTTCCCCTTGTCCCCACTCAGGCTTCCATCTTGTTATATTTAGGTCAACACTCCAAATCTCAGAAGTGACTGGGAGGTAGTGGGGTGCTGGCAATGCCCTAAGACTTGTGAATGTGGAATATACGACCCCCCCAAATTATTCACACCCTTGAGTAATACCCTCCCCTTGAGTGCAAGCATTACCCGTGACTGGCTTCTAGCCAGTAGAGAATGGTGAAGGTGAAGGATGGCTGCCCTGTGGTTATATTACTGAGGGAGAGAGCCTCCCGCTGGCCTGGAGGATGGAAGCCGCCATGTTGTGAGAGGGCACAAGACGGGGGCTACATGCAAGGACCCCAGTGACGGCCAGCAAGAAAGTGGGGCCCTCAGCCCTACAGCTACAAGGAACTGAATTCTTGTGACAGCACTGTGAGCTTGGAAGAGGACCTCGAGATCCAGAAAGGAGCACATCCCACCGACACCTCAGACTTGTGAGACCCTGAGCAGGGGACCCAGTTAAACTGTGCTCTGACTCCTGACCTACAGAAATTGTGGGATAACACATGTGTGTTGTTTTATGTTGCTAAGCTTGTGGTTGTCTGTTGGGCTGAGTTACAGTCTCTATGAGGTGAGCGTTTTGTGGGGAGTAAATAAGAGCCCTGGGAGCAGAGCATGCTGGGGATTAGGATGCCTAAGTGGGTTCTCTGAAACCAGAAGCCAGATAGTGGGGGTCAGAGGGAAGTGCCACCTCAAGAAGACAGAAGTAGAGTCTGTGGGAAGAGGAAATTTGCCTGGGAGTTGCTGATATGCAAGTCTGTCCTGCAACTGTAAATTTGATAAGGAGATTCCAACACGGTACAGGCGACCCAACTTGTGGGCCAAAAAAATCAACTTTTCATAAGCTTGCCAGGAAATATCTGGGAACAATATAGAGAAATTTACAAAATCTTAAAGGGAGATTGAAAAGAAGTCTTCCCACTGAAAATATTAAATGTTTTCTATAGATTCAACTATAAATTATGTAATCCCAATAAAAATCTTAATTGACTTACTTGGAATTTGATGAAATCTAAATTATTGAGAAGGATGATCATTTCAGAATAGCTAATATGTTTTTTGAAAAGAACAGTGATGAAGGAGACTTTGTCTTATCAAAAAATAAAATACAGGGCTTCCCCGGTGGCTCAGTGGTTGAGAGTCCGCCTGCCGATGCAGGGGACGCGGGTTTGTGCCCCGGTCCGGGAAGATCCCACATGCCGCGGAGCGGCTGGGCCCGTGAGCTATGGCCGCTGAGCCTGCGCGTCCGGAGCCTGTGCTCCACAACGGGAGAGGCCACAACAGTGAGAGGCCCGCGTACCGCAAAAAAAAAAACCAAAAAAACAAACAAAAAAAAAAAACAGCTTAAAACTATAATAATTGTAATTGTATTAGTTCAGGAATAGGCAGGCAGATGATGGAATAGGAGAACAGACCCAAGGATACATATGTGCATTTGTTTTGTTTTTGTATATGATAAGGATTTCATTTCCAATCATTGGGGAAAGTCTGGATAGTTCATAAATGGTGTTAGGGAAAATGACCAACCAATTGGGGCAAACTGTTTATATCACTACCTCTTCCGTGCCTCACACAAAAATAAATTCTGATTAGCTTTACATTTAATTGTAAAAGATGAAAATTATAGATTAAATAAAATAGGGGTGAATAATTTTGGTGTTTTGGGGGTAGAAAAGGCATTTCCAAGCATGCTGCCAAAGCCAAGAGTCACAAAAGAAAGAATTGTTATGGTTGACGGTGCGAACAATGAGAACTCCTGTATGGTATCAACCCCCCCCCCTCCCCACACACAAAACAAAAACCCAAAACTTGAAAGGCAAACAGAGAAAAAACGTGTAACATAAATGCCAGGTATTTTTAAGTTTTGAGCTTTTCCTAATCAATTAGAAAAAGATAAACAACCAACTGAAAAAAACTGAGGCAAGACTAAAAAGAAGCAACCACAAAATACACCAGCCCTTGTGTTTGCTTTGCTCCATGTACCCTTTTTTTCCCAGAAATCATGATTGTTTTCAGGCTTCCAGGAGCAGCAGTGTTGGGGGTATGGCGCTACTGACCAGTGTCATGGTATTTTGGGGGAGATGTATGGTTGTAGTCATCTTTCTGTCAAGGGTCATATTCTTCCACGTTACCCAGGAATATCCAGCAAATGATTGGGCCTTCCTTTTATTAAAATCATCTCACTAAATGGAGATTTTATACCTGCCCATATTTTTACTCTAAAGAATGCATCAGTGACTAAAGCCCATTTTACTAAAAGAATTATTTTTCAAAATGGCTATGGCTTTATCTTTTTATGATTATGATTGGGAAAGCAATTCATGCTTTTCGTAAAAATATGTGCTGTCCAGAAAGATGTAAAGAAGATAGTAAAAATACCCTTATCTTGCCTTCCAAAGATAACCTCTATTTTCTCTGTGCGAGTGTGGGCACATCAATCCACATACATTCACAGGAGCATGTGTATATATTTTCGCAAAAATGAGATTATGCTTTTTTTCCAGTTCAACAATATATCATGAATATCTTTCTGTGTTAATAAATATAGATCTGCCTCGTCGTTTTAAATGGATGCCTATTCTTCTTCAAAATGAATGTGCTATAATTAATTTAGCCACTCTACGGCTGATAAATTTAGGATTTTTTTTTTTTAACCAGAATGAAGAGCTCTGTTATTGATTCCATACACATATTCTTGGCCATGGGCCTGGTCATTTCCTAAGAATAAGTTCCTAGAACAGAGATTTGTCCCAAGGGAAGAAAGAGACAGGAGGATGTGAGACAGTAACAAGGTGTAATATTTGGGAAGAGAATAGGTAGTGAGTTTATCACAGTCACTAGCACTTGAATCTGTGTCCAGCCTAGCCCTATGGACACATATCTGGGTTCCCGTGAGTGCGAAACTACATGCAGGACTGCTTCCAGAACCTTCTAACAGTGGGGGCAAAGACAGAGGGGAGAGGATAGAGCTACTCTCCCCTGCTGTGCTCCAGAACGATGTGTGGCTTTGTGGAATCTGAGCAGGGAGCAGGCCCAAAGGGACTGGACTTGTCCGTGTGCACACGTGAGAGCCCAGTGGGACCTCCGCAAACACAGAGCGGGGGCCAGGGGTGCAGGTGCCAGTGAGGTTTGAGTCATTACTCTCGAAAGCTCCTTTCTACAGCCAGTGGAGCTGAGACTTGGAGAGGCTCAGGTTATGCTATAATTACATCTGGGTAGAAGCCAGCTCTGTGTGCCCAATGCCTCAAACATCTGAAAGTGTCTTCTCTTTTTAAGCACATACAGAAGCCTTGCGCTGTCTGTCGTTTTACAGTCTAAGAACGGTACCTTGAGGCTTAATGTTTTCTACCTGCTGTGTACTCAGAGCCCAGGGAAGGCCTACTGGGTTCTCCTGACAGCCATTTGCCAACTCAGCTATACGTGATTTAAATTCTTTCACCCCTTTGTTTAAAATTGGATATGAGATCGGTTCTCTCAAATGAAGACTTTGAGTGACTGATAATTATACATAGATTATATCTTTTATCTTTATTCATACTTGTCAGCACAGTGCCTTTCCACAGTTCAAATAAGTGAGGAATTGAACGATAAAGAGCAACCAAAACTCCAAGTAGGGGAGTATGGCAGGCACTGTTCACCGTCACCCAATGCTCATCCCCCCTCCTGCTCACTCTTCTTCGCCAGTGAAAGAAGTCCAGTTTATTCAGGAGCTAGGTAGAGACCCATCGGTTCAGCTTCTTTCCAAAATATAAATCATGATTCATCAGAACCAGTTATGACACTGTCATCTTGCCTGGCCCCTGGTTGGTTGAAGGGTGGCATGTGACCCTGTGTTGGCTGGTGAGATGTAAGGGGACGTTTACTGAAATAAGCTAAGTTTCCAAAGAAAAGACAGCGTCTCCCCAGAAGAAGGTTTTCTCCTACCTATTCTGCCTCCCTATCGTGGGAGGTGATGCCTGGAAGTGACCGTGAAAGGATAAGGATGAGGATGCTAGGGGGATGGATCAGCAAAACGGAGAGTATGTGGGTTCCAGGGGACACTGTGAGCAACTGAACTCCTTAGCAATTGCTCACCCCCGTACTCAATGCAAAGTGAGAAAAATGAATTCCTATTTTTAAAGGTCCACTCTCAGGTGGGTTTTCTGTTACATCACCAAAAGCATTCTTAAGTGATACGTGGAATTGATAAAACAAGAATGACTTGACCATCCAAAAGCATGAAGTCTGGAGCCGGGTTGCCTGGGATCGAATCTAAGTTCTTCTGTGTACTAGTTTTGTACCTTTGGCTGGGCTAAGCCTCCTGTGCCTCAGTTTCTTTATCTGTAAGATAGTACCTATTACATAGATTGTGCAGTGTAGCTCAGAAGAAATACCAAGATGTCAGCTTGACTTCTTTATGGGGTCACAGCAGGACACAGGTGTCCAGAGTTGGAAAATTCTGTCTAGATTATTTTTAATAAAAGAATGCAAAATCTCTGCTAACACGTCACTTTAAGTAGACTTGGATGAGGAAGTGGTTTGTAAAATTTTTTCAGCCCTTCTCATATTTTTGATATCCAAATGTAAAATTGTTAGTTTCCAGGAGGGTCTAGAATAAATGTTGGGATTCTCCACTCTCATAAAACAAAAGAACAGAGTTATTCCACATGGAAGTCTTAGGCTTACTCAGCTCTAAGGAGTAGAGCCTTCCGTACTTCGTAACTACAGTTCAAGACAAGTTTCTAATACTTTATGTGGCCACCTTTTCTCTCAATATGTTATTCCTGCCTAAATTCCCACTTTTTTTCAGAAATTTGTGTAACTCTGATAGCGTTTGCATTTCTGCCTCTTTGATTCTTCTAGTATCTTTTAAAAAGATGAGTCGGCAAACAATTTATGTTAATGAGGTATCATGAGAAGTGCAAAGGAAGTAGAGACACCAGTCTTTGCTCACCTGTTGCTCATAGCGTTGTCCATCAGGTGTGCGGTCACCCGATGTTCTCCTTTTATAAGCGGGTTTATTAAGCAGGAGGCATTGGGCTTTCATATTGTGGGTGATACAAAAACTCAGAGGTTTTCCTCTGCTGTTTCTGATGAGCAGGTGGTTCCTTGAAGAGAACAAGGCAAAGGCCCATTTACATCTGGGCTCCTGAGTACATTTGGAATTGTCTCTCGTGGGGCATTCTGGCTTCTGGCTTAAAGTAGCCGTGTTTATCTACCAAGTTGCCCAATGGCTATGGAGTGTTAAATTAAGAGGTAAGTACAACGTTCTCTCTGCGGTTAGTTTCCTCCTTCTTGACTTAGAGGAGGAAGGTAGGTCTGGATTTTGGCATAGCTGAGAATATGGGAGCAACCACAGGCCAGCTCCTCCAGGCTGCGAATCACAGCTTGGGTGCCATTTGCCTCAGACGGCAACAAGGACACAGTAAGCCCCCATGTGGGACATGGCAGTGGATTAAGAACTCAGATTATGCTGAGGTTCTGACTGTGGGTTTCAATCTGAGACTTTGGCTGGAAGTAACAAAACATTCACGATATCATCTTTCTATTTAGATTCACGATTCCTTTCTGCCTTTTAATTCCATAATGATCCGATGATGAATAAGGAAACAGTCATTCCAGGGAGCCAACATCAGGTGTCCTGTCCTCTGGCAACAGAGACCCGAATATCTGCTGAATCAGGGAAGAAGAATTTAAATATAGTAAAATCACCTCAGTTTGAAATCCAGCGACTCAAAACCAGACATTTAGAGATAGAATCGTGGCATGTGGGAATCAGAAGGCAATTTAGTGATCCCTTTGGCCAGTTGTTCTCCAACTATTGGGTCCATCAGGATCACTTGGAGGGCTTGTGAAAACACAGATGAATGCTCCGAGTTTCTGATTCCGTAAGTCTGGGGTGGGGTTCAAGAATGTGCATTGCTACCAGGTTCCCAGGTGAGGGTGATGCTCCTACTCTGGGTACCACACCTTGAGAACCACCAATTTAGACAACGACCGTGCTTTACAATCAAGGAATTTGGAGTGGAGAAGTTGGTGTATTGTCCAAGGTGATTGGATGGACTGTCCAATTGAAAAAATGGAAGAGTTAAAACTAAATTCAGTTCTTTTGAGTTTAGGTTCATTGCTGTTCTTTCCATTGACCCTTTAAAGCCACAAATTAAGTGTTTTCACAATAATATGTATTTGCTTGGAAACAACAGGACATTAGAGCCTCCAACCCTTTGCTTTCCCACTAGGTGACTGTTGTGTTTAGGGAGTCTAAGTGTAACCTCTTATTTTCTCAGTTTCTGCAAAATGGGATGATAATAGTAATAACCCTATAGGACCCACCTCACAGAGGGGTTGTGAGGATTAAAATATAGCTTTATATAAAGTTCTTAGAATTGTGCCTTAGAAACTGCTATAATCACTATTATTTAAATATTATTTTCAATTAATTGAAAATATTTTCTATTACTAAAGTTTCACTCTATCTGGTCAAACTGGTTGGCACGAGGATAGTAAAGGTGACTAACAGAGAAAAATTTCAGGATGTGACTAATCCTAGAGCAGGTGATGTAAATAACTAGATTTTTAGATCTTCTCAATTATCTGCTCTATTCCTCTCTTTTTATATGGGGAACAGAGACGTCGTGGAGAAATGAAGTGACTTGTCTAAGCTTTTATAGCTAATTAGCAACATTGCCAGTCCTAGAACTCCATTTAATTAATAGCTTTCTTAGTCTATGCAGTATTTGTGAAAGTAGCATTATAGTGGCCATTTACAGATTTGTCTCTATTTCCTAATGTTGGGAATTTAGCTGAATTGTTTGGTTGACAATGGACAACCACTTCAGCATCATTTTTTTTTTTTTTTTTTTTTTTTTTTGCGGTACGCAGGGCTCTCACTGTTGTGGCCTCTCCCGTTGCGGAGCACAGGTTCCGGATGCACAGGCTCAGCGGCCAGGGCTCACGGGCCCAGCCGCTCCACGGCGTGTGGGTTCTTCCCGGACCAGGGCACGAACCCGTGTCCCCTGCATAGGCAGGCGGACTCTCAACCACTGCGCCACCAGGGAAGCCCCTCAGCATCATTTTTTATTTGCTCTGAATGCCTTTTTCATGAGCCCCCTCTTTTGTAATCATTGTGATTCCGCATAGGGTAAAACAAGATGTCTTTATTTGTGTTAAGTTCTAAAAATACTCAGAAGAGGATTTGAACATATTCCCGTTACTCCACACTTTCTCCCCTGGAGTCTTCTATATCTTGAGATGAGTAAACGCCATGGAAAGCCCATTATTATTCAGTATAAAAATAGGCACACAGTTAAAGTATCTGAATTCCAATTTGGACAGCAAAAGGTTAATAGTGCCTAGAAAAGAATTCCAGCAGCCCACAAATCTAAGCATAATTATGTATGAACATGAGGCTTTTATTGCTGTCAAAATTAATCACTTTTCAACTTCCAGCTGTTAAAACCCTTCTGGCAGCTCTCCAAGCAATTCCCCTACAGTTACTTTTCCTTCAATTAAATTCTGGTGCAGTTCACAGGCTCTTATTACATAAGCAGCAAGTTAAAAACGGACTTCTTGGGGTTTTCTTCTTCTTCTTTGGTCTTTGCTTGAAACTAGAAAATGACAGATTGTGAAGTTTGTTTCTCTCACTCTTTTCAGCTCAACTTTTACTTAAACTTCAAGCCTAAAGAACAGTCAACATGGGATTAAAGTCTTCATGTTGATTGTAAAGCACTTTATGTGTGTGTAGTGATTTGTAATAACTTTTATTAGCCATTTCTCTCAGTTGTCTTCTGAGGTAATTGAATGTGGTTATGTTTGCTCTCTACAATCCCACCCACTTTTCTCCCCCAGAAACTTTGCAGGAAATGCAGTTTACAGATCTGCACTGGGTTTAGTCCCTATGTTATGCTAGCGCTTAATTCTAGGATGGAAGTTATCCTCGCTGCTCCTTTAACTGAGTGTACAGGTCTGTCGTGGTGGGAATACTCTTGGGAAGAGAAGCCCTCTGAGGGGTCTGAAGGTGCCCAGTTTTCGGGAAGCTCCTGTGGTGGACTGCACCCCGAATTCCAGAAGCCACTGCAGAGAGGCTGGTTGAGCTGTGAAGACCAGAGCTCCATGGCAAACTATGGCCACTGAGTTGCATATGACTCAAGGGGTTCAGAAATGGGCCTAGTACAGTATTTATTTTGATTCTTGAGTGGAAATGAGTCCACATCTTTGCATTCGCTTAGCCCAGAACCGAGTGCTTGCACACGGATGATGTGTTGGAAGTGTTGTCTTTTCACTCCTCATTCCTGCGATTCCCAAAGACTGGTCCTTGTATCCTTTCTTGAGCTCTACAGGGACGAACGAGGGCTAAAGCTTTGCTCGACAGGGATTGGGAGTCCTGTCCCTCTTACCCTCTTACCGTCCCTCTATATCAGGGCACAGGCTCTTCTACATTTGAGTTAATTTAGCCAGTTTCATTTCCCTGGTTTGTCTCTCCCAATCCCCTCTGATGGTGCCCCTTTGAGCTGTGTGGTGGAGAGCACCTTCCCTGGCCACTCCTGCAGATCTCTGCACCTTCCTGCCAGCTCCTGCTTCACGATGTTACTGCGTGGTAGAATGGTGTAATGCACAGATGTCTCTAGCTTTCGGTCTCTGTCATTTCTGCCATCAGCCTCTAATTTCATGCAAAATTAACATATTTCCAGACGCCGATTCCACCCTGAGCCTTTCTACCTGATAGTAACAGCTGGTGTGAGATCTGAAACTGGGCAAGGAGAATGAAGGTGTCTTTGTGGCAGAGATGAAAGAGTATAGAGGGACTGCATGTCAAAGAAAAAGAATGCAGCAAGCAACTTGTAATGCCTGTGCCTTTTAGCGTGGACCTGCGGTTCTGTGCTACCCAATATTTATGGGAAGAGAGACGTTAGACATAGGAGGCATCTGCCCTCATCATCCACACTCCAGAGTGGCTTGTCACTGAAAACTTTGGGCTTTGAAGACCTGAGCCAGTCATGGCTTAAGATATCGAGCAAGATTCCTTGTCCAAACAGAAGCCTTGCTGGGCAGTGGATTGGGGAGTCATGGGTGTGTGTTTACTGGAGCACATTGGTTAACGATGGCCTGCTGGTCAAGCCATATCCGTGCTCACCCAGCCCAGGGAAACGGCTCAAGGCTTGAGCACCTCGGCAGGAATATGGAGAAGGGACAGATTCACCAAGAAGTCATCAGCGTCTCTGTCTCTTTACCGCAGTTTGCACTGCAGGGAAGAATCTGCGCCAACCCTTCCCTCTCTCCTTTGTAAATTAGCAGATTGGTTTGCTCTAGTGTGACTGAATTGATTCACTCCAGGCAGGGTAATTTGGACAAATCTTTCTAAGCCTGACTTGATGCCCTAGAGAGGACCGAGTCGATTAAGACCTGCTCTGACCCTGACAACCAGTGGCCAAGACTCTTCCACTGGGAAGCTGCCGTAACATCCGAGAGACAAGACGGAGGTCACGGCGAGAGGGCCAAGGACAGGAAGGACTGCTCGTGAAGTCTTGCCCTTCTGTTCAGTATTTAATATACTTTCTCTTTATGGGGTGTTTCTTAAAAACTGCCACATGCGTAGTTTTTGTTAATTGGCTTATATAGGATATGCACGGATATTATCATCCAATGTAAATACCTTGCAAGAATTTTATGTGCTTGTTTCCTTAGTTTCATAGACTCTGTGATTCTAACACTAAACATCTCACTAAATTCTACCGAGTGGTAATTAAAGACAAATATATGTGCCATCAACAAGTTGGGGAGAAGTTCTGTTTGGAGTTAGAGTCACTTTGCAGTTGGCAAAATATAGTTCCACTAATTTATATCGCCTTATTCCATCTGCTTTCTTGTTTAAAATGTCCTGGATTCCCTCAGAATCTGTGTATGCAATATTTTCCATTTACAAAATTTTCCTGCATAATCCATTTTCTTTTTCGGAGAGCTCTTGAAAAACGATACTGGTTAGTTTCAAATGTGCAGCGCTTTTGTGTGGTATGATTCCTGATCTTACAAATGGGTGATGAAGCCTAAAGAGATAACTGAGGAGGAGTTTTTAGAGCTACGATGGGTGTGCCAGGGACTCAGTGCAAATTATGCCAACAAATGGATAGCTCCGGGCAGCTGGTCTTTGTGGGGGCTGAGCCTGCGCATTTGTAAGCAAGTTTGATTATCTGAGGCCTCCAGTTCCTGCCACCACTCTCTGGTTGTGCTAAAAGGCATGCTGCCTACATGCCTTCATAGAACTGCTTATGTTTTTCGGAGCCATGGGGTCACAAATGTTTAGAAAGTTTTTCTTCGCTCAATTATGGAAGGAGAGTAGAGATGAGTGAAAATGTTGAAGAGAACGGGGAAAGAGTACGGCATTAAACAACAACAGCTATGTTTGATGCCTTGACATGGCCTCACAGTGTAGTTACAGAGACTCTATGATTCTGGGTGTGGGGGGGGGCTGGGGGTGAGAGGGCGGTAGCTGCCTACCAGGACCTGGCACTTCTGCTATTTATTTGCCGGCAGTTATAGGCACCCATTTCTGGTCACAGGATTGGGGAAGAAAGGTGGAGATGGAAATGTCAGAGTGAAGAGACTCATCAGTCCCAGTCACATTGCCTGAGTTTTCAAGTGATAAAGAGGATGGTTTTGAAGACAGATTGGTAGGCTCTTTTCTTGGCAATAGGCATAGTTTGGAAGACAAATGATTTGAAGCTGTTTTCTTTGTCTGGAAACATTAACGAGGATTATCTTTATTCCTCTTTGAGCACATGACCCCATTATTTTGTTTAGTTTTTAGCCTGCCTTCCATTAAATGATAATAACACCTTACATTTGAATTCGACTTTGTAGTTTCCACATAATTGTCTTACTGTTATCTCATTCCCTACTCGAATATCCCTGTAAACAAGACTTAATTGGAACCGGAAGGGTAGGGATGTTTATTTTATTGATTGTGGACATGTACTTTGAGAGAAAAGTCCAGGGTCATAAGGCGTGTTGGTGGCAAAGTGGGGACCAGAGCCAAAGTCTCCTGCCTCCTGATACCGTGCTTATCCTTCCTGAGAAGGCAGTGTGTCATGAAGCTCATGACCTGTTGGCATCCTTCATGAAGATGGCCCCATCTGTGGTCCAAGTGGGCAGTGCACTGAGCTTGCCTTGGTAGACACCGGCAGGTTGTTTTTCAGTTTGTGGCTGAAATCGCGTTTGTCCCGGTAGGTTATTCCTATCTTACTTGTTGGATTTTCTGGATAATCCACAGTCTTTGCTTAAAAGGAGCCTGCACAGTCCTCTTTCTGGAGCCTCGCCAGTCTGCCAGTGGCACTCAGGTTCCAGAGGTGCCTGGCTGCTCTGAATTGCTTGAAGCTGTGCTTCCAGGCACCTGGCAAGTGCGCCCGTGGCTTCGCAGCATCTGTCCTGATTCACGCTCCTCACAAAAGCTGTACAGTTACCACTGGCCTCTCCTCCATGTCAGCTCAGCTCAACAGCCGGGGAGGTGTTCAGAGATGGACCATCCCCCCTCAACTGGTAGCTTGGCTTCATTCCAGGAACTTTGGTGTTGCTGTCTTGTTGGCTAACATTCTGAAAGCTTTAGAGTTGAGGCTGGTTGAACTGGTCAAGGGTGACCATGGAACATCTCAGTTTTGCTCACCTGTAAAAGTAGTTTCTCTGCTTTTGACTGTCTGAAGGAGCTTGGAGCTGGATCGGTGGTACAACTACCCAAAGGATGTGCTGGCTTTCTTGAAGGTGCCAAGAGTTGAAGATACCATTATTTGCGTACTTTATTCTTCTCTCCTTCCCAATTGCCAGAGCTTACCAAGTATGCCCAAGACTGTATACTTGAAATTTAAGTCGATTGCTCATTCATTGACATACAAGTTTCTCTAGAAAGAGCTCATCCTCTTGGGTTTTATTGGGTCAGCCAAAAAGTTCGTTTGGGTTTTTCTGTAACATCTTATGGAAAAACTCAAACGAACTTTCTGGCCAACCCAATAGAAACGTGACCTGGTTCTCTGCTTAGGTAGAAGATCGCTTTGTTCCCTCTGTGTACTTCCCAAGCTTCAGGCAAAATTTCTAATCTGGGGTGGTTTGCTTTAAGTCTGTTCAATCTCCATTTCAGAGGCTTTTTCTCTACACCCTCCCCTCACCCCTCCAGGCCCCGTATCTCCCCGTGGCTCACTGTTCTTTGCTGTACAGCGCCAGCTTGGCCTGCCTTTGAGAGCATCTCTGGGTCATTCCTGGACTCATTTCCTCTCAAAATTCACCTGACCCATGAGGGCACACAGCATAAAAAGAATTTCTGCCTTGGGAGAGATTACAGTCCGATTGTAGGAAAACAAGCTCTACTGATAACTAATAGATTGCTGTCTCACTTCTAGAATGAAACACTTATGCATTCTCATAGGGAATTTAGGAATATGATGGTCTTAGCCCAGTGGTACTTTTGAAAGGCCAATGGGGAGGTATTCAGAAGAGGCAGGGACATTTAAAATCACATCAGCTACCTTTTCACCTCTTCTCTCTCACCCTTTTCCAACTGATGACCCTCTAATCATCACAGACAATAAAACTGCAGGGAATCAGCTTGGGGGTGGGCTTGTCTGCTGCTGGGGAAGTTCTGCTGGCGTTTCTGCAGCTCAGTCTAAATTACTTACGTTGAGCCCAGAGCACAGCGGAAGTGACATACAGACTGTCGGAGCAGAGCTCCTGCCAGGCAGAGGCGGGATACATCAAGATGCTTAAAAGCAGAAATCTTCCCATGTCTGTAACATTTCCAGCTGGAAAACAGATCAGAGCTACACATTCCAGCTATGCTTAGGAAGCACTGAAATATCCAAGTACTAATCATCTAGGTATGCTAACTGCAGCTCAAAATAAATCTGGGGTTGCTAGTGCCATATGCCTTGTAGGCTTCCAATTAACTGTACTCGCTCCTCTCTTTTTCTCCAAGGGCCAATTACTGGGGAAACATGGCAGTTCTACCCCCATCTCCATCTCCAGCCATTCAGAGAAATGTTGTTACACACCAGAATGCCTGACCATTACAATAGGCCATTAAACCATTCAAACGTGGGCATTGGAAGAATTTAGCCCTTGAAACATGGATTAAAGACTTAAGGTTTATGAATGTAGAATTTTAGTTAGTGCCAAGAGTTAGAAGAGACCCTAGAGAGGGATGGCCACACATTCCAGTTTAACTAGGATGCCCTTGTCCCAGTGTAATTATTAACATTGCCTCTTTTCTCTCAAAAGTGCTCAGTTTGGGGGCTTCCCTGGTGGCGCAGTGGTTGAGAGTCCTCCTGCCGATGCAGGGGATACAGGTTCCTGCCCCGGTCCGGGAAGGTCCCACATGCCGCGGAGCGGCTGGGCCCGTGAGCCATGGCCACTGAGCCTGCGCGTCCGGAGCCTGTGCTCTGCAACGGGAGAGGCCACAACAGTGAGAGGCCCGTGTACCGCAAAAAAAAAAAAAGTGCTCAGTTTGGAGAAGTTTTATGGTTATTTTTGCCTTAAGGACTATGCAGTTCATGTTTCAGTTTGGTTCAGATTTAATGCAGAAATTACTTTTTCTCCTTCTTCCAAACAAGTGATGTGTTTGCTCTCCATATTACTGGTGCTGAGGAGCTCACTACTTTGCAAGGAACCTCTTATTGTTAAGGAATTCTTGGTTCTGCACCAAAATCTTCCTTCCCCTAACCTTCACCCTTTGATTCTAGTTCCTTCCTCTGCAACAATACAGGACAAGCTTCTTCTCTCTTCCACAAAATATTTTCCATGTTGGTTGATTTGTGGTATATTTTTCAAGGACCTACTCATGTTTACCTAGATTACTTTTTTCAACGTTTAAAATTCCAGGGAGCCTGTTGTGATTTGGGGCTGCTACATCTTAAAGACTAAAGCAAGAATTTTGCTAGGCTCTGCCACTAAACCCCTAGGCAGAAAGCATACACATTTGTTTGGCGATTGTGGATAAAAGAGAACGCAGGGGTTACTAATAAAGTAACAATGCCGCCATCCTGCAGTGGCAGTTTTTTTTAATAACTTATTTATTATGCTGTGAATGCAGTTGAACGACTGATAACATCTCTACAACTTTACAGGCAGGAAACAAGCGTACCATGAAGAAACAAGGCTCTCTTTAAAGACTATTTGAAGCTAATGGCAGAAGTAGGATTCACATGCCTTGTTTTAATTTTTAAATTTTTTCCACTCTTTTAGATTATTTATTTATTTAACATCTCTATTGGAGTATAACATGCCTTGTTTTTAAAATGACTTTTTTTAATGATTATAAAATAATACAGGATGATTGCTGGATATTTAGAACATCTCAAAAAATAAAGAAGTCCCACCTGTACCCACCATCAGAGATAATATACCCATTACTATTTTTGGTGTATGTTCTTTCATTCCTTTTTCTATGTGTACATACTTGGTAAATACCTAATTTAATGAAATGAGGATCAGAGTGATATAGTTTTCTCTACTGCTTTTATATTAATATTATATAATAATCACTCTCCTGCATCATAAATGAGCTTTAAAACCTGGTGCACTTAGTACTTTTCTAAAGAGTCTTCTATTGTTAGACATTTAGCTTGTTTTTAACTGTTTCAACAATGGTGTAGGACACCTCCGTAAATCCTTGTCAACTTCACTGATTAGTCCCTTAGAATAGACTCCTATAAATGGAGATTCTGCTTAAAGAATTACATTTGTCTGTATGGACTGCCATAACGAAATACCATAGACTGGGTGGCTTAAACAACAGAAATTAATTTTCTCACAGTTCTGAAGGCTGGGAGTCCCAGATCAAGGTGCTGGCTGATTCCATTCCTGGTAAGAGCCCTCTTCCTGGCTTGTGGATGGACACCATCTCTCTGTGTCCTCACATGGCAGAGAGAGCTCTCGTGTCTCTTCCTCTTCCTATAAGGGTGCCAGCCCTATTGGATTAGGTCACCCTTATGACTTCATTTAACCTTTGACACCTCCCCATGGGCCCCAGCTCCAAATGCAGTCACATTGAGGGGTTAGGGTTTCGACATATGAATTTTGAGAGGGACACAAATATTCAGTCCATAGCCAGAATACAAATCCTTTTCATCCTCTTGATCTATACATTTCAACCAATTGAGGTTGAACCAATTTAGAGCTCCACCAGCAAGGTGGGAAGAGCTTCTTTTAAGCATATTCTCTCAACATAGAGCATTATCATTAAAGAAAGAAAAAAACTGTAGCTAACCTGTTATTAGAAAAGTTGTTGTTCATTGTTTGAATTTGAGTTTCTTTGATTCCTAATAAGGTGAATATTTTTCGTACGCTTCTATGTTATTCGTAGTTCTTATTTCATGAATTAACTCTTCAAGCTTGCAGTTATTTATTTATTTAACTTCGCTTATCAGTTTGTCAGGACTATTTATAGAGAAATAATAAATGACAACCGATGCTACCTAATGTTTACTATGTACCAGTATTGAAGCCAAGCACGTTACATATAGCATCTCCTTTACTGGTCATCAGAATTCTCCGCCTATTGCTTTAAACCCCCATTTCAGAGACAAGAACCCTGAGACACAGAGAAATTAAGCAGATTTCCTCTGTGAGATGTTTACAGCTACGGCTTCCAAACTATATCCATGCTCATTGCTCTGGTCCCACTGTGTTTTGGTTCTGTCTTTGGTAACACCTATTATTGGTGCATTGAATTTCCTTTCTTTGTCCTCTGCATATATCACCTATTCTTTTGCCTTAGAAAATGAACAAATTTTTTGACCTCCGCCTCGTTTTCCCCCTATTCCGGGAGAGCTTTTCAAATCTTTGTTACTGATTTGATTTCCCACCGTCTATTTTACTGTCTTCAGTGATGACTTTAGTCCTCTTATTGTAATGTCAGCCTCCTTGCCTCACCCAGCTCCCCTCCCATCTGGCTCATGCATTCCATCGTCTTGTCTTTTCATCTCACCATGCTCCTTCAGTTCAGCTTTTTGGCTTTCTGCTTCTGTCTCAGAGAGGCCACATATTCTTAGGTCCTATTGAAGATACAAAAACATTTCATAGTATTTTCTCTTTTTTTTTCAGTTGTAGATTATTTTCAAAGGTCTGTTCATCTTCTTGATCTTTAAGATATTGTTCCCTTTCTCTGGAGCTTTGGCACTTTTTTCATAGACCTCCTATTTAGTTTATTGTTTATTAATCTTTAGATTAGACAGGTTCCCCCGGATTTGAGGTTTGTCAACAGACAACAGATTTTGTGGTTCCGTTGTATAGAAATGGGATCCTCTCATCCCCCTGCTTGATTCTCTGACGCTTTGAAACTGAGGATGTTCGTGCAGATGAACGACTCCAGCAAGCCCTGCTGTTAGATTTCTTACAGTTTTTTCTCTTGCTAACATGGCTTCAGTGTGTGGGCTGCATCCTGGAGGATGCAAAGCACCATGATAGACCCCTTCAACTCCCTGCTTATTGTTTTCAGTCCATAGATGTGATAGAAAATTTGGGTCGGATGGGATTAGTCAGAGAGGACAAGATGGGGAACAGACGATTGGCGTGTCACGCTGGCACCTTAAAAGAAACACTCACATAACAGAGTGACAGTTAACCAGTTTTCTTTGGGCAATCACCCTGGGCCTTTGAGGAAGGGCAGACAGTGGGGAAGTACCAGGGCCCACCTGGCTTTCTTTGCCATGTGTGGGCTTCACTGCTTCAGGACAGCAAGGACAGCCTGGCCACTCACTGTTTCTCTGAATCAACCTTCAGCCATCCTGGAGTCACTTGAAATTCTTTCCACATTTTGACAATTCTGTTTTCATTTTTGTGCTATTTTTGAGTTTCATTCTTGAAAGTGTGTAGTCTTCTGTACGTCTAGCAGGAAATTAGTGGAGGCAGGGACTGCTAGCCAGGTATCATTTTTAACTGCAAGCTCTTTACCTTGTAATTTTTTTTGCTCAGCATCTCCTGCCTGAATGTATGTTGAGGGCACTCAGCCTCAGAATCATTCCTGACACCTCATTCTCCCACTTATCGATGGCCTGGTCTATTTACCACGTTTCTCGCCTGTATAGACATCCGTCCATCCCCACCCCTTCCACCACAGTGCAGATCTTCACTGTTTGCCGTAGGGTCCTGTGGTTGCAGCTGCCCAGGCTCCCAGCTATCAGCCTCTTTTCTTTTCCATATTCGTATTACTGTTAAATACACTTTACTTAAAGACAGCCTGGGAGGGTTTCCTGGTTCCCCAAAGCTCCGCAGTGGCTTCTTTTTGTGATACTGATAACTTCCAGATTTAGATATTCTATGTCTTACGTGACCCGTGCCCAGTCCTAATGCCTTTACTCTACTGCACAAATTTGCTCTTCCTAGACTGGATGGTCCACCGTTTCCAAATGCGTCTACATTGCTTGCCTCTTCCCCTTTACTTATGCCGTCTCTTCTTCTGGGATCCTGATTATTATTATAATTTTTCTGCAATCTTACTCATCTTGTAGAACTTTATTAAAACGCAATCTTCTCTTTGAGGCTGGGATGCAGTCTCTTCTTTAGCTGGGCCCTGACATTTAGATCATCTAACGAATATATTCTGCTACGTGTTGGAGTTTGTACGTGCCTCTGTGTGTCTGTACTACCTGCTCTCTCCTTTTCTGGATTGTTAAGTTATTCTATCTTGCTAAGCCATAGTTCCCTGAAGAATAGAATGAGTATGATCTTAGTGCTGAACTCATACATTTGTGGTATTGTTAAGTAAGGGAATGCATCTAGAGGACTAAGCACAGAGCTTGCTGTACCATGAGGGCACAATAAACACTGGTGGAATAAATGAACAAACGATTCTTCTGCTTTCCCACCTTGACCCCATATGATTTCAAACGTAAGACATTTTCCTATCCTAAACTCTGCTAAATTGCAAGGCTCCCAGTCCCAGCTGCATTCTCCATTTTTCTTGAGCACTGTCAGAAGGTTAGGGGCAAGGAGGGAATGATCAAATGGAACGACCATTAGTGAAAACCACAGGCAGTGAACAGCTGGATAATGTGAAGAGACGAGTTCCGCTGGATCTCCAGAAATGCATCAATCATAGGACGGCGGCAGTTTTGGGGGAAAGTTCAGAGATGCTTGAAAAGAAGCCAGAGTGCAGAATAAACCGATCCTTAGAGTTGGGTTTTCAAAACGAGTCTCCATCATGCCCGACACCCTTTGGAGAGATGGCAAATTTAAGCGTAAACAGACTTCTTGGTTTTACTGTGATCCTTAGGAGACTGGAGAGTTTTGTTTTGTTTTGTTTGAACAGCTTGATAATAGAAATTGCCTCAGGGATGGGGCCTGCCATTGCTTTAGCCGTGCAATACTGTTCTCCCTAAGGGACTGTGTAGCAGGCTCCCAAAGTGAATATTGCAAAAGCCACTAATAATGGTCCTTCTCAGGTAACATTTTCTGGTATAAAATATCTTGGTTTAATATCGTCTAAATACATTGAAGTGTAATGCGGTCAACATGACAACGTTCTGACATACAATACTATTTTTCTTGTTGTTGAATTTTTGAATTTTATTTAATTTATTTTTTTATACAGCAGGTTCTTATTAGTCATCCATTTTATACATATTAGTGTATACATGTCAATCCCAATCTCCCAATTCATCCCACCATCTCCCTCTCCCCCCGCCACTTTCCCCCCTTGGTGTCCATACGTTTGTTCTCTATATCTGTGTCTCTATTTCTGCCCTGCAAACCGGTTTATCTGTACCATTTTTCTAGGTTCCACATATATGCATTAATATACGATATTTGTTTTTCTCTTTCTGACTTACTTCTCTCTGTATGACAGTCTCTAGATTCATCCATGTCTCTACAAATGACCCAATTTCATTCCTTTTTATGGCTGAGTAACATTCCATTCTATCTATATGTACCACATCTTCTTTATCCATTCATCTTTCGATGGACACTTAGGTTGCTTCCATGTCCTGGCTATTGTAAGTAGTGCTGTAATGAACATTGGGGTGCATGTGTCTTTTTGAGTTATGGTTTTCTCAGGTTATATGCCCAGTAGTGGGATTGCTGGGTCGTACGGTAATTCTATTTTTAGTTTTTTAAGGAACCTCCATACTGTTCTCCATAGTGGCTGTATCAATTTACATTCCCACCAACAGTGCAAGAGGGTTCCCTTTTCTCCACACCCTCTCCAGCATTTGTTGTTTATAGATTTTCTGATGACTGACATACAATACTATTGTCTTTACTTCTGTCTTGGTTCCTGTGGTGTCAGAGGTCCAAAGTGAGTCAAGATGATAAATCCTTAGTTAAGGCAGCAGAGGAGCCACCATGGTACTGCACAGGATTTAGAGTCTCTTGTTCTCAGGAAAGAAGGCGTGGGTAATGTAAAGCATAAAGCAATGTAAAGAACCCTAGACGAAGAGTCGGGATTCAGCCCTAATACTTCAGGAGGGTGAAGCCAATGGGACCTGGGGCCAGTATTTAACCACTGTGGGCCTTATCCATTAATTAAAAGGCATTGGGCCACAGGGTCCTTAAGGGACCTTCCAAATATGGACTTTTCAATTCGAAGATTTCTCATGGTGGGAGAGGAGTATGTCATGATGGTTAGGTTTCTGGTGTCAACAGGTTTGGTTTTGAATCTTGATGAAGTCCCTTTATAGCTGAAATCCCAGACCATTACACCAATCCTTATTCACTCTGGGCCTCAGTTTCCTGACCTGTAAGGTGGGGATAGTAATACTACTACTTGTATCAGTTTGCATATGCAGCCGCTCAACTGACTTATTAGGGACAAAGGCTCTTTTGACAACTTCAGCAGCTTCATTTTTCATCTTCATATTTGTTGCCTCATCTTGCAAGACTGCTATGGTTTTTCCAGATATTGTCCTCATTCACAGTAGGAAGAGGGAGTGGAAATGAGAGGTGATAGCAGGATAAAAAAAGGAAAAGGTGCATAGGGCAAAGGCCCATGTTTCAGGGCTGTATCTTCCTTTTCTCCAAAAAGGAAAAACTTTCACCAAAGCTCCCAGATGATTTCTTCTTGTATTTCATTGGCCGGAACAGGGCTACAAGGCCCCCCATCTGTGAGGGAAGTTGGCAGATTAGTTTTCAGCTTTTGTGGTAGTGGTGAAAGGAGAACGGGTTGGGATTCTTTGGGGCCAGCCAGCAAACAGGTGTGCCACACCGCCCCACAGTGATGTCAGGATGTCACCAGTGGTTGAGTGCCTAGTGCACAGCCTGACCCAGAGCAAGGACTCGATAATTGTCAGCTATTATTCTCCAAGAACCGATTCTTCTTCCCTTTGCACTGATTCAACCTCACCCCAGTGATTTTCAACCGTGTAGTACGTGAACCTGAACCATTGATATTCAGTATTAGGAAGTTACTGGTCTTCTTTCCCTTAGAGAAACACATTCCTTTCCCGTGCATGCTCTGCTCACGCCACCTTCAGTGTGTGGTTCAGGAGCTGTCGCGTCGTGCATCTGTGGAAGGAAAGCTGAGTCGCAGGGTAGGCTGAGATTGTCCTGGACAAGGTGTTAGGTTTGCCCATGACCCCCTCTGACTCTGACAAAGCCACAGGGAATTCCTCAGGTGTGGGTTGCCACGCTTTGCCCATGCCCCTTCTACCCTGGCTTTAGCAGTTTGGACCTGGTGCCTGACTCAGAGGTAGCCAGCGGGAGGCTGCAGTGAGATTTCTGCCCAATAAGAATGCTCCATACAGGGTGGAAATTAGCTGACCCAATCAGCTCCTCTGTCTAAGAGTCACTCTTTGAATGGGAGATCCTAGAGCTGTCCAGAAGCCAAGGGGCACACAGAGAGGGGACAAGTAAGCAGATGCCATGAGGAACAGAAGCGGAGGAGGCAGAAGCCATGAGATAATGGTCGAGATATGATGGGAGCAGCAGCCCGTGCTGTGAGGGGCGGGGAGACCAGCTCCTGGGGCTGCTGCTTTGCCTGAGGTTGCTGGAGCTCCCCTGGATCCTGGGGCATGTCCCCATTGTCCTCTACCTGGGCTATTGCCTCCCTTGCTCCCCACGTGTCCCATTTTGGGCTGACTTGCAATGGTGTCCCATCCCGGCAGCTGCAGAGCCTGACTCACGAGGAATTCAACTAACTGAGGCATGACAGTGTGCTACTCTGTCCCTTATGGAGTAAAGAGGGTGACTGATGCGCAGGCCTGCGTATCCTCCTCCCACACCTCCCACGGTTGCCCGTCAGGGAGCAGCCACTCTGGCGGGGAGAAAGCTGTCCGAGGACGGGCTGAGATTCTGTCGTGTGCAGGTTCAGTGGCTCATCAGCCTGGACACCAGGGCCCCCTGGCCCCCTGTTGGCTGACGGGGAGTCTCTTCAGAAAGGGATTCAGGGGAGCCCGCTTGGCCACCAGAAGCTGGCTGCATTTACATAATCCTCCCTAGGCGTTGCTTGTGTCATTTGATTATTTGATTGACTTTACATTGTGCGATGCTGGAAGAGGTGAAGAGACAACAGGTTTTCGGCTGTACCCTCTGGCCTGTTCTGTCTTGTTGGCTTTAAGGATTTCATGAAGTTTTGTGTTGCTGCCAACTGTCTTCCCGGGTGTTTTGCACAAGCAGCGTCCTGCTTCCCATGAGCTTGTCTTCCGTAGGAAGTGGGGCAGGGTAACCCTTCAGTCACCTGCACGTGGGTGGGGTGTCCAGGGCCCCTCCAGGTCAGAGAATTTGTAGTGCTGGTGCCTAAATTCTCTGCCTTCTCCCCTTCTTCCCAGGAGAAATGGCTGTATTGGTTTGATTGGAACAATCTCATTATGTCTGGCGGCTCTGACACAAGTGAACCCGGAAATCGGCTTCTCTGACATCTTGGCTCGGCCGATTTTCTAGTATGGAGCTGTGAAGCCACATTTCATCTCCATTTCCAGGCATGTGTCTTCTTTATTTATTAACTCGAAGCTTCTGCCATTTCTTACGGAGCTCTGTTATTTATTGTTGTCACATTTCCCTCCCCACCTCCCTTTCCTTTCAGGCTTTCACCAAACTCGAATAAGAGCCCCTTGACTGCTCAAACACCCAAGTTATGGAATGTTTCCCACACGTGACTGGATGGTGTCCCCACGTTGGGAGTGGCGGGGAGGCCCTGCAGGGGGATCCCGGGAGGGGGATGCTCTACCGGACCCTCTGCCCCCCACCTTCACTGCTGAGTAAGCCTTGCAGTGAGTGGTGGGTGGGAGGCATACAGGGTATGCGGGCTGGTCTGTGCCTGACATCTGGAGTTAGAATCTAAATGTGTTTTCTTTTTATTTATTTATTTATGGCTGCGTTGGGTCTTCATTGCTGGGCCTGGGCTTTCTCTAGTTGCAGCGAGTGGGGGCTACTCTTCGTTGCGGTGTGTGGGCTTCTCATTGCAGTGGCTTCTCTTGTTGCGGAGCACGGGCTCTAGGCACGTGGGCTTCAGTAGTTGTGGCACGTGGGCTCAGTAGTTGTGGTGCATGGGCTTAGTTGCTCCGTGGCATGTGGAATCTTCCCAGACCAGGACTCGAACCCGTGTCCCCTGCATTGGCAGGCAGATTCTTAACCACTGCGCCACCAGGGAAGTCCTAAATGCATTTTTGCTGAGAAACAATGTCCTTCATGGAGGTCAGAAAGCCCTCTTTACCCTCATAGAGCTCAACATTACCGTGTAAGTCATATTAGTGATTTTAAACTCTGACTACCCATTAGAATCACCTCGGGGTGCTTTTAAACCCTGCCTGGGTCCCTCTACCAGAAAGTCAGATTAAACTGGCCTAAGCAGGGGCCCAGGCATAGGTGCTTCTAACAAGTTTCCCTGGAAATTCTACTGTGTGTAGAGGGTTGAGAGCGCTGGGATGTTGCACCAGGGTGAGGCCTGGGGTGAGGCCCGAGAGGCGCCCAGGGGCAAAACTCAAGGAGTCGCTCACTCTTAAGGGGGTGCAAGTCGGCTCTTTTTTGGGAGGTGACGTTAGGACCTCAGGCAGCATTCATTGTTTGGATAGAGATAAGTTTTTTTAGTTTTAAACTTGTGTATTGTAAAAACATTTCCAGGGCACGACCCATTTATCTCTTTATAACTCCTCTCATGCTAAGCCTCCTTGTTTTTTTCCTCCCCTCATTTCTAGCACTTTCTTCTTCTCCATTGCCGTCTCCTGCCTCTACTCTCCCTTTCCTCCGAGGGCAGGCTCTTCACTTTCTGCCTTGCTGCGTCTTTTGGCCACTTCTGTGGTCCGTTCCATCCCCACTATTCTAGGCACATTCACTTGTCTGGGTTTTTCCTCCCTCCGCCACCCCCCCACCCACATACCCACATTGCCCAATAGTCAGCAGCCAAATGGTTCCTTTTTTTTTTGCTGTACGCAGGCCTCTCACTGCTGCGGCCTCTCCCGTTGCGGACGGAGCACAGGCTCTGGACACGCAGGCTCAGCGGCCATGGCTCATGGGCCCAGCTGCTCCGCGGCATGTGGGATCTTCCCGGACCGGGGCACGAACCCGTGTCCCCTGCATCGGCAGGTGGACTCTCAACCACTGCGCCACCAGGGAAGCCCCAAATGGTTCCATTTAAAAAAAACTTTTCGTTAGAGTGTCGCAGCATCCTGCTGCTCCAGCTGCTTTTTATGAACCGCTGCTCAGCCCCAGTCGACAGCAGATGGCTTTTCTAGGCCGGGAGGGTGGGAGAGAGAGGAGGAAGTAAAGGTTGGTGAGGGTGGAAAGATTAAATTGTCACTCACCCTTCCTCCCCCGGAAGCTACTTTGAGAAGTCAAGATTAACGTCTGCAAACGTTTTAAAACCTTGATTCCTGGTGGCCTGGGGGGTAGGTTCCCCTCCTGCCATCCCGTCCCTGGCAGCCCAGTTACCTCGTCCAATCCTGGGACGGTTCTGCCCTCGGGGTTTCCTTGAAAGATAAATGGTTCTATCATCTTTCCCCTCGGCCCCTCCAGCACTCTTGGCACTTCTGTAGTTAGGAATTAGCGACAGTGCTTCACAACCGGGCCAGGTCTGCAGAGCTGGGCCAGCGTCCCTTTTCTTGCGTGGGAAAGATGAGGATAAGAAGTCAAGCCCGAGGCCCAGGTCATCAAGGTGGAACTGTCGAAAGCTTGCTGTCCTGCCACGTGTTGTCCACACAGGTGGAAAATGCAGATCCCTGGGAGTTTGTCCCCGAGTGGCCCGTGGGCGCCTTGTGGGGAGGCATGAGGGATTTGTCCAGGGCTCTGCTCCCTCGACTACACAGAGGCGCTGTGGCTCTGGAGCCTGGGCCTGTCCTCAGAGTCTCGGCTCCCACCTGCACCCAGAAGGCAGGACAGGGGTGGCCACGAGGCGGGGGAGGCCGCTGCCCGGCTGGTGGGAGGTTTTGCATGGGCCTCCCTGCTCACAGGTAGCACAGCTTGGCGCGTCCACGTGTACGGGGGCAGTCTCCGGGGCCCACCCCTTAGATCCTCCATCTTCGGTTGGTGCGAGTGGGATGTCGCAAAGAGCCAGGGTTGCCCCTGCCTACCTGAGAGAGAGGGGGCAGCATGGTGGTGTTCCTCGACCCATGCCACTCTGCGGGGCTGGGAAGCAGGAAAATGGACCGCTGGCTTCTTTCTATCTTCAATTTCCAGATGAAGCCCAGAACATTCACTGACACCTAAACATCTTATGATCTCCTAGTAAGTAGATGGATCAGAACTTCAATCCAGGGCTTCCAATTCCAGATCAGTCCTGTTTTCTCTATGCCGTCCCCTGTGCCGAGGTGTTAGCTAAGTTCCGGAGCTGCTTCCAGAGCAGGCTTGAATGTGTGGATGGCAGCAGGCCTGGTGGGCCCAGGCGAACAGAGGCCAGGGAGGCTGGGGACAGGGGTGACGGGGCCTCCGCACACTTCCCTCGCCTAAAAGGAAGTGAGGGCCTTCCAGGCTGGGGTAGGACCTGCCGGCCCAGTGTTCAAGCTGTGATGTGAGGGCAGTGGCCTCCTGACCGGGGACAGCACGGGGCTCTCTGAGTTGAGGGAAATAGCAAATTTCTCTCCCAAAATCTTGGTGGGGTTTCCCTTAGCGAGGGCTTTGTGTTTTCTCCCGATGTCACTGCAGACACGTTTCCATAAACGTATGCCTATCACGGGTCGAGCCTGGTTTGAAAGCTGCCCACACGTGAACGACGCTCTTCCCTTCTCCTCCCCTCACGTGGCATTAAAATGTAGGTGTGTCAAACACTCCTTAACTGAAAATCCGTGTCCCATCAGTACTGTGTCCAACCTGTCACCTAACGGAACTGAGGTCTTGGAATTATGGCCGAAGCCTCAGAGCTGAGGACAGCAGGTAGAATGGGCCTCCATGGTCTAACGAGAGCAGACAGGGAGGTGCTGAGGGGTGCCCTCCAGGATTCAGCAGGAGGCAGCCAGGCTGGTGGGTCGTCCTTCCCTGGTGCCGTCCCATGTGCCCTGTAGAAACAGGAGGAACAGATTCATAGGAAGGGGAGTTGCCGAGTGGTGACTGAGGGCTTTGGAGGACAGGGCTGTGGCATTTGCCCTCCCCTTTCCATGCTGTACCCTCAAGTCAGGTGAGGCAAGGCCATGAAAACGCTCCTCGGAACCCCCTGCAGCAGGGTCCCTGCTCTGACCTCTACATTCTAGAGAGACCTTCTCAGGATTTCCTCCAGGATTCTCCTCCCCATGGAGCCCATAATCTGTGACCTGAAAGGGACTTGTCCTCCTGGAGCCTCAGCCCCACTACATTCCAGGTATGCAGGTCTCTCAGGATGCCCAGATCCCCTTCCAGGGCCTGCTCAGCCCTGTTCCGAGGTCCTTTGACCCAAGGTGCACTGGGCTCAGCCCTGGGCCTGAGCATGACCAAGGGCTGGCAGCTTTGTGGGGGATGTGGGCTGAGCCTGGAGGTGCAGCCTGGGTGGCGACGTGTGTTTGCTTGAGGGTCCTCTGTGTGGGATGAGGTGGGGGTAGGAAGATTTGCAGAGCAGGCTGTCAGCCAGGTGCAGGGTCGGGGGTTGGGAGGAATGACTCTCTCAGCTTCCAATTCCAAGGAGACGGAGAATTCTAAATTCAAACTGACCTCCCAGGCCATAATGGAGGTATATTTGTCAAGGTAGGAGGCAAGAGGATATTTCGTTTAACAGTATTGTTAGCTAGATTTGTAACTTAAATGTTTGGATATCTGGCATGTGGGCCTCCATGTGGACTCTTGCCCTGGGCCCTGCAGCGTTGGGGGGGCCTGGCCCTCAGGGCCGTTGGGGGTGCTGACAGGAAGGGGCTGCGCTGTTGCTCTCTGGGTGGCTGATTGGGAGCTACAGAGGAGCAGAGGCTCACCAGCACTTTGGGAGAGGTTGGCATCTCCCCCTGAGAGTCTGGGGGCAGATGTGAACCCAAAGCCTACAGCTTGCCTGGAGCATGCCACCGTTGGGGAGGGCTAGCTGCAATAACCCAGCAGGGCAGGGCAAGGAGACAAGATGTTTGGTGTGGCAGGCGTGTGTGAGCTTCCTGTGGGTCCCATGGGCAACTCAGTGCCTTCAGGGTTCCCTGAGGACTTGCTTTTCTTTTTTTTCTTTCTTTTTTTTTTTTTTAATTTTTATTGGAGTATAGTTGCTTTACAATATTATGTTAGTTTCTACTGTACAGCGAAGTGAATCAGCTATATGTATACATATATCCCCTCTGTTTTGGATTTCCTTCCCATTTAGGTCACCACAGAGCATTGAGTAGAGTTCCCTGTGTTATACGGTAGGTTCTCGTTAGTTATCTACTTTATACATGGTATCAATAGCGTGTATATGTCCATCCCAATCTCCCAGTAAGAGGACTTTCTGTGAGGGTCAGGGGAAAGGTGGGATGCTGGGACCGTCCACGGGAGGTCTGCCAGAGTGTTCCTCAACCGTAGACAGGAACTGTATAGAGAGAAGGGCCCTGTACGGGGTCCTCATAAGCAGCACGTGATGCCTGTGACACAGAACGTACAGAGTCAAGAGATCACTGCTAAGAGGACCACCAAGCAAAACCCCTGAGCACCTCCTGGTCCCCTCAACCCTGCTCTGACCCAGAAAGACCCAGAAGTAGGGAGGAGGAGTGATGAGTAAGAAAAAGGGGAAGAAGATTCCCACACCCCTCGCCACTTCTGACCCAAGTGGACTCAGCCTCAGCTACAGGAAGACGGAAGTTTCAATATGGAGGGACAGGGAAGTTTGGACTTGGATGTGACGTTTTAATACCTGAAAAGCTCTTAACTGACCAAATGGGACTTGTTCTTACGGATGGAAGCAGCCCAGGAGGCTATAGAGTCAGCCCAGGAGGCTATAGAGTGAACCCAGGAAGTGGTATGGGGGCGGGGAAGGGGGACTCTCACGTTGCAAGAGCTTGTGATGGGGGAAGGATGAACTCGTTTCCTCTTGCACCCCAGCAAGTTCATGAACCTGGTTACGCTGTCCAGGATCCTGTGCTTACAATAACCTAACACCAAACTAGTGACCCTTTTCCTTGGCCCTGAATCTGACTTGAAGATCCTTTTGCAAGGAAAATGGTTGTTGACTTGCTAACGGGTCCTCGAGTACAAGTCACTTACTGCTCTCTTGGTGTTGTCAGTGAGAATGATGCGCCTACTGTGGGGCAAGGAGGATTTTGGTCAGTGAGCAAGTGCCCAGTAGACACTTGTTTCCCTCTCCTTTCTCTTCCAGGTGATGAGTGTATCAACATGGTTTAAGGTGAGAAATGTCACCTGGTCTTGCATGACTGACCCCAGTGACTCAGTCTCCCCAGCCTTTCCTGGCGTGGCTGCTGTTCTCGAGTCTTGTGTCCCGATGGTGAGCCTGGCCCTTTCTGCTGTGTCTTCAGTGAACTTTCATGCTCATACTGAAAAGGGCAGAAGTTGCTGGCTCAACCTCGTCCTTTAGCTCTCACAGCTGGGCATAATGACCTCATGATGTTTGGACAATTAATATGTCCTTTCCTAATCAATGTTTATGGATGCATTATTTATTCTAGCATGATGATCGGGTGGCCAAAGATTACCTTTGGCACTGGCTCTTCTTTTGTTCTGTACATGCAATTTCTCAGCTCAAGCTTGAGCACAATGGGCTCATTGATTCCACTCAAGTTTTGGGAAGGCTGGACTTTGCTGACTAAGGGTCACTGGTTGCCAGCCTGGACGCTCGTGAATCCCCTGTCGGGGAGTAGGCTGTGCCTTTGGGGCTGAGTGTGGTGAGAAAGGGAATGTGCCTCTCTTTTCGTTGCTACTTATCGTTCTGCATTAAAAGATGCCTCTTTGCTGGTCTGCCCGGAGAGACGGTGTCTCATTAAAGAAAGCCAGCAATCGGCTTAGGCCATACCAGATTGGTTACTTCCGTTCCTGTCAGCCACGCTCTCCATGCCAGCCCCACTCCACTACTTTCCCTTCTGTCCTCCTGTTTGCTTGTTTGGTTCAGAAGAAGGTGGCATCCCACTCAGGGGAGATTCTGCAGTGGAGAAACAGTGGAGGTGCTCAGGGGACCAAGAACTGTTGGGTAGCCATCCCACGGGGAGCGGTGGTGTCAGAGCGGCCTGGGACCCGTTGCAGAAGACTGAGGTGTGAGGGAAACTCAAGGAGTGCTATGGTCTCGGCTTAGCCAAACTCTTGTCCTGTGATGCCAAGGTGACCGTGAGTCTCTGGGTGGCACTGAAGGGCCCTTATTGAGGTTCTCTGGTATATCTTGGCCGCTGCCAGAGATGAAACCTCAGCTCTTGGGGTGTGTCCGCTCCGCAGTCGCTACCTAGGGGATACTCCCGCGGGTGGTGAGTTGGCAACAGGGCACAGGTATATCCCCTGTCCCCCAGCTTGGTAGGGCTGGAGGAAGTCAGCTACCCAGGATGTGTGTGCTGCTCTGGTTCTGTGTGTGTGTGTGTGTGTGTTGGCCAGGGCTCTGGGAGCCGAAAGGCCTGAATGGTGGTATTGTTGCATCTGAATACCTCTGAGGAGCTGTCTTCAAGAAAAGAAGAGATAAAGTTGAAATGTTAAACGTTTCCAACAAAAGCTATTAGGGGAGAATTTCCTGACTCAGCATTGGTTGGCATTTTTTAAGGCTTTTTACAGACAACATATGGTTGCTCTTTTCTGTGTGTGGTTTTTTGTTTCGTTTTTTATTGTGTTTTTGTTTTTTTTTGCTTATTGGTTTTCATTGATGAGATGGTTGTGCAATCCAGGGGCTGAGGCATTGCCAGGAAAAGCCAGCAACTAGTTGGAGACCACTCATTCTCTGTGCCAAAGAAAGCCTGGCCAGGCCCTTGCAGGCTGGCCTCTGCTGCAGATGCCCCTCTCCCGACCCCCATCCCCCATACACCGGAGCCCTTCTCCAGGCAGCTCCGAGTCTCGTCTCCAGTAGTTTCCTTCCCGCTCCTGTGGAGCTCCGCTTCTTAACCCATGTGCCATGTGGCTCTTAACGTGTGTTATGGGTTGAATTGTGTATCACCCCCCAATTCATAGGTTCAAGTCCTAACGCCCAGGACCTCATAATGTGACTTTATTTGGAGATAGGGTCTTTACATAGGTCATCAAGTTAAAATGAGGTCCTGAGGGTGGGCCCTAACCCAACACGACCAGTATCCTTATAAAAAGGGGAAATTGGGAGTCAGACCCACACACAGGAAGGATGTCACATGAACAATAAAGGCAGAGATCAATGTTTTGCTTCTGCAAGCCAAGGAATGCCCAACATTGCCAGCAAACCACCAGAAGCTAGGGGAGAGGCCTGGAACAGAGTCTTCCTCTCAGCCTCAGAAGGAACCGACACTGCTGACACCTTGATCAGGGGCTCCTGGCTTCCAGGAGGATGAGACAATCAATTTCTGTTGCTGAAGCCACCCAGTCTATGGTACTTTGTTTCGGCAGTCCTAGCAAACTAATACAACTTGGAATTCTCTATTTTCCTCCATCTTCGTATTGAAGGTTCCTCCTTTTCTCCCTCCCTCTCCCTCCCCACTTTCCCATCATACTGGATTAAACCAGACTCCGGAGGCAGACTGTATTCAGCTCTAACTTCTGCATTTACAAGTTGTGTGTCCATAACCACTTGGCGCCTTTGTTTCCTCATCTATAAAATGGGAGTAATAATAGGAATACGACCTCATCACATAAATGAAAGAATTGGTGTACAGCCTGCCTTGCAATCCCTGTGCCCAATCTGAGTCTGAGTCTCCAAGTATACTGAGTGTCCAGTCCGGCTACGCCCCGCGGTACCAGCACTGAAAGAACAGATTCCAAGTTCTTATAAGACCTTGTTCCCATTCAACCTTATCACTCCTGGGAGTTTATCATCTAATTGGAGACATGAAACATTTTCAGGGAACAGTTCACAGGACAAAGTGTTATGTGATTATAGGATCGCAGGATCCTCACACTGTCTCAGTCAAGTGGTTCTTGACCCTGGCAGCACGAGACGCCCCTGGGGTGCTTGGAAAATAGTCCACTGCCTGGGCCCTTTCCCCAGAGCAGCTACACAGAATTTCGGAGCCTCGAGTGAATTGATGAGTCTGTCTGTCCTTCCATGTCCTCATCTGCAAACTTAGGGTGAGACTTGGATCGACGTCATAGGGATGGGGTGAGAATGAATGAAATGCGTTCCTGCGTGTAAATGTTTCTCACGGTGCCTGCCCCGGAGTAAACACTCAATAACTGTGAGCTCCTTTTGGTGAATAAGTGTTCCAACACCCTCCCCAGTAGATGCTTCAGTTTCACAGTGTGCTTGTGGATTCCTATTTGCTTGAAGAACTGAGAATGGCTTTCCCCGTCATCCCTCTCATGTAAAGGCTGTGGCAGTTTTGGGGTGCTGAGAACCAGAGCTCCTTGTTGATACGGAGGATTGTCTGGCTGGAGGACCTTGTCTGCAGGAGCGGAGGGGGAGACCCGTGCTTGCCATTTGAGGGCCTCCATGCTGTCACCTGTCATGGCTGCATGAAATGCTGAATCTTAATGTTAGGTCTTGTACCACATCTTCTTTTGTCTCCTTCCCTCCCCTCACTTCCTGTGCTTCCTTTTTCTCTCTCCTCATTCTCAAGCAATGTGTTTAGGGTCCAAGGCCTGGGGTCCAATGCTGGCCCTGCCGTGTACAGCTGTGCGATGGTATGTGAGCTTCTCAACGTCTCTCAGCTTCATCTTCCTTAGCTTTATAAATAAAAATGAAAGTCCCTTCTTAAATCCTCTGTTTCGGATATTTAAATGGAAAGCTGAGAAGCACTTTTATCACGGTGGAAAGTGCTCAGTAAATGTCATTCACAATCAGTCAGGTGGCCTAACTCAGATGGTGACATATGGGGCCAAAGGTTGCTCTTGGTGGCTGGGTCTCAGAGCCCATCTCAGGATGGGGTGGTGTGAGCTAAGGTGGCCAGGGTAGCACGGAGCCCCGAGAAGCCTGGCCTTGATAAGGCACGAGCTGAGCTATCTTTTCTTTCCCAAGAATCTCAGGGGCTCAGACCAGCACAGCCTGTGCACTCACGCTTTGAAAAAAACACAGCAACAATAGCTATTTGAGCCCACATGTTACTCCCTTATCTCCTACCGTTGGTCTGTGCCAGTGCAATCAACTGTTCCACTGCCTCATTTGAGAACTTGGAAACTGTTTGTGCTAAGGATCTATGATAACCATTTTGGCTGGAACTAAGGTCCTTTTGGAGGCGAGGAGGGAAAAAAAGGAAAGCAACGTGACATAGACAAGGCTAGGTGATTCTCTACGTTTTGGCAGAAGGGGATTGAGTTTTTGAAAGCAGGCAACTGGAAAGAGAATCTTGTTTTACTTCCTTCTTTTTCCTTCGTTCTCTGGGCTCATATTTCCAAGAACTTTAATTTTCAAAACTTGAACAAGAAAGTGTATTAATCTTAAATGTCTCCCGGTTAATCACCACGTCCAGCCTAGGGGTGAGAGAAAGATGACTCACTTCCACAGTTGATTTCTTGGCAGTGGGGGGTCAAGGCTTGCCCTTGCATTTCCCTTCCTGTCTAGCTAATGGAGAAAGCTTCCCCTTAGGAAGTACCCATCCTGGAGCAATTTTTCAAGGGAAAATTGCAGATGGGAATAGCCACTGACATGAAAATATTTCTCGTAGGGAAACTCAGTGAGTAGAATAGCATAGTGGTTATAAATACAGGCCTTACCTTTGAGAGTTGTTGTAGGATTAAGTTAGAGAACCAAGTGAAACATGTAATTCAGTGTGTGACATATTAAATAGGTCTGCAATAAACAGTAAATATTTACTACATCCCTTCTACGTGCCAGACACTGTGCTGAGTGTGTAACTTTTGCTGTCATTTGATCCTCATCGTATTTTATGCGATGGTTGTTATCATTTGCCCCTGGTTTACAGGTAGGGAAACCAAGATGCTAAGTGACTTGCCCAAGGTAACTCAGCTGCTAAGAGATGGAACCAGGATTTATATCCATATTGTCACAATATGTTATTGTGGAATTATGTACCTTCTTCTACCCCAATGGCCTTGGGATGCATACAAGCAAATTAGTAGTGATTGAGCCACGAGGACATGAATCCAGCCCCTCCACTGCTTTTGCTGACCAACACCTGAATTCTTCTCTAGAAACCTAGAATTCTACGGCATTAGTAGGCAAAAGCACAGGGGTTGCTTTACCTGGCCCCTGCCCCTGTCCCCGCAGCATTACAGGGGTTAAGATGCTCTTTATAGGATCTTAAAGGGATGCCCTTTCTGGCCCTGGCAAATGTTATCTCGTAAATGTCACATGAGGTGCTCTGTTGCCCACCAGGCAGTCTATCCCGCATTCCCCGTCAGTGCTGGGTCCCGGTGGAGCCAGGGGAATGCGGAGGATGTGGTGTGGGTTCTGCAAGAGGGGCCAGTCCAGATGTGCGTGCCCTGGGGGTTTGGGGGAGGGCTTCCAGAACATGGGGCTGGTGGGGAGGGGGGAGTGCTGAGGGACTGCTCCCTACTCTGGGAATACTCTGAGCAGTGAAAGAGCAAGTTCATTTCCATATAGTTGGAGAGAGCCATATCCTCTAAGAAAGTCTGCAAAGGTGCAAGTCTGCTTTTTATAAAGTGCCCGTGTTCCCAACTGGCAGAATCTAGGAAAACCCCATAGGGTCGGAATGACCCAATTTGGTGACTCCTGAGCCAGGCTCTTGTCACTCTACAAGCCAGTCTGTCTTCGTGCTTGCATGGGGGTGAGGCTGAGCGGGGCACATGTTCCGGAACCCCTTAATGATGTCAGGACACTTTTCATTGCTCATTTATCACTTAACAGCTCAGATTTGTAACGTGCTATCCGCACTCTCCCTTTAGCGCAGACAATGCCTTCTTTCAACAGCGTGTGGCTGAGGGAAGGACACTGCTGAAAGCCAGGCAGCGGGCCTGCAGCCCCCTGGGGAGGAGGAGTCTTGGGGGGGGGCAGGTGGGGACCAGATGCCTGGCTGCAGCCGAGCTGAGGGGGATGAGTGCACAGAACAGCCACTTCTGGTTCCACTTACTCATTTCTCTGTGCTGAAAGGTGTCATATAAATGCTAAATAGAACAGAGAGAGATGGTGCCTATCTATTTGCATTTTGTCTGATATGAGCAGATGCAGACAGAAAGCGGCCTAGCCACGGCTTCTCACTTGCTTCGCCAGGTCATTGCCACGCAGCCCGCGTAGGTTCTGCTCCAGTGCGGTGGCAGACGTAGTGGGGGGTGCAAAGGAGCTCATCCCCTCTGTCCTCAGTGGGTTCCCAGAACTTGCTGGGGAGGCAAGTTTAACCACAGGGACCATTTGAGGATGGCTGGGAAGCCTCCCTTGGGGCAGAAGGACTGGACTTGCCCTCTGAAGGCTGGTGGGAGACAGAAGGGCCGAGGTGGTGAGCGGAGGGGGTCTAAGCACTCCGCAGGACCTTCACAGCTGCTGTTCTGCCCACACGCTTCCCGCTTCCGTTTGGATGGTGGGCCCTCGTCATCTTGTAGGACTTGGCTTAAATGTCACACTTCCAAGAGATCTTCCTCTGCAATTCTCTCCCTACTGCACTATTCTCTATCCGAGCATCCTATTTGCTCTTCCCTGCACTCAGCACAATGGGTAATTAGATATTTGCTCTGCTGCCTCCACCAGGGGATGGTACCCACCACACATGCAGGGACGCTGCACATCTGTTTCATTCACTATCGTGTTCACAGACAAACACAAAGCCTGGAGCCTAAGAGGTGTGTTCCGTACATACTTGTTGAATGAATGAGTGACATTTGAGGAAAACCTCATTTAGCAAATGTGCACGCTGGCCAATTGAATCCAAGCTCTTGTTTTATTATCCAGGAAGAAAATCTGAAGGTTCCATAGATCCTGTCTTTCAGGAGGAAGAGGTTTCATTAAAACATACAACCACAACAAAGCTAGAATAACAGAGCAATTGACGTAAGCTTGTCAGTCAAGTCTGCGTGTTAAGAAATAGTTTAAAAGAAATAAAAATGTACGACCGATTGCACCGGGGCCTTGCACAAATGTGATGTGCCGTTATGCATATAATACAAAGCGTGGCATTTGAGACTTGGACCCTGTCCAAGGTGGTTTATTACTGGATGAAGCAGGAGACTCTTGTTAAAACACAGGCTTACCTAAAACATGGTCTCAGACATGGACCCAGAGAACTGCGTTACAGGGGAGGTCCAATATGGTTGTAAGAAGGCAGTGGCGTTCTCACGTCCTGCTCTGTTCAGCTTGCTTTGAGCAAATGGGTAGCCTGGATTGTTCTCCTTTTTCAAAACAATTGTTTTGTTTGAAGATGAGAAAAGCCATGTCAGCTCTAATGCAGGAGACAAAAACAAATTTTTAATGTAAATATCCTTGGGTATATAGTCAATTGCCTATTTATTCAAATTTAGTCCATGCCACATATCATTTTCATTATAGAAATTAGAGGCTACAAATCAGAAACATCCTCAAATTTCCTTGAATGACTAAAAATAATCTCTCTCCACTTCTGTAAAATTTTATTTAGGAAAAGGTAGAGGTGGGGGTAGGGCTGGGAGTGGGGGGAGTATGACCAGAAAATATAGAAACTGTGAATCCCTAGATGTTGGTTCTGCGCCATCAGCATCTTGCCATTTTTTCTGCAACCTCACCAGCAGAACCAGAAAGTTCGCATGCCTTCAGAGATTGCTCCTCCCCACTCCCCCGCCCCTGGCCGGAGTCTGGTTGCTCAGGCAGAAAGATACTGCTACAGCCACACTCAGGATTGCTGTCAGGGGTCTATCTCTTTCTTACCCTTCTTTACTTCAGGGTGTTGTGTGCAGAACATCAGTCATCCTCCTCACATCCTCTGCCTATAGTGCTTGCTAACTTGCGCTAGAAGAGCACTTTTCCCTAGCCAGACTCTAAACCATAAATATAGACAGACAGCTGAACCCTGTAAAGTACTATGAACCACAGACCATGATGGAGTGTAGATGCAGTCATTTATAAAAAGCAATGTGATTTTAAAATTTTCTTTGTTCTCTAAGCTCTGAAACTGATTTTTTTCAATCTTTCTATACTTGTGTAATCAAAACCTGGGATAGTTGGTCAACTTAAATGAATAAGAATGATGATTATGAGTGATGTTCCATGACTGAGATTTACTTATAAGATGTTGAAGAGTGGGTATCGGTAGTGGGGTATCTCTGTGGATGCAGAGCCTGAGACTCATTCCTTCTTTCTCAGGACCTCTAGAATTAATTCTTCCTTCTACTTCAGAAGAAAGCATTCCAAACACCCAGATCCCTCAGCAGGGCAAGTGGTATCTCCAGCATGGAAACCAGGGAGACCACGTGCCTTCTAGCCTGCCGCCCTGAAGATCTGCCAGGCACTTACCAAACTTTTAGGCTTGCGTTCAGTACCAGGACAATAGGAATTATATGATCAGAGAGAGGGTCTTAGGCTCAGACATGCATTATTTTTAAGCCAGAGAATTAAACTGAAAAAAAAAAAAAAAAAAGACTAAAAAACCAGATTCGTAAAATAGCATAGAGGACCAAGAAATAAATCAGTACGTTTATGGAACTGGGTCATTTATGCTAGAAGTGATACTAAGAAAATCAGTGGGGAAAAGATAAGTTATTAAATTAATGGTGTTGGAATGATTTCAAAGTAGGAAAATATCGGGATTCCTTCCTCATACCGCACACAGAAAATAAAGAGGAGAAACAAAATTATAAAACAATTAGAAGAAAATACAGAATTTCTTCGCTGCTTCAAGAACGAGAAGTAACAAGAGGTGTATTCTAAAGGAAAAGATTTATAGATTTGACAATATTGAATTGAAAACTTCTATATGGCAGAAGACAGGAGAGATAGGGGCCGGAGGTAAGGGGTGGTGGGGAGAATTTGTACGGGATATAATAGACAAAAGATTAATGTCCAAATTATATATAAAAAAAATACATAAAAGGAAAAGAAGCTATTTTTAAAATGTTCAAAGAGAGAGAAAGGCAATTCGAACAAGAGTAAACTGAAATGGCTAATGAACATATTAAAAACCCTATCCACCTTACTAGTGATAGGCAAAATGCAAATAAAGACAATGAGGTACCATTTTATACCCAACAAACTGGTAAAATGAGAAAGTTTGATGACATAAAATATTAGGGAAGAATGGGAGTTTACAGTAGCTTATTAGTATTATTAGTATGAAGCTTATTAGTTTATTAGTTCATTTGTATAGCCAACTTTCCAGAGCAGTCAGTAGTTTTAAGTAAAACCTGTGATGGGTATGTTATATGAGTCACTATTTCTACTTCTGGGTTCCCTAGTTCGTAGGGGGTGAAGAACTGGAAATAACTCAAGTGTCATCCAATCAATACAGAACACGAGTGATCTTCAAAATATTTAGCCGTGAAGTAAGGTATAGGCACCGACCAATCAGAACAGATGGTGGCCGTGGACCTGGGCAGAGTCCTACCTGGTGGGGGCAGAGTGTTGGGGGCAATATTTTCACCACAGGTATGGCTGTCTTGGTAAGGATGTCTGAATATTAGGCCTGGATAATATAGAGTAGAAGTCAAGGGTCGGGGCTCTGGATTCAGGTCCTCTGGGGTTGAATTCTGGCTCTGTTGCTTATCAGCTACGAAAGCCTGGGCAGATTCCTACTTTTCGCTTGCTTTAGTTTCCTCATCATGTACAGCAGGGTTATCACCATCCCTTTCTCAGATTTGTTATGAAGATAAACTCTTGGAATACTTACTCACCTGCTGACTGAGTAACCCCTAATCAATATATGTAGTAGGAAAGTGGGAAATGAATAAATAAAACATACTATATATTTATATAACGGAGTATCATTTAGCAATCAAAATGATTGAACTATATGCATTAACCTAAATAGAGTTCAAAAAAACGTTGAATGAAAAAAGAGCTGCAAAAACAACTTATCTGTGGATGCATATGAGAGATTAAAATAGAGAAATATGGAGGATAACCGCCAAATTAATGATATTGATTATCTCTGGAGAGCCAGGGGAATGTGACTGGGGAGGGGTACAACAAGATAGATTTCAACTTTCTCAGCAATGTTTTTTTTTTTTTTCAGTCTAAAAAAAATCTGAAGCAAAATGATAAACATATTAGGATTTGTTAATTCTGAGTCATGGCTAGACATTTTTACTTTTCTGTATCTTTAATTTCTTTTAAAAAAGACAGAAAAGAAATATGGTGCCGGGTGTCAGAAGATCTGAGTAGCTAGTACCAGTTCTGCCTCTAATTAGTTGTGTAACTTTGCAACCATCACTTAAACCTTTCTAGATCTGTTTCCTCCTCTGGAAAATCAAGCTAAGAATACCATTTACCTCAAGGGAGTGTTTTTGAGAATTAAATGAGATTTGGAGGGAGTTCTATAATGCTAAAACTCTATTCGAATGTTAGTTAAAATAAAATTGGGTTGTTGGATTGATACTCCCTAAGACTTCTCTAGCTCTAATGGCCGATGGTTAGCGGAGGTGTTTTGTGGAAGAAGCAGGGTAATGTATATAATGTCCTCAGCTCGGGGGCTGGCACCTAGCTTTTAGCAGAGACTGGAGATGTCTACTCAGTGTTGAGTCTCCCCTCTTCCTCACTAGCAGAGCTCTGATTTTATTCTGGGTGGTGACGTGCCTAGATAAAGAGATATGTTTCCTAGACTTCTGGAGGAGTTGTTGGTTGGGTTTCTGGAAATCTTCAAGAATGCCGTCTCAACTGGGAGAAGTCCCCTTTTTGCCCTATCTTTTCTTTCTTAGAAAAGAGATGATGGCTGGCCTTCCAACAGCCATCTTGGATCACAAGGTGACCTTGAAGATTTAAGCCATGTGCCACGTCCAATGGAGAAGAAAGAAAAAAGTGCCTGGGTCCCTCCTGACTGTGGAACTTCCATTACAGTCTTGGGCTGCCCACTTCAGCCACTTTCTAAAATAGACTTGTATATTATGAAGTCACTTATTTGGGCTACTGTTATATGCACTGACCTTACTTGTAACTGGTACTTTTTTGTTATTCTGAAGATGCTTGTTCTCCTCCAGTGTGTTTTGAATAGATCAACTAATAAAGAGGAGTACAGTGGCATGACACCTGTCCCTCTGTTGGCCATGGAAGGAGAGGAAGTACTCAGTTGCTCTACCTTTCTCACTCACCTGTCTCTTCACTATGAAGGCTCTCAAGGGTGTGCCTCCAGAGGAGGAAGCTCAGGGAAGGCTCTGCTGTGTGCCTGGCCCTGTGTACCTTAGCTGTACACCTTAACTCCCACTAGGCTGTTCATCTCGCCCTGTTGGTGAGTGGGGAGGAACCCTTCCCCCAGTAGTCTGAGGTGGCCAGCCTTGTATTTGTTGCCCCTGGTCATACTCAAAGGCAAGACAACAGACGGAGACAAAGTAGCTCTCCTGGGAATTAGAGAGGAGAAGAGAGACCGTTGATTATAGGTTTTGCCAAATCTTGCAATTATGTGATTCAAAGCTTTCTGTGGCCTGATTCTGAAAATTGCAATATGCACCCCGTAGGGAAAATATTATACCAGTTATAAATGCATACTAATCAATACTAACCAATAAGGAGGACCTCATCTGAACTCTGGAGATGGAGAGCTAGATTATCAGTTTTTAATGCAGCAGGAAGAAGAGAGAGAGACACAAGATGTTCCCCTTAAGCTTTAGTCATAAAGAGGACATAAAAAGGATTTATCAGTCCTTTGGAACTATGTATAATATGCAAGTTCCCATATGAGAAATTCTCTGAAACTTAATGTGAGAGTCCTAGCAATTTCACCCAAGATACAGATATTGGTAAGGAAGAAGATTTGAAAAGTCAAAAAAGTAAGGAAAGAGAGAGGGAGATGGGCAGAGGGAGGAGAGAAACAAGAAGATATGAAGAAAAGAAGGAAGGGAAGAAGGAAGGGAGGGAGGAAGAAGGAAGGAAGGAAGAAGGAAAGAAGGGAGAGAGGGAGGAATAAGGAAGGAAGGTTCAGAAACCCTCCGATGAGACTTTCTCTACCTCCTTGAGTCAGATGGAAGCCCTTTGTTGGCGTAGGATTAGTGGTCCAGTGACGTTCAAGGTGTGATTTACTTGAATTCAGGAAAGACCCCAGGAGAGATGAGTTTGTTCTAATTAGAGCAGTGGACCCTCAGCATGCCTTCCGTGCATTTGTACAAAGCCAGGGAGTTCTACGCCATCTCCTAAGGATGTCGCAGAACCTGTGGTGCCTTCAGGAGGTAACTGGAGCCTCATTCTCAGCCTTACCTGGGTTTTGATAAGGATTCTGCCACTTATGAGAAGTGGGCCATGTGTATGCCACTCGACTTCTTGTAGTCTGCTTTTCCTCATTCCTAAATCTTGGGATTTTAACCCGTCTTGTGAAGAGTCACTGGGAAGAATGAAAGAGTCATTGTGAGTGAAAATGCTTGGTAAAGGGATCCTCAATAAATGTCACTTCTGCCCAGTACCCTTCTTCTTTCTCACTCCAGTTGGATATTATTGGAGATGCTCTGGGCTGTCCCCGCTGAGGTGATTCCTGGGTCTGGGGTTATGAGCAGAGAATAACAGAGGGATAGGAAGGGCAGGGCAGTGGGAGAGGTTCAGCCCAATGCCAGCAACGGGGAGCAAATGTGTTGAAGAATTGAAAAACAATTATAACACTGACTAAGATGGGATTTGCTTTTCATTTTCACCATGTGCCCTGATTCTAAATAATGTCATGATAAAATAGCTTCCCTGAAAAAAAAAATGTTAGTGATCTAAATTTTAAACAAGGGCTGAGGTTATTGTTGAGTTTCAATGCTATATGTAATCCTCAAATCACAATACACATTATACTTATTTAATAAGCATTATATTTTATATAGAAGTTAATTCAGAGTATTCCTGGTTATGTAGGAATGAGTTACCTGCTTTTATTTCCAGAATCAGTTCATAGCGGTTTGAAATCATTAGCGATTGCATCATGAGGGTTTGTTTCTCCAGCCCCATTGTACTTCATACTCCTGTGTTTAAACACTAGATTTGAAGTAAAACATGATTGCGAAAGATAAAGAAACAGAATTTGAATTACTTCATTTCTGTCATTCTCTGTGGACATTTTGGGTGTGTATTTGTGTCTAAAATTCGACATAGTGAAACACTGTAAACCTGTGGGGAATAATATTTTTGTGAAGTGCAAATTTTAGTTCACACATGAAATATTTTACTGACTGTGAACAATATCTTTAAAATGGGCATTTTTGTCCATGTATTATTCTACTTTGAAAATTATAATTATTTGTTTTTAAACTGAAGAACAAATCCAGTAAATAAAACATTACCACACACAATTATATCCCTTAACAGTTAACTTATAATTTTTGTAGACCTTTGGATTTTAATAAAATTTATTTAGAAGTTACTGGACAATTCTTTACATAAAATAATATTACAGAATATTGTGAAGAAAGGATCAAAGTCCAAACTGTAAGGTGGATATAAAACTTTTGAATAAATGGTGCTTTTTCCCTTGAATATACATAGAATAAATTTTCTTTTCTACTGGGAAGATTATACATACAAAGTCTAATAAAGGAAATTTGTCACTGCCTGTGAATTTTTCCCTGCATTTCCTGGCCAAGCTATTTTTTATTTCATTTCAAGATTTTGATGAAAATCGTTTTGTTGAAAAGAGGAGGCGATGTTAAAAATGATCTGCTCTGGATATTAAATACGTGAGGTGGGCCACTAACTGCAGGTCAGCTTTTCCTGAGCACCGAATGCCCACCGTGGCAGGTGGGCACCCAGAGCACAGGGCTCCCCAGTTGCTTGAAGAGAAAACTTTCTCCGGTTCAGGGCACTGGCTTTTCACAGTCCTGTGGGTTCCAACCTTAAGGAAACTAGCAGCAGCAGTAGTCAAAACAAATAGCTTCTCCAGGCATCAGGCAGATATTTCCATCAATTTCTCTCTCAAATGGTCCAGACTCAGACTTCCTTCAGTCTAGGTCAGATGATTTCACAGTCGCCCCTTAGAATCCACCCACTCATCTGAGTGTACAGGAAGGAGCATCTGCATTGTGACCCTCTCTCCGTGGGACCCTTTCTCAAAGGGTCCTTGATTTCTCCCTCTTGTGCTGTGCAGGGCTTTTTTCTAATGCCCTTTTGACACTGAATTAACCTTAAGTCTTGCCAGGGAGGAAGCTCTGGGTTGGTTTGGACGGCCCTGCGGTACCATCCATGAGACCGTCTGGGAGTTAATTATGCTGTAACCCTTTCGCTGCTTGGAACTCATGAATCTCCCCTCCTCTTTAGCCCCTTTCCCAGGAAAGCTGTCTAGTTATTTCCAGCTGAAGCGGCTCATCGCTTGGAAGAGTCCCCTAGGACTCAACTGCTCACCAAACAATAACCAGACCTTTTTCTGCTCCTGCTAGAAATATTCTGCTTTGCTGGAGACAGTTCTTTGGATGATAAAAGCCCGGGTTTGCATACAGTCAGAGCAGTACCCTCTATCCAATTGGACTGGGCCAGGCCAAGTTAGTATAGTGAGTCACTGGCAGACAGCAGCTAATCATCTCCCCACATGTCATTAACATAGGTGAGCACAAATCCACATCAAACCTGGTTCCTTTTTGAAAGGCCATATTTACAGCCCATTAGTAGTTGGGGCAAGTGAGAACAAGGCTATTGGTGGCAAGAATGCAATCCATCACAGTAATTAAATGGGTTTAAGCGCAGCACTAATCTGGAGAGGTGCGAAGAGTTCTGTTTTGATGTCCTAACAAAAAAATGAACCAAGCCAAGGAGAGTTCCTGTTCACTGTCTCTGTCTCTCTTTTGACCTGTCTCTGCTTCCAGCCTCTCTCTCCATCTCTTTTCTTCTCTGCATTCTGTGTCCCTTTGAATCTCTTTCTCTGTATATCCTTGTCTCTCTCTGGTTCTCCAGCAGATGCCTTTCTCTTTTTACAAAATCTTTCTTCTTCAATTTAACATTACAATGTCTAACAACTTAAGTAAATTCTTCCAGAAATTAAAACAAAACAACCACCACTCTCTTTACTGCCCCTACTTTCAGCACCCCACCCTTTATTTTTGGTCCCCTGCCAGCTGCAGCCAGGGTGATGATGCACTTGGCTATGTGTTTAGATTTCTCATTGAGATTTCAGCGTAGTCCTGGTACTGCCTCACGTCTCCCCTGCTACCTGCTGTGGTTCCGTTTCTTTGGTTCGTGGGCAAAATTTCAAGACACTCAGTTGATTAGATCCCACCCCCATCCCCCCTTTGAGAACCTGAGCTTCCCCATAAAATGCTGACCTCTGGTGCTTACACAAGAAGCGACCAAAAGAGAATCTTGAGCTCCGAGCGTATAATTCCTGCCTGCACGCTGGAGCGTATCATGGACCCAAGAGCTGAGGTGCTGAGGCGCCGAGGGTACCAGGCTCATTTCACACAGCCTCGAGAAGCAGCTGTCTGCTGAAGGCCCGGCAGCTGTTTAACACACAGAGCAATCGTGCACACCGGTTTAGGACGGGGAATGAAGAAGGGGACCATAGCCAGTTGCCGCCACAGGGGGCACTGGAGGAGGCAAGATGAGGTTACCTCTGGTGCACCTCTCTGCCTCCCAGCCTCAAAGAGGGTGGTGATTCTTCCTTATTTAAAAAAAAACACAAAAAACCCAAAATTGTATACATCATTATGCCAGCCAAGGCTGGCTTCCAAAAATAGCTTTAAAAGTTGCCTCCAGGGAAGCAATGACCCCAGGAGGGAGAATACAAACACTATGAACCACGGTTGCTAAAAGCCCTGCTCCGGGCAGACAAGACAAAGCAAGAATTTAGGGTCTTCAAAGAACACTGGATCAATTTATTTTCCATAAACAGATATTTTATGCTACAGCAGTCACGGTATACCAGAGGAAGAGTATATATTTTTTTCTCCCTGCTACTAAAGCAGCATGTTTTACATTGGTGCAGGGGGCTTCCTTACTGATAAAGGACTGCACAAGGGGTTCTGTGCATTAAAAGGAACTCTAATCAGGAAGATGATGTCTGCATTTTTTATGACATTTCTTTTTCTTTTTTTTTTTTTTTTTTTTGCGGGGCCTCTCACTGTTGTGGCCTCTCCCGTTGCGGAGCACAGGCTCCGGACGCGCAGGCTCAACGGCCATGGCTCATGGGCCCAGCCGCTCCGCGGCACGTGGGATCTTCCCGGACCGGGGCACGAACCCGTGTCCCCTGCATCGGCAGGCGGACTCTCAACCACTGCGCCACCAGGGAAGCCCTGCTCTGGCTTTTATGGTGATCACAGCTGTCATTTTCTTTATCGTTTGACCACCTATGTATCACTAAACACTATGGTTTAGTTTTGCCTGCTTTGGAACTTTATATAAAGAAAATCATAGCATATACATAGTTTTGTGTCTTTGCCTCTTTCACTACATTTTGTTTATAAGCGTCATTAATGTTAAGTAAATGTCTAGTTTGTTGCAGTATCCTGTTGTATGAACAGGCCGCAATTTACCCATTCCCCCTGGCTATTTACCCAGTGCTATGAACATTTGTGTTTGTTTCCCCATGTACACGTTTCTCTAGGGTTTTTATCCAGAGGTGAGTTATGGCTTGATGATAATATTTAATCTTGAAATCTTGAAGGATCAGGAGGCATTTATAAGTCACCTGCAAGAGAAAGGACATTCCAGGCAGAGGGAACAGGGTGTGTAAAAAGCATAGAGGTGAGATATCCCATGATGTGCTGGGGAATCACAGTCCTGGATTACTGGAGTGTAGCACTTGAATAACTCCAAATGGAGTTCCCAGTATGAACAGGGCAGGAAATGTTACAATGCACATTTATAATCTAGGGCAATGGACATATTTTGAGTTATCACCTTCCCAGCACTGGCCACGGCATCCAGTTATAGTGGGACCACGTAGTTGGACCCAGTTGTTGTGGCACAGATCAATCCTGAGCAGTCTTGCTCGGTAGGGATCATCTAAATTTTAAATAGCATGTAGGGTTCATCTTGTATAATCAGGTCTTATCTATTGGTAAGTAGGTGCCTAGAATACCATGTTTTGGGGAATATGAGGCCATGGCTGGTATCAGCAAGAAAGCTTTGATTAATAGTGTGGAAGCCATGTGCCAAGGATTTGCTGACTTTTATCTAAATGCCTCTCTCTGCAGTGGTTCAGACACCATAGAGGAGCTCCCACCCCCCAGCATCGAGCTCATGCTGTTGCCCATAGTGTTTACTTTATTACATGTAACGATGCTGCTCTGATCACCAGGGTCCCCATTATAAACTGCATCAGCCATCTGTGTGCCTGCGAAGAGCAGCTCCTGGGGCAGACAACATTTAAACTCCCTTGGCTTTCAAATGACAGGAAGAAGAGGTGCTGAATGTCAAGGTCTTACTTAAGGAATGATAAAACAATGAGCTCTGTGTGCTACCATGAGAGCAACCACATTTACTATAGATGAAACCAAATAGCAATTTATATTCTGAGTCTCTCTCTTAAACCAAAATGATCTCAAGATTCTGTCCTACACGCTGAAGTGGCACAATGTATTTATAGCAAGCTAGTCTGAGTCACTGTTCTGAAAGTGTCAATTTCCTGGTATTAAAAAAAAGCCCTCTGTATTAGACCAAGGCTTTGCCTAAGGTAGCCTGGGTTATGGGACACATATATCAAATTCAGTGACCACGAAGAAACAGGTCTGTGTGTCAAGTTAATATTATCAATGGATTATTTGTGCACCTGTGGAAGAACAAAGGTGAGTTTCCTTGTTAAGCGGCCATCTTTTGAGTGTCGCCGAGCAGTGGTAGCCAGACCATGAGGGCAGACCACAGTCATGTGCAGTGGTACATGGTAAACCTCAAGGACCTTTGACTTAATAAATAGAGATAAGAAACTAGACATTTCCAATGTCATATGAGTATATCCAAGATTAGTGCCTGTTTGTCCATGGTGGAAAAAAAAAAACCACAAAGTATTTTAATGCTGATACAGAGGCCATAAATGCCAGTAGAAACCATTCTTTATTGTGTGAACTTGGATGGGTTCTTGGCCATCCCCAGGTCTCAGTTTTCTTATTTTTAAAATGAGAAAAAGACCTCGCAGCATTGTTTACTGGGATCTCATCGAGGGAGATTATGTATGTGAAAGTCGTCTTTAAATTGTATAGCATTCTGCAAAGATTAGGTGTTATTATTCCCTCATAAGTTTATTGCAAGGTTCAAAGGAGATCATGTGCGTGAAATTACTTGGAAAAGAACTTGGAAAAATTGGTCTGGAAAAGTACACGTGTAAGGTGGTAGTTGAAGTGAGAGTACCAGAGCTTTTAGTTTTGGGTGTCTAGAGAGAGTGCGAGAGGTATATGAAAGAGGGTATAAGGGCATTTATGAAAATACAAGGTTTAGAGCATTTTAAAAACAGGCATGTGATTAATTCAATAAAAATGGAAGATGAACCCTGGAATTTTATAGAACAGAAGCATCAATGTCAGTGGAGCTGTGAACAGGAAATCATTGTTCAGCCAGCTAGTCCATGTGGCATTTTATGTTTAATAGGCATATTTGATGATAAGAAAGACTGACTCAGGTTACAACGAGGAAATAGAGATTCATGGATGGATAGATGCAGGCATTCATCTGCACCATCCCTCATGGGAAATTACAAAGAGCCGAGTCACGTGGAGAATGGAATGTGCAGCAGGAACTGAGAGGTTATGCAAGGTCAAAAGCAACTCTAGGAACTGGATTATCATGTTGCCCTAGAACGACAGGGGTTTTCTAATTTTCCACCGTCCAAGCCACTCCACAAACCAAGCAGATCACCGTCGCTCCTGTGCATCACTCGGTCTCTGCTTTCTAGAGCCCCAGGCTTATCTTAGCTCCTGCTGTCCATGCTTTCCCTCGCCCATGGCTCCCGTTCCTCTAGGTTTCTGCTGAATGCCTCTCAGCTTCTGTTTCCTTCCCACCTTCCAAGCCACGAATCTCTTTCTTTCTCTCTCTGATTCTCAATGTAGCTTCTTCAGCAGAGAGAATCCGAGTGGTTCCATTTATCCCCATCGTCTTTGCTGGATGTGACGTTTGTGTCGGGCCAACTCAGAGACTGGCTGCGCGTAGGTCAGGCTTTTGTACCTGGACCAGTTACCTGGGAGGTAGGGTGGCATGATATGAACATCGTCATTTACGCTTCAAGACCCCTCAGTTGGGGCTGTAGGTTGGGCCCTCTTGGAGCGGCGTGGGGCAGGGGTCTGTTGGCGGGTGTTCTGCAGCCTTGGTACCATGTGAGGACTTGGAGTTCCGTGGCTTACTTCCTGTTCCTCAGTAGGCAGGAGCAGCGACTCAAGTCAAGCACTTTCTGCAGAGGCTGATGATGGTAAAAGAGAAGAGTAAGGAGAAGTAGAAGGGGAGAAAGAAGAGGAACCATGCAGGGATTCTGAAGTGTCTTCTCCTCAAGGCACTATGGAAAGAGACACAAAATGCAAGCTTTAAAGGGTCAGGACTATTAGGCTTGGCCCCAAACAAGCATTGTTTTGGGTTCTGGTTCTTTTGCCTAAAGTCGATTCAAAGTAGCTTCTTCGACACAATTAGGAATCTCAGGATGTTGGCACAGAAAGACACCTTGAGGTCAGCCCTTCACTGTGCGTGGTCTAGCCCTTCTTCTCGGAGAGGTGGGAGGGGGAGGCCTCTGACCTGCAATCGCTGAACAGAGGAGTGAGCTCTGCCACGGAGATTCCCTGCCGCGGAGCTGCCCGCTCTGGTCAGCTGGTGTCCGCTCGGGCACGTGTGCAGGTGGAAATGTTATTGGCTTGAAGAGCTACCCATTCCATTTGGAGCAGTGGGCCTGCAATTCTTGCCAATCTTCCCTTTACATGCTTTTTCTGTAAGGGGTGGTGTATTTTCTCTAAGATTTGTCTTCAGCCTTCTGAGTGTTTACACTCCATCTCTCCGTGTCCCGTTCCCACCTCCGATTTGCTCAGCTGCAGGCTTGTGGCCCAAGGGCCAGAAGAGGAAGCCACCTTGGCCTCCAGGTGCCTGGGAAGGCTGTGGCCACAAACAGCAAAAACAAAACAACAACAGCAATAAAAGGCCTCCATCATCAGCCTCCCAACCTGATCACACAACAACAGCTGTCCTGGGTGAACCTTTGTACAAGTTTTGTCTTCTGCCAGCAAACAACCAAAACTACGGCCACTGGAGTTTTTAAACATTTCACGTGTTGTAGAGGCAGCTGAGATGCTCATGGTTCTGAACTGACAGACAAAATAACCAAATATGCATTGGGTATCTGCTCCGTGTGGCATGGGGCAAGTTACTTGGTCTCTGCGCTTTACATTGTTTCTTATCTGAACACTGGGCTATTCATTTTCTTAGCCCTGTGCCTCGCTTTCAGGAAATGTATAAGAAACATTACTTATTAATATGATATACTGTTTTATTTAGTCATCCTGAGAACTTTCTGAGGCTCAGAGAAATCAAGTAATTTGCTCAAGTTCTAGAAGGCAGTAAGTGATGGAGTTCAGATAGGGAACCACTCTTCTTGCTTGAGTGAGATGGTGTTTGCACGCCACCAGACGTTCCCGCGACACCCCCTGTAGTTGGGATGAGGTTCTGGAGAAGGTCCCAGTGCTGGAAACTTCCTCCCTGATTTTCTTTCCCTCCCGAAGGGGGCTGGGCAGGGGGCACCCCAGTGTACACTCTGGATCTGAGTCTCCTCGCCACAGATTCAGGAGCTCCACGCAGCCCCTGCCTCCAGGGCCCTTTCCTTCTGGGCGTCTTGTGGGCCTCGTCAAAGCCCCCCACCCCGCTGCCCTGATGGGCAGCAGGATCCTGGACTCTGGAGGTGTTTGAGGAGCACATGCCTCTGCCTGTGGTTTGGACCGTTTGCCACTCCCTACAGGACCTCAAGCACAGCATCTAGGCTCCTGACCTTGGCAAAGCAACCTCGTGCTCACCAAGGCTCACTTTCTTCAAGCTAGGGTGGCTGATGTGCACAGAATTACTCCGTAAGATTTATAGAGGGCCCCGCATGAAACCTGCCAGCTTTTATTTCTTAGGTGATGAAAAAGGTGGCCCTTACGGTGGAAGGCTGCGTGGCCGGCCACCACTCCCGAACCAGTCGTGTCAGCTCGAGTTCCAGAGAGTCCAGGGGACGGCGCGGGCAGGGTTTTATTGCCACCTCGAAATAGGCAGATTGGCAGCTCTCCATTTTCTCCTTCCCCGACAGATGTGGTTGTGGAGCCTGTTCTCAGATGCCCGCCAGGGTCCCAGGAGACAGAAGTCAAAACGCGAGTGAAGGGAAAATTAGAATTCAGTGAAACCAGGGAGAGGAAAGGACTTTGGGAGAAGGACTTGGTGTAGGTCATCTGGAAAGTACGTACCCTTAGGAGGTGTGCGTAACAACGGCCTCGAGGAGAGGGTGGGCTGGGGTGGGCAGGGGTGGGCAAGTGTCTGTGGGCCCAGCAATGCACCCCAGTGCGTACGTGACCAGATGCAAACACCTAAAACAGGTGTCTCCTGAGAGGCCGCCACCAGCGGATTATGCAGTCACTCAATTTCCGGCTTGCTTGTCTCACTCAAGAAAAGATTTAGACTGTTTCCACCATCCTTCCACAGACCACTGCTAAATGACCAGATGGGAAGCAGTCTACTGCTGACCTAACTGCCAAGCGGGCCACGAGCGTTCCAGACAGTGTGGGATTTGTAGCAAAGGAATTAGTGTTATTCTTCCCCCGCTCCCTGAAGAAGCAAAGGCCTTCACCTTTGACCTTGGCATTCCCTTGTTGCTTTCTTCTGTTCCACGACACCTAGGCTTGATATTATTTATCCTGGGTCTTCTTGTGAATATTGGCTGGATTCTAACTTATATGGAATACAATTCAGAAGACCGAGGCTTTCCAAGTTTCAGACCTCCTGAGAGAGCTGTGAGTGCGTGTGTGTTAAAGAAGAGCTCTCAACTTATCTCGTGGCTGAAAGCCCTCCGGAGATCTCTGAGCTTAATCTGAGGAATCAAGCAGGTTGGTGAGCCCCTGTCTGATAGGTTCTACCAAAATGTGATAAAACAGGGTCATGAAAAATGGTGGCCTGAGTTCATTATGGTCCTGTATGGGGCTCTGTACAGGTACACCAGGCCATAACTCATCTGCCTTGTGACAGGTTTTATTACTCTGTTTTAGTGCCACTCTGAGGAGTGAGGGGAATTGCCTTACAAAACAGACGTGGGAGACTTTTTTCACCTGCCCAGTCCTGTGGACAGGCCTAAGGCCCCAGCCCGGTGACTCACTGTTGTGGTATTATATGCCTCAAGATTAAGTGTGTGCTGTGGAAAGTGTGGAACAGGATTTATCAGTGAGAGTTCTTCCTTTGAAGTATCGGGCAGGCTGCTTTGCTGATGGTCTCTGGAACCCGGCCAAGCCCCAGTACGCTGTGAAAATAGCCATCCAGGTTTTCTTGGCGCGCGAGCACATTGGCACTTGATCCTCAGACCTCCACTCTTTCTGATGTTTTTGAGGCGAGTGTTCTTGGGAATCAGGGCCTGCGGCCAGATTGCAACCCTGCCTGTGTGTGCCCCATCCAAACACGGTCTTGCTGGCTCCAGATACGGATGGTCACACCAACCTGAATAAGAATATCCTTGAGTTCCAACATGCAGGCTGGCTTTGAGTTGCTTTTAAGCACTGATGTGTGAATTTCTGTAACCTGCATTTCCTGCTGCCCTGCCCCCACCAACAATGTGTCCATGCTTAAAGCTTTTCACAGCAGCTATGCCTTCCACAGCAGTGCACCTTTCCTGTCCAGCTTGAAACTAAAGCAATGCGTGTGTGGAGAAGAACCTCGGTGACGCCGTTATAACTCTACCAGTAAATTAATGGAAAAAACCCCATCTTTCTCTAGTGAAAAATCCATCATCGATTTACCTGCATCTCCCTCCTCCCACCTGTACTCATCGCCATACTGTTATTAATTCTGAGAACAAAGGACATAAAAAGCTAGTTACATTAGGTTCCCAGACACCCTTCCAGAGGCTAGTCTCTCAGTCACACGTCTCATCACCCAGCTGTGTGTCAGAAAGAGCTTCCATGGAAATGCAGATTTCCCAACTGACTCCCCATTCCAGGCTTCCCTCCAGCCTGGGAACCAGACTCTGTCCTTCCTGATTTTAATCTTGCCAACCTGTGTTGGAGAACCTGCCTATAACCTGGTCGAGCGTCTCTTTTTCTTTCAGCTTTGTGAGTGGGCAGACCATGTAATAAAGGCAACTTGATATGACTGTACTTGAATCGTAGAGTGGGCTCAGGAAGCTGTCAGTTCCATGTCCATTGACCTCTTGGTTGAAAACATAATTGAATGTGGTTGCAGGTTGGGCTCTGTTAGGTGTTGAATTATGTCTCCTCCTCCACTCATAGCTCAAGTTTTAAGCCCTAGTACCTTAGAATGTGACCTTATTTGGAGATAGGGTTCTTTGCAGAAGTAATCAAGTTAAAATGAGGCCATTAGAGTGGGCCCTAATCCAATATGACTGGTGTCCTTATAAAAAGGGGAAATTTGGAGGCAGACCCACACAGAGGGAGAACGTCATGTGAACATTAAATCGCCATCTGCAAGTCAGGGAAAGAGGCCTAGAACAGATTCTTCTCTCACAACCCGCAGAAGGAAGCAGCCTGCCAACACCTTGATTTGGGACGTCTAGCCTCCAGAACCAAGAAAATAAATTTTTTTTTTTTTTTTTTGGGATACGCGGGCCTCTCACTGCTGTGGCCCCTCCCGTTGCGGAGCACAGGCTCCAGACGCGCAGGCTCAGCGGCCGTGGCTCACGGGCCCAGCCACTCCGTGGCATGTGGGATCTTCCCGGACCGGGGCACGAACCTGCGTCCCCTGCATCGGCAGGCGGACTCTCAACCACTGCGCCACCAGGGAAGCCCCAGGCTGTGGTACTTTATTACAGCAGCTCTAGCAAACTAATACAGGGACCTTGGGCAGCAGACTCTGAGGCAGAGATTAAAATGAGGGAAGTTTGTAAGGGAGCACTCTTGGGATAAACTCCTGTGGAAAAGAAGAGAAAGAAGCAGCCTGGGAAGTGGGAGATATGGAGATGTGATGGAGTCCCAGTGAAGGCCTCAGCTGACTCCACGGGATGCTCTGGATCTGGGGGATGGCCCTTCATGGTTGGGAAATGGGTTTGAGCCTCTGTACGCCCTGGTCGATCCATCATTGGGTGAGGGCTGCCTCTGGAAGGAGGTATGACCTCGGGGGAGGCAGTTTTCTTCAGCCAAAGCAATTCCTGAAGAGGGTCAACGGTTGGGGATGATCTTTTGGGATCAATCCCAGAGTTGGGGGCATAGTCCTTCATTCCTCAGGGGGGATCCGGGTGGTACATCACAGCATCCACCGTAAAATCAAGGTGAAGGATGGCTTATCACATTTCAGGATTTTCAAATGGAGTTGAGCTTTGTAAGGTGTGGTGCTCTGTTTGGTCCTCCTTTCCTCCTTTACCTTCTAGATGAGGCAGGCTGTGGTTCCTCACAGCCTTTGAACCTGCTCTGGGAGAGCAGTGGGCGGAGGTGTATCAATCAGTATCTAGAGAGGAAGACAGAAACTACTTTGGATGCTTCAGATAGAGGGGATTCATAGAGAAAGAAGGTTCCAAAGGTGAAAGAGCTGGGGGAGCACAGAGAGACGGCGATCTTCCCCAGAGATCAGGGGGATGGTTTTGACCTGGGGTTGGAAGCTTTAAGCCCACACTCCCTGCTGAGCTGCTTCAGTGCCGCTGCTGTTGGCTGTAGGCTGGTCTCTCTGAACAGGAACTCAGGATGCCACACACTCATGCTGGTGAAACCAGGGCTGACGCTGCTACAGCTCAGAGTCACCTCTGGAGCCGCAGGAGCTCACAGTGGCTGGTACCAAACTAGTTGATGAAACCACCAGCATCAGATAAAAAAGACTACTTCTTCCTCCTGCTTTCTGGCAAGGGGACCGGCTCCTAGTCGCCTACAGTAGAGAGGAGAACATAGAAGAAAGGGCAGGGGTCTGGGACAGCAGACAGCCCAGTTTCTTGCAGACTTGCCCGTGCTGTGTCTCTAGTCAGGGGACGGTCCCGAGAGGGAGAACCAATGGCCAGGAATGGAGGTCACAGAGCCGTGGCCAGGAAGGCCCTCCCCGAGGCTGAGGAGGGGGCCCATCCAGGGAGTAGTGTACAACGCTAGAAGTTGATGGGTCTTCCACTGCCACCTGCTTCCTGTCGCACATCCCTCTACTCCCTCTGAGGAGAACAGAACTTTCCCAAATGGTCTCAGGCCAAGGTCAGCTTGGTGAAATGGAACTTTGTTTCTGGAGGGGACCTGAATTGTGATCTTGTTGTAGAAACCGGGTCTGCAGGCTCCCAGCCGGTACCGTCCTGACCACGCCACGGCACAGCTGCAGCCCTCCCTCCCTTTTCCTTTCCTTCTGACTCCTGACAGGAATGGTGGGTCACCACTAGGGCACAAGGGACATGACCACAAAGGGAAAACGAGATCAACCAGACTCCTAGTTTGGTTGACAAGGTACCTGACTATCCAAGTCAGATACCTTGTCAGGCTGGTGCCTCAAATGACTTTCTGGTTATTTGATTGCATCGACCAAATAAGTGTTCCATGGCACATTTATTTCTCTGGCACATTTAATAAAATAATAGCATGTACCTTATTGTGAATAAAACTTCTGACATTTACTACCTATTAATTTTTCAAAATCATGTAATATCATTTTCTTCATTCTTTCGGCAGCCACATGACACATCCTAAACTGGCCTTCTTCATCCATCCATTTGTTTTTTCAAAAAATATTTACTGGGCGCCAACCATGGACAAGTGTTTGTAGTACATACAGTGGAGGGAATACTGAGAAGCAAAAGAAATATCCTTGTTGAGAAGGAATTTACCCCTACTAAGAAGGAGTCCACTTTTACAAATAAAGTAACTACATTAAAGAAATCTGCCAAGGGGCTTTCCTGGTGGCGCAGTGGTTGAGAGTCCACCTACCGATGCAGGGGACACGGGTTCGTGCCCCGGTCTGGGAGGATCCCACGTGCCACGGAGCGGCTGGGCCCGTGAGCCATGGCCGCTGAGCCTGCGCGTCCGGAGCCTGTGCTCCGCAACGGGAGAGGCCACAACAGTGAGAGGCCCGCGTACCGCAAAAAAAAAAAAGAAATCTACCAAGACTTCAGATTGGTAAACCTAAGCCATCTCAATAAACAGTCTCCTTCTTCTTGAATCCTGAGGGGACACAGCAGCATTCAACTCTAAGATTCAAGTTAATGTCTTATTATTTTGAACATCATCTGACTCTAGATTGAGATGTGTTTGCTGTAAGGTCGCTTGGAAGCATCTCCATTTGTCCTTACGGGAAGTGACTGAGCAGGCTTGGTGTCTTCCACATCGCTTAGCTTTGTAGATACAAAATAAGCGGTATGTTGTATTCCTTCTGCCAAAGCATGGGCTTGGTATAAATTTTTCCACAGACCGCTGAATTCAACAGCCCGTGCATGGTGGTTCAACACGGGCGAGGACAAAGTGGTATGTGATAAAAGTTGTCATGAAAGACATCTGGGACTTCACTCTGCACTGCTCCTGGCGCGCCGGATCCTCAGATTACACAGCAAATTCAAAGGTGCTGCCACAGACCAAATTCTTCTCACCTGGGAATTTTACCCACCGACCAGACCCCGTATTGCTCGTAAATTTGAGACCTTGTGAGAAGTTTTATCAAACCGAGACTGCAGTTAAGTGACTCGTAACCACCATCTTGCATATTATTCTAGCCACCTAACAATTTCTTCAAATCATGGGCTATTTCAGAATATTTCCCCAAATCATACTTCTGATTTCAAACCACAAACTGAACCCATTCCTTTCTCTTTTGAGCTGCCACTCAGCTCTGCAGAAGCATGGATGTTACCATGGTTTCCTTAGTGATGCATCTGTTACAAAGTGGAGAGAGAGTGGTTGGAGGAGGCAAAGAAGGAGAAGGAGAAGGGGGCTGCATCCTCCCCATCTGTAGGGTGCCAGCTAGATGCTACTGCTTTGCAATTGGGCTGATCTTCCCCTGTGAGAGGTTGCCCTCAGGCCATAAAAGCTTCCTTCGCTCACTTCGAAATCATTTTTTTTTACATCTTTATTGGAGTATAATTGCTTTGCAATGGTGTATTAGTTTCTGCTATGTAACAAAGTGAATCAGCTATACATATACATATATCCCCATATCTCCTCCCTCTTGCATCTCCCTCCCACCCTCCCTATCCCACCCCTCTAGGTGGACACAAAACACCGAGCTGATCTCCCTGTGCTCTGCGGCTGCTTCCCACTAGCTATCTATTTTATGTTTGGTAGTGTATATAAGTCCATGCCACTCTCTCACTTCATCCCAACTTACCCTTCCCCCTCCCTGTGTCCTCAAGTCCATTCTCTATGTCTGTGTCTTTATTCCTCTCCTGCCCCTAGGTTCTTCAGAACCACTTTTTTTTTTTTTTTTTTTTTTTTAGATTCCATAGATAAGTGTTAGCATACGGTATTTGTTTTTCTCTTTCTGACTTACTTTACTCTGTATGACAGTCTCTAGGTCAATCCACCTCGCTACAAATAACTCAATTTCGTTTCTTTTTATGGCTGAGTAATATTCCATTGTATATATGTGCCACATCTTCTTTATCCATTCATCTGTCAGTGGACACTTAGGTTGTTTCCATGTCCTGGTATTGTAAATAGAGCTGCAATGAACAGTGGTACATGACTCTTTTCGAATTATGGTTTTCTCAGGGTATATGCCTAGCAGTGGGATTGCTGGGTTGTATGGTAGTTCTATTTTTAGTTTTTTGAGGAGCGATACTGTTCTCCATAGTGGCTGTATCAATTTACATTCCCACCAACAGTGCAAGAGGGTTCCCTTTTCTCCACACCCTCTCCAGCATTTATTGTTTGTAGATGTTTTGATGATGGCCATTCTGACCAGTGTGAGGTGATACCTCATTGTAGTTTTTTTTTTTTTGGCAGTATGCGGGCCTCTCACTGTTGTGGTCTCTCCCGTTGTGGAGCACAGGCTCCGGACGCACAGGCTCAGAGGCCATGGCTCAAGGGCCTAGCCGCTCCGTGGCCTGTGGGATCTTCCCGGACCGGGGCACGAACCCGGGTCCCCTACATCGGCAGGCGGACTCTCAACTACTGCGCCATCAGGGAAGCCCTGTAGTTTTGATTTGCATTTCTCTAATGATTAGTGATGTTGAGCATCCTTTCATGTGTTTGTTGGCAATCTGTATATCTTCTTTGGAGAAATGTCTATTTAGGTCTTCTGCCCATTTTTGGATTGGGTTGTTTGTTGTTTTGATATTGAGCTGCATGGACTGCTTGTATATTTTGGAGATTAATCCTTTGTCAGTTGCTTCATTTGCAAATATTTTCTCCCATTCTGAGGGTTGTCTTTTGGTCTTGTTTATGATTTCCTTTGCTGTGCCAAAGTTTTTAGGTTTCATTAGGTCCCATTTGTTTATTTTTGTTTTTATTTCCATTTCTCTAGGAGGTGAGTCAAAAAGGATCTTGCTGTGATTTATGTCATAGAGTGTTCTGCCTATGTTTTCCTCTAAGAGTTTTATAGTGTCTGGCCTTACATTTAGGTCTTTAATCCATTTTGAGTTTATTTTGGTGTATGGTGTTAGGGAGTGTTCTAATTTCATTCTTTTACATGTAGCTCTCCAGTTTTCCTAGCACCACTTACTGAAGAGGCTGTCTTTTCTCCATTGTATACTCTTGCTTCCTTTATCAAAGGTATTGTTATAAAGCAGAAACTAACACACCATTGTAAAGCAATTATACCCCAATAAAGATGTTAAAAAATAAATAAAAAAAAAAAAAAAAAAAAAAAGGTAAGGTGACCATATGTGTGTGGGTTTATCTCTGGGCTTTCTATCCTGTTCCATTGATCTATATGTCTGTTTTTGTGCCAGTACCGTACTCTCTTGATTACTGTAGCTTTGTAGTATAGTCTGAGGTCAGGGAGCCTGGTTCCTCCAGCTCCATTTTTCTTTCTCAACATTACTTTGGTTATTTGGGGTCTTTTGTGTTTCCATAAAAATTGTGAATTTTTTTTTCTAGTTCTGTGAAAAATGCCATTGGTCGTTTGATAGAGATTGCACTGAATCTGTAGATTGCTTTGGGTAGTATTCACTTCGAAATCTTGAAGGGTGTTCTGTGCACCGGGCCTGTTCCCTTTTTAACTCTTAGAAAAGACAGCTAATTTTTTCTGATACATCTGGCAAGTTTCCCTGAGAGAGCAGAAAAGGGAAGGCAGTTCTGTGGTGCCACAGTCATATACGGGCTTACCTTGAAACTACTAGTTTCATTAGCCTTGTTATTCTAATTATATCTCTGCGTTTCACCCTGCCACACTATTGCTCAAACAAGTTGGCTCAGAAAATAATTGCCATGTTCTTGCATAAAGAATACACAAAACAAAGGGCTATTGTTCCAGGGCTGGAAGGAGTATTTTTCGATTGTTTCTCATTCCCATCTGTGTTTTCAATAGAAACCAACCCCTGATGTTCAGGAAGGCCTCCAAGGAATTGGGCCCCATCGAGGATAGGCCTGCCAGGGTGTGGGCTTACCCGACAGGTTTCTGACTAGTCATGGCTCTGTCAGAACTCCAGAAGAACGTTTACTAAATTTCTCTTTGGCTGCTAGACAATCTGTTGTCTATTTCTCAGAGGTTCTTTCCTGGGCAGAGGTACTTCAGTGTTGCCACCAACTCCATGGAGTATGAGAGCCACCAGGAAATTTAACTTTCACTTTGTTTGTCAGTGATGGGGCAACACTGCAACATTTTATATTTGCAAGCTGATGGGATTTTACAGGATAGTTAATTCCCGGGCTGCTAGGGAACCTCCATTAATTCCGCTTTGAGATGAGGAAAATAGGATATGGAAAAGGAAAGTAAATTTTTTGGAATTTCCCCATCCATGATTCTGTGTTGATATAGAATTCTAGAATGATTGATTTTCCTAGCCCATGTCAGAAATTTCTCAAAATTGAAAAGAGAAATCCTAGGGTAGTATATGGCAGTAAAGGAGAACTCGCTGCCTCATGGGAGACGCATGTCTCTCTAGGAGGATCAGCATAGGGCATCATTTTCCATGGCCATCAGGTACACTCTTTTGAGATATTAGGGTTCTGTAATCTGTCCAGCTTTGGACTTAGTGATGTTGTGAATCAAGAGACATAGAAGATATGGTTCCTAATCTTTCAAAATATCTACAGTCTGGTTGGAGAGGTAAAGTTCATACAGATGAATTAATAAAGTAACAATACCAGATAGTATATAAACCTGTGCTAAGTGTTTATAGGTCAGAGTTTCTTCTCTGGCCATCAGAGCAGAGAAAGGGCAGAGAACCCCAAGCCTCAGCGTAACCAGGGAAGACTTCTTGAAGAAGGAGAGAATTAAATTGCGGAGAAGAGAAGGAAGGTCTAATAGGTCCTTAATTTTCTGAGAGCCCAGTTTCACCAATACCACGATGGTATTTCATTTCTCCCATAAGCCACAGTCAAACACAAAGAGTTTTTGCCTCTGCAGTGACAAGCAGAGAACCATGGGGCCATGTAGGGATGCAAACTATGGCAGGCTCCCCCCTAGCTGAGTGGCTCACGTCTCTTCCCCTCAGATTGATGACAGAAAAGTACAGGCCATGGACCTTCCAGGTTGCTCTAGTATATTTCAAAATGGGGAGATCTAGTATGAGGCACAGAGGCGCAAATGATAGAGAGTCTGATCGGGCTAGAGGTGAAAGCTTGTGTAAGAAAGCAATAGAGAACAAGGTTTGCTGGAACGGTGGTAGCTTAGTGCTAAAGAGTATTGAGGTCAGATACGATGCAGTAATTAAGGGGTAATTATTAGTTTTATTGGGCAGGCTAGTGACATGGACAAAGTGTTCTTGTAGAAATACTTGAATGGAAGAGGGACACTGAAAGGATTGGAGGGAAGAGAAAACTAAAGTCATACAGATGAGTTAGGATGCAGATTGTATGAGGGGATGGAGACAGCAAAGGCAGAAAAGAAAGGGCCAATCAGCAGGATTTTGCAGATGACAAACGTACATAGACTGAGGAAGATGATGAAGATGAAGGAGGAGGAGAAAAGAAGGTGATGGTCTGAGTAGTCCCCTGCAGGTTCCCAATACTCCAAAGTGGTTTTCCACCTTCGTACGTGCTGGGTGATATTTCACAGGCAACATACTCCATGGTCCCATAGTAGTATTTTTTTAATCTTTAAAAAAAATTTTTAAATTGTGGTAAAATGCACATAACATACCATTTACCATCTTAACCATCTTTGAGTGTACAGTTCAGCAGCGTTAAGTACACTCACGTTGTTGTGCAACTAATCTTTAGAAGTCTCTTCGTCTTGCAAAACTGAAACTGTATACCCATTAAACAACTGCCCATCTCTCTCTTTCCAGCCCCTGTCAACCACCCTTCTACTTTTGGTCTCTCTGAGTTTAACTATTCTCATACAGTATTTGTTTTGTGACTGGTTTATTTCACTTAGCATAATGTCCTCAAGGTTCATGCATGTTGTAGCAGGTGTCAGAATTTCCTTCCTTTTTAAGGCTGAATATAACATTCTATTGGATGTATACACCACATCTGGTTTATCCGTTCATCCATCCATCAATGGACACTTGGGGTAACTTCCATCCTTTGGCTATGGTAAATAATGCTGCTATGAACGTAGTGCGCAAATATCTCTTCGAGCCCCTGCTTTCAGTTCTTTTGGATATATATCCAGAAGTGGAATTGTTGCATCATACATAATTCTACATTCAACTCTGAGTAATTGCCATACTATTTTCCGTAGCAGCTGCACCATTTACATTCCCCCCAACAGTGCACAAGGTTTCCAATTTCTCCACATCCTTGCCAACACTTATTTTTTTATTTTTATTTGTTTGTTTTTAATAGTAGCCATCCTAATGGGTAGGAGGTGGGCCATGGTTGTATACTGAGGATGTGCAATTTCTTTCACTAACTGTAATTCTATCTCTGTCTCTGCCATTTAAGAAAGCACATTGGACTACATGGGCTTATGAGTGACTCCAGAGTGGTGAGACCGTTGAGTCAGCTCTAATTTGTAAAAGGAACTCATTCCCACGCTTTGGTATTCCCTTATGAGTATCAACTTATTTGTGACACTCCTCGTAAGTCATTGCGTTATAGCAGTCAGTTTGAATTGAGTTTTCAATGCAGAATGGGTTCGTCTTACATACCCAGTGATAATGACACACTCTCCCCTGCAAAAAGGAAAAGAGAAAAGCAAAAGGACAACAGAAAGCTCATCACAGAACATGATTTTATATTGTCTCGTCCCAAGTGGTTCAGTCAGTGACACTTGTTAGAAACAATGTCCCTCTTTATCTACAGAAACTCTGTAGCCCAAGGTTTGGAAAACAAGCCAGAGCATTTATCCTTCCTCTCTTAGGTAGATATTTAATGATTATATTTTTGAGAGTGATTCCTGCCTGTCTAAGTTGGTCAGGCAGTAGCATCTAGAGAGGAAAAGTTATAACAATGAAGAGTTTTTCATTTTTTCTGAGGTTTCATTTACTCAAACAGGTTTGGTTCATTTTAAGTAAAATTTGTGGGGGTTTTTCAGCAAAGCACTTATATCTGAAGAGCTGCTGTAGACCACTTAAATAGGATTTCCAGTACACAGTGGATCTTCAGGCCCCCCAAAGACCATGGCATCTGAGGATGCCAAATGCTGGACTCCTAGACTACAGTGGAATAGCGGAAAGACGGACCCTTGGCCCGGGCTGCTGGTGACACTTTCTCCCAGCAATTTCTCCTCAAGGCCAAGGGCAAGAAGACAAGGTATACAGGTAGAATGATATCAGAAAGACCAAGAATATTCCAGTGCATTCTCTGTCTGAAGGATTCCCAATATTGCTCTACCTGGGTACTTTATCTATAGTCAACAATGCCTTAGATAATTACAATGAGCATTTTTGTTTGTCTTCAGCTCCAGTTTGAGTTTTTTTTTATCCTTTTTTTTTTTTTTGTGGTACGCGGGCCTCTCACTGTTGTGGCCTCTCCCGTTGCGGAGCACAGGCTCCGGACGCGCAGGCTCAGCGGCCACGGCTCACGGGCCTAGCCGCTCCGCGGCATGTGGGATCCTCCCGGACCGGAGCACGAACCTGTGTCCCCCGCATCGGCAGGCGGACTCTCAACCACTGCACCACCAGGGAAGCCCCAGTTTAAGTTTTGAAAAAAGACCTGAGGACACCTGGAAACTCAAGGCTGAGCGTTTTAAAGCAAGATTTGGGGCTGTGAGATGATGACAGCCCTGGGAAACCCCTCTTCTACTTACCCAGTGCTCAGAACGAGCTGAAAACCAAAGGGAAGGCCGAGGTTCTGTGCTGGCCAGGCTCCTTCTCCCGCGTGGGGAGCATCGCCAGCCTTCCAGCCACGCAGATAGCCTTCTTCCTGGCGGAGGCCGCCTTACCAGCCCTCCCACACACAGCTCTCGATCAGATTGCTTTCCAAAACCTGCTTGAAATTTCTCTCTACCTAGTTTTTCTTTTTTTAATCTTTCTTTTTTGTAATCTTGCCTGTGGGAAACCATTCATGAGAGTAATGGTGAACACACACTCAAGAACCACTACCCTGGAGAAGTGGTACAGGGCAGTGCTTAAGAGGGTGGGGTTTGGGTCAGACCACCTTTGTTCAGATCCTGAGTGGCCCTCCCTCTTACTCGCTGTGTGACCTTACACAAGTCACGTGACCCCTCTGGGCCACAGGTTTCACATCTGTGAAATAAGGAGAGTGATACTGCCCTCTGTATCTGTACCTGCCCGCTCCAGGTTTGCCGTGAGCGCTAAAATATGGAGAGCACTTGGAAGAGCGTCTGCATATAGGATGTGCCACGTAAATAGTAGTATCATTGCCCTCCTGGGCCCTGAGTTCCATTTCCTCTGTCCAGCACACTTGGGGCAAGTCCAAAATCCAACGCTGCGACCTATACTTAACTCACACTTTTAACCTCTTTGGGTTCTGTTGGGGTGAAGTCTTAAGGTTTATTTGCTCTTAAAGGCCTTAACATGTTGACTGCCTGACTCTGAAATGGCCTCTTCTGCCCCCACTGGAGTTATCCTCCTTTTTCTGTGTTCTCTCTTTCACCCTTTTCTTTTCCTTTCCCTTCCTCTTTGATTTTACCCTCACACCAGAAGATATTGCAACCTTCCTTTATGCCCCAGTGCTCCCGAGGAAACAGAAGTTTCGCTCCCATTATGCTTTCCTTTACTTGAAAACTGTAGAAATTATTTTAGCTTTATTTTTGTCAAATTTTCTGTTTTGTTTTTTCTTTCCTCTCTAGGAAAGGAGAGGAAATACTGCTGCTTTGCTGTATCTCTCTCTCTATATATACAATAATTTATATATTTAATAATGTGCATATTTAATAATATATAAAAATGTATATTTATACATACAGCTATTTTATCTTTGTATAGAATTGGCCCAATCTGAGAGCCAAAGTCTGCCATGGTAGCCCAAGAAGTTCTGGCAGGAGAAGGACTTTTATGGCTCTTTCTGAGGGGGCTTTAGAGAGTCTGTGACATAATCTCTCAGAACCTCTAGAACCTTCCCTGTTCCTCTCTGTACTTCCTCTCCCTCCCGCCCCCAGGGTCAGTTAGGCTCCCTTCCAGGATTCTTTGAGGTCCCACCACTCTGCACGTCCCACATGAGTTTCGGTCCTGTGAGGAGCCCTGCTTGGCCAGCACTACTTCACTCACTGTGCACAGAGCAGAGGCCAGGTGCCATGGCAACAGTCCTCACAAACACACAGGTGGCCAGGTAGGGCCTGTCGACGCGGTGCTGTAACAGGGCCTCACCACGCAGAGGCTGTGGCTTCCATACCCTGATGCCCACTCCATCTGGCGCCCCCAGGCCGGGAAGAACCTGTTCTGTTGAGCCAGGGCAGCTGAGACACAGCACCAGAGAACCACGGGGATGCTCACCTCCCCAGCTCAGTGCTGGGAAGGAGAGGAGGACTGGAATGTTCTCTGGGGATTTCCAGGCTGGGTCAGTGCAGAAGCATTCCAGTGACTCAGCTTTCTGGTTGCAGACCAGGAGCCCTGCTTGGGAAGTCAGCCCTTGAGCAGCCCTATGACAATTGCTCCTTTCTGTGAGGCCGTGGCTATGTTGCCAGCACAGCTGGGATACGAAGCGCACACGCATTTGCACAGTCTTGTTTGAAATAGGGCTGGCTGGGGTTTGTTCTTGTTCTTGGTTTATTACAAATTTAACTCTTCCCTTCAGTTGGCCAGACAGCTGCCCTTTTTACATTTCTCCTCACTCCTCCACTTTGCCCTGATTTTTAAGAACCAAGGACATCGGATTCCGTGTTTGTACCCTGAGACTGCAAGGTGACACCTGGAATACTGGATGCATATGACACATCTTCCTGAAGCTTCAGTTCTAAGCACATAAGAAATAGAATATCATTTCTACGTTAACATATGTGGACTTATTATGGGCAAAGTGGGGGATTTCCACAAGCTTTAAGGTAAATCATTAGACTGACGAATCTCTTCTCTTGCTGAAGGCCTTTGGGCTGACCCTTTGGGTGATGTGCTGTCTCAGCCTGTCCTTGGGAGATTTTGGTGAGAAAGTTTGGGAAGTGCCCCTTGTGACCTGGTGACCCTTGACCTTGACCGTCTGTATACCTATTCTTGAAAGAGCAGGATTTCTTGTGGACCACATGCGCAGCAAAACTGAGAGACAGGGATTTGGAGAAAAGCTGAACAGATCCCAATCTGATAAAATCTCAGATGCATAGTTACGTAATCATATTATTCTCACCACTGTGGTCAGTGTTAATTTGATGTAATGAAAGAAATACAGGTGGCATGGAGATGGTGATGATGTCACCTTGCCTTTACGTTGAGAACCAGTATTCTTCGATATGGTTCTCTTGAATCACATATTTTTAATTTTCTGCACTATCCACAGCATATAAACTCACAAGTGTGTGAACTTATATTCCAAAAATGTGTGTTAATTTATGATTATATTCTGTCTGAATGCAACTATACTGTACCAAGAACTTTCTAACACGTAGTAAGATCGCCAAGAGGCCAAGTAAGAAGGTCGGCACTGGGCACCGGGGAGCCGGTAACTCTGGGTGGTTCACGAACCACTTGAATGTTTCTTGTTTTAGCAAGCTCTAGATACTTCTTTCGGCCACCCCTACTAGCCAATTATACATTGAGCTTCTGTTGTAGATTTTCACGTGCAAAGGAAGAATGCCCCTGCCGTCCCTCGGTTCTCAGTGATGGGGAGGGTTAGCAGGCGCTCCATTGACAAGCTGGGCAAATGCTGGCACCTTCACTTTCCGTAGACATGGGAATCCTGCAGACAGACTTGTTCTGCTATGGACCCTGTGCACGGAGGCAGCTCCTTGCTGGTTCTTGTCCCCTGGGCAAAGCTCTAGTCCTGGGGAGGTGGCTCTTGGATAGTGAAAGGATACACATCAAGCTTCTAATTTGTCAGTCATTTACTATTTCATTTGACCTTGGGAAGAAACTTAATTGCTTGGAGTATTAGTTTGTTTAATGGGGAGATATATCTACGTTGAGAGATGACGATTGTCTTTAAATGAGATAATGCATACGTATCGACTAAGCACAGAGTCTGGCATATATATAGTATTGAATAGGTGATCAATAAACAATAAGTAAGACAGAAGCTCCAAGACCATAGTAAGTAGCTGCGAAGGTGATAACACTACTCTCTCCCGAAACAAACATGTAAAAATCCCAAACTCAAAACTCCAGCCAAGCAGAAGGTTGAATTCTGGCATATTCTGAAGGCAGGAGAAAGAGCGTCCTCTACACAGAACCCCCACCCCCACCCCCATGCCTGGTCGCCTCTCTTGTGCTTTACCAGTGAGACACAGGGATGAGGCATCAGCATAATTTCACTCTAAGTCTTCTGCTTAGCGAGAGTCCAGCCATCTTCACTTTGGTAAATAAGCTCAAAGGAATTTAATCTACCCTGTGAAGTGTGGATAGGACCAGTCTGTCTTTTAGAGAAGGCCTGCCGCAGCCTCCATAGCGTCAGTAACAAGGCTATTACCATCTGAGAGCGGCTCCCTCCTGAGTGCGGGTGGAGCTGTGGACCACAGCTGTGATTCATCTTCCATGTGGTAATCTCAGCCACTCCCTTGGTTGTGCATTGCGATCTCAGGAGGGAAGAGGCAGAGAAGGAGGGGATGGAAGGGAGGGTAATGGGATGCCAGGCTCACTGCTGTGTTTTGAAAAGCCATTACCTTCTGTTACCCCCTATTACCCCCATTTCTGCATAATATTTTCTACTCAGTTCCTGGAGACATCACAAGAAATTGATGTGTGCATACTGAATGAGCTTGGGATTTTTTTTTTTTTTTTTTGCGGTACGCGGGCCTCTCACTGTTGTGGCCTCTCCCGTTGCGGAGCACAGGCTCCGGACGCGCAGGCTCAGCGGCCATGGCTCACGGGCCCAGCCGCTCCGCGGCATGTGGGATCTTCCCGGACCGGGGCACGAACCCGTGTCCCCTGCATCGGCAGGCGGATTCTCAACCACTGTGCCACCAGGGACGTTTTTTATATTGTTAGTTGTCTAGATCATATTTTTGCAGACAGCAGTAATATGTTAATTGTTCATTTGGGACATAGAATAGCTATCCTGATAACTGTCTTTCTTTATTTGATTTGGTTCATCTGTTTTTATCACAAATGCCGTTGGCAATAGGGATCAGGAGCTGAGGATCCTACCTCAACATACTTTTGCGCATTAGGTATGGAGATGTTCACTCATCTTCCAGTTTCCAGTTCTTTAGATAAAACATAGGGATGAGACGCGATCATTAGAGAACCTAAAATTGTTGAGACCCCCCATGTGGAAGCACTGTGGCCAGATAAAACACGGTGGCGGGCATACAAGTCCTCAGCCCTGATTGGTTCAGATGGCATAGGGCCACTGAAGTCCTTACTTGTTTGTTTTTTTTTTTTTTTTTGCTGTACGCGGGCCTCTCACTGTTGTGGTCTCTCCCGTTGCGGAGCACAGGCTCTGGACGCGCAGGCTCAGCGGCCATGGCTCACGGGCCCAGCCGCTCTGCAGCATGTGGGATCTTCCCAGACCGGGGCACGAACCCGTGTCCCCTGCATCGGCAGGCGGACTCTCAACCACTGCGCCACCAGGCAAGCCCTAAAGTCCTTACTTGGTTTCACTGCCCAGTAATGCAGGATTTTGTATGTTTGATAAAGTCTTATTAGACAGCTGTCAATTGCTGATATGAAATCCATACTGCAGGTGCCAAAGGAGCAGAGCAGGCCCAGTTGTGGAGTTTACATCGTCTCTGGAGGGTCAGAGCTACCGAGTGTGCAGATGGGCCATCCATCCCCAGCCTTTGGGCACAGTCCCCTGCAGTCGTCCCGACAGACCTTCGCAACAGCTGCTGGGAGGATTGAGCTGACAGACTCTAAGTTTACACAGAGACCACTAACGTCATCTCCAATAGTTCCCCAGTAATAGATTTTTGCTCTTTCGTTTCTTGCTCAGGTGCTAAAGTCACATTTTTCTTCCAGCTCTTGAAGGATTCATCAGAGCCTCAAAAGTCCCAGTCAGTGCATTCTCCCATGTCACCCTGTCCTTAGTGGGCATACTTTTCCTCTGTGTCAGGAAAGCGAGCAGGTTTTCTTTCTGAGATTCTCTCAGTGTTGTTCTGGGTTCTGTTAAGGTACTGGGTTAGATTTCAGAAGAATTGTTTCATCCTTTGAGCAATTAGTACCTTTTTGAAATTCAGACATCTTTCAGACCCTGGCCCTCTGAAGTGCTTTTGTCAAGACGGTTTATCAGTCTTAGATCATGTTTTGCCAGCTGCTCAGGCCAGCGGCACAGAAAAAACACTGAGGCATATGGTTCAGATGCTCGCATTTTTATCTGAGTAAAATCTCTCTGAAAAGACCTCAGAATATAAAAAGCCAATCGGTTCATATGATGTCAGAATGTTTACTGTCTCTCTCTCGGGGACATTTTCTTGGCATCCCGGTCTGATCTTCTAGGTGTGTCTAATTGTTCTAAAGGCACAGCTGTGTGAATTTGATTTGCCTGCAGGAAAAAAAAAAAAAAGCCATATCTCCCAACGTCAGGGAACAATCTTAAACTTCCCTCTTAGCTCTCACTGTTGAATTTCTGCAAGGCCCCTGATTTAAACTCTTTTGGCGGCTAAGTAAAAAGGACCATTTTCCTGTCAGCCTCAGAGGCTGACTTTTGATATCTTTGAACATGTCCTGAGGAACAAGAACCAGATAGAATGGGCCTCAACACTTGGACTTTTTTTTTTTTTTTAAACATCTTTATTGGAGTATAATTGCTTTACAATGGTGCGTTAGTTTCTGCTTTATAACAAAATGAATCAGTTATACATATACATATGTCCCCATATCTCCTCCCTCTTGCATCTTCCTCCCTCCCACCCTCCCTATCCCACCCCTCTAGGTGGTCACAAAGCGCTGAGCTGATCTGCCTGTGCTATGCGGCTGCTTCCCACTAGGTATCTATTTTACGTTTGGTAGTGTACATGTGTCCATGCCAGTCTCTCACTTTGTCCCAGCTTACCTTTCTCCCTCCCCGTATCCTCAAGTCCATTCTCTAGTAGGTCTGTGTCTTTATTCCTGTCTTGCCCCTAGGTTCTTCATGACCACTTTTTTTTTTTTTTAGATTCCATATATATGTGTTAACATATGGTATTTGTTTTTCTCTTTCTGACTTACTTCACTCATCACTTGGACTTTTAACCACATTCATAGCTTAGAGCTAGAAGGGAGGGAAAAAAAGAGAAGAAACCTTATCTCACTTTTCCCTTTGTGGATGTTTGTGTGACCCTTTCCTGCAGGCTTTTGTGAGAGCGTTGCAGCAAAAGATAGTTTCGCCTCAGACAGTAATCTTGTTGAGACACAACAGACGCATTTTCCTGGAGCTGAAATAAGCATTTCAGCGTTGATGTTCAAGGCGCCCTCTGAGCCCTATCTCAGGGAAGCAGGAAGCTACTATTTTTAGTTGTGAAACACAGCAGCATAAAATGAAGAGACTCGGATCTCTTGTGGCTGAGACTCTACTGTTTCTTCAGGTTACTCTAGGTCAGTAATGTCAAAGGTACTCACTAAGCAGTGGACACAGCCCTCTGGGCAATGTTCTGACATGATCCAGTACTCAAGCGATGCAAGGACGCTGCCTAAACCCAGCCAGGGTAGACACTATTTGAGGAATCTTCTTCCTGAGTACTGTTTTCTTGAGATAGTAGACTATGGTCCCTCCTCCTCCCCCCTCATCCCTCGTGAGAAGCATTCAACGTGTGTGAGGTTGGAGGACTCTGCTCCAAACCTTGGGACTTCCGGTGACTGGCAACTTTCCCCACAGCTGCCTGGACCAGTCGTACTGCTTCTAGAGATGGCCTCTCTTCTGGCTTTGGAGATTGCCCCCAACGCTGCTCGGACAGTGACTCAGCCACCAACCTTCCCTTACCGGGCTGATCAAAGTGCTGTTAAAACACTTACAACGTAAACAGTCCGTTCTCAATCATCAGCACTCACACAAGAAAGCAACGGCATAGAGCAAAAGATACACCCAGCTAGTGGTCAACTCCCAAACCTTTTGCTTTTGAACGGCTGTGTTTTCTACTGGCAGAGTATGATCTTTCCTAACGTCAGCATAAATACCACCCAAGCAGTCCTTTCTCAGACTTTCCACTGGATATTATTACCATTTTTGTAGCGGTTAAAGAATCAAAGAAGGCCCTTGTGAAGGTTTATCTCAGGGGTGCTGCGTCAGTTACAAGTAACTGAAAACTCAAAAAGGCTTAAGCAGGAAAGGGAATTTATCAATGAGAGGTAGTCAGGGCTTCAGGAGTGATGGGCTTTGGGGCTCAGTTGATGTAATCATGACCACTGTTGTCGTCATCACATTTTGACTTAGTCTTTCTTTCTGTTAGCCAGAAACTCTCAGTTTCATGTGATAGCTTGGAGTTAGCTTCAAACCTGGCAAGCAAGAAGAGGGACTGTCTCCCTGTCAGATACCTCAGCAGAAATCTCAAGGTATCTCGTTGGCCCTAATAGAGTCACACGCCCTTCCTAAGCCAATTAGTAAGGAACGCAGTGATCTCTTTGGTGGCCTGGATCACACATCACAACGAGCCTGGGGTAGAATCATCTCCCCTAGAACCACACTGACTGAAAACCGGAGATGCGTGAATTTCCAAATGAAAATGGGGACTGTTTCCACATGAAGGGGAAGTGGAAACTGAGTGTGACAAAGGGCACACACGTCCATTATAGGCACAGATACACGTAAGCAGCTACACCTTCTCTGATGGGGCCGACTTCATGGCAGACACTGAGCTAAGTCTGGGTGAAGGGAGAGGAGAGGTAGGGAGGCACAAAGGTGAATAGAGCAGAGTCTCTGCCATTGAGGAACTTATGTCTTAAGTTTTGCTTAGGCCAGAGGTAGCAAATTCATGGCTCAGGGGCCAACACATCTTGTGTCCATGGCAGTCATCAAGACATCATTGATGGGCCCTTCCTGTTGAGCCTGGACATGGCGTTAGAATTCTTCCCATCCCTGCGCTCCAGGCAGCCACTACAAACTGACAGTTACCAGCATATGAGAAAGTACTTATTTTCCAACCTGTCTTAGATTGATATTTGGTGAGTTGGACCAAATGAACAATCTCCTTCGGTGGGTTTGGATAAAGTGGGCTGGGTGTAAGCTGGAGGCCGAGATGGCTGGTCGGCAGTTGACCACCAGTCACTTGTCTGGAAACCCCTGAAGCTATGAGAAGACAGTAACTAGTTGACTGTACTAGGTGACAGCTTGCAGACATCTAGCGTCTTTCAAATAGGTCAATGCGCGTTTTACACTAATTTCTTTTCAAAGCATTTTAAATAATACTAGATGAGAATAACAATTGGTAACTAAGTTCACTTTTGTTTTTTTACAATTTTGTTGAGTGAGATCTCTGTGGGATGGGGTGAAGAAAATTTTTATTTTACACAATGTAGCAGAATTAATCTAGCTCTCTACTCTCAGTGTTTAAAAATCACACTCAGTTAATTTATGGTAGAGTAAAAGGCCAAATTTGCCATATATGAACGTGAAGCCAGGATGAAGGATATAAGGTACAAGATCATGACAGGATGAACAAACATTTTAGAGACATGTACTTTCTCAAAGCTCTGGGACCAACCATGAAGGCATGTTAACTAAAAGAATATAAAGTGATGAACTTAAATGGTCTTAAATGTTAGAGGTAACCACTTCTTACCTCATCTCTTTAACACATTCAATCAACAAACATTTACTGAGCTTCTACCATGTGCAAGTTACTCTTAAATGTTTTGTGAGATACAAAGAGAATAAACTTGTCCCTTTCTACAGAAGAGGTAAACAACCAAACTGAAGATACAAGATTTACAAATATGAAAACTTAAGTAATAATAAAGCACTTAACAATAGAAAGCAATGATTGTCGCAAGATCAGTAGGCATTAAGTGGTTAATTGCCAGTTGGATTATATGAAGAATAATTATGGGAGGTTTTTAGGAAGGAGTGATTAGTTCAAACTGGAGGCTGAAGAACCTCATTACTAAGGAAGGGGGAACTGACCTTGGCCTTGGGAGCTAGGATTGGTTTTGGAAGTCAGTCTTCATGGGGAAAGCAGCCTATAAAAAAGCAAGATGAGTGGAAGAAGCAAACTATATTTGAACAAGAGTGAATAAATACATTTGTCTGGAGCTGATGTTTTGTGTAGAGGAGTGGAGGGGAGATGAAGTTGTAAAAATATATTGGGTTCAGTGGTGGAGGCCAAGCGGAAGGTTTTAGAGGTAATCAGTAAGCAATGGGGAGTCAGGGAAAGTTTCTGAGTGGCAGAGTGGCGTGGTCAAACTATCTTGGGGATGACTAATTTGAAATAGAGGTGGGGACAGAATGGAGGTAACAGGTACTAGAGTCAAAGAAACAATTAAGGGGCCTTTTTCAATAATACTAGGGAAGCTTAAAGGGTCTGATTTAGTTCGTTGGCCGTGGAACTATAATCCTTATCGTGAAGTAAAAAGAAGAGGTGGTCACTAGTGAGATACTTTCCAGAAGAGGAGGAAGGAGAACTCAGTTTGAGATTTTAGTCCCAAGAGATTGGAATAAATGGAGGAAACTGGAGAGGAGACTGTTCTTGGCTCAGATGAGAAATTTAGGCTGAGATGTTGAGGTTCAGGTGAAGACCCGGTGACCGAGTACAACGTCCAATACTTCCCTGTGTTGATGGCCAGAGAGGTTTCAGCTGCAAGTCCAGGAGTCCTCTGCGTGGAAGAGATGTTTGAATTAATACTTATCACCCAGCTTCAACAGTGATCAATACCTGACCAGACTTGTTTCGTTTACCCCACCACTTCTATCCTCTCCAGCGCTCATTTTCTTGGATGGGGGAGTGTGCTGGCTGAGTTTTCCTACGTCTCACTGAGAGCCAACCCTTGTCTATGTAGCACAGGGCATGTTGTTTAAATGAAATTTGTGATGAAATTGATCGAGCTTAGAATTCAGGAAATAAAAAAGGATCTATTGGCTGATAGATCCTATTCTTGGGTTTTCCCTAGCTTCAATTCAGGATGTCCCTGAGCTTAAGACAGTATACGCATGTGGTATGAACTGCGAACGCCTCTGCTGAGTACAGACAGCCGTCCAGCCTTCTTCATCAGCCCAGGCACAGAGCTGTGACAGGGGTCTTCATGCTGACAGTCACTCAGATCGGAACCCAAGTGTGGAAACTGAGCAGGAACCACAGCTCCGGTCTCTGAGGGAGGCAGGAGGCCGAGTTAAGGGACCTCTGCTCTTCCTCCTTTCCCCTCTCTCCATTAGAAGTATCCAGAGTCATAAAGAGAGAGATCTACTCACGGGAAGTCACCAACAGGAACCCAGGACAGTGGGTATTGCGGAGGTTCTTAGCAGAGCGGCGGAGTCCCGAGCCTGTATCACAAATAAGTCTTCATTTTCACTTCTCGCCAGATTTTGTGCTCCAGAAAGGTTAAAAGAGGATGAATTTATTAACTGGCCATCTTCATTTTCAATATCTCTTTTACTTTTTATTGGAGCATAATATTCATGTAGAAAAGTGTAGATATCATAAGTACACTGGTTGATGAATTTTCAGATTGAACACAGCTGTGTAACTAGCACCCAGGTCAGGAGACAGAATGTTACCTGCACCCAGGAGCATCCCTGTGCCCCTGCCCAGTCACTGCCCCTCCCAGGGGTAACTGCTCTCCTGACTGCTTGCACTGGACATTACCAGCAATGCTTTCTATAATAAAATGGCAGTGGAGATAGTTCTTAGAGAAAATCCTGTCTTTTCAGATCCTTCCCCTCCTTGTGATACTCCTAGTACCCTCTAAAAAATAAGCCAACAATCCCAGCAGTGCGGGAAGTGCCCAGGTGAGAAGTAACAGCCGTTGGGTAAGAGCATCACTACAGTCTCTTCCTGAATCCATGGTGGACTTTCACCTTCATGGCTGCCTTGCTATTCTTGGCTAGCTCCTAGCAAACTCCGTGGAGTTGATGGTGTCACCTGACAGCAAAGAAGGTGTTGTTGACGCTTTGGAGCACTCTAATGGAACATGCTGGAACTGTTGAATCCTCCATACAAGGCGGGAGCAGTGGAGCCTTAGTGGGCCGAGCTGATGTGTGATGGCCACCCAAGCCTAGGAGCTTTGCTTCTGAAGCTCCCTGAGTCCTCCATCAGCAGCACACCCAGCTTCTGCATGGCCCAGGTTTCTACCCACAACGAAATACAGGTGAGGCAGAAACATGGGCACTCAGCCCTCTGTCTCTCACCAGTCTGGGGTCTAGAGGGAAGGGCAGGAAGGAGTAGAGGTGAAGAGCGAGGGTGTCAGGCAGTCATGTCTTTATCTTGGGTCATTTAAACATGTCTTTAACTGCAGTTTTCTTATCTGTAATATTGGATAATAATAATAATATCTACCTCAGAGGGTTGTGGTGAGACTCAAATAGGACAACGCATGTTGTAGTGCTGGGCAAAGAAGCTGGCCCATGGTAAGTGCTCAGTGAACATGAACTCTTACTATACTCTAAGAACCATCTTCCCAATGAAAGAACAAGGGAGTTTTAGGCTGGCAGAATGCAATACTAGATGAGCTTTTGAATGCTTGAAACAACTGACTAGGATTGAATTTGAGTATTTTGACCTGTACAAACCTCTTAGTTATGTCTCCAAAATCAAATTGGCCTTTTATGGCTTCGGTACCTCAGAGGCCCCACTCCCTGCATGGAGCTGGGGGACAACGGGGGACTTTCTCCTGCCACGGACTTGCATTTGGCGGGGGGTGGGAGACCCCCTAGGATGAAGTAAGGTTTTGGCAGAAGAAAATAATCCTTTTAAAGTTCATAGTAAGGAAAGGGGAAACTGGATTGAATTTCCCCTAAGACAATTTTAAATTAAAATGCAGACTAGTGGAAGCTTGCAATGTCCTTTGGGCACAAAACTGGAACTCCTACAGTTCTCTCAATAATTTCTGTGGCTATCATGTTGCCTTCTTCATCTCGTCTTCATCCTCTCATCTTACCATGCGCCCAGCTTCCCCTCAATCACTAGCCTTGTGTGCTTGTGAATTACTGGCTCCAACACTCCAATCTGCTGCAGGCGCCAAGCTTAGTCAGCACCCTATTTCCCCTTGCACTCTGTGTCTCTCTCGGAACCATTTTCTAGGATTGAAGCCCTGGGTCCACCATCTACCAGCTGCACAAACTTGGGGGAGGATTCACATACTCTTTCAAGTTCAGTTTTCTCCTCAATAAAGTGGGGCTGTTGACAGCACCTCACTCGTGGGGCTATTGCGAAGAATAAATGAGTTAGTGCAAGTGAATGGCTTAACAGAGAGCTTGGAACTTAGTAAGCACTCAACAGTTATTCATCATCACCATCACCATCACCAATTCCTGAGGTGAAGAAGTCTTACCAACAATCTTTCTCACGTGTCCACAGTGTAGTTATCTTCTGACTTGCTTTAAATGTGAACCCTTGAATTTACATCATTAGGTCATGCAGTTGCCTAATCGATTTCCAGATGCCCGGGCCTCCAAAATGTCTACCTGTCAACCTCAGAATTTTCACGTCCATTTTGCATCTGAACACCCAGATGAAAAACTCAATCAGATGTTCAGATATTCAGTATATCTAGTACCAACCACTTAGGTTGTCTTAAATATCCGGAGCACTGACTGAAACTTTTAATCTGTATTTGGATGTCCAGCATCAGAAGACACTGCCCTGTCCTGGACAAGGCTGGGAAGAAACAAGACACTTGGATGTAATCAATTTGTCACAGCTTGTTGATATAGAAGACACTTTGATGAATCAAAACAGTTTTAAAAGTTGTTTTTACCAAAAAAATGGGTAAATCACCATATATCCCTGCAAGATGAAGGATGAGGTGAAGATTAGGAATGAGGTGAGGATAACTTTTGCACATATTACAATTTATAGGTCATGATTTTTGAAAAACTGAGGTATAATTTACTTTCAATGAAATTCACTGATTTAAAGTATACAAGTTCAGGAGTTTAGAAGCTTATACGCCATTACCACATCAAGATATAGAAAACATTTTCACCATTCCAGAAAGGTCCCTCGTGTCCCTTTGCAGTCAGTCCACATCCACTACCCCCCATCCCTTCCAACCATTGCTCTGCTTTCTCTCACTATACTTCTGCCTTTTCTAGAATTCCACATGAATGACATCATCTGATATGTCGACTTTATGTCTGGCTTTTTCCTCTTATCATAATTCCTTTGAGATTCAGCCATGTTGTTGCATGGATCAGTAGTTCATTCCTTTTTATTCTTGAGTGGTATTCCATCATACCACAATTTGTCTATCATTCACCAGTTGAATGGTTTCCACTTCTTGGCTATCATGAATAATGCTGCTATGAACATTCATGTAAAAGTTTTTGCACAAACCTGTGTGTTCATTGCGTGTGAATAAATATGTAGGAGTGAGAATGCCAGGTTGTATGCTAAGTATATGTTTAACTTTTGATGAAACTGTCAGTCTGTTTTCCAAAGTGACTGAACCATTTTATACTCCCAACAGCAAAGTATGAGAATTCCAGCTCCCCATTCTCACTAATACTTTATGTGGTTACTCTTCCTTATTTTAGCCATCCTAGTGGGTATGAGTGGTTTCTTGTTGTGATTTCAATTTTCATTCCCCTAATGTGTGTGATGTTGAGCATCATTTCAGGTGCTATCAGGCCATTTGCACATCTTCTTTGGTGAAGTGTCTCCTGAATCTTTTGCCTGTTTATTTTTATCAGATGTTTGTCTTATTACATAGTCAGAGTTCTTTACATATTATTGATGTCCTTTAGCAGACTACGTTCTGCAGTTATTTTTCCCAATCTGTGACTTGTCTTTTCATTTTCTTAATGATGTCTTTCTAAGAGCGGAAATCTAAAATTTTGATGAAGTTCAATTTATCAGTTTTTTTAATGGCTTGAAGTTTTTGTGTTCTAAGAATCTGCTTACACCAAGGTTATATTTTCTTGAAGAATTTTATATTGTTTTAGCTCTTACAGCTAGGATTTATTTTGAGGTAATTATTTTATAATGTAAGGTCAAGGTTGAGGTTCATTTATTTGCACATGGATATCCATTTTTTCCAGTACCATTGGCTGAAGACTATCCTTGAATTATGTTGACATACTTGATGACTTTTAAGAGCTGAAAGTTTTCTTTTTTTTTTCTGTTATGCCAAAATGTCTCTTTCAAAAGGGCATGACAAACTTCTGTGTACCATTTTTAAAAATTAGAAAATTATTGGAAAGGCAAAGATACAAGCTTGATTATTACAAAATTGTTTACCATAGCAATAACTGGAAACAATCTAAATATATAGCAATAGGAAGCAAGGTAAATAAATTATGCCATATTCATGTAGTAGAATATTGCAGCCCCTAAGAATCTTAATGTTGATCTCCATATACGAACAGGGAAAGATATTCACCATAAGCTTTAAGGGAACACACATAGATCACAAATAGAATGTCTGATGTCCATTTTTGTAAAAACAAAAACAACAATAAAAATTATCATCATTTACGTGTGTTGAGAAAAGAAGGATATAAAATAGTATAGAGTGTTTATTTTGGGGTGCTGGGATTCCAGATAATTGAATTTTATATTTCTCTTTCAAAGAATATGGACTATGTTCAACGTCAAGGAAAAACATTTCGTTACAAAAAAGAGCCATATACTCTTAGCATCAGTATTTAAGGATTCCCTATGTATGTGGCTTAACATATCACTATGATATTCTCACCTTAAATGCTCTTAGGTGGTGTGAACTTTCTGGAAAATCAGATTCCAGCAGAAATCTGGTTTGCTCAAGCTAGAGAGACCTACGAAAGGCTTACTGATGAGAATGAGGCATTTGAAGCTTCATTTCCATTAAAATGCAAATTAGAATTAGTTTCCCATATGGTGATGCATCTTATTTCCAAACCCCCCCAATAAATCTAAATTCTTTAATGATGTAATTCCTCACCATTATAAGTATATGTAATCTGCTCTGTTTTTCTGTCGATAGCACAGATAGATGCATTTGATCACTCTTGTGGCCATATGGTGTGATGAGACATGAATCTACTTTTAAAAGTTTTATTTTCCCAGAATATGTTTTGCCTTCAGCTATATGCACATCGACACTCTGTTTTTTAGAGGGTGGCTCTCAGAACTGTGACTTAAGCCAGGACAGAGCTAGACTGGAATGTTCCATGAAGACAAGGATCTGCAGCCCCCAGCCCGGTGCCCGGCCCTCAGCAGCCCCCAGAAAATGCCCGTGGAGAAAATGGATTGAGAAGAATGTGGCTGCATTTGAGAACCATGGTCATTTTCCTACTTGGATGATCAAAAAAAAGATGTTTCAACTTCAGGGGTCCTGACTTACATCTTGTATGATGTGAAAATAATTAGAATCCTTAGCATTGTCTTATTTACCATATAATAACATGGTAAATATTTTATGTTCCCAGAGAAATGTTAAGGTCAAGATATGATGGCTGGATTTGCAAAAGCATGGATGGGCCTAGACAGTATCATGCTTAGTGAAATAAGTCATGCAGAGAAAGACAAGTACTCTCTGTTATTACTTATACGGGGAATCTTAAAAATAAGACAAAGTAATGTATATAACAAAACAGAAACAGACTCACAGATATAGAATACAAGCTAGTGGTTACCAGTGGAGAGAGAGGATGGGGGAGGGGCAAAAGTAGGGATATGGGGATATGGGATTAAGAAACACAAACTACTGTATATAAAATAAATAAGCAATGAGGATATATTGTATAGCACAGGGAAATATAGCCATTATTTTGTAATAACTTTAAATGGAATATGATCTATAAAAATATTGAATCCTGGGCTTCCCTGGTGGCGCAGAGGTTGAGAGTCCGCCTGCTGATGCAGGGGACACGGGTTTGTGCCCCGGTCCGGGAGGATCCCACATGCCGCAGAGCGGCTGGGCCCGTGAGCCATGGCCACTGAGCCTGCGCGTCCGGGGGAGAGGCCACAACAGTGAGAGGTCCGCGTACCACAAAAAAAAAAAAAAAAAAAAAAAAAATTGAATCATTATGCTGTACACCTGAAACTAATATAATATTGTAAATCAGTTGTACTTCAATAAAACAAACAAACAAACAAAAAGATATGATGGTTGGGTGTTAATGACATCACAACCAGACCCTCTGCCTCCTACTGCTATTTTCTTAAAAAAATGTTTCTTTGTTATTTGCCTCATCTCTAGAGCTTAAATATATTAGAGACTAGTGCTTCACTTTGACTAGTTGAACAAATGACCCAGTTTACTAGAGTGAAATCAGGAAGAGCAGCTCTTTTGTGAGCATGGTTGATATAGGGTATCAAGGCCTGTTTGTCTTCATGACTTTGCTACCGACATTCTTCATTTGCTTATCAATCAACACTGTGGGAGAGATACATGCCAGTGCTGTGCTGGGCACCAGGGGGATAAAAGGTGAGTGAGAGCCATTTGTGTGGCTCTCGGTGGGTTCAGTGTTGAGCAGGAGAGATGAGAGGACACACAGGTGACACAGGCATCATGATGAGTCAGGGGCTGAGCCCGGTGCAAAGACTCCTCCCATAGAGAAGAAGGCAGGAAAGGTTTGGTGGTGTGGCATTCGAGCTGAAACCTAAAGAATGGAAAAAATAGAACAGTCTGAGGAATGGGGAAGCATTTTAGTTCAGGGAGTGGTCAAAAAGGGTGGAGCCCTTTTCCAGGAGCAGCGAGTTTTCCTGTTTGACTAGAGCAAGGAGCTAAGGAGGGATGAAGCAGGACACAAGGGTGATTGGTAAGCTGGAGCCAAATTATTGGTGGGTTTTGGTGTCAGGCTGAGACACGTTCACCAGGCAGCGGGGAGCTGACGAAGGACTTTTTGCTGAAGACAGAGGCAAACAACCTGCACGTTAGAATGATTCATCTAACTGGTGTATTGGATGGATGGAAATGGAGAGATGCTGTGGTGGGAGAGACCAATTAGGTGGGAGGCTACTGCAATCAGACCAGATGAAAAACCATGTGGGCCTGAGCTACAAAAGGGGATGCACAGGTTACGAGCTATTCAGAAGTTAAAATCAGCGGGCCTTGGAGACTGATTCGGTGTGGGCGATGAGGCAGAGAAGAGTCATTGGTCAGCGGAAAGGGGTCAGACAGGCGGAGGAGTGTGTTTTAGGAAAGATACAGCGATGAGAGCCTGGGGTGTGTATTAGTTTGCTAGGCTGCAAAATACCAGACTGGGTGGCTTAAGCAACAGAAATGTATTTTCTAATAGTTCTGGAGGCTAGAAGTCCAAGATCGAGGTGCTGGGTAGGTTGGGTTTCTCCCGGGACCTTTCTCTGTGGCTTGCAGGTGGCTGCCTGCTCCCTGCATCCTCACATGGTCTCGGCCCTGTGCATGCATCCTTGGGATGTGTCCAAATTTCCTCACCTTATAAGGACACTGGTCAGATTGGATTAAGGCTCACCCTAACTGCCTCATTTAACTTCATCACCTCTTTAAAGGCCTTCTCTCCAAATACAGTCACATTCTGAGGCAGGGCTACAACGTATGAATTTGGGGAGGGGGGACAGAAATAGCCTATAACAGGACATAGAATTTGACATACCTGTGGACATTCCAGAGAAGGTCTAGTAGGTGGTTTGCAGCGTCAGTTGGAACTCAGGGGAGAGGTCAGGGCTGGGCATGTAGAGATGAGTGGCATGAGTCAAATGCATGAGCTGAGGTCAGGGGAGAAGATGAAAAGAATGGCTCACTCTGGGGGTTGTGATGATAAAGATAATAAAATAGTAATAGCATTCAGGTATTGCGGTTTCTGTGTATTAGGACTAGGTTGAACCTTTGGTACTCTGCGAACAATAACTCTAGGAAACAGTGATTATTATTTTTATTATTATTGTTGTTATTTGCTTTTTTTAAAAGAGTTTTTTGATGTGGCCCATTTTTTTTAAAGTCTTTATTGAATTTTTTACAATGTTGCTTCTGTTTTATGTTTCGTTGGCCGTGAGGCATGTGGGATCTTAGCTCCCTGACCAGGGATCGAACCTGTGCCCCCTGCATTGAAAGGCGAAGACTTAACCACTGGACCTCCAGGGAAATCCCATCATTTGCTTTCATTTTATAGAAAAGAAAAACCTTTCTTTTATTTTAAAGAAAGGAAAGGTTAAGTGATTTTCTAAGGTCGGGGTCTAAGTTCTGAGAGCTCACAAGTAGCAGAACCAGAATATAAAATTCAAGTGTGTCTGAATTTAAAGATTTGTGCCTCAGCACTGCACTGCACTGTCTCCAGGAAAAGCAAGTAGAAGAGAAAGAGAAAGAAGGTGGGGGCAGAATCAATGTTTGCAGGTGGGGGGAAGGCAGAGGAAGAAGAGCAGAGCAGAGGGACAGTGAAAGGATGGTCAGAAGACAGAAAAACCAGGCAGAAAAAGATGACAGATGGCATGGATTGGGTGGAGAATGGCAAGTGCGAAGAGGAGGTGGCAAGCCTTGTCATCACCGGAAGCAGCAGGAGGGAGAGAGCTCTGGTGGAACGGGAAGCGGAATCAAGGGGAATTTATTTTTAGAATGGGCTTGAAAGATTTAAAAATGCTGGTAGGCAGAGAGGGGAGACCCAGCTTCCAAAGATAGGAAAGAGGAAGTCATCTAATGAGAAGTAGGGGTGGCAGGTGGAAGATGGCTTTAAAAAGGAACAGGGACTCTTCCTGAGACAAGGGGGAGTAATTAAGAATGGGTGATGACATGGACGAACCAGGAGGTTGGCCGGCTTAGAACAGAGAAGGGTCAAAGTCCAACAAGTAGTAGTGTCTGAAGAAAAGTTACCAGCAAGAATGATGAGTTCCTGACGCACAAGTTATATCAATCCAGAGATGGTCCATTTTTCTCAGTCTAAGGCTTAGGCTCGTCCTGAAACTAGGGCAAAGTGGAACCTGAGCGTGAACCCAAATGGTTTCAATTGAAGGAATTATTGGGCTGTCCAGGATCAATAAATATTTGTACACAGTGAGAAACATTCCCAATCTGCTAATATTTATGGAATGACCTCCACACGCAAGGCATGATAAATTCTTGGGAGACTGATATTACAGAGGATTCCCAACATGTCTTCATGGGTAGATGAATCCCATCTTTAGCCCCTGACATGTGCAGGAGCCAATGTAGAAGCTGGATGGGGAATGGCTCTGTGCTGGTCCCTGGCCTTCTCAACATTGTCCTTAGAGATATTTATGATTTGTTTGACTTGGCCTGAGTAATAAGCAAATCATCCAGTAAAGGGGCTCACCCTCTAGCAATCTAGCTTGGCAACAGGAGAGCCAGTTGACTGGAAGGTAATTTTATAACACTGCTTTTAAGTTGTCCACGTGCTGTAGCAGAGGATTCAGGGCTTTTTGAAGCAAGGGGCATTGTCTGGGGAAAATGCGGGTATGAGTGTATTTCACAGTGTGGGAGTGAGAAGAGTGCAGAACTCAGTGGTTCTGTAAACCTCCCCCAGGCTCTCACGAGAGCGGTCACTTGTGGTCAGTCGTTTTTGGATGCTTGCTCTGTGGGCAGTGAGAAAGTCCGGTTTCTTCCCAGGGAGTCTCCTATTGGTGGGCGGTGAGCTCGGCTCCCATGTGTGGATCTAGCATGAAGTGGACGTTGAAATGGTGGAAAGCAGCGGGAGGTTTCTGCAGCCGCTGCAAAGCGGTGTAGACCACATCAAAACCAAAAGAGAGTCTGGCCAAGCTTGGCACCATTTTCCCCAAGGGCTGCCAGTAGCTCACGCTGGTGTGTGCCTCCTTGAGGGCGTCTGAGACGTGGCTTCTTGGCTATTGAGAAACAAATTAGTGCTGTGGACCTTGGCTCACGGATTCCTGGGTCTGGAGTCCCAGCCTGGAACACGATTTACACAGGGAAGACTTCACAGCCCAAACCCGAGCTTCCAGAGGCAGCAGACATAGTCCTCTCACCTTCAGTGCCACACATGTTTGGTATTTTAAAGTAGGAATTTGCTTGAAAACAGCAAATGATACAGCATGAATTTCAACAGGATTCAGCATGATCCCTCGGGGAGGCAGGGTGGGGAGTGCAGGTGTCTCTGGGGAAACAGGCTTCAGAATACGACCCTTCACGGCTGATTACAGAATAAAGGTCACCTAGTTTAAAAATAAAATTCTATTGCTTTTGAAGGAAAGACAATAGAAACATTAGACTAGAGGAGGTGTTCTAGGGCCATTTAATCTCTCCCCAGGGAAAAAGAAGAAACCCATTGCACACTCCTACTACCCCTTAATTCCAGCCCAGCTCAGGGCTAGGCAGAGGAAAGGCTCTGTCCCGGTTTGCTGAAATCTCTTTGAAAAACTTTCTTTTCTTAGCAGGCCACTTCAGGCTATACCCCCAGACCTTGAGATAAATATATCTATTCTCAGTGCTGACCCTGGGAATGATTTGATGGAAAAATCTGAAAACCCTCTCAAATATGTTATTTCACCTGAGCTTTTAATAGGAGTTATATGGCTGACAATTCAAAATTGGGGTCCCCAATAAGTATTTGAAAGGCAGACATTGTGGATTGAGACAGGATGCCTGTGCCCTTGTCCCAAGCAGACAGGCAGGAAAAATGAGAACTTGTTGTGAAGTGGATGCTTTGCTCCAGCCAACACACAAATGCTGGCACACCTAGACATGCCTTGACTGAGAAATAGTTAAACTGTGCGTTAGCGATGCTCTTCTAGTTTAAAATTGATTCAGTTTGGTGAAGGATTCTGCATTTGCCTACAATACTCTGCTGTCCATTTAATCTTCACATTAAAACTGAGTCTTCACAAATATCATACAGTATCACTTATGTGTGGAATCTAAAATATGATAAAAATGAACTTATTTACAAAACAGAGATAGACTCACAGACATAGAAAATAAACTTATGGCCACCAAAGGGGAAAGTGGGGGAGGGATAAATTGGGAATTTGGGATTAACTTATACACACTACTATATATAAAATAGATAAACAACTAGGTCCTATTATATAGCACAGGGAACTATATTCAATATCTTGTAATAACCTATAATGGAAAAGAATCTGAAAAAGAATATATATATAGTAGAATATAATATATATATAGCATATATATATGTATATATATATAACTGAATCACTTTGCTGTATACCTGAACCATTGTAAATCAACTATACTTCAAAAAAAAAATAAAGTTAACCAACAAGGACCTACTGTATAGTACAGGGAACTATAATGAATATTTTGTAATAAGCTATAAGGGAAGGTAATCTGAAGAATATATATATGTGTATAACTAAATCGCTGTGCTGTACACCTGAAACTAGCACGATATTGTAAATCAATTCTACTCCAATTAAATATATATATATATATACATATATATATATTAAAGAACTTAAAAAAAATAAAGTAACTAAAAAAAATGAGTCTTTACATTTAATTCCTTTGAGCTATTGCCAGCTATTGAAGAGCAGCACGAGGGTTTTAAGCAGGGCAGAGACTCCCTCTGTCTAGCTAGGGGAAAACTCTATTCAAATCCAGGGACACGAGGGCAGCAGACTCTGCTGCTTTTTATTCCTGTGGTCATCCCACAGTAATATGTGGTCCAGAATCTTACTGGTGTCCCTGCCCCAGGCTTGCTGTTGGAGAGATGACATTTGGAAAATGTCCCTTCCATATGTACAACTCTCCAGTGGTTTCCCCTCACACACTTGGACTAAAATCTAGTCGTGACCGTGGTTCACAGGGCGCCCCCAGGGTTTGGCGGGTGGCCACCTCCCCGCTCCCTTTGCCATCCACTCCTACATGGCTTCTCTCCAGGCGTGGTGGCCAGTGGTCCCTTGCCTCTGCCAAGTACACACCCCCACTGTCTCTCCTCTCCACCTGGGGCGCTCCTCTCCAGGCATCAACACGTCTCAGCCCCTCACCCTCAAGTAGCCACTCAATTTTTGCCTCCTTACTGTGCCTTTCCCTGGCTGCCTTATGTCTCCAACTTCACCAAGCCTTTTCTTCTTCTTCAAGGCACTTACTACTAACATTATATTATCTGTTTGATGACTTGGTTTATCGTCTGTCTTTTCCCGCTCGAATGTAAACTCTGTAAGGGCAGGGGATTTTTCTGTTATGTTCCCATCATTTAGAACAATATGTGTTCAATAAATTTTTGGGGAACAGTACGTCAATACTTCATATCCTTGTTCATCTGTGGATGACAAAAGACCTGAAAGAGGTCATTGTAAAAAGACGGGTTGCCAGTGGCTGGTGTTATGTGACTAGAAATGTGTGTGGCCAGGAGAGGCATGGGAAAATGAGTTGAAATACTTTTTACTCTCCTCCTATGGGAGAAATTTCTGGAGAAACAGGACGGAGAACAATAGATATGTGATATGGTTGAGCTAAAAGTTCCTTAGGAAAAGCTTTCTGGACTTTTCATCAACAAAGGTCTCTTTTTAAATTTCTTTCCTGTATTTTGTCAGATATTCCTACCAAAACCTTATACTTTTCCAATAACGATCCATTGATTTTCTCAGTTTTATTTATTAAATACATATGTAATGTCCATTAGAACATCACATCATAGTGAAAATAACCAGGGTCATTGTGTGACTCTGAGATAATTCCTTCTGGAAGCAAAGGCAGAACTTGTGCATCCTCAGCTCCAACAACTAGATACTCTCCACTGGACTCTCTGAAATTTTGAAAATAGCTCAAGGGCCCCCACTAGCCTCTAAAATACGGTGACTCGCCCAAGGTCACAGCAAGTTGTTGGCAATATTATTAGACTGGGATCCTGCTGTTGTGACTCCCATATACTCTGGGTGCTCTGTTTATCTCCTACTCATGCATGACCAATTTCCCATGGAGTCAACTCACATGTTAGCTCTGCTCCAATTGTTTACTTAGAGGCCAAGAGTAACAGTAGCTACTATTCATTAAACATAAACTATGTCTGTGCTGAGTGGTTTTCCTAAATTTGCTATGACTCCAAATAACCTTTTAATAAGTATCATTACCCTCGTCTTACTAAAGAAAAAGGGTGGCGGAGGCTGAGTAACTTGCCGAAGAGCTCACAGCTAGTGGGAGCAGAATCAGGACTTGAACCAGGTTTTCCTGCTTCAGAGACCAGGTTCTTTGCTATACCTCTGTGTCACTGCACCCAGTGCCAGGTTCTTACACGTGATTCATCCTTTGCGAGATTGTGCCCTGGAGAGGCAATCATTTAAAATTACTTCAGTGATGGAACCCTTCCCCCAAGTAGATAGGTCACAAAAAGCACTGCCTCTTTAATTCACTGCTTTCTGAACCCCAGGGAGGACAGGAGACAATTGTAGGAAAACCGTCAGGGAAAATGGGTATAGGTCCTTCAGAGCCGGATGACCTGTTCAACTCAGGTTATTTCTATCATCACCCAAGTCCCCTTAATTTTCCACAGCTTCTCTACCTCCTTCCTTAGTTCTTCCTCATCTTCTACACACACACACACACACACACACACACACACACACACACAATTATTTGTGTCACCGCGACCTGGGAGTCCTTCTAACTGAGAATCCCATATCCTGGCTATTTTTAAAGACTGTACGATCCTTCATACGAGATTGCCTCTCAGAGCATTGACAGATGGAGAGCATCTCAAGCAGTGGTCACCAATGTTTAGAAGCTATAAAGGTCATGTCTGTTGCCTAATGGATATTTGATTTCTGATAATGGACTTGTGACAAACACCTATCATTTGAATACTAATTACTATGATGTATACTGAATTCTCATTGGCTGCCTTAGAAGTTGATGTTCCAGAAAGTCCCTGTTGGGTGGAAGACATAGAATCATGTCTGGCATTGAGATGCTTAAAGGAAAACAGTACACTTTGTTCTTTTGGCGAGCTCCCATTTAACTGACAAATCTTTTGAGCTGGAGAAACTTTGTTTAATTAAGGAATATGGAATGATTTAATTCATGTGATAGTCTAAATATGATATTTCCAAGATGGGCTAGGAGAGAGATGTCGGACCTCTTTTCTCAAAAGAAGGGAAAAGTGTAGCTTGGTGGGAAAACCATGAACTTTACAAGTAGAAAGACCTGGATTTTTAATTCTAGTGTCACTGTTCATTATTATTATTGCTGTTGTAAGTAATAGTAATAATAACAAAAAGAGTCTGGTTTACTTTGCACATAGAGCCAGTATATTAGATGCTTGCCTGAATTATCTTATTTAATCACCACAACGATCCTCTGATTTTTTTTTTTTTTTTTTTGCGGTACGCGGGCCTCTCACTGTTGTGGCCTCTCCCGTTGCAGAGCACAGGCTCCGGACGCGCAGGCTCAGAGGCCATGGCTCACGGGCCCAGCCGCTCCGCGGCATGCGGGATCTTCCCGGACCGGGGCACGAACCCGTGTCCCCTGCATCGGCAGGCGGCCTCTCAACCACTGCGCCACCAGGGAAGCCCCCTCTGATGTTTTATCATGAGGTATTATTAGTCATTTCTATTTTACAAGTGAGAAGGTTGAGGCTTAGAGAATGAATCAGTCAGGGTCCTGGAAGGAAACAGAATTGAATGCAGATGGTTCCAATATGGAGCCTTTCCTAACAGAGGTGGGGCAGGGATAAGGGGCCCAACAAAGGATGTTGGGGCTCGGGAGACTGCAGCCTTGGAGATCTGTTACCACCCTTGGTGCTGAAGAGGCAAGAGGAGGAAACAGAGTGCTAGCCTGTGGAGGAGGGCCTGCCTGCTGGGAGCTGATGTCATGGTCGGGGGGATGCTGCAACAGCCAGAAATGTGTCATCAGATCAGGGAGGAAGTGGGAAGAGCACCTCTCCTCTCTCTCTTCTCCTCTCTGATCTCCGGTCTATGCCTCTTGCTGACTAAACCCAGTGGGAAGCCAGAGGGTAAGGGAGACTGGTGACACTGCAGATCCAGGGCACAGGCAGATTAGAGGATAAGGAGAATGGGTTGAGGGTTGAACACTCTGAAGAAGCAGATCGGATCCCACCCAGAATTTAGTTTGGATGTTGACACTGGGGATGCCATATGTACACCAAGATGGTACGCAGAGGTTGAGCTCACGTGAGGATTTCAGGGAGAGCCTGGCAGCTCCCAGGCAGGTCCAAAAACAGCTTGAGAGAGCAGAGAAAGGAGACCGGCTTGGTATTTTTATGGAGGTTAGGGGGTGAGACCAGAGTGAGGGTTTACACTTGCATGCATGGTTTAAACTTCTGGCTAGCGCCAAAGGAGAGAGCTCCCAGGCTATCTAATTAGCTTGCCCAGATGAGAGGCAGAAGGAGAAGAGGGAGGGGTGAGTCTTAAAAGCTCAGATTCTTTATTACAAGATTTCAAATGGAGATGAGCCAGCAGAGAGAGTTCAGTGTTTTTCTCTAAATCACTTAACTCTTAAGTGATGGACTGAGTTTTCAACCCAAGTCAGTCTTTTGCCCAAACTCATGCTTTTAAAATAAAGAATTTATTGAAGTATAGTTGATTTACAATATTGTGTTAATCTCTTCTGTACAGCAAAGGGACTCAGTTATACATACATATATGTGTGTGTATATATATAATTTTTTGGTTTTCCATTATGGTTTGTCACAGAAAATTGAATATAGTTCCCTGTGCTATACAGGAGGACCTTGTTGTTTATCCATGCTATATATAATAGTTTGCCTCTGCTAATACCAAACTCCCATTCAAACTCATGCCTTTAATGACCACATTAACTGGCTTTGTGACCTTGAATGAATTACTCAACCTCTTTGAATGAAAACCTCAGTCTTCTCAACCATAAAATGCAAGTTGTATCTCTGTGCCTGGTACGTCGCAGGTGTTGTGTTAATGGTGGTTATAATAATTGCCCTTTTTTTTTTCTGTTGAGGCTGTTATTGTTGGTGCTATTTCTGTCCCCCATCTTGCCTGACTCCCTCAGGGCTTCTGGATACCCTGGTGTTGTTCTAGTGTGTCTTTGTAAACAGTCCGGCATAGACTTTACTTCCATTTTCCCAAGGAGTATATCCTTGGACACGGTACTATTACCACTTTCTCGAGATAAGGTTGAGAAGACTCATCTTGCCAAGTGAATCAGCAGACAACCTTAGTATCTGTCTTCAGCTTCAGAAAGGAAGCTGCAAGGCTTTCCATCAAGCAGATACCACAGCCACGTGATCCAGGAGGTCAGAAGTGAGAAAGGCCTCTCCCACTCTCTCCTTAGTTATCAGCTTTGGAATATCGTCTCCTTAAGGCGCCAGGTAAGAAGAGGTGTGAGATGGGTATTATTACCCTTAGTGATTCTTTAATGTCACGTGGTTCCAGAATCTTCTATTTCTCTAATACTACTCAAGCTCGCCCACACCACGGGCTAAGAGGTGTTTTGCACGCAGTCTGTCCTTAATTCATCTTTGTTGAATTCAAACCATCACATTAAAGACTGATTTTTGAACCAACGGGGCACCAACTAAGCTACCAATGGTTTATGAGTTTTTCTTTTAAAAATGAAGCCAAAAAGATTAATTATAAAAAATAAGGGCTGTTGCAGAACGGATTTTGCTAGTAGCCATCTTTTCACATGTGGGGACTGAAATCACTTCTGAAAAATTCCAGGGCCCCAGACAGCGCGTGTGTTAACAATTGATCCATCAGGTGATGACACCAGCTCACAGCGTGGGACTGAGTAGGTCCTTAGCCCGCGAATGCCAATTCTTTCAGCCAAGGGGAGGAAGATGTAAAGCAAAGATACCATTCAAAAAGCTGTGATAGGAACTTTCCTGGGAATTTCAAAAATCATTATTGGAAAAAGAATCTTGGCATATGTCCTTCAGCCAGCAGTCCTGTTGGGGATGAGAACAGATACTACCGTGGCTAAAGAAAAAGCAGAGGTGCTGGTCTTTATTTATTTATTTATTTTTGGCTGTGTTGGGTCTTCGTTTCTGTGCACGGGATTTCTCTAGTTGCGGCGAGCGGGGACTGCTCTTCATCGCGGTGCGCGGGCCTTTCACTGTTGCAGCCTCTCTTGTTGGGGAGCTCAGGCTCAGTAGTTGTGGCTCACGGGCCTAGTTGTTCCGCAGCATGTGGGATCTTCCCAGACCAGGGCTCGAACCCGTGTCCCCTGCATTGGCAGGCATATTCTCAACCACTGCACCACCAGGGAAGCCCCATTACTTTTTAATTGTAAAATAATGCATAAACCTTTAAAAAAAATGAAAGCAAAAGCGTAACACGAGTCTTTTTCTTCCTGCTTTTTAAACCAGAAAACACCATCTACTGCAGGCCGACACAGGGCAGGTGGCATCCATTCAAACTGGAAATGAGGTACCGAGATAATAGACAGTGGGATCCACTGTGGCCGGCCTCGAGGGAGTGGCCCCGGGTCAGAGGGTTCATTGTTTCTCTCTTTTAATGAGGAGACTCTATAAAATGTCCAACTCCCGATGCCACTTTGATTCCCTCAAGTTTATTAATTGTTCTTTTGCGTGCTCCCCTTTGCACAATTGGCTTTTGATAAACCCCAAGTGTTCATCATGACTGAACAGGGCTGCCTCTCACAGAGACCTCGGGCTTTCTGTGAAGCGACATGGGAAGACTTGGTTCTGGGTGGGAAGTTCCCAAAGAGCCTGTGCCACCTCCTGGACACAGGCCCTCAGCATGTAGGAACCCTCAGAGTCGGGGAGAGGAGAGTGAGAGTTCACAGGTGAAGACTGTGTGATGTCTTCATTGTGTGATGGGTTAGTGGGAGTGGCGGAGGGGCCTTTCTTTCCCTCCGTCTGTGGCCACTCTTCCTTCCTTTCTCTCCCACCACAGCACGACACCCACAGTAGCCACTTGCTTCATGCAAGGTGGGATGGGGAGACTTGGGGGCTGGGGAACAAGATCCGTGTTTCAGATGTCCCTCCTTTTCACACCATTTCTCATCTTCATATACATACTCCTCAACAACAATAAAACCCAAACTTAATGGCACTCTGGGCTCAGAGGAGGAGGGAAAGCACACCTCCCAACAGTGTGGTCCATTTTCTAGCTGGGTAAATGGGAACGTTGGTAGTTTCCCCGCAAATTCTGTGCATATGACCAAAGCAGGGTGCGGTAGATTTCAGTCATCATGAAAGAGCTGGTTTTGGAACTATCTGGGAACAGGGAGTGTCTTTCTATTTTTCAGAGCCCCTCAACTTAAGCCACAAGGACCTCATGATAGGCAGTGTGGCCCCAGGGAAGAAGAGGGGGAGCTGATATGTACCAGGAGGCCCAAAGTTTTCACATCTTTGGATGTAGTAGTTGCAACCCTAGGCATCTATCCTAACGAGGAAATATTCAGAAATGCAGACAAAGCTTTACGTGTAAAAATATTGATTGCAGTAGTGATTTTCTAGCTGAGAAAATAATTAGTCCAAGAGCTGGCAAATAATTTTTTAAGAGAGAAAACTGCCTTGAGTTAGGGTCACAACTTCTGGGGGTAGCTATGGTTATGAAGATGTAGTGAGGCTCTCTAGTGATGAATGGGAGCTGGACAGAGAGATAACGAAACTTCTCTGCCTGTGATGTTTCTGGGAATCTGAGGGTTAGGAAGAGCTGATGATAGAATAGCGAGAGAATGAACAGAGTATCTGGAAGTGAGGGGGAGCAGAGGAGCTGTATAGAAATGTCTTGGCTTATGGGTGAGTTGAAGGAGTGGGTAGTCTGCAGGCATCTATCCGTTTGAGCTTATTGAATGGGGGAAAGAGAAAGGGAAAGGAGGCAAGCTGGATAAGGGAGACAGAGTGGTACCCCCTGGTCCATGGGCAGAGTTCTAAGGCCTAAGCAGAGAGGTTATTTTCACAGAGGGACTCTAGGCCCTCACCGCTCAGAGCCAGGTGCTGGGAACAGCGGCAGCAGCATCCCCTGGGAGCATTTAGACCCAAGACCCGCCCAAGACCTCGTGAGTGGGGATCTGCGTCTTAACAAGATCTGGGTTATTTGTGTGCACACTGCAGTTTGGGAAGTGCCGCTCTGGAAGACCCAGCGCATCCAAGCACGTCTCAGAGAGCAGAAGCGAGCAGCATCTCCCCACATCTGCCTAGAGCACTGCCCTGGGTTGGAACACAGGGTATAAAATGGAACCAAGAGGGCCCTGGGATTCTCATGGAAGGAGGAGTGACAGTTAGAGCATAATCGTCAAACGATTTTTTTTTTTTCATGTGGTGGAAACCAATGAAAAGGACTGAGAGAGAAAAGTATGCCAGGATTGTTTGAGAACAAACATGAGATATACTGGGAGGTCTCAAAACTAATGCAGGTTTGGAGAAAGGGGGGATCTTGTGTTGCATGCAAGCCCTCTTTGGGTTAGAACTGTCAACAGGACCACTTCATAGCCATAGGCTGGAAAGGCCTTGGGAAGACTCAGTGGCATGTGTAGCTGGTAGGATCTTCACTAGAAGCAAAGTATATAATCAAGGGCATAGTATCCAGTCAGTAATGTTGTTTTAAAAAATACACTTAGGAAAAAAGATCAGAAGGAAATGGACTCAGTTTATCTCTGTGTGATTTCAGATTTTACTTTTCTACATTTTCGTACTCTGCAAATTTTCTGCAGGGATGGTAGGTAACTCTAAGTAGAAAAATGCAGCAAGATGGAAATCACGCCTACCTTCTTCACATTCTCCTGTACTTTCCAAAGTTTCTCTGTGAGATGGTAATACACTTGTAATCAGGAGGGAGACAAGAAGAAGCAGGGGATGTGGAATCAGAAGACCCGTGTTCCAGAGGGACCCCTGCCCTTCTCAGCTGTGCCATCCACAGTTATGCAACCTCATTCAACTTCTCCTCCCTCCTACGTACAGTGAGATGCTGTCGCCCACCCTAGGGGCTGGGAAGATATTGGATGTGGAGGACACGGTGAACTGTTCATGCTACACAAGTGTAAGAGCTGAGGTGGCCTCACAGGGCCAAGCAGAGTCCTTCCTCGGAGCTCGTCCAGCTCGTCCAGTTCTTCCAGCTCCTCCCCTTGGCCCACCGGGCCGGTGGACAATGGAGAGTGTCTGCCTCAGGCTCATTCCAGGGGAAGTCTCCAGCCTCTGAAAGGGACTTTCCTCTCTACAAAAGAGAGGCTATGCCGGCCCAAAGATCTGCTTCCCCTTTGGCCAATTCGACAGAGAGAATTTCTGAACTTTTCTTAACAGAAGGCCACCTACCATCTGTCAGTCAAGAGCAGCATCTCTTATTAATGCCACTAGGACCCAGCCACACTGTTTTCTATTGAGTCCTCATCTCCCAGCACGACAGTGGCATTCTTGAGACAAGTTGGTGGAGTTTCTATATGAAGAATGATAACCCCAGTTTCAGGCAACAACAAAAAATCCCAAAAAGGATATATATGTCTGAGATCTGGAGTAGGTCGCTGAAATTACGGTAGGTATGACTAACAAATAAATTGAATAGTCTATAAGGCCAATTCAACATAAATGGGAGAACTTCTTTTTACACACACTGAAACGTTCTGCTGGAGATCTTCATACGTGAAGCTTCTTGGTCCTGCAAGCCCAGTGGTGCCTAAGTCATGGGGGTGGCTGCGACCAAGAGCTTTTTTGACTTACAGGCTGGGGTGCTGTGATTCAGAACAATCAGTAGGCTGATCAGAGAGCCCTCGAGTCCCTTGCTTCTCTTAGCACAGATGTGATGTGGAAACCCGGAGGGCGCTGGCTTACATGGAACTTTGCAGGTAGGTCCCTCAATGTCTGTTGACATGGGGACAATGCAAGCAACTCTCTGAGATCAAAGTCCCAGTGACCCGCACTTTCAAATTTTGCAAAACAAAAGTGAGAGAGAGAGACAGACTCTAGGACAGGATCAGATCTTCCAGTTTTAGGAAAATTTTTCATTTTGCAGATATGGAATGTCAGGCCTTCTGTTCTGAGCCAGGACTATAAGCCCAGCTCTCTGACTTATTTCCTAATGGCCTTGACCCTCGTCAAATACAAGCCAGGGTATTGGTTGGCTTCTTTGACCTTGTTTGTGTCTTTGGTTTTGACAGACAGTAGTTTGTTATGGTGGCAACAAATACTGGCTGGGCCAGCTGTCCCTGGGGTCTGGCCAGGCGGCTTTCTTCCCTACTCTGTCTCTGTAGCTGTTTCATGGGGCTCAGCTGGGCAGAGACTCAGAGAGGCAGCTGGGGAGGAGGGACCTGCTGGATGGTGGGAAAGAGACCAGAGACCCTTACTGGCACACAGACAGCCTATAACTCCCTGCCCATCAAGGCGAGGAGGGCAAGCCAGCCTTTCCTTCCTTCCCCATGTCCTTGCCCATCAGGTTGCATGCCGCCCTATCACCACTGATTTTTCCTTTCCAGGATGTATTTTCACTAGTTTGCACCTGGTAAAAAAGAAAGTAAGTTTGTGGTCAGGGGAAACACAGTGTATTTTGCCGTGGACAGGGCTTGAAGGCTAAACTCTGGCCTGCTGCAACTTGGGGAGAAAATTCTGATGCACAAGAAAAGATCACATGAAAAATATTCCTGGCTATATTTTTAGTGACTCTCATTATTTTACAGGCATTGATGTGGGTGCTTTATATGTAAATTTTTGAGAATCTAATGTAGCGGGATATGCAAATATGACTACGTTATTTATTTCTGCTGCTTGGAGGAAGTAAGCTCTTCATTCCTGGGGGAAGGGAGGCCACTATTGCTCTTCTGAAGGCTGATCCTTCTTTCCCTGAGGAAAGATAAACCAGCTCTTTGATGGGCTGTTAGCTTCATAAATCATCCAGCACTTCTCCCCTAGAGCCCCTAAACCTCCTCATGAAACCAAAGAGTAGGAAGATTTGCTTTTTTCTTTTTAAGGGTTGGGAAACAAAGGCTTAAGGCAGAGGAGAGTGGAGTTCTGCAGGATAAGGAAAGAGGGGTGGTTGGTGCATTTGATGGTGGTAAAACCTGAGCCCGTAGGCACCCAGCACTCTAGAAGGTGCTGGAGCTTGGAAGGAGATGGCTCAGGGTTGCATGTGGGTGCTGGAATTCAAAAGCAATGAATCTCCCAAGGCCAGCTAGGCACGAAGGTGGTGCAGCCACCAGCAGGGCCATCTGCCTTCGACAAGGCTGTGTGAATGTGGCAAGAGTCATCTTCAGAGGTCATCTCAGCAGACTGGTAACCTGAGACCTCTCCCCCACCAGATTTCCTTGACTGGGGTCCTGGATTACCAGGTCAAGGGGTCAGGAGCCGTAAAAACATGACAGATATTAGACTGGTCATGACATTGGTGAGTGGAGTGTGGGACCCAGATTTGACATGATTTAGAAAAAAGTAAAACAACCACCACGATGGTCCAAAACAGGCAAAACTAAACTCTGCATTTTGGAATCAAAATGTGGTAAAATTATAGAGAAAAACAAAAGGATGATTATGAGGAAATTCGTATGGGGGGGAGGAAGGGTAATGTTATGGGGAGTAGGCTTGTAAGCAGGATTGCAAGACAGAATACAGGATACTCAGTTACATTTCAATTTCGGATAAACAATAAGAAATATTTTAGTGAAAGTATTTCCCAAATATTGCATGGGACAGACTTATAGTTTAAAAAATCATTCATTTCTTTATCTGAAATTCAATTCTTGTATTTTTATTTGGTAACTCGGGCCACTCCATGTATAAGGTGCTAGTGATGGTCTATTTCTTGACCATGGCTCTTCTATTTTTTGACTGTGAAATGTTCATATGTTTTATATGTTCTTGTGTATGTTCTTTTTCATAATAAGTTTTTGTTTAAGTGTTCTCACTCCTGAAATACTGTGGAACAATTTGCACCAATTACAGAACCACCATCTTATTTATCCGGTCCCTTCCTCCCCGTCCCCTCTCCAACAAATGTTATAAGAAATGTACCCGTATCCAATTACAGATGAGACAACTGAGGCTCAAAAAGTTAAATAACTTGTCCAAAGTCACATAGCTTGTGAGTGGTAGAATCAAGTTTGAACCTGAGTCTGTCAGACCCCAAAGTCTTTAAAATGCCTGTGTTATGCAACAAAGGGCAACGTAGATCAAAATCTCCTGGGGCTCAACAGGAAATTTGCAAGGGATTCCCAAGTCATTCTGACAGTGAGGTAATGAGTAAAAAGTTTCCAAAGGTGAATAGAAGGAATCATCAGACACCAACACTGAGATGTCATAGCTGTTGGAATTCTCTGACAAGGATTTTAAAGCAGCCATCATAACAGTGCAAACAATTATGAACATACTTGAAATAGTGAAAAAATAGAAAATATCAGAAAAAAAGAAGATACAAAGAAGAACCAAATGAAAATTTTAGAATCCAAAAATACAATAACAAGATTAAAAAGCTTAATGGAGGGCTTCCCTGGTGGTGCAGTGGTTGAGAGTCCGCCTGGCGATGCAGGGGACACAGGTTCGTGCCCCGGTCCGGGAAGATCCCACATGCCGCGGAGCGGCTGGGCCCGTGAGCCGTGGCCGCTGAGTCTGCACGTCCGGAGCCTGTGCTCCGCAACGGGAGAGGCCACAGCAGTGAGAGGCCTGCGTACCGCAAAAAAAAAAAAAAAAAAAAGCTTAATGGGGCTCAACAGCAAAATGGAGAGGACAAAGAAAGGGATCCATGAACTTAAAGAAAAAACAATAGAAATTACCCGATCTGAGCAGCAGAGAAAAGAGAGACTAAAAAAGAAAAAATGAACAGAAACTTTCAGGGACCTGTGGGATTTTAACAAAGGATCTGACATTCATGTCATCAGAATCTCGGAGAGGAGAAGGGGGAGGGGGCTGAAAAAGTACTCAAAGAAATTATGGCTGAAAAGTTCCCAAATTTGGCAAAAATGCAAAATATACAGATTCAAGAAGCTGAGAGAACTTCAAATAAGATAAATCAAAAGAAGTCCACACCAAGACACATTATAATCAAACATCAGAAAACTAAAGACAAAAACAAAGAATCTTGAAAGTAGTGTGAGAGAAATGCCACTTTTCCAAAGAGGAAAAACAGTTTCAAAGACAGTGGGGCCCTCATCAGAAACCATGGAGGTCAGAATAAAGTAGCACATTTTTCAAGAGCTGAAAGAAAATAACTGTCTGAGTTCTATATCCTGTGAAGCTATCCTTCAGGAAGGGCAATCAAGACATTCTTAGATAAAGGAATACTAAGAGAAATTATCACCAGCAGACCTACCCTAAAAGAATGGCTATCAGAAGTTCTTGAAACAGAAAGGAAATGATAAAAGAAGGAATCTTGGAACATCTGGAGGGAAAAAGAATAAAGACAGTAAAAAAATATGAGTAAATGCAATAGACTTTCCTTTTCTTCTTAAGTTTTCTTAATTGTATTTGTTGGTCTGAGCAAAAAGCATAACATTGTCTGATGTGGATTTCAGTGCTTGTAGAGGAAATAGTTGAGAAGATTGCATTATAAATAGTGGCTGGGGGTAAGGACAACAAAGGGACTTAAAGGGATATAAGATTTCTACACTTCACTCAAACTGATAAAATGTTGGCTCCAGTAGATCCTCATGAAGATCTATATCTTGATTGTGATGGTGGTTACAGAAATCTATGCCTGTGATAAAATGGAATAGAGCTATATACAACCATTGTTCCGATGTCAATTTCCTGGTTTTAATATTGTGTTATAGTTAAGCAAGATGTAACCATTGGGGGAATTAGGTGAAGTGTATATGCGAACTGTCATATCACTGCAATTTCCTATAAATCTGTAATTATTTCAAAATAAAAAGTTGAGAGAGAGAGAGAGAGCGAGAGCGAGAGTGCAGAGGGCTATGATTTTCAATACTTGGGCTTTTCTGGTATAGTTTGACTTCAGGATGTCTAGGAAAACCCCAAGAGGTTATAAGATGTCTGAGTTATGTTCTGGCTGGATAGAGACGCCACTGATTGAACTGAGGCATCTGCGGGTCAGCCTGCAACAAGATGATTTTGTGTCTGAAACACATGCTGGTTTCCTGTGCCTTTCAAGGGAATCAATATATTGACTTTCATTTACCCGGCCATATGTGGTCAGGACATGGTTTATCTAGCCATGTCTCCTCTCCCTGTGCATCAAAAGACACTGCATTGAGGAAGCCAATTGAGAGGTCCAAAACCCAGTTTTCCTAGGGAAGAACAGGTCGCAAAATAGAATGTTTCCCTATTCGGAATTTCCTTCTCCTCCTTCTGGCCTTGACCTTTTGTGTGCACGGTCTGGTCTATCCTGATAATGTACATATTATGGACACCCAGACATTCTGTAAGTCCTCTCAGCTCTACCTCCAAACTCTCCTTCAAAATTTCCCACACTTTTCTTTATCTATTGCCATTTTCCTTGTCCAGGTCACCCTCACAACCCATGTGGATTACTTCAATGTTCTCTTCTTGGTCTCTTTCCTCTGTCTTGCACCCTTAGAATATGTTCTCTATACATCAGTCCGAGTGATGTTCTAACAATGTACGGCAGATCACGTCACACCCTTGCTCAGCACCTCTGATAGCTCCCCTTGCATTTGGAATAAAATTTGCACTTGTTACCAGGGCCTGCAGGATCCTGCGTGACCTGGCCCCTGCCTATTTCTTTAACATCGTCTCAGTGATTCCCTTGGTCTTAGGGACATTGGCTGCCTTTTTGTTGCTTCCCCAGCCAAGCTGTTTCCCAGCAGAAGCTTCACCCCACTCCTTGCAACAGGCCTCTTGCTGCTCTTTGTGCAGCTCATTCTTGCTTATTCTTGTGTTATAGTTGCAATGCCCCTTTGACCTTCTTTGACCCCCGTCTCAAGCAGCTCCCATGTCATTGACTCCCCATTACATCAGCCTGTTAATTTTCTCCATAGCATTTACGATACTTTCTAATGATCCTAGTTGCTTTCTTGGTTATTGTCTGTCATTCTGATAAAAATTAAGCTCCATGAGGGCAAGAACTTAGCATTCCTATTCACTGTGGTAGCCTCAACTCAATAAATATTGGTTGACCTCGTACACTGTTGTGGGAATATTAATTGGTGCAGTCACTATGGAGAACAGTATGTAGGTTCCTTAAGAAACTGTGATCCTGCAATCCCACTCCTGGGCATACATCTGGAGAAAACTATAATTTGAAAAGATACATGCAGCCCAATGTTCGTAGCAGCACTATTCACAATAGCCAAGACATGGAAGCAACCTAGATGTCCACTGACAGATGAATAGATAAAGAAGATGTGAGATTTATCTATTTATCTATATCTATCTATATCTGTATATAGATAGATATAGATAGATATATACACACACACAATGGAATATTACCCAGCCATAAAAAAGAATGAAATAATGCCATTTGCAGCAACGTGGAACAAACTAGAGATTAGATAAGTGAAGTAAGTCAGAAAGAGAAAGACAAATACCATATGATATCACTTATATGTGGAATCTAAAAAAGGGTACAAATGAACTTATTTACAAAACAGAAATGGACTCAACAGACATAGAAAACAATCCTATGGTCACCAAAGTGGAAGGGGAGTGGGAAGGATAAATTAGGAATTTGGGATTAACAGATACACACCACCATATATAAAATACACAACAAGGACCTACTGTATAGCACAGGGAACTATATTCAGCAACTTATAATAACTTATAATGGAAAAGAATCTGAAAAAGAACATACATATATATATATTTGAATCACTGTGCTGTATGTACACCCAAAACTAACACATTGTAAATCAACTGTACGTCAATAAAAATTGTAAAAATAAATATTTGTTGAAATAGTGAGTGAATGACTGAAGAATTGCAGACCGGTAGGGCTGGCAGGGATACTTGGAGGCTGTTAGGAGAGACAACAATGACAGTCATGTGACATGTGTATGCAGCATCCTTGGAGTTTCCAGAGCCTTTTGAATCCTGTGCCTCCACTTAACAGATAAGAAGCAGCGACTTTTCTCAGGGTCACCCAGATGGCAGCAGGCAGGTGCTGGATTCCAGATGCAGGAGCCCAGAATCCAGATAGGACAGTTCAGCCTCTCAGCACACCGGCCTCTGGCAGAGCGCTTTGGAACAAGAGTCACCACTGTCGCCTGCAGCTGTGTAGCTCTCACCATTTAGCCAGCAGCAGGGTCTTCTGGTGTTCTGCCTGGGCCCCGTCACCTGAATATACAGCAAAGTGAAGAAAGAGAATTCCCCAGGGAGGGTAAAGACTTCAGAAAGCAATGGAGACAGGACAATGCGAGGCGGAGGAAGAGAGACTGGCAGGAAGGTAGATGGTGAGACGGAAGCATCTTTTAACTGAGCTGGTGCCCTGGAGGCATCAGTTTGTCAAACCTTCAGCATCCCCCACTCCAGAGCAGGACCCGGTCTCTGTTGCCTGGAGAGCCACCCCGGGGGATTCTGCGGTCCCTCTCGGTGCTGTGCACACAGCGAGGTGTGCGCTCGGAAACCTGCCCGCCCCGCTGCTGTATCGTGTTCTCCCGGGCGGTCCTCTGTTTCCTCAGCCTTTCTGAAAAGGTTGAGATAATGATGAGAGAATTTCAAAAGCTACTCTTTGTTGCTGTTCTCCTCTTGTTTCAAAAGAATCGTGGTTTTCAAGAGACTAACAATCTCAGTTTCCCCAAAGTATCCATCCGAGCGAGAATGTTACCACAGAAATTCCACTTGCATCTACCTTTAATCATGTAGCAAATTACCTTATTAACCACCAGGGAGTCTAGTCTTATTACTGAATTAAGCCATCTCTTTCTTTGCTTCTTATTAAAACCACATGGGCTTTAACTTCTGTGCGGTTGTAGATTCTTTCCCCCTTCTTTGGATGTGGAGGAATAATGGCTGCATGAAAGAATTTCTGTTATTTTTTGTTGATGACTAAAGGGTTAGCAACATTAAATACAAGGGTGGGGAGGCCTTGGTGGAGACCGTCTGGACAGGCTCACGCTGATTAGTGATGTAACAGCCACTTGGGTGGTATGGAACTCTGAGATGTGTACCCGTCCCTTACTGCTTTCTCTCACCCAGACTTCTGAAATACCAAATCCTGTCATTAGACAGCTCACATGTTAGAAAAACAAAAGGACAGAAAAAAAGAAAAAGAAAACCTAGTCCCCCCCAGATGGCTGGAGAAATCCTCATTATTGCTGGTAGGAAATTAGACATTTAAGGTTATACTTCAAAGCAACTATTTTTATTACTAGAGGCTCAACATTTTGATTTATCGGGCTGCAGAGCAAGAGTGTGACAAATATTTCCACCTCAAAGAAAAGATGAAACAGGCCTCTGAGCAGCATAGTAAGTAGTTTAAGAATAAAGTTTGTTGCAACAATAGTTGTAATGATGAAAATTGTATGATTCAACTCACAGACCCTAGGAAAGGGCCGCTTCAGCACACATGCCTCGAAGAAATGATTTAATCGTGTGGGAATTTTCTTCTCATCAAAGCACAGTACAAAAATTTTGTAAAATGAAAGAGCTGAAATTGTCAGTAAGTCTGTGCTACCTTTCTTCAAAGGTCAGCCCTAAGCAGGGCCTGTGTACAAGCCTATATTTCAGTCTGAGGCACCATTCAAGAGGGATGCTAAGAATGTAGGGTGGGTTCTGAGGAATCTATAAAGATAATTAAAAAATGAAACATAGGGCTTGGAGACAAAGCTGAAGGAATTTAGAATATTCAGCCTTGTTGGGAAAAAAAAAACCAACAAAACACAACCTAGAGGGTTAGGTTATCCTTGAAGGTTAGGTTAACCATTTTTGGTAGAAAAAGCGGTAGGTTGCATTAAATGGTGACACATCTTGACTCATCTCCATCTGGACGTGACCTTTTTTTCTATAATATGGACCATTCTGATTAGAGTAATTCAGAGGGAGGTACCCGGGAGAGTATGCATTATTGAATCTGGAAACTGAGTTTCTCAGGCAGGTTGTAGAGTTGTCTTCTCTGCAGGTCTCTGAATAAAGAAGCACTTATCTTCCGAGGTGTGGGAACAGAAGTTAGTGGAAAGAGTAGAGGCTATGATGTGAGGCTCACAGCTTGGGTTGTAGTCTCAGCTCTGCTGCTAATGAGCTCTGTGATTCTGGCCAGATTTTTCTGGGCCCCAGTTTCTCATCTATACAAACTGATTGGACAAGATGATCGAAAAGACCTCATGCAGTGTATTTTGATTTTAGGCCAAAGGCCGAATAGGAGAGCAATGAGATCCTTCTTCACTTTATTGTTATGACTCTGCTGCTTGGGAGGGAAGTTTGAGTATATGTGTGTAGGAATGTGTGTGTGTGTGTGTGGGGGGGGGGGGTTATATTGGAGGGAGGGTAAGGGGACTCTATATGCACCATAACAATGTTCATACAACTATAGGTGTAGTTTGAAATTATGTAAATGACTTTAGTCTTTAAGTGCCATGCAAAGGAATTCTAAAGGTGAATGCTTTCTTTCTAAATTGAATAATTACTGCCACATGCATCTGTTTTGTAAGCACGCATTGTCACTCGTCCTGGGCCTGTGGCAGTGCTGAATGCCATGCTGAGCTCCACAAACGTGTACATGAATTCATGGCTAAGATACTCTAGCGCCGAGTATCTCCACAGTCGACGCTAAGAACAGAGATAAGGGAGCTTCCACAAAATGAGCCTGAAATACTGCAGAATTCTGATAGACTTTTTGTATCACAAAAGATAGGTAAATCTTGCCCAGGTAAATTTAAAAACTTTTAAAGATGCTTTACTGAGTACTAACTTTGAACAGTTAGGAAGCCCTCAATAAATTTTGATTGATTGATTAGACAGGGTAGGAGAGAAATCTCTATTAACTAGAAAACTGGACTTAACTGAACATCCCAGCCTTTCAAACTTTGTGCCGTTGGCCCACCCTCTTCTGTTACTGAGGGAAATGGGATAGTGAGTAGGAAAGCATTCAGGAAACCATCAGGCTGACGGCCACGCAAACAGCTCACTGTAAAACATTGCCCTGACTGCTTACCTTGAGCTAGCAGGCCAAGGTCATGGAGAATCTTCTTGAGACAAGGTCCTGGTGAGTGGGGAGAAAAGAGGAAAGCCGGGGTGGTGCTATTGTGCCTTCCAATGGCTCCCCCAAACTCAGCAACTGACAATTACTGGGCTTCCAACTCTGGACTTCAAAGCATTTGGAAAACGTTCATAAACATGTTCAGAATCCCATGGTGTAAGTAAAACATTTTTATAAGATTATAAAATAAAGAAAACTGGCACACGTCTTGTTTGAACAAGTATGCTGACCATTTCTTTTCCTAAGGTGAGAGACTCTTAAACAAGTCTTAGTAATTGCTGTGAGGGAATTTGGCCTCTTAATTTTTGAAAACACAATAAAATCCATGTAAGTCTCTAAAGCCTGTAGATGACAGACCTCAAACCTCAGACATACAGGGAGAGAGTTTTGAATGAAAGATGACCCTGCCCAGGCTATAGTTTGAGAAACAGAATTAAAAAGGAGACAGTGGGATTCTTGCTCTGATCTTTGCTTATAAGGGACTGAAACCGTGCACCTCAGATTGGGACTGGAATCCACGCGGCCAGGACTCGAACCTGGCCAAAACCCACGGTCTTCCAACTGAGATCACACACCTGGTTTCAGGACTTAGTGAAGCTCGGGTTCTTGATGTCTCATCACAGAAAGAGTTCAGTGAGAGACAAAGTGATAGGTAAGAAGTGGATTTGTTTAGAGAGAAACACACTCGACAGACAGAGTGTGGGCCATCTCAGAAGGTGAGAAAGGCACCAGGGAAAAGGGGTTGTCCGTTTTTATAGGGGTGGGTAATTTCATAGGCTAATGAGTGGGAGGAGTATTCCAGCTATTTTAGGAAGGGGCGGGGATTTCCAGGAATTGGGCCACTGCCTGCTTTTTGATCCTTATGGTGGGTCTTGGAACTGTCATGGCGCCTGTGGGTGTGTCATTTAGCTTGCTGATGTGAGCATATACCGAGGCTCAAGGTCTAGTGGAAGTCGACTTGTCCACCATCTTGGACCCATTTGGTTCTAATCAGTTTATGTCATGTCCTCGGGCTGCGTCATTCTTTCAAAGGTTGCCCTGCCTCCTTCCCTCCTGTTTCAGGACCATGAGAATTTTGGAGGGCTTCTTCATCCAAAGAATCCCCACGGCTTCTCTAGGAGGTAAGTAGGCCTAACCATTCATAAACTAGTTGCTTCCAGAAAAATGAGGTATAAAACGTCCTTGCTGTGGGGAATTCATATTAATTGCCACTTTTAACGGTTAAAAGCTTAAAGGAAAGAAAGGGTGGGAAAAAGTTCCTTTTTTTTTTTTTTTTTTTTTCGGTATGCGGCCTCTCACTGTTGTGGCCGCTCTGGACGCGCAGGCTCAGCGGCCATGGCTCACGGGCCCAGCCGCTCCGCGGCGCGTGGGATTCTCCCGGACTAGGGCTCGAACCCGCGTCCCCTAGCATCGGCAGGCGGACTCTCAACCACTGCGCCACCAGGGAAGCCCCAACAGTTACTTTTTTGTGACAAAATATGATAGAAATTACATATAATTTCCTTCTCCCCCCCTTTTAAGGAATTTTCTAAAGTCACAGGAAACCCTACCCCGAGTCTGTTGGGATCTGAGCGTGGATAGGGGAAGATAGGATGGAATTATTACTTTAGGAAATTGTGGCCCGAGACTCTCATCTTCCTCCTCTGGCCTTTGTTTACCGGTTTCAAAGGCATGCCTCCAAGTCAGGGCATTGGCTGGAGTAAATAGTCTTAAAATGAGCAGTGAGAGCTCCTCTCACGGGAGCTGAGAGGATTGGTGTTCTTTCTTCCAGGAAAAGAGAACAATGGGAGGAGATTTATTTAAGCAATAAGTAGTGGCTCTCTGATAAGAGGCAGCCATGCAGTTGGTCCCCAAGTTTCCAGTTAATGACCAGGCAGGGGGAGGGGCAACAAGATCAAAGTTACTTTAGGGCAAAATTGCTGGCATTCCAGAAATAGTCCCAGATGCTTCACATCCCAATAAGCCAGAATCAAGTTCACTGACTTGTGAAGAGGACCCACTACAGCCTTCAATCCTTTTGTTACCTTGACTTTTAGCTCATTGTCCTGTCTGACCTCCTCTTAAACCAAAGAGTAATGACTGCTGATTTGACCATTGTTCTCTGCACACAAAGATGTCAGGGGTCAAGATCTGTGGCTACAGAGAATCTAAGCTCAAGAAAATCTAAATGAAGGCGTGTGGTTAAACACTTAGACATGTAAAGACAGTTCGCATATAAAAGTAATCTGAAAGAAAAAACTCGAAGTGAGAATCGTAATTGTCTCGTTAAGATTTTGAGGGGTTCCAGAGATGATAACACACACACAAACTCTAAAAACCTAGAACCTTCTTAGGGTCCTGGTGGCAGTATGCGCTACCTAGCAATAATATGTATTAATTTGGAGTCTCGAGTCCCTATTCTAATCCACTGAGAGTTATAATACCCTTTAACAGTCTGTAATAATACTGATGAAAGAGTACTATTTTATGCATTCTAAATTTTAAGAAAGATGTGAAGGGGAGAAGGAACCGAAAAATTGAGTCGCTTAAAATACTGAAAGTAAAACCATTTAAAGAAAAATGTTAGCTTTTAAAAAATAGCAAAACAAATATCGGTAAGATATCCTTCTAACATTGGAAAGTGATTGTTACAAGGCGTTGTGTGGATATATATGTTTAATTCCCTAGGGGAAATACCTATGAATGGGAAGGCTGGGTCACATGTATGTGCGTAAGAGCCTGACAAACTGTTTTCCAAAGTGACTCTATCATTTTGCATTCCCAAGAGCAACGTAGGAGAATTCCAATTGCTCCAAATTTTTGATAACACTCGGTACTGTTAGTCTTTAATTTCAGCCATCCTGGCGAATGTGTATTGGCAGCTTATTGTTAGTTTTTTGGGTTTTTTTTTGCGGTACGCGGGCCTCTCACTGTTGTGGGCTCTCCCGTTGCGGAGCACAGGCTCTGGACGTGCAGACTCAGCCGCCATGGCTCACGCGCCCAGCCGCTCCGCGGCATGTGGGATCTTCCCGGACCGAGGCATGAACCTGTGTCCCCTGCATTGGCAGGCGGACTCTCAACCACTGCGCCACCAGGGAAGCCCTATTGTTAGTTTTAATTTTCATTTCCCAAATGATTAATGATATGGAGCATCTTTGCTTGCATATATTTGCTGTTCCTAGATCTTCTTGGGAAAGTGTCCAACTTATTATTTACTCTATTGCGCATTTATTTTTTCTGGTTGTTTTTCTTCTTATTATTGAGTCTAACTTTTGTCAGGCATGTGTTTGCAAATATTTTCTGCCAGTCTGTGTCTTGCTTATTCATTTCCTTAAGAGTGTCTTAGTTAAGAGCAAAAGTTTTAAATCTTGATGCAGTTCAATTTATCAGCTCTTTTACGGTTTCTGCCCTTTATGTTTTGTTTAGGAAATGTTTCCCTAACCCAAGGTCACAAAAATTTCCTACTATGTTTTCTTCTAGAAGTTTTGTTGTTTTAGCTCTTATAGGATCCATTTCAAGTTAATTTTTTATATGGTAAGATAAAGTTCGAGGTGTTCTTTTTTGTTTTATATAACTAGCCTATCGTTCCAGAAACATTTGTTAAAAAGACTATTCTTTCTTCATTGAATTACCTTGTACTTTTGTCAAAATCAGTCCATAGCCCGACAGGCTTTTTAACCAAGATGACTAGCTGATTTAAAAATTTTTTATGGAGGTGCAAGGGACCTAGAATAGCCCAAACAATTGTGGGGAAAAAACCAATTTTTGAGGTCTTAATTTAGTGGACTAACTATAAATTATATATTAAGACTTACTATAAAGCTATAGTAAACTAAACAGAGAGGTACTGGAATAAATATAGACATGTAGAAAAATGGAACAGAACAGAGCTCAGAAAGAAACCCACACATTTATGATTAATTGTTTTCTGTTTATTTTAAAAATATTTTAAACAACTTTGATTTATTATTTTCTGCAGCTACAAATGAAATCACAGTGCCAATAACCTGAGGTTTTATTCTCCCTACTTGCTTCGGAAGAGTCTCCAGTTTCCCCAACTAGCTCAGTCCCCGGAAAGTGTCCTTTTTCTAGGTATTTCTCGGGGCTCCTAAAGAGAATCACCCATGTGTTGGGCAGAGCACGTGAGCTGAGCGCATCCCTCAGTATGTGCCATGGACTCCCCCTCTGCCTCGGCTGTACTGTCAGCCCACCGTCCTACCATTTGCCCTGCTGGGGCCACATGAAAATGCCCATGATCTTCTGGAGTGCCATCTTCCCATTTCCAATGTTGCTGTCAGTTTTCCAGGTGTCAGAGGGGGCCAGGTTCCACGTTTCAATGGGGAGACGAACTTTCAACTCGAGGACTCCTGACCTAACACAGCATGGCTGCTGCCCTGAGTCTCACAAAGTCTGTCAGAAATCCAGCTCCTTCAATTGCTGTTCTAACCCACTCCCCAGGGAGCTAAGTTAACACCAGCCTAAGAGGAGGAGTGGAGAACAGATAACAGGCTCTCCTCCTCCACGTGACCTGTCTCTCGTTCTCTCTCAGGAATGGGGGCTTTGAAAAACTCAAATACATGTACAGCCTCTCAACTTTCTTCCCCCACTTTCAGCCCCAAAAAGAAAATCTCCCGTGCCTATCAACTCAAGGCACATACATACTAGGAATAACAATAATCATTATTAACATTATTGAATGTTTCTTAATAATAGATATCCCAGCCTATCAGTTCTGAATATTGATTGGCCATTTTGGGGGGCACAAATGGAATTCTCTGCTTATCATCTCACAGTCTTGAAAACTGAGACAGCAAGTGAGTTTATCTGTGGTCATGTACCAAGGAAGTGGAGCCTGGGCTCAGATACCAGGACCCTGAGGTCATCACTATACAAGCTCCCATAAATTAGTGATTCAATGTTCATTCATTCAGCTGAGGGAGGCAATCATCAGTCCATTCTAGTATTTGAATAAAGCAAATGATGAACTCAGTCCAAATGGTAACACTAGTGGCCCTCCACAGACTGTGTTAGAAGAGAAATATCACAAGGTTTCTGGAGAGTATTTCTTACTAGTAATTTTGTGGCTTTGAGTTAAGATTTTAGCAAGAGAGGCCGTCATGGAACACTGGGAGACTTTTCAAAAGGTATGTCTGGGAAGTCCCTGGGAAGGTTAATGAAAGTATGTGTCAAAAGGATCCTGGTGTGTGCAGCGGGGAGGTATGCAATCTATCAAATCAAAACCTAATCAAAGGCATAATGGGAAGAAATATGATTATAACTTATACTTACTATTAGAGTCCAGACCTCACCCATGTAACCTCCCACTTCAAACTCAAATAAAAATGAAAGCAAACCTGCTGCATTTCAGATAAAACAGCACTGGATTTATGAGGGAGAAAGTTGATGAGGGGGTCTGGGTCTACGGGGAAGACTTAATTGTAGGACTGAAAGAATCCAGTGAGTAAACCACTCCAAAGGTTATAGAGTCCAGACAGCCCTGTTAGTATAATGGTCCCACCGATTTCCAGAAACACAAGAATCCATCAGGGGAGAAAGCTTTTGTTCAGCTCACTAAGGCTGTACTTCTTATTGATTACAGTTCCATAGCATTCCCGCATAATTGGAGATAGAGGACACATTTATTCTCTCTCGTCCCATAAATACTAAGTTCTTAAGAGAGGAAACCTCCAGGGACTGAATCTCAGGCGTCTACTTTTAGCCCAGATTATCTTTCTATTCTGGTAAAGATGTTGTAAGAGGTATGATTTTTTCATAGCCCCAGGAGCCAGATACAAAAAAAACGAAAGTCTCAGAAACAAGCTGCCAGGGACAAGGGAAGGTTGTGGGCAGTAAGAGGGAACGTGGCTCACTGACGTCACACATCCGTGTCACTCGGGGGACAGACCTGCCCGGCTCTACCCAGAGCCGTCATAAAACTTGCCACCATTGTGCTTTCTGGACTCTGTTTACTTTCTCTACAAGCCCACTAGGTCCCGGGCCTTTCCTCTGAGGAAGGTCAAATGATTTTGATACCATAAGACCCATATCTTGTGTTGCGTGAAGGTAAAGGGGCCACTAGAGTGTCCCCCGACTGCCTGGGGTAGAGAACATGTCTCAGGTGGAGGACTGTCTCCTGTGAAACCTGAGATCTGGGAACCCTGGGATCTGGGGCAGAAAACAGCAGAGAATGGCCCTAGACACACTAGCTGCAACTCTAGTGCACATCGCTAGGCATTCAGAGCACAAACCGTCCTTTGGCCCATCAGTTAGTCAGTGTCTGCAGTGGTCACATAGGAGAGGCAGGGGCAGCCTTTGGCTAGTACTGTTCCTTCTACCAGTGGAGAAGGCAAAGCTACTGACTCCCATGGGGGCTAGTGTCCCTTCCTGGTGGCCTCCAACTAAGACTGACTGTGTCTGGCTTCCCCATTAGTGACTTGTACTTAGCTGGTGCAGTAGAGATTTCCACTATGACTTTTCCAGAAATGACAAAGAGGACTTTAGAGAGGCTGTGATTACTAAGAAATTTTTTTTTTTTTTTGCGGTACGCGGGCCTCTCCCCTCCGTGGCATGTGGGATCCTCCCGGACCGGGGCACGGACCCGCGTCCCCTGCATCGACAGGCGGACTCCCAACCACTGCGCCACCAGGGAAGCCCTAAGAAAATTTTAAAAGAAAGTTTTCTAGTCAGTCTCTACTCCCTTCCCAGACACCCTCACCCCTACCCACTCCAACACACATACACACACCAACAACCCATCCACAGACTTTACCAATTAATGACGGCAGGGAACACCTTCCTGAAGCTGATCTTATTTGGGGATATTGTCACCTATATTCCTTATATCCAAGCTTTAATTTTCTTTTTTTTAAAATAAATTTATTTATTTTTTGGCTGCGTTGGGTCTTCGTTGCTGCGCGCGGGCTTTCTCTAGTTGAGGCGAGCAGGGGCTACTCTTCATTGTGGTGTGCGGGCATCTCACTGTGGTGGCTTCTCTTGTTGTGGAACATAGGCCTTAGGTGCGTGGGCTTCAGTAGTTGTGGCTCACGGGCTCTAGAGCGCAGGCTCGGTAGTTGTGGTGCACGGGCTTAGCTGCTTCGCGGCATGTGGGATCTTCCCAGACCAGGGATGGAACCCGTGTCTCCTGCACTGGCAGGCGGATTCTTAGCCACTGCGCCACCCGGGAAACCCCAAGCTTTATTTTAAATATGGCACCAGGATAGCATCTCAGAACTTTGAAGGGGCCACATTGTTTGAACAGGGGTTAACAAAAAAAAAAGGAAAGAGAAGGATCGAATGGGGAGCTGAGGAAATCCCTGATCCATGCAGTCAGAGCGGGCTAGGCTGCAATTTTCTCCTCAAAAGTATGCGGTGCTAATTGCCTCCATCCAAAGTAATTTTCTAAGCAGCAAATGAAGAAGCTTAAAAAGAAATAACCCTCAGTCACTGTGGATTAGTGGATGAGCAGGTTGGTAGTGTAAGGTCCTGATTGATGTGATACAGAGCTAAACGTGAGGCAGGAGGTGGAGCCCATGCGGGCTCTGAAATGACGAGCAGCCCCTAAGCCGGAACTGAAAAGGAGCAACCTGGGGGTTTTCTGTGAGCCTCACTAAGGAGGAGATTTATGTAAGCAGAGGATTTTCCAGGCAGCCCAGTCAGCCACTTGAAGAGCACCAGGGGCTGTTCCTAAAGACGTTGTCATTCAGCAGATTTAGGTCAACTGCACTTAAACGGAAAGTTTACGTTTTTGCCATTGATCTTAAAGGAGATGAGCAAGTTCTCACACAAGCATTCTTCTTCACCCGAGTGCGGTGCAGTAGAGGTGGGGACAGAGAAATTCCATAAGGACTAGCTCGCTGGGCAAGTTCCTTTGTGTCTTTGGGTCTTCCTTTCCTGGTGCTTCCCTGTTCCATAGTTTCCATAAATGTGGTCCTAATAATAAAGTCTAACAGTTAAATGAACACTCATTTTGTGGTAGATTCTATTTGGGCCCCCATTTACTTTTTTAATCTTTACAACTGCTCCATGTAGTAAGTACTACAGTTATACCCATTTTACAGATGGGAAAACAAAGGTTTGGAGATGTTATGTCACCCAACCAAGAGTTCATAGCTACTAGAAGAGAGTAAGAACCAGAGCTTGAGGTCTTAGTTCCCCAGCTAGGGATTGAACCTGGACCCTCGGCAGTGAAAGCATGGAGTCCTAACCACTGGACCGCCAGGGAACTCCCCTCCAGAGCTTGAGGTCTTGACCACAGTATGTATTTTTATATTTCTATTTTGGACCTTCCAACATTCTCATCTGCTCCCATGGAGTCAAGTTGCTTTCTCCATGCGCACACATCCGCATCTATATGAACGCATGTCTCTAGCACTTCCCTTGACCTTTCTGAGCCTTCATTCTCAGTGTTCTGTCTGCTGCCCAGAGTGAGGTGAAATTCACCCATCTAAAACCAGATCTCACTTTTTCCCTTAAATTTGCTTTCTAGCTTTAAAATTTTGTGTGTGTGATTTTTTAAAAATGAGACTCTGCGGTTAATAATAAAAGCTAGCACTCGTTCATGTATGCTACGTGCTAGCCGCTGTTGTAAGCACTTTAGATGTCAACTTATTTAATCCTCATAACAAACTCAATAAGTAGGTGCTCCTATTAGTCCCATTTTAGGGGAGGAAGCAGAGTGATTACAGCTAGTGGGTTAGGAAGCCAGGTTTTAGACTCCAGCACCTGGCATCGGTTCCTGTGCCCTCAATACTGAGCCCTACTGTCCCTCCACAATTTCACATCAGACTCCCAGCCTTCCAGCCTCCCACACCTAAGACCCTGGTGTCAGGCACTGACTCTTCATTCTTTCTCTCACATCAGTCATCTGGCCCTTTTCTTACTCCTCCCTAATGCCTTCCTGCGCACACCCTGTGTCTTTCATTACCCACCTGGCCACCCACCTCCACCGCGAGGTCCAGATCCTCACTAGACCTTACTAGGTTACCTAGGCCACCTCTTACCTGGGTGGCCCACCTCCAAGCTCTCCAATTCACACTAAATATTGATGCCACCTGAATTTTCCTGAAATGCTGATTTTTTTTTTTTATAAATTTATTTAATTAATTAATTAATTTATTTGGCTGCGTTGGGTCTTCGTTTCTATGTGAGGGCTTTCTCTAGTTGCGGCGAGTGGGGGCCACTCTTCATCGCGGTGCACGGGCCTCTCACTGTCGCGGCCTCTCCTGTTGCGGAGCACAGGCTCCAGATGCACAGGCTCAGTAGTTGTGGCTCATGGGCCCAGTTGCTCCGTGGCATGTGGAATCTTCCCAGACCAGGGCTTGAACCCGTGTCGCCTGCATTGGCAGGCAGATTCTCAACCACTGCGCCACCAGGGAAGCCCTGAAATGCTGATTTTTACACATCATACCCCTCCTCAAAAATCCCAAACGTGTTGACCAAATAGAGTTCTGATTTTTTATTTAGGTCTCCACGATCTACAAAAAGGGTCAGCAAACGCCAGCCCGTGGGCCATATCTGGCTCCATCCCTGCCTTGTTTACCTCATGACATAAGAATCATTTTTATAATTTTTAATGATTTTTTTCCAATCAAGAGAAGAATAATATTTTGTGAAAATGATATAAAATTCAAAGGTCAGTGCCCCCAAATAAAGTTTTATTGGCATATATCCACTCTCAGTTTTCTTACTCATTGGCTGCTTTTGATCTAGGACGGCAGAGCAGAGTAGTTGAAATGGAGACCATAAGGTCTGCAAAGCCCAAAATTACTATCTGGCCCTTTATGGAACATTTTGCCAGTCTCTGACATAAACTATATTTTTCTACCCAGTCTTATCTACCTAGACACACTGGTGTTCTTATATTTTCTTGACGACATATCGGTACTTTTCTGTCTTAGTACTTTGTTTTTGTCCCTCTCATTCTTCGGCTTAGATCAGGGATCAGCCACCTTTTTCTGTAAACTTCCAAGCAGCATAACCAACTGGAACTCTCATGCTCTGCTAATTGGACTATAAACTGGTACAAATACTTTGTACACCCCTTAGTACTCTCCAGTAGAACTGAGCACACATACACCTTACAGAACAGAAATGACACCTCTCGGTATACACCCAACAGAATTTCTTCCATATGTGCACCAAAAGATACCCACACAAATGGCCATTGCAGCATTATTCATAAGAACCAAAAATTAGAAAAGACCTGAAATGCCATCAACAAGAAAAGCAACATAGATTACTGTGGTGCATTTATTTCAAGAATACTGCACCACAATAAAAACAGAGAAAACTATGGTTGTACACAATGACGTGTAAACCCCACGGACATAAAAATGGCCATTGCAGCATTATTCATAAGAACCAAAAATTGGAAAAGACCTGAAATGCCATCAACAAGAAAAGCAACATAGATTACTGGGGTGCATTTATTTCAAGAATACTGCACCACAATAAAAACAGAGAAAACTATGGTTGTACACAATGACGTGTAAACCCCACGGACATAATGCTGAACAAAAAAACAGACACAAAAGAGGACATGTCATGTGATTCCATTCATTCTAAAGTTCAAAATCACGTGGAATAAGCCACGATGTTGGAAGCTAGGCGGGTGGTATCACAGCTTGGGGGCCCCAGGAAGCAAGATTTGTGCGCAGAAGTTTGGGGGGAGTACCCGGGGAGTTAACATCAGTCCCTGTGAGGGGGTGAAGGAGGTGGAGCGGGCAGAAGGACAAGGGGAACAGTGATGGCGTCACAGCAAAGACGTCGGCTGACCTAAAGGGGGGCTCTGGAACTGCTACGGCCCTTCAAAGCTATATTGAATTGGGATGAGGGGCCAGGTCTTTATACTCCGACATCAACCAGTCAGTGGATGTGGGTTGCCCCCCCGGGAGGGTGTGTGAGCTTGGATAAGGCTCCCCTTATCCCTCGGAAGTCTTGGAGGGGGAGGCTGAGAGCTGTTGGCCACTAAGACTCCCGGTAGCTGGGGGTATGACTGCTTCCCATCTGGGGGGTTCTGGGTGACTCCCACACAGCATCCACTGCTAGTGCTGGCCTCTCAGTAACCAGGAAGGGGGCACCAAGGCGGGGGGAGACTTCTAGGGTACTGGTGACGTTCTCTTTATCTAAATGGTCGTTATAAGGGCGTGTTCACTTTGTAAACGTGTATAGTCGTGATTTTTGCACTTTTCTAAATTATATTCTACGTCAATGAAAAAGCTTATTTAAGAATGAAAGGGGGGGAGTGAGCAAACGTGTCAAAGTCAGCTGAAGTCAGGACGAGGAGGGCAAAGCCCTCCTTGGGTTTCACAGCACGGAGGTACTGGTAACCCTACTGACAACTGTTTCTGGGTGGCAGTTGGGTTGGAAGAGGGTGAGGCGGGGAGTGATAAGGGAAGGAATGGAGAGAGTGAGTGTGGGTGACTCTTTTGAGATGTTAGCCTGAAAATGGTGGTTGCCTGGGTAGAGGGTAGGGCAAGAAGGAGCCCAGAGAGGATTTTGTTTTGAATGGAGAATACTTGAACCTCTTGCAGATCTGTTGGGAAGCATCCAGTGAGAGGAACTGGTTGTGTATAATGGGAGGATAAGGGATGGTTGATGGGGTGTGGTACCTACAGGTGTGGAAGGAAATGGGCTTCAAAGCACAAGGTATTGGCTTTACATACGAGGAGGGCATTTCTGACCTCCAGTCGCACCACCTACGCAGGCCACTCATCCGGGCCTCAGCATGTGATACCTCATGTTGTTGTGTCTCTACGTACACATATGATTTTTATCTGTCAATAAAATCCTGTTGAGAGCCATGACTATGAGCCCTGGAATCCCCACTGATTACTTAGCACAATGCTTTGTACACTGTAGGTGCTCAATAAGTGCGCTATGGTAAAAGACGATGGCAGTGAGGTAAGAAATAAGGATAAAAGGGGAGCACGTTGATTTGTTCAGACCTGATATGGAGCTTAAAGCAAGATAAAGAGAAATTCCTTTGAATAAACTGACATTTGCTTTTTTTTTTTTTAACATCTTTATTGGAGTATAATTGCTTCACAATGGTGTGTTAGTTTCTGCTTTATAACAAAGTGAATCAGTTATACATATACATATGTTCCCATATCTCTTCCCTCTTGCGTCTCCCTCCCTCCCACCCTCCCTATCCCACCCCTCCAGGCGGTCACAAAGCACCGAGCTGATCTCCCTGTGCTATGCGGCTGCTTCCCACTAGCTATCTATCTACCTTACGTTTGGTAGTGTATATATGTCCATGCCACTCTCGCGCTTCTGATATTTGCTTTTATTTGTATAGTGTTCGCATCTGAAAATGGGATGAAAGGGTCCGGGCAGTGAGCAAGTGGGCTGCAATTCTCTGTTTTGATCCCTTATAGGGACTATGACGTTGCCCTTTCTTACTCTTGAAAGTGCTTTCACGATTCAGAGGAAACAAGTTCAGAGAACTTAAGCAACCCGTCCAGGGTCACACAGCTACGGGCAGAAGCATGCCAAGCGCCCAGGTCTCTTTCCCCAGCGGCCCCGCAGCCCGTCTGCCTGCACTGACCGTGTGTTCCAGATGGACTGCACATGCGGCGGTGTCAACATGCCAGCCGGGAAATCTGAAATGTGTCTTTGATCAATGATGGCGAGGACTCAGTCCTTGGTGAAAACCCACTTGTCCCTTGGACTTGTCTCTTCAGACATATTTGTATTATGATGACAATTAGTAATTACACGGAGTCAAAGCCCTCAAACCCCTTTTAGGTTGTAAATCTACTAGTGCCTTCTGTTTGGCTTTGTGGGTCACTCTGCAGCCTCCAGCATCATGGAGGTGCTTAGCTGTGGGACCTCCACCGCTGGAGTGTGGGTAGAACATCCAACAGAGACAAAGAAAAATCTGCAGGCGAAATCTTTATGCCACAAATGTCTGGATTTATCGTCACAGACATTAGATCATAACATTTCAAGCAGCCAGTGCGCTACACGGTTTGATTACAGATGGCAGTTGATTTTCTCCTTGCCTTTTCTTTATGTCAGTGATGTTACAATTAAGCGAAAAATGAGAAGGGCGTGCTTTGTATTTTCCCTGGGTCTGAATCTCACAGCATCTCTCTTTGTTAACATTTTCCTTCCTCTTAACTTGGCTTTCTTGTTGTTGTTGTTTGTTTGTTTTTTCTTGTTGCTTTTTCATTTTGGAATCTAGCTGGGATGGTTTATGGGGAGGTCACAAGAGCCCCAGACACCACGGCGCTTTCTGTGGCAGGTGCTATGTCTCTCCACTCCACGTCGCCTCCCTCCACTCACCTCTGAGCTCACTGCAGCCCACATCAAGCACCTACACGCTCTGCTTTTCTTGGCTTCCTCCTGCCCGAGGGCTCTCTGTGGTACCAAAGATGCATCTCAGCCTTCCCAGAGCAGTGCGAAGTCTCACAGGTTTAATAGTCCCAGGGAAATCCTCAATAATCCTCAGTAATGGGTTAGCAAACCAGGCTCCCCAGCTCTGCTGGGAGAGTTCTGGGATGCATTCTAAACGTTCCTCAGAGCATCCTAGTGCCAGAAGTCCCCATGTGCCTAAGGAAGGGACCTGCGGCTCTCCTCCCTTCCCTTCTCACCTCCCCACCCCCTCAGGTGTGTTTCCTGGACTCACCTCCCAAGTCGTTACCTGCACACAAGTCCTCATCTCGGTGACTGCTTTTGCATGGTTCCCACACAGAGATCCTTCCTAAGTCAATGGTGTTCAAATTGTCTGTCATGAATTCAGTGCTGGACCCAACCAGCATTTTCAAACAATAGGAAATATGACTGTGTGTCCCAGTTAGTGAGTGTAAGTCCTATATCATGGACACTTTGGTTCAGCTCCACATATGAATGTATACTGGGTCATGGTAAGAATTTATTTCCTCCTGTGGGTCACGGTCAACAGAGTTTCTAAGTGCTTTTGACAATTTTACTTATGAAAAGCCAACATAATTTCAATAAGGGAAATGAGATCAGAGAGATGAAGAAAACAACAGCATCTGAATTGGGAAGTGGCATTTCCCACAGGATAAAGACATGCAAAGAGCCTGGCTGCCGGCCTTAGCTTTGCAGCAAACGTGCTGTGTGCTGTGAGGCAGGTCCTGTAATCCCCAAGTTTCCTTTTTCACATTTCTAAATTGAGGGGCTTCTAGGGGAGGAAAGACAATTCTTCTTCTCTCTTCCCATCTTAGGTTCATTGGCTGGGGCTTTGCAAATTAGAACAACAAAGGACAGATTAACAGGAGAAAATCAATCAGAAGTTTATTAATGTGTGCATCTGAGCGTACCCGTGGGAGGCCTCAGTGGCGAGTAACTCAAAGGGCTGGTTAGAACTTGGGTTATGGAGCATCTTAACAAAAGAACAATAAGTTTGTAGAGAAACGACAAGACAAAGAAAAAGGGCTTTAGGCCTTGAGGGGCAGCAAACTCTGGGAAGGTAAACATATAGGGGAAAGTAACAGAAGATGCGTTGTTTTTAAGGAGGTTTGTTATGTAGCTGCCTCTGGTGTAGTCTCTGGGGTGATAAGAGGCTGGAATTGTCTGTGGTGATTAGGAATCTTCCTGCCCTTCCTGGTAAAGAGGGGGAGGGCTGAGAATTTTCCTTGTGTCTCCTCCTCCTCGATTGTCTTCAGCTCAAAATACTCCTTATGCCAGAGTGGCATATTTTGGAGTGAATGTGCCACACCCCTTCAGCCAGACCATCTGTGGAGTTCTCATTAGTTCTGATTCTCCGGGTGTCCAGGCCATTTCTGAAGTGCTGCAGATGCTCAAACCCACCTGGGCTGCTCTTCCCCAATCCTGGCTTCATGAGTGGGTCAGAGTGCAGGGGCCCTTCCCCCTGACTGGGCATAGAGGGAGAGCAGGCAAGAGGCTCCTGTTGGGAATGCTCGCCTCACTGCAGCAGGGGAGGGACCGGCAGATGAGGGGGCCTGCGGGGATGCTGCACTGCCCGTGTGGGAGAATGGGGCACGGGGCTAGGGGCTAGGGAGTGGCTTCCGGGGGGCGGAGGTGGTAGGGAGTGCAGGTTGAGGGGGGCAGCAGGTGCCACTGAGAGGGAGGGCGCTGGTGGGCAGTGCAGGGGCCCTGGGTTTGTCTTCCTCTCGCCTTGGCAAAAAGAGAGATGCTTTGGAAGGAACTGGGCGGGATAGAGGGCAGCACCTGGGGAGACACAGAAGACGTGTGGTTACTTGGATGCCAAAGGGGATTTTTTTCCCCCAAAGTCACAGCGCCCCCTGAGGTTAGAGCTTTGTCGACTTTTTTTCCACCATTGCCCCAACCTCCTCCCTTGTTTCCAGCACAGGTTTTAGCACATGGTAAGCTCAGCACATATATGTTATATGAATATTGGAAAGAATACATGCTGTATACACACACTTCTTCCCACATGTCATTCCCCAGCCTGGACTACCTGGGGTCTTTTCCCCTCTCTTTATTTCATGTCTTTCTTTTCTTACATACTCTGCTCAGTAGTCGACCGTCTATGATGTTTCCTCCGCTTTCCCTTCTCTGCAGCAGGATCCCGGCAGGCAGGAAGGATACATAGCTTGGTACAATATAGTGATTTGCTCTCGTGTTTCTGTCTCTCATTATCCTTTCACTTAATAGCCAATCCTTCTTTGCTACCAGGTGAGTTTAAGGAATGAAAAAAAGAAAACAGGGCCCCAGATCTTTCCTTATAGGACAGAAGATATGGTTCAACTAAGACAAATCCAAGGCAGAAAAAGAAGAAAAAAAAAAAAAAACCACAAAAATGGGTGTGCCACTAGAGAGCATCAGGATAATTCTGTGAAAAATAAAACATGGTCGGGAGGGTAATAATTTAATACTTATTAGGTGATCACTGTATGGGAGGCATTCCTGTAAGAGCTTCACACGTATTGACACATTTAATTAATAAAGCTATGAAGTAGATGCTATTTGTATCCCCGTTTTGTAGGTAAGGAGACTGGGGCACAGAGAGGTTGAGCAACTTGCCCATGGTTGCACAGATGCCAAGTGGCAGTTGAGATGGGAACACAGTGTGTCTGGCTCCAGTGTCTGTGCTTTTACACAGTGACGTCTCTGATACCCGTGGGAGTGGAATATCAGGGAAAGCTTCGTGGAGGACAGGGCATTGACCTTGAAGCAATAGGCAGGAGTTGGCTGTTTGGAAACAGGGGCGGGGCATGCATTTCAGCTGAAGGGTAGGAGTGTTTTCCGAATGCCAGCACATCTGTGACAGTCCTAAGGTCCAGGACCAGGGAGTCTGTTTCTTTTGTACGACTTAATGTTGCCAAGTGTAGGACTCAATCTCCACTTGAGAAAGGGTAAATAAATAAAATCTATTGTGTGTTTACATTTGATTTTCCTAGTTTTCTTCTTTTTTTTTTTTTTCCCTTCATGTTGCTCAGCTGCAAGATGCAAGAGTTTGGGAAGCTTTGACCACAGGGCAGGAGAGAGCAACGTATTCTGGGAATGCAGGATTTCTTCCTTTGGACCTACTTCCAGTGGAAATCCCCACGCATGTCATGTCTCCCATCTGTCTGCTGAAACACAAAGATAAATGCCACGACCAGAGAGCAAGGGAGAGGTTTTTAAAACACCCAAGATGCTTGAAAGCAGAGAATCTTGTAGGGCTTAAGAAAGACTTTCCTCTCGCAGATTCATTTCTCCAGGGAGTGTTAACTGCCCCCAGACTTCATCTCATCCTTGAGTGACCAGGATGCAGCAACTGGTAAAACTATTTTCACAGTCTCTAAAGCATCCTGGAAGCGCCAAGAGGCCAATTCCTCAAAAGAAGACATACAAATGGCAGTTACAAAGTGCAGGGCAGGGGGCAGGCAGCAAGCGCACTGGCCGGAAGAGCTGTGTGAGAATCACAGGTGTGACTTACAAGCTTTGAGTTGCCTCCTAAGAGGGCAAAGTCTGAACGCTTCTCACATATAGAAGCTGCGTTCCATGCAGCGTGGCCCTAAGACATTTTTATGTTATCAGGTCCTGAGCTGGGTTCACTGATTGCCTAATTACTCTTGCTTGACTCCTGCTCTCTCCCTTCCGTTTGCTGCAGCCAGGAATTATAACCCTGATTGTTCCAGGCTGTTCCTTGAACGTCCACGTGTTTCCCTTAACTGGAAATATTACTCGGTGCAGCCGCCTCCCTTCTGGGACTGGAAGATGAGATATTTTGCAAGCTTGTCTCATCCTCTGAAGCACAGAGGGGGACGCTTTCCCTGACCCTTCTCACACACTCTGTCCTCCTCCTCTGAGTGCACAAACACTTCCTCCGAGACCTACGCTCACCCCCAGAGTGGGAAAGAATGGAAACCTAGCCCAAGATGAGTTTCCCCGCTGTGATGAGTCTGTTGAATACTAAATACAAGACATATTTATTCAGGCCTCAAGTTTAGGAGGAGTGACCGGCCCCTGACTCTGAATGCATGTGAATCCAAAGACAGTAGAAATGTATATTTTCCTTGACCAAGAGTAAAGTCCTGAGTTGCTACAAGGTAATTCCTTTTGCAAAGCACAGTGTGGGCTGGGGGCCGGGCACAGTCAGCTCGGCCATTCCAGTAGCCAGGGGGCTGGTGGCCAAGCCTTCTGGCAAAGCACCGGGGAGCCGGCCCCAGAGCAGGGGGGCCCAGCCTGGGAGGGGCGCCGAGCGCTGTTTCCTGGGAATTCTTCACAAATCTCCCCTGCGTTTTCCCAGCAGCTGTTGGGGGTGCATTCATGTACCCAGGTACCGGAAGCCTCGTTCTGCGTTCGGTTGACGTTGATCTCCGTGACAAGCTCACATCACGCAGGTTCAGTGGAGTAAACCCAGGCAGAGCCTCACCCTGGGAACTGCCAACCTGTGACGTCAGCATCTCTACCGGCCAAGAAGAAGCCTGTGGAAACCTCTGCTCCCTTCCAAGCACTCTTCATTTTTCTTCTTTCCTAGAGGGATGAGCAGTGGTGAAAATGAACTCTTCTTCACACAAGTCGCTTCACGTGGCTGTATTCTGGGAACCTTTGGTGTAGGTTTGGCTCGGACGCCACATTGTCTGTTTTTCTCTTCTGCCCCCTCCCACGCTTTTTAAAACCGATATTCGTTACTTTTATTTTCCTTTTCCTTTTAGTTCTAAGTGTGCATTACGCAAACATCACAAAAGCATTTTTAGGTGTGCGTTACGCAAACATCACAAAAGCATTAACAGAATTCTAAGTCAAAGGCAGGAAGAACCATCCCCGATCCCACCATCACAAGCAACCAAGCTGTTTTGTTTTTCAGTCACCCTCTGCTCAGAGCCACATGAATATGTAACTTTACCGGCATAATTATAGCAGAGAGACCTTTTGCATCAACTTTTTTTTAAACTGAACATTATACGGGAAGCCTTCTTCCATGTCATCACGTAGCATCTGCGTTTATCTTTCTACTCTTTGCTTACTCATCCCATTGGGTGAATATAATGCACATAATTGACGTAACCATTTTCCTACACTTAATCAGTATGAATGGCTTCCAGCTTCTTGCTGTTAGAGGAAAGCACTCTGCTTTTTCCCTTTGGGATTATTTCCTCATGATAACTTCCTAAGAGTCTCCTTTCTATTTTTGCTTTGGATCCAGAGGTAAATGCTATCTTCCTGTCTGTAAGGTCTTCTGTGGTCTGCCTGAGGGCTGGGAGTCTGGGTGGGAACCTCCTCCCCAGATGTCCCGGGCCGTGGGAGAGGGGGCACAGGCCTTTATAAGGAAGTGGAGAAAACTCAGTGCACAACTAATTAGAAAGTGCCATGAAGCAAGTCGGAACTGTATGGCTTTCCTAGAATTGATGGCGGTTTCTAGGCAGGCCTGCCCGTTCTCTGGCAGGTGTGTGCACCCTTCAAGGCCATATGGTTTTTGGCTGCATGGGGCCTCATTCTTTGTTCCGCCCATGATCCTGTAACTGAATATCAGTTAATAACTCTTCATAAGAATGTAGCTTGGATCAGCTTCGAGGTCCAGAGCTCTGTCTTTTCCAGACTCCTGCTGCCTCTCTGGCACACCTGCCGGGAGAGGCGGGGGTAGGGGGCCCGTGGCGGTCCCCAGGGCAATAACAACAGCCCCGCTCATGGAGGGCCAGCTGCAGGCCAGCAGGTGGAGAGGCCAGGGCACAGAGCTCACTCTTCTGCAGTAACTTGTCTCCCTCGGGATCTGCCAGGAGGGTTGGGGTCCTGTGACGTAAAAAAGAAAGGGGCAGAACTTTTGACTGGAAAATGTTTTAAGGCAGTTTCCAACACACAGGCAGTGTCTGGCTTACGTGAGTTGATTTGCAGGCAGTCCTGAGAGGCTGGAGATCACTTGGGATCTTGAGAATGGCTTGGGCAGCCCTGTGACCAAAGGCATTCTCCACCCTCCCCATCAGCTGTGGGATTTCCTCCTCTATCTTCCTCCCCATGTACCCCACCATCTGCTTAAAGGGGTCCTGCCACCTTTCCTGCTGTCCCCTCTCCCCGGTGGCCTTGACCAAGGGGACGGACGGGAGGAAGGCCCTCGCGGCTGTGGTCTGCCTGGCTTCACTCTGCGCACACCTGTGGTGGTGGTGTCCTCGGACTGCAGGGCCCAGCGGTCTCAGGGAGCTGGGCGTCCCTCTGAGCCTACTAGAATCTGTCTGATCATCAGAATCGCCAGGGATCTTCTGAAAAATGCTTTTGCCTGGGCCTCATTGCAGACCCACCGCAGCTTGGCGGGGGTGAGGGCAATGAGGAGAAGGCTTTCGTGAGCCTGGGAGTGTGCCCTTTTTGTTGTTACCAAGCAGAAAAACATCTCTTGAACACTGCCTGCCAGAGACAGGGGAGTGAGGGGAAGCAGGAGACTCTGTTTAACTTGACAATCACCCAGGAAGGGAGAGGTGGGCCTAGACTAAGCAACAGGGAGATGGGCAGATGCACCCGGAAGCCCTGAGTAGGAAACAAAGTGATGGAGAGTCAGTCTAGGACATAGAGGTGTCCAGGAGCTGGCCTGACAGAAGGTCCTCACCCCTTAAATGTTCTCATCCACTCGCCTGGACCCGTACCAACCAGACATCCCTGCACCCAAGGCCTGAGAGGCAGCAGAGCAAGGGAGAGGGTTTTGATTTTTCATCTTCGCTCACACCATATCCCAGCACCCAGCACAGTGCCTGGCCATGCTCAATCAATACTTGTTGAATATTAAAGTATCAAAATCCTTTAAGTATTTACAGTGACTTAGGAACCATGCTAACCATTTTACTCGTGGTATCTCATTTAATCTGCACAATGACCCGAGGTGGTCGATCCTATTATTATCCTCATTTTAGGGATAAAGCTGGGACAGAGTGAGATCAGGTTTTGGGACCAGGGTCTCACTGCTAACAAGCAAAGAGCTGGGGTTAGAACCCAGGCCATGGTGGTCCTGCTTTCACTCTGTCCTGTCCATGTGGCTGGCAGGTTTTGTTCCAAGAGTCAGCCTCCAAGCTAAAAAGCATCCCAAATTACATAGGCTTTTGTGTGTCCTCGGCACCTGACCCTAACATATGACACCATCCCTATGGAAAAATGTCCTCATCATTCCAAACATGAGGCTTAGGAGAATCCAACTGGAGCCTGGGCAATTGGAAGAAGGGCAGAGCACAATTTGGGGTTCTCCGGATTCCTAAATGCTATGGTCTCAGATGACAATCCTGAGAAATAAAGCCAAAAAAATAAAAAGCTTTGATTAAATACTGTGCTGATTCTTAGAATATCTGCCCTCCATCCCTCCCCACCTGCCGCCCTTCTCTCTCCTTGAGATAACTGTAGGAGCAGCTCAGAGGTTGGATGGGTTCTGGCTAAGAACTGGGTGTGCTAGGACAGAGGTCAAAGGGAGACTGCCCCCTGCCAGCCCTGGCAGCTCTGCTATTTCCTGAATGATCCAGCCACCTTTGGGGCTGAGTTTCCCCCAACTGGCCTCTTAGACCCTTCCAGTGGGGGTCCAGATCCTCACAGAGGCACTGGATCCGGCCAGCACCATTGCCTTGGGGCCCTTCCAATAGGGACATGGGAGCATCCTCCATGATTCTTGCGGACCTGGGAAAAGTTGGCGGGCCAATGCCAGAGGGAGAAGATTGTCCACCTTGCTCCTTCCCAACTCATCCATCTTCTTCATTCTCCTCCGGGCCAGTGGGAGGGAGACACCCTGGAGAAACCACTAACCAAGCGCTGCTCTTAAGCAAACTGACTTGACAGACATATTGTAAGGGAGGGATGGCTCAGCCTTCAGAAATATTTTACAGCAGGATGTGAGAGGGAGTGAATCCAAAAGTGTGTATGTGGCGTGGGGGAGTAGAGATTCAGGAAGGCGCTGAACCATCTTCACGGTCAGCAGGGGCGACCTTTTGCTCCCTAAGAAGCATAACACAAGCTGAAGAAACAGTGACTCCCTGGCGACACTCTTCTCCTCTTATATTCACCTAAAACCATTTCTCTGTTCTCGTTAGTAACTATGAGTGAATGTTGATCGGTCCCAGGGCTATCCACTAGCTTAAAAATGTTGGAAGAGTCATTGGTTTATGACGGAGACAAATAGAATCTTCAAATGAGAAGCAAGTGTGTGCGTGTGCGTGTGTATGGTGTGGTGTGGCATGTGTGTAGCATGGGCTGGGGTAGGGGTGGTGGTGATGATGGTGAATGTGTGTGTGGCGCATGTGTGTATGTGGTGTGACAGTAGGTATTGTGAACATCATGGAGGGAAAACTTCTCGCTTCCACTTAACCAAGTGAAACAGCCCCTTACAGGTGAATAGCGAGCATCCCTCCTGATACACATTTTCCATCACAGATGAAATCCAGCAGACATCCTAAGTTGAAGAAAGAAACTGCTAGATGACACAGGTTCTTGGGATTTATTTGTAAGGAAACAATGAGTGTGTTCATTATGGTTCCGTGGAGACACAATTGGCCTTTTGTGCAGGCAGGATCGTGTAGTGTTACGTAACTGATCTGTGGGAGGGGACACTGTCGGGGGCTGGCCAGCACGCCTGTGCTGGCTCTTCTCCATTTCCGTCAGCTACCCCGCGATGTTGCCGTGGTGCTGCCCCGTCACCCCCAACGGATGCAGCTGGCATTGGGCTGAGGTTGACGCTTCTTGTCCCACAGGGGCAGTAAGGTAGGCATTGAGCTGCCCAAGGCAAAGTGGGATCACAGAAAGAGCAAACACTAGGATTCCTGCCCTGTGGGTGATTCCCAGTCTCTCTGCCAAATCCTCAGTCCAGACCCAACCATCGTGTACCTCTCCACGGGTTTCTCTTTGGTTTTATGTTAGGCTCTGGGGTCCTGGATTTTCCTGTCACTTCCCAGCATTTTCCAGAATTGAGTTTACTTTGCCATATTGTCCAGAACAGGAAAAGATATTTTTTTTTTTTTTTTTTGCGGTACGTGGGCCTCTCACTGTTGTGGCCTCTCCCATTGTGGAGCACAGCCTCCGGACGCGCAGGCTCAGCGGCCATGGCTCACGGGCCCAGCCGCTCCGCGGCATGCGGGATCTTCCCGGACCAGGGCACGAACCTGCGTCCCCTGCATCGGCAGGCGGACTCTCAACCACTGCGCCACCAGGGAAGCCCAAGATATTTATTTTTGATGATTCATTTTGTAAGCAACCACATTATCAAGTTACCCTATTTGTTCTAATTATTTGTCAGAATTCAGAGCCTTTATATGACTCTCTTAACGTTTGTGGTTTAGTACTACAGGAAACTCTGATACTCTAATTTATTTTGAAGGTAATTTATTTTTTATAGCTATGTATACATTTGTGGGTTTCCATAGTTTTTAAATTCAAAGTTTGAGTGTTTACAACGTCACCAGGGTACGCCTATGTGTGGATCTTCTTTTCCCAAATAATTTGTAACCTTTTGATTAGAAGTCTCAAGTCATTCTGCAGGAACATGATTACTGTTCTTTCCTGGACAAAAATTTTCTTCCTCCACTTCTCCTCTGTGTCTCTTGTAGGTGGCCCAATGTGTAATTTTCTTTATCCTTCCCCTGTGAATAGTGGACAAATTGCTCCTAATTCTCAGTTATTATTTCAGTATCTGGCTGGCTGTGTATTACCTCTGTTGCCTCCACGGCATCTTGAATTTGCTAATTTTTGAAAATCCATAAGCACTTCTTAATCTCAGACTATGTCTTCTCAGATCTCTGCCTAGGGGTCTCATATTTTTTCCAAGTGCTTCCCAGTTTCTTGGAGATGGGGGTCGTCTTTGCTCTGAATCTAAGAACAGCCGTTTTTTTTTTGTTTTGTTTTGCAGCACGCGGGCCTCTCACTGTTGTGGCCTCTCCCATTGCGGAGCACAGGCTCCGGACGCGCAGGCTCAGCGGCCATGGCTCACGGGCCCAGTCACTCCGCGGCATGTGGGATCTTCCCGGACCGGGGCACGAACCCGCGTCCCCTGCATCGGCAGGCGGACTCTCAACCACTGCGCCACCAGGGAAGCCCCACTCCTTGGCTTTAGATGGCCGTCTCCTCCCTGTGTCTTCATGATCTTCCTTCTGTGCATGTGTCCTAATCTCCTCTTCTTACAAGGACACCAGTCATATTGGATTAGGTACTGCAGGTTAGGGCTTCAACATAGTAATTTTGAGGAGACACAGTTCAGCCCATAACACACACCTATCCTAAAAAGGTGTTTTGAGATATTGTAAAATAAAATTCCTGGTACACAGTACAGATGCTAAAAATGTTAGCTCTCGTTCTTCCTTCTCTCAATTCGAGATTCCTTTGTCCTTGGTAGAAAGGAATGTATTTCCTTTACCCTCAATTTAACTTTCCCTCTTTTTCTTCCCAGGAAATTATTTGTGAGAAATCATGGGAAGATGATCTATCTTAATGTTTTTCTTTTTCAAAGATACTACTTCATTAGTCTCAAAAGGAATTCCAACAATTTTCTTCCTCTCTTCTGGAATGTCAACATGATGACTGGAATGAGACTAGGAGATGACCTTGACGTTGGAAGCCCCATATAAGGTAAAGGTGTGAAAAACAGAAGACACCCAGGGCATGGATGACATTACGTGGATGCCCATCAGCTTCAGATTGCCTACCTCAGGACTTCATGTTACATGAGAGAGAAAAAAACCCTGTATATTATTTATGCTACTGTTATTTTAGCCCCAAATAATTCCTAACTGGTGTGGAATTTGAGATCAGTTGCAAAATTTAACATGTATGTTCATAAACTAATGAGTTTCAAAATCAACTGGCTTCATGTCCTTCAAAGCTTACATTTCGTGTCTTACCACTGACTGCAGTTGAGAACACTGCTGTGTGGGCACACGCACGTAAATCTGTTCCAGAAAGTAGGAGGGGAAGAGTGGACAGGATTGGAGCGAGCATGGAGGCAAGTGCTATGAGATAAAGTCAGACGAGTAGGTAGGAGTTGGCTCATGCCCAGTTTAGCAATTCACTGTAAGAATTTGGGAATTATTCTAAGTGAAATAAGGAGCCATGATCTGCTCTGCATTTTTAAAATCCTGGTGTTGCTTAAAGAAAGGATTGTAGAGGTAGCAGCAAGTGTAGAAGAAGAAAGGCCATTTAGGAGACAACGGATTTAGTAAAGGAAGGAGTGACTGGGATGAAGGGGGTGGCAGTGGTGGTAGAGAGGCAAGAAAGACATATTTTGGAAAGAGGACCAACAAGATTTGTTGCTTGTTTGGATGTACAGGGTGAGGGGTGGGAGGAGTCAGGGATGTCATGCAATCATCTGGTTTTAATAACTGAGCCGATGGGTGGTGGTGATTAAGGAAATGGGGATGGCAGAGGGAGATCTGGTATTTTGGAGAGAGGAGATGGGATTAAGAGGTCTGTTTTAGATATGGAAAGTTTGAGATGGCTGAGATATACAAGTGTTAATATCAGTTAAGAGGTTGGCTATCGGAGTCCAGACTTCGGAGGAAAAGTTCAAGGCAGAAACATAAATTTTGGAGCCACTTAAAACGGCATCAGAAGCCATGAGATTAGATGAGAACACCTAAGGAAATAAACATGGGTAGACGAGATGTTCTGAGGTGAACCCCAAGGAACGCTATTCTTTAAAAGGCAGATGGAGAAGAAAGATTCAGGAAAGCAGCCTGGTAAGGAGTGGCCAGTGAGGTAAGAGGAAAAACAGGAGACTGGTGCCCTGGAAGCCAAGGAAAGACACAAAAGGGAGTGGCTAACCATGTGCAATGCTGTTGAGAGTTTAAAAACAGGAATGTAAAGAGCTCGTTGGACTTGGAGAGATGGCGTTCATGTTGACAGGAGAGAGCAAGTGAATTCATGGCAGGCGAGGACGTGAAGGGAGTGGGTGGGGATAATTCTTTTGAGTTTCCCTCTGAAGGGAAGCAGAGGAATGGAGTTGTAGCAGATGGAGATGTGGGGACAAAAAAGGATTTAAAAATTCGAGAGATACTGAGCGTATTGGTATGCTGATGGGATATATCCACTAGAGAGAGACTGATGATAAAGGAGAGAGAGGGAATAATCGAAGCAATGAAAGCCCCAGGGAGTTGGGCCAGAGTGTAAGTTCTAGAGCACAGGTGAACTGTGATGGGAGAAGAGACGGGGTGTTTTGTTTTTGTTTTTTTGGTTTTAATTCTACTGCAGATACTGCTGCACAGATCACCTATTTATATCAATATCTTCCCACATCTCTAGCATGTTCTTAGGACAGAGTTGCCAAGGTCAAGACCATGGACATTTTTTAAGGCTCTTGACACATTTGGAAAGCTACATCCAGAAAAGTTATATCAATTAACATATCTCATTTTCATCTTATGTACGTTCCTTTGAATATTTTAATATATTTTTCAGTCATTATAATTTTTCTTTTGGGAATGTTCTACCACTCTTTTAAAAATTGGAACATTAATGATTTTTAAAAATATGTGTAAGTTTTTAATATATTAATAACTGTTCCTTTTGCTATATTTGCTGCATATCTATTTCTCAGTTTGCTGTTCGCCTTTTAAATGTTTTGCACGATGCTTTTCTATCAATTTTTCCTTTGTGATTCCTTCTGTTCATTTTATGCTTAAAAAGTATTTTTTTCTCCCAAGAAACAATACTTTAAAGAATGGTTTGGAAAGCACGAGAATGTTGTGATCAAGGTTGCCCTGGCCCTCAGTACTATGAACACATGGCTCAGAAATGGAGCAGTTCCCCTAAGCCCGCTGCACTTCCAGCTCCAGGAAATGAAACATTCCCTGAGAAAATGCATCATATTTCATGTCTGCTAAACAGCAAACAACAAAACTCAAGTAATCTACATCAAAACAGTTGCCCATAGAAACGTTCACAAATGAAAATTTTGCAACATCAGAAGCTAAGCTAAGTAGTAACCCACCCACCACACAAAGCCCCAAATGCTGCATCAAGTTACCAATTGTCTGTGTAATCTTGCTTTTCGGTTGTTTATCTAATGAAATACTCCTCTGTTTCACCCAGAGAAACTTCTGGTCTGTGATCATAACTTCCTTCCTCCCTTGCCCCCAGTGTGCAGTATAGGAAATTATTATGGGTCTACAGTTACTATCACAGGAAAATTAGGTGTCCCTAGTCTCTGAGAAGTAATGGAGGTGGGGGAATAAAACACGAATCAGGCACGGGCACTCACTTTTCTCCACGGTGTGGGTGGTTCCTTCAGTCCAGAGGAAGCCTCGTAGCTTGATACCCAGAAGAATACCTGGTCCCTCATATATGGGTAACAGTAAAAGCCACTTTTTGAGGGATGTCTTCTAAGTCTTTATCACCTGCTATTTCCTCCCTTCTCCCTCCTCTTTCCTCTCTGTCACATCCTCAGCCCTGAGCAAGACGGCCCCTGTCCTGGTCCCATGCTTCCAGGGACCTGCTTTTGTTTTCCTACCCCTCCCCAAGGGATGAAGAATTCACCAGCCAAGGGGTCACGCACACCTAGAGCCTGCACTTCAAGACCTGGCTCTAAGAAGTCAGGCAGAATTCTCTGCCCCAGAGACCCTGAGTCTTTCCAGAGCCCTTATGGGCATCTTCCCTGGATCCAGCCTCTGTTGCTGAGGTGCTCCTCTTAGGTGGGAGTGGTAGCCAGGAAGAGCTATTTACAAGGGGGTGTGGATGGGGCCAGGACTCACTGGCAGCTTATCTGTGTGTATGAATGAAGCCCCTGGTGGTCTGGGGACTGAGCCAGGATGGGAAGAGAAAGGGAGTGGAGTCGTGGACCAGAGGCCAGGATGGGCACCCATTCTCCTTGCGTGATTGAAGAGTCCAGGAATACTGAATTTACCAGCCCTGGGCTTTCAGTTTGCTAAGAAGACATGTCTGTCAAAGTAGGAGGATATTACATGTTTTACTTAATAGTCTGTTCACTTGATATACAATTAATTTATAACTTTCAAAAATTCAGACGTACAGTGTATGAATCTCTGTTTGTCCTTTGGCCCCTGGCCCTGCCGTGTTGGGGTGGGATCGTTCACATGCCGTCCTCTTTCTATTTTATTTCTGTGCTCCTCTTCCCTTTTCAGCCCGTCTTCTCTTCTCCTCTGAACCGTATCACTGGGATTTGCTGGCTTCTGGTACTGACCTCCGGGACTGGTGGTGTTGATGATCTCTCTGCTTCCTTGCCTGTCCTGGATCATTTCCCCACCTTGCTAGTTTGAGAATCCTGTGCATGACGATGGCTATTTCTGAAGGATAAACAGAACCCTTTAATATGCCACTGAAAAGATTAATTAATAAATGAGCAACTGAAAACAGACACTAACCACCACTCACATAGGCTCAGGTGTGTCCCCCTCGTCTATTTGCTCTGTTCAAAACGTCTCCTACCTCCACATGCCTCTCCTTTCTTATATCATTATGGGGGAAATGGTAGGTGGGAATTAGTACAGGCATACCTGTCTGGCCACACTTTGGTTCTCATAAGACTCTAGAATGGTTTGCTTCACTCCCATCGCCGGGGTTTGCAGAAGCCGGTGGTTCTCGACTATAACATGTGTCAGAATCACCTGGAGGGCTTTCTAAACCACTTCTGGGGCCAAATCCTCAGAGTTTCTCAGTCAGTAGACAGGAATGCGGTGGGGTCCAAGAATTGGCTTGCTAACCCTTTCCCGGGTAATGCCAGCGTCACGAGTCCAGGTGGGACTCTGAGAACGGCTGCTACAGGTCATCAGGTTTTATTGGATTTTCCCTCCTTGAATCTCTGTTGCTAATGTGAAATCACTTTCAACTTGGGGTCCACGAGCAGACTCTGGCTGTGCTCAGAACATCGCGCAGAGGCCAGAAAAGTGACTTGGGACTCTAGCGCCCCATTCCACACCCCCTGCCCCGTGGACAGGCAGCTGGCTTGGTTAGCAACGGCAGGGGAATTCTCCCACAGGGGCAACGTGAGCCTCAACTTGGCAGAATATGAAACAGCCTTGGCCATCCCCTTCTCTGTGAGTTTATCTTTAATTGCAGAAACCTGGGTGGCCTTCACATGAGTTGTTTGTACAGCCAAGGAGAAGAGATAAGTTTGGTAACCTTGGAGAACCGAATCCCTTTTTTTCCCAGCCTCCTGAGAAGCAATGCTCAGAGGAACAAACACTGTGTGTGGGAAACCAGACAGGGGTTCTGGAAGGGGGACGGGAGAGGCCAAAGAGGGGGTGGCTTTTCTTAAGAGTAAATGTCTCCCTATCTGTCTAAACCGTGTCCTGCTGGGTGAGAGTTTGTTAGCTGGAATTCCATAAATGACAACAGTCTAAATCTCCTCAGCTCGACTCCAGGCCATGATTCTTTTTACTGACCATCACACAGAAAAACAATCTTGGCTCCAAATGCTGTGTTACAGCAGCCAGTCCAAAAATGACTCTTAAAGGGAACCTCTTGGGGATTTGCATCTTATAGGGACAAGGAATTCTCTTCTCTGTCAACAGTGAACCACATGGGCTTCGGGGCACTGACTCAGGCAGCGTGAGCTCAGTCACCAGCCAGGGTGCCCAGGAACTAGTCATTACTTGTCCACTTTCTCTTGTGCAAATCTCTAGGCCAATCGTTGGCTTTGTTTTCCAACCCCACCTTCTCCAAGTGACTTTTGTTGTGGGTTGCTCTGAGTCTATCCCTGATCGTCATGCTGTGAGAGGCTCCTCGGCAGTGACACAGTTTCAGTTCCATAAGAATAACAGCAATAATAGATGCTACTTAGCGAGCATGAATTCTACGTCAGGATCCATGCCAAACATTCTGTGTCCGGGGCCTCACATAATGCCCACAAAATCCTAGGAAATGGGGCTTATCGTCCCAATCTATAGGTGAGGAAACCAAGGCTCGGGAGTTAAGTAACTTCCCCCAAGATCATGCAGCCAACAACATGTACAGCCTTGATGGAAACCCAAGCTTGTGCCAACGCCCAAGCTTTTGTATTTTGTACTTGATAAATGTTTATTAATTGAAGTCAATCTATATGTCTGCATATGCATAAAGGAGATTTCAGACACAGGTTCTAACCTCTTAAATGATTTAGAAAGAGGAAACTCACTTAACCAATGGTTCCGTCTTCCAGCCAGATCAGTTAACTGAATTGTTATTGTGCAATCAATACTCAATCACCACTCAGTTACTTGCGTCATAGGAGGTAGCATGAGTGGAGATGGAAAGTGTGGACAATCCAGCCGTGTCTGTGATGAAATTCTGCTGCCAGGTACATGGCAATTTGGTGTAAAGAACATGACGGCCTACCTGAGGGCTGTGGCAGGTAAAGGGCAAAAGTCCCCTCTTTCTAGGAGTGTCTGTGGCTCCTGTTTTTTCCTGCAGCCTGTTTCTGCAGACATTCCAGGTTGCGTGACAAGCTTCACTTCTTCCCAGAGCAAAGCCCACGCTCATAACATCGTCTTATTGGCTTTGCCCTGGGGATGTGTGTGTTTATGTTCACCGGCAGATGGGGGGAGATGATCTGTATATGAGAATCGGCACCTGCAAGAAGTGATTCCTTCTTGCTATGGCCAGAAAGGACATGGGGATTACCAGGCTGGGCTAGACCCCTGTTCACACAGCTGCCTCCAATGCCAGGTTCAGAAGGTCAGGAGCAGCCTCTAGAATATCCTAATTGACTGCAGAGTTTCATTCCGTGCGGTTTTCTAAAACCTTCTCAACAGTATGGTTTTAACTTATAATAGCTTTGGGGCGTAATCATTCCATGAGTTTACTTCTATTCTTTGTTAAAATTCACTTTGGCTAGGTCTTTCAACCTCGTTGAGATGCTCTGGAAGAAATGTGTTAAAATAAAAAATTACCCCTGGTTTTAGGTTCAGGATACCTAGGTTTGAAACCCAGCTTTGTCGCTTATTAGATGACAAGGACTTTCAATGAAGACGGTACACTGAGCTTACATGGGAATCCTCCGTCCCATTCTGAATGCGTACAAATGCTTTAAGACTTAAGGAATTTAACATACCTGGTTGAATTCAAAAGCAAGAGAGGGGAATGTCAAGAAGCCATGATAAAGAAGGAACCATAGTGGGGAAAGAGCTGAGGCCACATGGCCTGTGGTGACACACACAGCAGATATGTGGCTCAGAGGAAAAGGTTTTGTAACTGACATGGGAACGGCGATTGTTTGGTCTCATGAGTCAGAGGGAGACAGGACTGGCTTCTCTGGACAAAGCTGAGAACCATTAAGATTCTCTTGAATGGGGACAAGAAAGTCTCCACCCCATCCCAAGAATGGTACAGACTTGGGCTCCTTGCCCCGGACCACGGGTGGAAACGGAGTTAACTGAGAGAGAGTCATACCCCAGTTCTGTGGCGCATGATGACCCCTGGGGCCTGAATGCTTGTGTCACGTGTAGTGTGGAAATCCTAGAGTGTGGGAACCCAGAGACCCACCTAGAAACCTGTCCTGGACTGGCGAACTCTGTCAGTTCCAGGCACAGAAACCATAGGGACCCTTCTAAATCACCCACTGATTAGCTCAGGGACCAGTGGGAGAGCACCCTCTCCCAGTCTTGCTCCGCCGCTGCATAAACTCACAGGTGCTTTGGGGGAAGCCTGCAGGGTCTACGGAGATGTGTAGCCTCTGAGGTCTTGGATTGCTACCCACCCTCCTTCCCCATCCCTCCCTCCACGGCCCCCACCCCTGCCCTGCCATGCCCAGGAAAATGGCCACAGCCCACTAGTCATCCCCATTTCTCCTGATAGTAACACATTTCCTATTCTCTTTCCTAGATGTGGGAACAACTATATTCAGATACCCAATCCTTTGTTCCCAGAGTTGCTATGACCACAGAGACATATGCTGTGGAATGACCACGTCCAGCTTCCTCTGGTGTCAGTCACTGGAGGCGCTCTGCCCCAAGGTTCTATAGTCCGCAATCCCCCTACTTTGCCCCCAAATATTCCTTTGGTTCTGCTCTTTATATTTATTTATTTATTTTTGCGGTACGCGGGCCTCTTACTGTTGTGGCCTCTCCCGTTGTGGAGCACAGGCTTCGGACGCGCAGGCTCAGTGGCCATGGTTCACGGGCCCAGCCGCTCCGCGGCATGTGGGATCCTCCTGGACCGGGGCATGAACCCGCGTCGCCTGCATTGGCAGGCAGACTCCCAACCACTGCGCCACCAGGGAAGCCCTGGTTCTGCTCTTTATCATGATATCCTCCTTGTTTATTTCCCATATGGAAGTAGTATTTTCCTCCTCCAAGGTCCCACGCCTCTTTGTCCTCCCCTTAGAACATTTGACATTTTCCTGTTGTGTGGTTCTCTTTATGCCCTTGTCTCTTCCTCTTCCTAAAAAGAAGCTTCTTGACTCCAAGTCCGAGGAAAAGGAAAGCTACTGCCCCATACTCTGTCTTCAAGTCTTCAAATTCTGTAGAGGTATAAAAACGACACAAACAAAAACCACAGCTTTTTTCCCTTTCCACTTTGAAATCACCCTCTTCCTTCTCTTTGGTGCCCTAGGTCCCTTTTGGGGTGGTATTTATTCATGAATGCTTCTGTTTATTCTTTAGGGAAGACTTTATTAATTACCTACCGTGGTTAAACACCATAGAGATTTGTTATCTAGTCAAGCAAAGAAAATAATATGTGTGTGTGTGTGTGTGTGTGTGTATACACATGGGGGTCGATTGCTGTCAGTCTTCCTCTCAGAATAAAGGAACGGGGCCGGGTCATAGGAACTCCTTTAGTTCTTACTCCAAATGTTATGGAAACAACCAAAGACCTACACAAGGCAGATATGAAAAGACAACCTACATTTCAAAGGCCGTTGCGGTGCCCCATCTTCTTGTTTAGGGCAGGACAGAACTTTGATCTTCTCTTCAGTGCTACTCACTGTTTACATAAGTTTCTGTGTCTGCCGCCTTCCTGTTTCTCATCAACAACCAGTACAGCTTCTACGGGTTGGGCACTCCCTAAGCTGAAAAGTTATTGACGCCTCTGGGAGACTAGGGCAGGGAGATGCTTAGTTCAAAATAACCTGCCAGAGTGGCTAGAGAATGTTTTAGCCAGGGTGCTTTTGGTTTCTGGGAATTGAAATCCTTTCAAGGAAGCTCAAGTGAATAGGAGGTTTATTACAGGATTCAAAGGAATCCTACAGAAACACATGTATAGGAAGGACAGCCGGGCCTCCTAGGAATAGGAAAATCACTGGAAGATTGCATCTTTTTTTCCTTGTCTTCTCATGTTCATTTCGTCTTCTCTATCTGCAGACCCTTTTTCTGATTCACTCATCAACTTAGAGGCAGTTACCATGGCCACCGGCAATAGCCGCCTCATTCTCTGAATCTATATGATCTTCTACTTCCTGTCCCCGTAGCTAATTGGCCCAATCTCTAGGTCCCAACTCCAAGCCCCTGGAAGAGCAGATCTGATCTACTCGCTTGGATCAAGTGTCATCCTGGTCTAATACTGTGGCCACAGTTGGGAGCTGGGAAGATGAGAGAGGGGAGGAGAAATTTATGATGTGTATGCGTTGGACAATCTCTTTAGAAAGACATAGATGGGAAAAAATTTTGAGTATAGGTGGAAAGATACAAGTCCAGAAAGCACTCTGGACCAGTTTGGATATGAATCAAAATCACACCTCCATTTGAACCCAGTATGGCCCAGCCTGTCAATGATCCTGACTGGCCCGGGAGTCCACTTTTCAGTTCAGTGTCTGTGTTGAGTGATGAGCCACTGGGAATAGACTGAGAAGGACAACGTCTTTGGAATGACCCTATCAGCAACCTATTGAAGGTGGTCACTACATCAAGGGTCTTTGCCTTGAAAGGAAGCAACTCATTCCTGTGCATGATTCACAGATCCTCCATCTGGAAATGTTTTGAATTACAGTTTCTTACTCAGTTTAGGTTTAAGAAAACACTTTGCGTTTCTGAGCACCCTCCCTTCTCAAAGCGTATCTCTTGAGGTTTAACAGCTGTTCTCTTAGTTTTTAGGGACTAGTAACAGGAGAATGGAATTGAGGACTTTTGACCACACAAAATATGAGAAAGAAAGTCTTGCAGCGTTTGTGTGTTCCTGACTGGTTTTCTGGACCATGGTCCCTTTTAGAGCAGTGATTCTGCCTTGCCCTATGACATCCTCCCAAAGAACCTGAATCATTGCATGCACCATACTGCTGGGTGGATTAGGTGACTGAATGAGGGCTGTGAGGTGATTACAATAGAAGGAGAAATAGTAGTAAAATAGCAACCACAACCATTTCAGTGGCTACTTAGGAGAACTCTATATCATTTTCTATCCATTACCTTATTTAATCCTCCCTACAAAAGCCTGAGTATGGCATCATTTTATTACACAGAGAAAAACTTAGATGATTTGATTATCTTTATTCTTTCATCCTAACAAGACAGTGGACTTAGGTTTTATCTATACAATGCCCCGTGGCTAGTTAAATCAAGGCAATTTGGGAGTCTTACGTATGTAAAGTTGGTCACAGAACTAGTTTTCATCTGTGTTAGAGTGTCTTTGCTTAAATATTCCAGTGGTTATTTTTCACTGTCATTATTTACAAATGGGCATCTTCTTACCTCTGCTCAAAATAGAGACTTTAATATGAGCCTTGTTGTGGAGGAGGTACCCTACCAGCTACTTCAAAAAAATACATAACATTTAGTCCATTAAACTACAGGCATGATCAGTGTCCCATAAAAGCAAGAAAAGAAGAAAAATACTTTGTGGCTAGTTATACATAAAAATCAATGTGTGAGGCCATTTCTTCCTCCACACGGTGTACACTTTACGACCAACGTTCCAAAGTGCTCAAGTCATTCTTTAATGGATTTAAATAATAAAAGAAATTTCTCGCTACTAATAAAAATATTATTTATGATTGCCCACTCATCGAAGCTGCATTATTGATCACTGTATTCTAGTAAATACTTTACATTTCATTAATATTTACAGTGGCACTAACAGCATTCTCCATTTGAGACTTGAGTTAAGAATACTTTCATTGAGCATTACATTCACCTTGTTCAAAATTTTCCAAGTCTATTGTTCACATCAGATCTCTGCAAAATGTTTAAATCGATATGACAAAAGAAAGTTGGGAACTTAGAGTTTTGAGTTTTTATTGATGTCACTTGGGACTTCTAGTAGAACCTTAATCTTCTGTGCTTTGGGTGTCTATAGCTTTGAAATGGAACTAAAACTTGTTTTCTAAATACTGAATTTGTTCTCCTTCCCTCTTAATGCTAGTGTTACGGCAATCTCATTGTACAGGAAACGTTTCTTCCCTTACTTCAGAGTAAGGGATGCTACAGAAAGCACAAGGACTTTGGGGTCAGATAGAACTGGCTTTAAATCTGGGGTCCATCACTTCCTAGTTTGTGACCTTGGTCAAAACACTTAACCTCTGTGAGCTTCAATTTCCTCATCTATGAAATAGAGATAACAATAATCTCCCAGGGAATTGATGAGAAATAAAGTAATCTAAGCAAAATGCCTGGCATAACAGGCTCTCAGGAAATAGTTTTCCTTCCCTACTATACTACGTAAAATGTTGTTATCAACAGTTTCTGAGGGGTTGGAGAAAAAAATCTACCCTGCTTCATGGAAATATTTCAAGAACATACAAAAGATTATTGCTTTCTTTGTTCATGCATAGTGAATAGAGTGATTCTTTTTATATTTCCTATGTTTCTTCTATTCACTCTTTAATTTATTTCTTCACTAGACATATATTGATTGCCCATTAAGTTTTAGGAAGAGTTGAGAAAAACTGATGCAGGGAGATAGGTGGGGATGAGAGTATCTCTTGATGCTGTAATAACATCAGGGAATTTAGCTTTTCCTTTATTAAATAAACATGAAAGTAAATATAAATTTTAAATGTCTAGGCAACACTGGCACAAACCTGGGCAGGTGACCTGGATTGTTGGGGGGAGGGCAGGTGCATTAGCTTAAAACCCTCACTTTCGAGAATGAGTTTTGTTACCTTTGGTCCGTTATCAGTGTTCTTTGAATTCCTGTTTGGTGGGAGATTTTTGGTGCTGAGTGTCAAATTTTAAAAAGTGGTTAGAGCAAAGAGTAGGGAAGGAGAGTCTGTTATGACCACTGCAGCAGCTGCCAATGTTAATTATCAGGACAGTAACTTCCTATAATTCCTAAGTCGTTGTTAGAATAAACATGATCCCTCCAGCTATAGAACCGTGTCATTTAATTTATTAATTAATACTTTGGAGTGCTGTTGAGTCATTTTGAAGATGACCCTACTGAAATTGATCAAGGCTTGTTTTGGGAGAATGGCTGAAATGGCCAATGAGAAACAAAAGTCATCAGGGTGCACAGGTAAAACTGGTCCTTAGCTACACATCTGTAACCACTGTTCCTGAGTGTTGGAAATGATCTAATAGAAGAAATCCTTAGGATTAGAAGGGAGTAGAAGAAGGACTTTATTTGTTATTTATTGCCGTCTGCTGTCCTCTCAAGCCAAGCCCTTGGTTGTCAAGTTTTTAGGTCAGAGAAGGGCCAACAGAGCCTTTGCTTAAGCCTTTAAGAATGTCCCAGCCGCCCTCTTTTGTGCTCTGAAGGAACAGCTTCAAGGCATCTATGTTTAAAAGGACAGATCAGTTCTCCCATAACTGAGAACATGCTTAGGACCATTCAAGTCACAGGGCCAATTTTGGCTGAGATGTGAGACACAACAATCCTCTCTGTGGGAACCAGTTCTGTTGTCCTTCTTGCCTTTTAGGGTCATGAATAGCACACTAAGCAATTTGGAATGTCCTACCAGGGATTCAGCTAGGTTTTATTGTTTTGTTTACACACTTCAGTTCCAGAAAAACAAACTAGAAAAAGTTTCCTTAATTTGAGCAAGATCCATCTGACCATTTGTCTATATACTTGCCTATCTGTAAGGGGGCATGTTTCTGTACGTTGGGTCACACACAGTCCACTGAACTTGGAGGTGGATCACTCCCCAAGAAGACAGACATTATATTAGAAATGACAGGAAACATGGGAAAGAGTCCACAACCTTTAAAGTTTTGATATCTGTCTTTGGTTCCTGAGTGTTAGGATCCATCAAACCGTCAGGATGGGACAAACTGGTTGGGCATGAGTGATGGTGAGGAATACAGGTCGAGGCGGAAAAAGCAGGACTTAAGTCCTAAGGACTAGCCGGCCGGGAGGCCCAGGTCCTGAGCTCAGCACTGCCATTAATTATCAGGGTGAACAGGAACGCATCGCTTCTGGGGCCCATGGTCCTCATTTGTAGGAGAGAATTGGTCTAGATTGGGTGTTGACCCACTACAGTCTGTGGGTCCAGTTAGCCTACTACCTCTCGCTGTAAGTCAAGTTGTATTGGTACACAGCCACGGCCATTTATGTAGGTGTTGTCTGTAACTGCTTTCCCGCTACAAAGGCAGAGGTGAGTAGCTGCAAAATAGACCTTATGGCCTGCAAAGCTCAAGGTATTTAGTATCTGGTCTTTTACTGGAAACATTTGTTCAACCAGGTCTAAAGGAGTCTTATTATTCAAACTCTAAACCCTACAATTCCTCTATATTTTGAACTAATCTTTTTCTTTAAGTGTTTCTCTGTGTCTCACAATTGGATAAGTACTTATTTTCCCTCTGAAGGCCAAGACATGCCCACTTGACAGTAAGTAGGACTTGAAAGCAAAGAATCAGACCCTCAAGGAAAAGGAAGACAAGATGGAAGATGGTGGAAAAGCTGAGTTTGGTGAGATGGGAAGTAGACGCAGCACTGGGCTGCATCACGGTTGTGTAATAGGAAAGTTCCCACTCGGCAATGTTCATGGAATGAGGCTGGACCAGCTGCTTGGCAGAGGGGGTTTCCCCTTTGGGAGATGCTACTGATGATTCACTCACATGTGGGTTGACTGCAGAAAAGTTTTTAATTGGAGGAGGAGGGGACAGAGAGAGAAAGAGATAGAGGGAGGCGGGAAAGGGATGGGCAAGTGAAGACGCCAAGACACCTAAGCATTTACCGTGACCCGGGCTTTGTGCTAGGTACTCTGGGTATACAAAGGATGACAGGACATGTTCCCCACACCGAGAAGCTTAGCTTTAAACCAGAGCTTAAGGACAAGGGCACGGCTTCTGGTAGAATGAGAAAAACTGCCACGAGGAAGAGCAGAGCAAGATGGGTAGAATCAGTTTTTGAGAAAAATATATAGGAAAATGCTTAGACTATCCAAGTCCCACATTTTATATCTAAATCCTAGCAAAGCTTGGGAATGTTAATGTTAAAAATTCCTGCTGAAAATAGGCACATTTTCCCATACTTCTCAGCCTAGTAAACAAAGTCCTTCATGATCTATTCATTTCTTACTTCTCCAGCTTCATCCCTCTTCTCTGTACCATTCCTGGTCCATGTCTCAGCCTCACTGAATCTCTTCCATTTCTTTTAATACATCAGACTTGCTCTTGCCTCCAGGTCTTTGCCATGCTGATCCCTCTGACTAGAATTCCCTCCAACCTGAGTCTGTCCCTGCTACACCTATTCCTACTTGCTCTTCAGACCTTCACTCAATCCCTGCATCATCTCTGACCCCCCAGGGCTAGGTCAGGTTCCCATCTGCGTTATCTCAATATCAGATATTTTCCCTGTCATGCACATGATAATTTCCTGTCACTTAAAACATGAGTTTGGGTCCCCTCAGAAGCAGACTCTGAGACAGAGAGGTGAGTGCAGGTAATTTACTTGGGAGGTGATCCTAGATAAAACAAAAACCCAAAATGTCAGGGGAGTAGGGAAGTGAGACAGAAAAAGAAAGGTGGGAAGTAGAGGAGTCTTTATGAAGTAAGTTATCATGGTGGGTAACCAGAATGTGACCCTTCTGGGGAATCTGTGGGCTGTTTTAGAATATGCACTGCAGTTATCCAACCTGAGGGTGAGGGAGCTTGGGTATTGATACACCACGTGCATTAGCCATTGGTTGAGGGCTAATCTCAGCGAGAGGGATGGAATGAATTCCTGGCACTTCTTGTCCACTGAATGGGCATGTAGAGTGGGCTTTGGGGGTCAGAGACAGTCCCGTAGTTGGAAGATGCAGGTGCTAGCAGTTGGAAGTAAGGTTGGTGTGCCCTCAAGTGGGAAGGGAAGAAGCTGGGGGAGGAGTACTGGTAGTTCCATTTTTCATATCTGTTAGACTCTCAGATCTGAAACGAGCTGGGCCTGGAACAGCTTGGGGTGGGGAGAGAGCTGCTAAAGCAGCTGGAGGCTGGCTGTGTATCTCTCCTTCATGGAGTTTTACTTGGGGTCTCTCCCTATGGTCTCTCCACCTGGGCTGGTTTGAGCTTTCTCTCCCAGGGTGGCTTCAGAGCCATCAGATTCTCACCTGGATGACCAGGGATTCAAAGGCAAGTGTCCCAAGAGAACCAGGAGGAAACGATGCTGCTTTTTGATAACCTAGCCTCCAAAGTCACATAGCGTTACTTCCCCTGGAATGCCAGATTCAAGGGGAAGGAACACAGACTCTACTTCCCCATGGAAGGTGGGTCAAAGTCACATGTTAGGAAGAAAATACGATCTGCCACAGTGATGATGTTTCAGTAACATTTTGGAGATACATTGCAAAGCTTTTCTTCAGTGTCTATACCATCTCTGGATACATTTGAATATTCCTGGGGCTCTTAACACTTAATACATTGCAAAGCTTTTCTTCAGTGTCTATACCATCTCTGGATACATTTGAATATTCCTGGGGCTCTTAACACTCAGGTTCTTTATTCTGATTCTAGAAAAAATTTCATGCCTTATTCTGCCAAAGCATATTTGGCATAGCTAGAGCTCAGCTTGGCATCTGAGCTGACTTAAGGTATGTTTTACTAGCCCACATTCCATCTATGAGATATACCATAAAATACGCAATCTCAATCAATATGCAGCAAAGATCACCGATGGTAGACACCATAAAGAGAAAGGCTAACAGGTTTGACTAAGGCAAAATTAAAACTTCAGCACATCAAAAATACTATAGGCTAAATCAGGAAAAATGAAAACTGAGAAACTTTTGCAACATTATGAGAGACAAATAATTGGTATTCCTAACACATGAAGAACTTTTACGACTAAATTAGAAAGGATAAATAGGAAAAATAAAAGGGGGGGGGAAATAAATAACTAATCCCCAAAGAAGAAAAACAAGGTATCAAAATAAATGGAAAATGTTTAGTTTCTCTAATAATTTCTTCAATAAAAAAAGATTTACCATTCTATATTTGCCTATCAAATAAAAACAGTGAGACATTATTTTAGTTTTGCCTATCGAATTGGTGAAGACTAAAAGGAATTATAATATCACATTGGCCAGAGTGTAGGGAAATGTGCTGTTACACTGCTGAAAGGCAGTTTGGCAATAGGTGTGGGAAGCCTTTGAAAAGACATGACTTTTTGGTCCAGCAATTCCTTATCTGGGGATTTTTCCTATGAAAATGCACGGGCATTTATCTCCAGTATTGTTCATATTAGAAAAACTTATAATTGACAGTGGTGGTTAAAATAGAATACTCTGCCACCTTAAAAATTATTGTATATATATACATCCCTAAGTAGAAAGAGGTTCATAATATATTTTTAAGTGAAAAGGCATAAGGCAGTTCAAAAGAGTAAATGAAATATAATTTTATATGTGTGTGTTTGTACATGGCTCCAGGAAAATATAGTAATCTCCCCTTGTTCATGGGGGATGCGTTCCAAGATCACAATGGATGCCTGAAATCACAGATAGTACTGAACCCCATGTGTACAATGTTTCTTCCTGTATATACATACCTGTGACAAAGTTTAATTTATAAATTAGGCACAGTAAGAGGTTAAAAGCAATAAATAATAATAAAATAGAACAATTATAACAATATACTCTAATAAAAGTTGTGTGAATGTGGTCTCTCTCTCTCTCAAAATACGTTATTGCACAAATTTAACACCTTTTCTATCTTAACTAAGTACTTATCATGCACTGTGTCCGTAACTTTTGCAGTTTGAGGTGCACCAACAAAACTAGCCCAATTTTCTTTCTCTTTCTTCACAAGTTCACAGACAGAAGATTGGTTTTTACCATAGATCTTAGCAACCTCAGCATACAATTGTTTTTCTTTCCTTATCAAGTTGGGAACTTTCACGTTTTCACTTAAAGGAAGCACTTTAGGGTTTCTCTTTGGCATATTTGAATTACCAGCGTCACTACTCTTGCGCATTGGGGCCATTATTCAGTAAAATAAGGGTGATTTGAACACAAGCACTGCGAAACCATGACAGTTGATCTGATAACCCAGGAGGCTGCCAAGTGACCAAGGGGCAGGGGACGCTGGACAAAGGGATGATTCACATCCCCAGGAAGGACAGGGTTGGGGCCACATGAAATTTTATCACCCTACTCAGAATGGCGCACAATTGAACATTTACAGTTTATTTCTTAAATTTTCCATTTAATATTTTCAGACCCCAGTTGACTGAAGGTAACTGAGACCACGGAAAGCAAAACCCTGGATAAAGGGAGACTACCACATTTCCATGTATGTGTATAGTCCAGGAGAAAAAAAAAAATGAAAGGCTGTACGTCCAAGTAATTATCAGATGTTACCTCAAAAAGATATGATTACGGATGGTCTGTAATTGAGTCTTTTTATCGGTGTATCCAAAGGTTTCTTTAAAATGAGCATATTCATACTATTTTTTAAAATTCTGAAGGTAAATGTGACATTCAAGCTTCAAAAAATGTATTTTAAATGACACAAGAGTACATGGTTATATTCTAGTTGTAAAAACTCTAGTGATATGGTAATTATAAATAAATAGTATAAATAACAAATATATAATGTATATAATTCTATATATTGTATAATATGAATATAATTATATAAAGTAAAATCCTCCTTCACCACTAAATTATTTTCCAAAGGGAAAAAAAGAAGGCAAGATTCCCTCACCTTTCATAAACACAATCCAGATATGGTTAAACACACACACCAATGGAGTTAGTATCTGAACACAGTGTAATAACTGCCTATTATCTTAGCTGAATGGGCCTAACTACAAGTCAGGAAACCATGTAGTAACAGAAGAGGCAGGCCTGGCTTACTCTGACTGGCGTGAGAAACGCCCACAGTGTGGCTGGTCACATTTTAACCCAGAACCTTGTAGTTCCACCCAGAAAGGCATACCACTGACAGATGGGGAGGAAGATAATGTGAGGCAGAGGGAGTTCAAACAACAAGACTCAACCCTGGAATTGAAAGGCTGGCCATGGTTCTGAAGGCCCAGCCAGGAGGAACTGCTTACACGGAAGCCTTAGGAGTGAAGATCTTCTCTCCGAGGGCTGACAGGTGCAGGACTCAAGTCAAATTTCACATTACATTTGACCTGAGCTATTTTTATAACGCTCCGACAAAATCAGTACTTTTTCCAGCAGTGAGTAACGCTTTAAGAAAGCTTTTCTTGTCTCATTTATCCCCCTGCCTTTGCGTTTACAGAGCTCACCGGGAAAAAAGGCTGCCTGCGTGGATGTCCCCTGAGAGTTTTCATTATTGTGTGAAAAGCATTTTAGTTGCGCTGATAAGAATCTGTTTGTGTAAATAATCTCTTCCTAGGAAACCTGGAATTTTTCTGCCTCTTGATCACAAAGGGATGACTTGACTCTCAAAGAAGAGACAGGTTGGATCCTCAGGCTCCTCACCTGTTTCTGTCCCCTTCGTGCACATTCAGGACACGCTCAATTTCTCTATGCTTCATTCTCCTTGAATATGAAGTGAATACAGAAGAAAGACTCTAATGATAGTATCGAGGGGGGAAACAACAATTTTCTAGATGTTTCTATTACATGACAAGCTACTAAGAAACACTGGGGCAGTTCAAAAGAATGAAGACATATGGGGGTTATAAGTGTTTGGGGAAACGAGCTATGGGGCGGAAAGGGCTATAGAACCGCGAAGCATTTTTATTGTGTTCTGCTCATCCTAAGAGAAGAGTCTGTTCTTGCTGATGCCGTTATAGGTACTTTAATCTGTTGCTTTAGTTTATGTCTTCTGGCACCACCTGCCAGACTATAATATTAGTTTTCAAGAATCAATTACCTTTTGGCATTTTAAGCACGTCTATGGTAGATATATGTCAGCCCTCGCACAGCCCAAAAGAACGTTGGCCCTGCAGTCCTGCACACCACGTAGACACGGACCACAGAACATTTGCAAATGCTGGGCTGACATCTGCGCCGCCACCCCTGCACCCCTGCATCAGAAAGCAGCGCAGCGTGAATACGGAGAGCCTGGGCTTTGGTACAGGCTGGCACTTGGGCGATGTGTTTCCTTTTTGCACGCTCCCTGCCTCTCTGTTTTCTCATGCATAAAATGGGGTGATGATAATAACACATCTCATAGAACTGTGTGATGATTAAATAAAAGCGTGCATGTGAAGTTCTCAGTACAGGGCCAGGTAGGTAGAAAATATCCTATAATATTAGGTCCTAAACCTTTTTGCCAGACTGTAAGGCAACGGCCTCCCTCCCCATGGTCTGCAGTGCTGCCTCCCACTCCTCTTTGCTTCTTGCCATCCCTCTGCAGCTCTGTGGAATATTCCTTCAGAACACAACCCAGTCAGTCCATCTGTCCTCTTTGGTTTTTCCCTGCTATGTGTCTTATATCCATTCTCCTTCCCAGATAGTAAAACCCACGAGGGCAGAGAATTGTGTGCCAGCTTTGTGCACAGAAATATGGGGGAGCAATGTTGGGACTTCTCAGGGGACAGAATGGGGTGGTGTAGAATCGATTTTATATAAATATCAAAGGGCAGGCTTTCAAACGGAGATGGAAACTGGGGCCAGAGAGGGAGGATAACCCTCCTGCGGATACAGAGCCTCCTTTCGCTGAGGCTGGAACAGATGTCCCTCTGTGTGACAGTGGGATCTCATTTTGCCTTTCTGAGCCCTTCCTCAAATGCTATCTCTGACCCCAAGGCTCTTCCTCACGCATCCAGCCCACTGGCTGGTTAGTGCTTCCACGTATGTTCACTTACCCCTGCTTTGGGGTTTGACCCAGGGGAACTGGTCTCCGTAAGGGGGAGCTGGCCCCATCCCAGGACCCCAACAAAATGATTCTGGCCGGTCACTTGGTGCCTGCAGGCTTCTTACGTGATGCTGATGAATGGTGCAAGCAGCTAGATGTGCAGGATGCTCTGTGTCCAAGTTCCCTAGCCATGTAGATTCTGGGACACGGTCAGCCCTTGGCAAACGTTTGGCCTGGCCCGCAGCTTGATTCCACATTGGTGCCATGTTTTGTTTGCCAGTCTCCCAAATAAAGAAAGATGCAGGACAGCTTCTGGCACTGCCATCCAGGCCTTCAACTTTCCATCCCGTATGAGCGAGCTTTGGTCTCACGGCTCCCTTTTAGATGAAAGCAGTCGAGTGGTTAAATATTCATGCTTTGCTTATTTCAGTATATTTAATTTATTGCGTATCACTTTTCCTGGGTTTTATATAAACTTGTCCGAGGACTTTTTTTTTCAGTGTAAATCCTGGCAGAGTGCTCCCTTTTCCTTGGCAGAACGTTGATGAGTTAAAGAATATAAAATGTCTGCCTAGCTAAGAAGGTGATATCTTTTTTTTTTTTTTTACAGATTGCTCTTGTACTTTAATAAAAATAATACGCCAGTCATTATCAGCATCATTAATTAATCTTTAGTGATTATTAATGTGGTGCTTCACATAAGGTGCCGTTAAAACATCTGCTTCGTTTTATTCCCCAGGCTGGAAACCACTGCCTCAGCTTGTCTGCCCAGCATTTTCTATTCCGTTAGGTGTTGAAAATGAAGTGGAGATTGTGTTTTTTTTCCTTCTCATTTCTCTCCCTGGTAAAAATGGAATCCTATCTTCCCCTTCTCGCTCTTTTTGCAGAGCAAGTCTTCACGAAGCTCTATCTTACAACTGTCTTGGTCTGGAAGATGTGATGAGAGGGCTACTTCTCAGACCTGAATAGTAGGCTGTAACTCTTCTCCTTCGAAAGCCTTCCTCACCCTCACACCCAGGGTTTTGGGAAGCCAAAGCGTTATGCAGATACAAACGTGATTGGGGCCAGATTGAGGTTCAGAACTCTGTGGATGCATATCTAAAACAAAGGGCTGACAACAATCAATGAGAATTTAAGGTCTTTATAGGAGAGCTTCTAACTATGGCCCTTGGAGGCATATTTTCCTTTTTTTAAGAAGTCATAAGGCCCTGTCGTACCCAATTTTCAAATATGTGGAGAATGATCCCTTCATTGTGGGGAGCTAATTGAAACGGAACAGGCGCTGCTGTGGCCTGCACACTGCACGCCCCACTGCCCCAGCATAACACAGACATCATCACTTGCACCGCCTCTTGCCACCCACAAGGCATCTGTTAGAACCTAAGTCACAGTATTAGCCAAAGAGAATAACAAAACAAAGTTAGACATTTAAATTAACTGCCAAAGAAGAAATCACATGTCACTTTTCTGTTTAAGAACATTATATAAGCAGCAACAGAAGAAAGGGGAAAAAAAGGAAAAAGGAAGGAGGAAGCCAGGAAGGGATGGAGAGGGAGTGTGAAGGGAAGGAGGATGGGAAGGGAGGGATGGAGGGAGGAAGGACAGAAAAACTAAGTAGAAACTTAAGAAATGTACAAGAACTATAGGAAGGAAATTTGGGGAGTTATTGTAGGACATAAAACAAGATTTTTATAACAAGAGAATGGGGATGGGAACAATATTTTAAAAAGGCAATTTCCAAATTAATCTGTGAATTTAATGCATTTAATCTTAAATGAAATTTTTTAAGGAACTTGAAACGTTATTCTTAATTCTATTACCTGAAAGACTAATTTGTTAGTAAAGGGATACTTGTATTGCCTGATATGAAATTTAAAAGACGTGATATTTAAAAGTGTTTACCAACGTAAGAGTAGACTAATGAATAGAAAGAATAAAACCCAAACATATACATAGATGAAAATATTTTATATGTGATAGAGATGACATTTCAGACAAGTGAGAAAATGATATTGTTTTAGGAAAACTATTTGGTGGGGTGTTGTGTTAGTTTCCTAGGGCTGCTATAATTAATTACCACAAAGTTGGTGTCTTAGAACAACAGAAATTTTTTCTCTCAGATTTGAAAGCCAGAAGTTGGACATCAGTTTTATTGAGTCGCAAGCAAGGTGTTGTCAGGGCCTCCCTCCCTCTGGAGGCGTTAGGGGAGACTCTGTTCCCTGCCTCTCCAAGTTTCTGGTGGCTGTTGGCGTTCCTTGTCTTGTGGCTGCATCACCCCACACCCTGCCTTCGTCTGCCATCACCTTCTCCTGGTCTCTGTGTGTCAAATCTCCCTCTGTCTCTCTCTCATAAGGACACTTGTGATTGGATTTAGGGACCATCCAGTTAATCTAGAATAATCTCTCCATGTCAAAATCCTTAAATTAATCTCAATCATCAAGATCCTTTTTACTTACACGGGAGCACATGTTCCAGGGATTAGGACCTCATCTCTTTGGGTGGCCATTAGTCAGCCTACTACAGCGGTAAATTAGATTCTCATCTCACCTTATACATCAAGTAAATTGATAATGTGTTAAATTCTTAAATAGAAGAATATGAAGGCAAATAGTCATCTGATCTCAGAAGGGGAATGGCCCTTTTAAGCGTAAAAGAAAAGATTAATGGTTCTGCTTATGTAGAAATGTAAAAGCTTGCTTAGGTCTAAAATGACCATACACAAAATTACAAAGAATTGACAAATTGGAAAAAGCATTTGCAACAAAGTTTCTATCATTAATGTATGAGAAGCTTTTATAAATCAGAAAAAGACATCTCCTAATAGAAAAATAGTCCAAGAATAGGAATAGGCATTTCACAAAAGAAGAAAAATCAAAAGGTCAATGAACATTAAAAAAAAAAAATGTACCCTTGTAGTAATCAAAAGCAAGTTAAATGTTGATGATGTATTCGTTTGGGCCAACAAATTGACAACAATTATAAAAATTGCAAGAACCCATAATGCAAGAAGAGGAGGAAATTTCCTCATTTAATTCCTCACATGAAGTTATTGGTGCAGCCTTTCTCAAGAACTATTTTGCAATAAATACATAAGGCCTTAAAACGTGTATTCACTTTGAGTCATAAATTGTGATTTTAAATTATGGCAATAAATGAGCAACTAAACCAACAGAATTGTACCTGCATGCTCCTCATAGCGTCATGAAAACAAGGCGAAATTACAAATGGTCTAATATCCCATAAGGGAAAGTGAAAAATGTTTACAGTATGTGGTTAAATGAAAAGAACAAGTTACAAGGCCATCTGTACATCTGGTCCCTTGACTGTGTGTGTATCTGAAATACTGAGTGAAAATGTTAACAGCTGTCCTCATTGGAGATCTAGAACTATGGGTGATTCTTCCCACCATTTAAAAATTCTTCAAGTTTTACACTGAGTATGTATTACTTTTGTAATTTGGAAAGAAAGGATAAATGCATATATTTAAAAACGATCCATACAGAAAAAAGTCATATCTTCTAAATGTGGCAAATACTATTTTCATCTTCCTTTCCATTTTCACCTCCCTTGATTACCCAACACCTGCCCAGTGTTGCTGCAGCAGAAGAGAATCTCAGCCTGCTCTGAGCTGGATCCTGTGTTCTCATAAGCTTATGTCTTTATACATGTTGTTCCTTCTGCCCCAAGTCCCCAGAGAATCCTACCACTCATAGAAAACCCAGTCCTCTAAGGAGGGCAGAGAATCTTCACAATGCCTCTAAGGAGAATAAATTACTTCCTCACCTTTGCTGTCACAGTTCAGCACACTTCAATATGCCGTGATTGTATTTCTCTTCTGTTTAGGTGCCATGGCTCTATTTCCCTCCTGGATTGCGACCTTAGTGCAGGTGAGTCAGAATCACATGGGAACCTCCAGTCCCCGGCACAGGATGTGGGGTAGGGGGTTAGATTGGCCCACGAAGAATGTAAAGAGAAAAAGGCTACCCCCAGCCATGGTGCTAGGAGGGAAAGTAAGGTACAAGGTGCCCAAAGATGAGAGTCAAACCTGATCTTTTTAGATTGGTCAAATGGGCATTTTTAAATTGGACATAATTCTTTCAACCTACTGATTGATATTGGTTGAAATTAATACATTTCAGATTTGGTTTGAGTTGCCTGCATATTTTGGATTTTTTTAGTGTGAAGAAAGCTGTCTCATTGTTGCTTCTCCTTAACTTTTAATTAACGTTAAATGCTGCAGTTTTGTTTAGCATAGGCTGGTGGTGTTTCCAAACAGGCTCACCTTTTCACAAAATCAGATTCCTGAGCCGCACTGAATCATTGACTCTGAGTGAGTCTTTGAAGATAATTAGAAACAGCTGGGGAGCAGAGACGCCTCAGCACATACCTTTCCATAAAAAGAAGAGAACAGGTGAGAAAAAGGAGTCAGAGATTAATAAGCCTGGGGCTGGTCAGGTCACCTCTCAGAGTCATAACTCTCTGTTTTTATTAAATAAGGAAAGGAGCTTCCATGGCATTTGGTTGATAGCAGCTGCTGGATCTGAGACGTTAGGAAGGAAAGAGCAGGTGTCTTTAAGGAGCGGCTGGGGCTGGTTGTAAAGCTGAGCTCTCCGCCAGGGAGTCAAGGAAAGATGCCATTTACTTCCAGGTTGTCACTGGACTAAGTAGGGAATTGTCTGAAGAAGATCACGGTTGAGTTTAGAATTAAGTAAACAAATATATAGACTCAGATTTTATTGCTCTGGGAGTAAAATTAAGTGTGCTGGATTTTGGTGCACTTTTTCTTTCTAGTAGCGGGTGTTCCATTTTGTATGGTGGCATTTGTATATATTAGAGGTAGTAGTTGTGGAATAGTTTTACTCTAGGTTTTAATTTTTTTTCCTCACATTCCCAGTGAAAGCCTAAACTGCCCACTCCCAGATAGGGAGCAGAGCACAGGATGGATCGGAAATATTTGTGTGTCCAGAGGCAGAAACGTGTACCTAGGGCTGGTGCTGGCTCGAGAACTAAGCAGCTCGAGCTTGGGTGAATCACAACCTCCAGGGCTCAGTTTATCTCTCGATAGGGTGAGGGACACAGACTAAATCATTGTTATTGATGAAATTGATTTTTAAAAAATGGAGTGTAGTGATTCTGGCTGAGATAGAGGAGGACCCAGACTCTGTCTGCTAGCCTTACCCTGCTCCCTCTCTATCCAGACACCCCAAGGAAGCCCATGGAGTTTGAAACGGAATGAAACCTTAACAAAATTACCTTGTCACTCATCTGAACTCACTCCCTCATTTGAAGACATCCACCCAATCTGCAAATTAATTGAAACATGATTTAAGTACTTCCCTGGTGGCACAGTGGTAAGAATCTCCTGCCAATGCAGGGGACACGGGTTCGAGCCCTGGTCCAGGAAGACCCCACATGCTGCGGAGCAACTAAGCCCGCGAGCCACAACTACTGAACCCGTGTGCCACAACTACTGAAGCCCGTGCGCCTAGAGGCCATGCTCCACAACAAGAGAAGCCACCGCAATGAGAAGCCCGCGCACCGCAAGGAAGAGTAGCCCCCACTCACCGCAACTAGAGAAAGCCTGCTCGCAGTAATGAAGACCCAATGCAGCCAAAGATAAATGAAATAAATTTTTTAAAAAAGAAAAAGGATTTAACTGTTTACTGAGGTTTTAAACAATGAAACAAATCAAACAAACAAAAAACTATGAGAAGGATATTCAATTCATCACCAGAGCATAATTTCTCTCTGGGTCTCCCTCCCCACTCCACTCTCAAGTCCCACCTCCCCTTCCTGCTTCCAAAGTCCTGCCCTTCCTCCCTTCCACTCACTACATGCAGACTCCTGAACTCAGCTTCTGGAGTGTGATTCCCACCCTCCTTCCTCCCCCTCCCCGCTCCTTAGCTCCTTAGCAGACCTGTCCATTTCTCCTTCAGTCCCTTTCTGTCCTGTCCAATGGGAATCTCAGCTTCTCATTATACTCCAGTTTTATCTCATTCTGCCCCCTTAAAACTCCATTAACTCTGTGAACAGTCCCAGGCAGGTAACAGCAGCCCAGTGTGAGATTCATGAATTTCTTCTGTTTAGAGTGGGGAGTGGGGAGGGGTTGGGAGGAGATCAAAAATGCTTATAGCTAAGTATATTCTTTACCAGTTCTCTCCTCACGGGGGATACTAATGTCCCATTCTTAGAACTCCCACCCTGCCTCCTGCTGTAACGCAAATCAGTAAAAACAGTGTGTGACTGGGACACTTGGGTCAGAAGCACTGTGCGAGGTTTGCATTTTGGGAGGTGTTTTTTAATGCTCATTTCCTCTTCCTTCTGTGTTTCTTTTGTTCTTTTTTCCTAACCAGTAGCCATTCCTAGGACCACTTCCCACTGCCCCAGCATTTCTGTGCCGGGACAGATGGTCCAGAATGGAAGGTCTCCCTGGCTCTTTAAGGAAGCCTTGGGATCTTTCCAAGTGAGTTGCCCCATAGGATTCATCAGGCTTTGTGTGGACACAGGGGCACCCGAGGGGGCAGCAGTCCGAGGGGGCGGGTGCCAGCTAATAACTGAGGTCCTTCAATTATCATCAGGGTGTAGATGCAGCTCTGCAGCTAGAAGTATAGCACTTCCTGCTTTGGTCACACTCACCTGTGTCCCTGTGGCTGGGGCTTTCTCAGACACAGTCAACATAAGTTTAAGGGTTTTTTTGCTCCACATGAAAGAGAACCGCAATCTCTGTCCCCACGTCAGAATGACTGTGTTTTCCTAATCACTGTGCACATATTTCTTGCCTGTGATATGTGTGGATCCATTTCCTTATGTGTTACTCACTACTCTGGTGCCATAGTCCCTGCTGTGAGCCCCGCACGCACATGCACACACACACTCACCCTCACACCCCTCTGGAGAAAACGCCCTGTTGCCCGGCTTTGGACAATGCCAGGACCCCACAGAGTGTGCACTCTATTCAGTGCTTGCCAACCAACCTGTCCCTTTGGCAGCTGCAAACCAACCACATCTACAGATCTTTGCTTTTTGCTTCCTCCACTGGCAGGGCCACTTGTAAAGGTAGGTGATGGAGGAAATTTTAATACGCAGCAGGTGAGTGTGAGTGTGTGTGAGTGTGTGAGAGAGAAGGAGAGACAAAGAGACAGAGAGCAGGAGTCTCCCAGGCATCACTCAGCTGGGTCTGTATTTGTATAACATTAGTTTCCTGCTATAACATTAGTTTCCTGCAGAGTCATCGGGCTGGGGAACCAGTTCTGCCTCATTGTAGAGCTGTGCACCTGTTGCAGATTGCATTCACCCAACATACTTTCTCCTCCCTTTGTGTGCTCATCCCCTTGGACTGGAGCCCGGGCTTTGCACTGGCCCAAAGAGACATGAGGGAGCCCAGGACTTAGACTCAGATGATCTTGTCCGAATCTGGCACTGCCAGGAGAGGCAGAGAGAGGATCATGACGGAGCGGTTAATGGCATATGGTCGGTGGACCCAGGCTGTCTGGATGTGAATCCTGAAGCTGCCTCCTACCAGGTCTGTGACCTTGAACAAGCTACTTAATACCACTATGCCTCAGTCTCCTCTTGTGTAAAATGGGGATGATAAGACTAGCACCCCGCTCATGGGGTTTTTGTGAGGGCTGGGTTAACTCAACATAAGTCTCCTTCACAGTAAGCTCTAGATAAGCACACTATTTGTTATTCATAGAAGCAATGGGAATAATCCTGTGCTGTTGCACAAAGCAAAGGCCCTGCTATTATTACTAGTTGTGTGAGTTTGGGGTGAATTAACCTCTCTGAATCTCATTTTCCCCATCTGTAAAATGGGGATGAAATCAGAACCCCCTCCCCCTCCCCCTGCCCCAACAAGACTGTGCCTTATTGTGAAGCACAAGTTTGTTTGTTGGAAATGGAAATCTGTAGTCGATCATGTCTTTGCTGCTGAAGATTGTGCCAGGCTCCACATGCCCTGCTCTAGGAAGTTTGAAGTTGTGGACCAAAACATCTCAAATATTTAAAATCCAAGAAGGACCAAAAAATAAAGGCAAGTCATGACTCATTCTTTGGGGTCACATGTCTCATATCCCAAAGGGTTTAGGAGGAACTTGCTTTTCCTGAATCCACATGTGATTGCTCCAGAGGGACCTCCTTTGACTACACCAGGAGAGCTAAAGGGCTGATGGGTTCTGAAGAGCGGAGGAATGCTGTACAGATCTGGGATGTGTGATGGAGCAGAGCTACTGATTCTATTATTCCCGATTCTGCCACTTCTTTGCTGTGTAACCTTTGGCATGTTAGTTGACCTCTCTGAATCTGAGCTTTCTTCTCAAAAGGAAGATTAATAAGGTATCATAAAAGAATCTGCAAATGTTTGTTCCTTTCTCTTGGAAAAAACTTAGCATCTGGGTTTATCAGGCCAACCTTTGGATCTGGGTTGATGCATGGAACATGGTTTATGAGCTATAAGAAGTGAAAATGCAGTGTGATTTTAAAGTTCCGAAGGTACTTATTATAAAACAATAGATGTTTTTTTTGTTTTGTTTTGTTTTTTTGCAGTACGTGGGCCTCTCACTGTTGTGGCCTCTCCCATTGCAGAGCACAGGCTCCGGACGCGCAGGCTCAGCGGCCATGGCTCACGGGCCCAGCCGCTCCGCGGCATGTGGGATCTTCCCGGACCAGGGCATGAACCCGTGTCCCCTGCATCGGCAGGTGGACTCTCAACAACTGCACCACCAAGGAAGCCCCAGTAGGTGTTTTTTAAAACCCAGCTGAGTTGGTAGTGGGCTTTCTGGATCTGGCCCTTGATAACTCTCCCACAGTTAAACAGTTTGCTCTTCAATCTAAGAGTAGTTCAGCATCTTAAATCATGAAGCAAATTACTGTGTATACTAATCTCTTTACCATGTTAGATAGGATGACCATGTAAAGGGTAAGGAATAGCCTTAGGATGGGTGCTTGTCTGTGCATAGCTTGGACAGATCAGATAAAGAGAAAGCCAAAAGGACCATAATGAACAGCCTGGGGATGAAATGAAGATGGTCTGACATGGCCTCTCCTGGTGTCTTCTGGGAATTGCTGTGGGGTTATGGCTGGAGTCACAGGAGGTAATCCTTCCCAAACTCCCACTGCCCAAGCTCTGAAAAATCCTGCCCTGGAGGCATTTTCAAATGCTGGTCACAATCCTTGAAAATCGGCCTACTTTGGCCATCTCCTCTGGGGTATCTATTGATACATTGGGCTGTACCTCCAAACTGTTCTGAAATCTGACCACTTCTCACCACTTCCACTATTATTCTCTGATCCAAGTCATCATTATCTCTCAGCTGAGTTATTGTATATAATCTCCTAAGTGATACCCTTGCTTCTGCCCTTGACGTCGACTGAAGCCAGAGCACTGCACTCTGGAATCATCTACTGACTCCCCATCTCACTTAGAGTGAAAAAAAAAAAAAAGCCAGTATATTGACCTAAACGCCCTAATCCATCTGGCTTCTGCAACCTTCTCTCTCTGTCTCCTAGTCTCCCTGTGTTCCTTGCTCTGTGCTGCCCCTAAGGCCTCCGTAGGAACTATTCCTCCAACAGATGCCTGTGTCCAGAATTCCAGATCATTCTCTCTTCAAACCTTACTCACTGGTTGTTATTTTTACTGGACACACAGGTCCTAAAACTTGGAGATCATGTTTTTAATAATCCCCCAAAGGACAGAGCTCAAACTCTGTTCCTCCAGCCTGCATGGGTTGTTCCTTTCTCTGAATTCCTAGAGCATTTTTATTCCAGGAATCTCATAGTTTGATGACTTATTTATACTTTGCCTGGACTGATCCTTACTCATAACCCATTTTAAAATTGGGTTATTTGTATTTTTATTAGTGAATTATAAGAGGTTTTAATATATTCTAGACACAAGCCCATTATTAAATATATGATTTGCAAATATTTTCTCCCATTCAGTGGAGTTCTCTTAATTTTCATGATGGTATCTCTTGAAGCACAAAAGTCTTAAATTTTGATGTAGTACAATTTATCTAATTTTTCTTTTTGCCACTGGTGCTTTTGATATCATATCTAAGAAGGCTTTGCCTAACCCAAGGTCACAGAGATCTTCTCCAATATTTCCTTCTAAGAGTTTTATAGTTTTAGCTTTTAAATTTAGGTCTGTGATCCATTTTGAGTTAATTTTTTGTGTATGGTATGAGGAAGGGGATTTAACATCATTCTTTTGCATACGAATATCCAGTTTTCTCAGCAATATTTGTTGAAAAGACTGTTCTTTTCCCAGTGAATCATCTTGGCACTCTTGTCAAAAGATAATTGACTGTAAATGTGAAGGTGTTATTTCTTGACTCTCAATTCTGTCCCACTGATGAGTATGTCTATCTTTATGCCATAACCACACTGTTTTGTAGCTTTGTAGTGAGTTTCAGAATCAGAAAGTATGAGTCTTTCCACTTTGTTCTTCTTTTTCAAGATTGTTTTGGCTATTCTGAGTCCCTTGAATTTCCATGTGAATTTTAAGACTGGCTTGTCAATTTCTGCACAGAAGCCAGCTGGGATTTTGATAGAGGCTGCCTTGAATTTGTAGATTGATTTGGGGAGTATTGCCATTTTAATGATATTAAGTTTTCAGGTCCTTCAACGTGTGATGTCTTTCCATTTATTTAGTTCTTTAATTTCTTTCAGTAATGTGTAGTTTTCAGAGTATAAGTTTTGTACTTTTGTTAAATTTATTATTAAGTATTTTATTTTGTTTTAAGATGCTATATAACTGGGTCAAGGATTTTCTTTAAAAAGCAATGGAAGTCATTGAAGGGTTTTAAGCAGGAATGGGCATGACCATGATTGAATTTTTAAAGATCCCTCTGGCCTCTGTGTTGAAAATTCATTTAAGGGGGTAAGAGTAGATGAAGGAAGACCAATTAAGAGGCTGCTGCAGTGGTCCAAGTGAGAGATGGTGGTAGCTAGACAAGGATGGTGAATCAGACATGGTAAAATGTAGACAGACTCAAGATGCCTTTAAAGGAAATTCAATAGAATATAGTGATGGATTGGATTTGAGGGCATGAGAAAGGGAAGTATCAAGGCTTTTATCTTGTGTAACAGAATGGGTGGTGGGGCCATTCATTATGATAAGGAAAACAGGAAAAGAACCAATATATGGTCTTTAAATACCACCTTACCTTAGAGATAATTCAATCCAACCCACATATTATCTCAGTTGATTTTTCTAAGACTTTTATGAGGTAGGTAGGATAAGCATTAATGTCCTCAAGTGCTGAGTGATAAAACTGAGGCCACCATGGGAAAGAGCACTGATTAGAAGTCAGAAAGCATGGGATTTGGCCCAGGCTATGTTCAATATTGCTGGGTTCCCTTGGTCATAACAGTTAACTCCTGGAACGGTTGGCTTCTTTATCTATCAAACGTGGGACTTGGTGAAGTTATCCCTAAACTCCCTTCTGATCTGCCTTCGTTCACTGTTACCATTCATTCAGAAATACATGTGGGGTTGAGGTACACGGGCAGAAACACATCTGATGATGGAATTGGGATGTGAACTCATCTCCCAATTTCTAGTCCTCTCATTTATTTTTTTCCCCCACTCATATTTTATGAGAAAAATGGATGTCTCCACCTTGCTCTGGGCAAGATACTGGGCAGTGTGGTTTATACTTGGGTCAATACATCTAATTTTAAGCTTTGGCAACAGGGACACATTAGTTAAGAATCCCTTGAAGCTGTGATTGTGTTTATGATTGTCTTTAATATGTTTGTAAGACTTGTGCTTCAGGCATTTACACTTCTAGTCCCACTGTGACTTTAAGCCCTTGCCAAATTTAGAAGTACTCTCTTTTCTCTCCTCCTGTGGTGCCCACTCAGAAACTTTCTCAATCAAGAATGACTCATGGGTTGCTGCCCACAGACCAGACCTTAGGTATTCACTCTGGAGTGTGTCAGGAGTAGTTCTTAATCTCTTATGAAATCTGGTACACGGTAGCAGAAGTCCACCTATGGGGTGGGAAAAGTAAATACCAAAAAAGTGTTGCTGTACTTGAAAAAGGATCCGTGAGTTTTCCCAGGTGATGAAGAGGGAGATTATTGCCCCCAAACCCAGGCCCTCACCACCAAGCACCACCCGCTCAGGACTCTGAGAGGGTGAGGAGAAGACTCGCTCTGTGCTCAGCTGGTTCTAGGCTCAGGCTTCCTCCTCGGTGGCCTTTGTAACCTGAATAAGGAAGAGGGAGGAGGGATTCTCTTCAGGACGAGCCTTTGAATTGGCCGCCTGGATGAAGGCCCAGGACACACCTGATCTAGTCAGTTTCCAGCAGCTTCTTTCAAACAACAAACAAGCTCAGCATTTACGCAGTGTATATACATTTCCATCACAATAGCTGCCCTGCTTTTATGGAACCAGGAACAATTTGATAGTGCAGATAAAGGGGGAACGCTTTGAAAGAGGATACCCACTGAAATAACACCTCTGTCAAAGGGGCATGTTTCCTCCACACATGATCCCTTTGGACGAGTGTCACGTCGCAGAGAAACAGGATAGCGACTCCAAACGGTCATTTCTGCACATTTGATGATGACTTTTACAGAGTTGACTGCAGAGCTGTCGGGCTGACAGAACTTGCCCACCAGCTGGGCGATGAGCCCCGTCCTTGGCTGTGAACAGGAACGCGGAGGTGGAACGTGTGCAGCCGAGCGGGGGAGACATCTCAACGTGTCACTTCCCTTCGGAGGGAAAACAAGGCTTCCAGAGAGTCTGAGAGTCCACAAGTTTTAAGAAAACCAGCTCATGTCTGAAATGGGAAGAAAAGCTAATTATATGCTCTGGAGCGATGAGTCCCCAGTGTGACTACGTAGCAGAATTGCCAGGAACACTTGGAGAAAGATAAATTCCTAAGCACCTGCCTGGACTTATTGAATCAGAGTCACCCTCCTTCCCCTACTCCCCCATGAGGGAATGGGGGAGCAGGAATCTGAATACGTTCACACCCCAAACCATTCGGACGAGATGACTGACGAAACTCCACTCTGAGAGCATTCATCCACAGGGCAACCTTGAATCACTGCTCTCGCCACAGTCAGAGGAGGACCATAGCCAGCACTTTGCTGTCTGTGAGGCGAATATGTTAACAGGACAATAAAGGTCACGATTTCAGAGGAATTGAGAGGACAATCTGAATGAGAGAGGATTTTGAAAAATAAAATGAGTAAAAGTACAGCTTCCTGTTTTTTTAAAATTATTTAACATCTTTATTGGAGTATAATTGCTTTACAACGGTGTGTTAGTTTCTGCTTTATAACAAAGTGAATCAGCTGTACATATACATATATCCCCATATCTCCTCCCTCTTGCGTCTCCCTCCCACCTTCCCTATCCCACCCCTCTAGGTGGTCACAAAGCACCGAGCTGACCTCCCTGTGCCATGCGGCTGCTTCCCACTAGCTATCGATTTTACATTTGGTAGTGTATATATGTCCATGCCACTCTCTTACTTCCTCCCAGCTTACCCTTCCCCCTCCCTGTGTTCTCAAGTCCATTCTCTAGTAGGTCTGTGTCTTTATTCCTGTCCTGCCCCTAGGTTCTTCAGAACCCCTTTTTTTTTTTTTTAGGTTCCATATATATGTTTTAGCATACGGTATTTATTTTTCTCTTTCTGACTTACTTCACTCTAGAACAGTCTCTAGGTCCATCCACCTCGCTACAAATAACTCAATTTTGTTTCTTTTTATGGCTGAGTAATATTCCATCGTATATATGTGCCACGTCTTCTTTATCCATTCATCTGTCGGTGGACACTTAGGTTGCTTCCATGTCCTGCTATTGTAAATAGAGCTGCAGTGAACACTGTGGTATGTCTCATTATATGTATATGTGCCACATCTTCTTTATCCATTCATCTGTCGGTGGACACTGAGGTTGCCTCCACGTCCTGGCTACTGTAAATAGAGCTGCAATGAACTGGAACTGCTTGCCAGCTCTTCGCAGCTGAGCAATACCAAGCCTGCTGGGTGAGTCACTAACATTTGAGGTCCTGCATTCCCAGAGGAGAAGTGATGGGACCAATAAAGTGGACCACCAGAGTAAACTGGAAGCACTCTCCCCTCTCCTGGTGGGGCTTCTGCCATCTTTGCCGCTGCTGCTTCTGCTGCTTTTCTAATGTTTCCGTGTCAGGCGGGGATTGGGGAGGAGGCTGAGATGGGTACAGGCAGGGGACTCCAAGCTTTGGGTGAGGGGAATGGAGAGGGCAGGAGTTGTGGGGTGGGGTGGAAGGACGAAGAAACCTTATAGAAGATCAGTTCACCAAGAAGGGAAAAGAGTTGGTGATTTACTCTGTTCTGAAGGTTCTCTTCTGAGATCCGAGGGCAGAGCTCACATACAAGGGACAAGGATGCACGCCGGCCCCCGTGTCGGCCTCCCAGCCCCTCGAGCTTTACAGCAGCTTTCAGCCACCGGAGGCTAGGGCTCAGAGTTTGCCTCCGCTGGGTCTGTATGGAGACTGGTACACAGTTCTGCTTCCTTCAACAAGGTCTCTCACCCTTGAGCTCCCACCCAGAGCTCCTTTGCCTCTTGTCTAAATGTATGTTTCTACTGTACCTTAGAAGAAGGTCTCTCCTTTAGAGTTAGGAATTTCCATTTCCCTTAGTACCTTAGGTGGTTGAGATGATAATTCTATGTGATCTCTTTATAAAGCTGGCCGAATTGGGCTTCCCTCTAGCCTGAGGGTCCTCTGTGACCTATTGTTAACCTCTAGGTCTACCCCTCTGCCCCCCACCTCTACTTCACATGTATGGACTGTTTACCCCACTGGACCATAACCTTCCGGAGGGCAGGGAATAGGGATCGTTCATCTTCGGATCCCAGCACCTAGCATGCGGCTCGGCACTCAGGGGCTAGTGGCTCATGCTGGATAAAATTGAAGTTAAGTTAATCTGATAATGTGTTATGTGTCCCGTAACATATACACCACCTTGCCAGCCCGTGTCAGAAAGATCTAGGTCAAAAGATCTTGTTCTGCCGATATTAGGGATGTGTTAAAAAATTCTTTTTTGGACAGTTCAGATATTCAGCAAAAGTCTGCAGATCATTGCCATAAACAATGTCAAGTGCACGCTTGCATTCCCCTCAAAATGCCCGGCCCCCTCAGCCTCTGAGGACTGAGGCAGCTCCCCATGAGGTGGGCGTGAAGAGTGAGGCCCACAGCCCTGGCCATGCTGCTGGGGCGTCCCAAGCTGGAGGTTCCCAGGCTGCTGCAGGATGGGCTCCGTGCTGGCTTCCAACCTCCAGCAGCTCAGGTTGCCGGCTCAACCCCTCCAGATTCAAAGGCCTTTGGCCTCATCTGGAACTGTCCCCTATGGCCCATGGGTCTTTAGGATGCTTTATCATTTCATTTCCTGAGTGAGTGGTACCTTCCTGCACTTCCAGTCTGCCTCCTGAGGAGTGTATGGTTGGTGGTCATTTGCATACACGGGGGACATCCTTCTTCTGAGCCTGACATCTTGGTGGCTTTTTTTCTCTGTCCAGGAAGGTGGCTGCCCCACTGCTGTGTGTCACCACTGCTTCTCTGGCAGCTCATTCAGGGTCTGAGAGGCTCAGCCTCCCTCTTATATCAAGGTTTCCAATATATTAAATAAAAATGCCGAAACAGGCTAACAAGAATTGTGACTTTCTTTTTATAGTTATGTTCAAGAAAATGATGCTTTTAATATGAAATGTCACATTTTGTTCATTTTTATACATGACAAAAGTATAGTTTAAAAATATCTGACTGGGGCTTCCCTGGTGGCGCAGTGGTTGAGAGTCCGCCTGCCGATGCAGGGGACACGGGTTCGTGCCCCGGTCCGTGAGGATCCCACGTGCCGCGGAGCGGCTGGGCCCGTGGGCCATGGCAGCTGGGCCTGTGCATCCGGAAAAAAAAAAAAAGATACAAAAATATCTGACTGATGTGAAATATCAAAAGTTTTATAGCAAAACAATGTAACTTTAAACATTGATAATCATGACTATTAGAAGGATGTCGTGACTTATGAGAATGTCATGACTGTCATGATTTAAATCATTGCTACATTCTATTCATAATCTATTGATTACATTCTAAAAAGAGACAAAAATGTCCCATCACAGAAGGAAGTGTCACATAATATAAAGTTGCTAATTACAAGATAATTATAGGAAATATAGAAAATATTAATTTATAGTGCCTTAGAGACAGCCTGGGTCTGGGAAATTAAAATTAAATGATGATATCTTTCCGCTCTCTCACTTTATATTTGCTAGCAGCAAAAGTTTAAAATTGAGGCTCTTTATGACTGTGTGACATAAGATAAATGCACTCCCCGACTCCCCTCTCCTCCTCTGCCAGCACCCTGCCTGGTCCCCTACAGTGCTGCAGCCGAGGCCCAGTTGGGCAGTCCCGGGATGCAGAAGGCCTATAGCTTTATGACTGTGTCTGTGGCAGGGGTACGTCCCAGTGGAGAAGCCTGGGCACCACATCGTCTCTGGGTCCCCACCATTTGCAGGCACGTGGCTCTCAGTCTGCTTTCTTCCCAGCAGCCAATCCCTGTTTCTCTTTGCTTTCCCTCAGACTAATGGAACAATTTGCCAGCAGAGTGGGGGGGTGGGGGGGGTGGGGGGTGGGGAATAGCTGGGAATTTACATCTCCCTGGGGGGCAATCCCTGGGGGGCCAATGAACTGACTGGTTCAGAGGTATAAATACCCCAGCTCTCTTGCCCCTGATTGGATCAACTCTGAGACTAATATTGTCTTCAGGGCTTACTTTCCTTGACATCGCACCTTTACTTGGCCTACTTTCCTTCCTGGTCCCACTTCTCTACTCTATTACCACTTTGCCTAAGAATCTCTCCTAATAAAGTACTTTCACCTGCATCTTCTCACTGCTTCTGGAGATCTCAATCTATGACAGGAACTTACCTCATAAATGACTGTGTGACTTTGGACAAGTTACTCGTCCCATATGAATCTGTTTCTTTATCTGCAAAATTGAGATAGACACACCAACCTTATAGTGCCATTGGAAGCATTAGAGACCATGTATATAAAGTATCTGGCACAGAGGCAGTTCCAGTAGATGCCAGCACTATCATGGCCTATTTTCTCAAGGCCATTAGGCTCGTTCCCCCCGGACACTGACAATATTCTCTATGGTTGGAGCAAGCTGGGACTATAAGAAGTGAGTCCAGTTAATTATTGTCCTAGGACTGAGCCCACGTCCCCCGTCAGCTTAAATGGGTCTGAGCAATTCAACTGTATGCTTTTAAAACCCTTAGCACAAAAGAACATGATTTGGAGTGTGGATGCTGGGAGAGGATTCAGGGTTTGATCTTAATCCCTCTCAGGGTTGTATCCTGACCATGGAAATCTTGAGGGGTTTTGATACAGGGTTTACTCTGATGAGAGAGACCCTGCCTCATTTAGGTCTACTGCTGTGTTTTGGAGCCCGTTTGGAGCTGGGCGTTGGTGCCAGGCTGTCTGGGCAGGGTTCCCTCCGGGGAGGCTAGGCCAGAATGAGAATCAAATGATCCCATATACAGGAAGTTACCAGCACTTCCATGTTATGTGCACTATCAGGTAGGCAAATCCGAGTAAGTCATTTCCTTTGTCAAGCCAGAGAGTTGTAGGGACCTAATACTGTGACATCCACTCTCATGCTCCTGTCCCCTGCTGTTTCGTTTTCTCTACTTCATTTCCCTCACCTCATTCTTCCTAAACATAGACTATAATTCTCGCAGGTTAACTGCCCGGAAGCGTCTATTCCCTGAGGTCTTACACATCCGCTTTGGGTGGCTGCCCCAACTCCCAAAGAAGACCCCTTTGCTGTTAACTGTAAACGCACGTGACATACACAACAATTTAAATGGGACTTCCCGGGCAGTCTAGCGGTTAAGACGCCACGTTTCCACGGCAAAGGGCGTGGGTTCAATCCCTAGTAGGGGAACTAAGACCCTGTATGCCGTGTGGCATGGCCAAAAAATTAAATAAAATGAAATGAGTCAGAGATGGCCTGATAAAATCATATGCACTGGCCCGAGGAGATGGTGCTCAGGAAGGAGGCTGGCTGGGGTGGGGAGGGTTCCCTGGGCGTGAGAGGTGAGGACGGCAGGGCGGTGTGCCTGAGCGTAGAGAGTTGTCTCAGCGACGGTCCTGGCTGGATTCTGGGGGCAGAGCCTGGAGAGCACACGCACACTTTGTGGCCTTGCACGCAAAGCTTAGGGGAGATGACCCTTGCTGGCCTGCGAGTGAGCAGTGAGAAGCAGCAGTAGTGGGAAGTGGGGTCTGACTCCAAGACTGTCACCGTGAACAAGGGGTCCTCTGCCAGCACAGCTTCCTCTTGGGAACAAAGTTCCATGTTTTAGAAGTCTCCTGGGAGGAAGTCTCCAGGTAAACAGGAGTTGGCAGGGATGGTACAGCGAACTCCTCCCACCTAGAATTCTCCTTTTAGGAAGTGCTCTGTGAGAAGTTGTAAGGACTCTATCGTGAGCCCCCCAAATTCCCCTCACCCTAGTAAGGTAGGTTTGTCCTCCAAGGAGGGGTATGCCGGATGATGCCCTGTGGCAAAGGGAACCTGCAGATGAGTGTAGGGATAGAGCTTCAGTCACAAGTCTAAGCAGAGCATGCCGAGGACCAACGCACCGGGAGCCATTTGTTTAGAGCAGCGAGGACGTGCCCCCATCCCCCAGACCTCGACATCTGAGGCTCCGCCTCCCGAGACAGGTTACAACCCGCGGCGTGCGTCTCCTTCCTGCGCTCCGCGAAGATGAAGCATTCAGTTTCAGGTCATAACTGCGAAAGTGCACCCGAGATACGCACCACCTTGCCATGATTGACTTGGGGCAAAGGGTCAATGAAAGCAGTCAAAACCAGGAGAGGACTCCTATTTCCTCCAGGGACATTAATAAAGGGAGCGCTGTTGCCAAAGGATATAATAATGAACGCCAATCAGTCCTGGAAGCACATCTCAGGTCACTAAGCCTGAAGCGGATGGAGGCCATCACAGCCCCGTCCACACAACACGCACCACACCTGTCCAGTCACCCTGTTTGCCCAAAACACTAACTGGCCCTTCCTTGGTTCCTCTTCCTCATGCCTAATCCTGTGCATTGCACATGTACAGTCAGGCCCTGCCCTGCTTTATCTCCAGGGGCACGTGTTTGTTGTTACTAAATCATGTTTTTCATGGAAACATGGGCAGGCACGGATTACTTCCTGTTTCCCAAACTTCCATGCATCCACCTGGCAGTGCTGGTTCTGCTCTGAGCCCCCTTCTTCTCACTCACATGAAGCCACCAGATTGGTTAACAGCATGTCTGGGCAAATCATTCTTCTCCATTAGCTGAGTGTTTTCAGACGCACCCTTGTTGTCCTCAGACTGAGGGACTGGTTACCTTTAGGAGGGAGGTACAGCTGCCGAACAACAGGGTCTCTACAAAGAGGCCCCAGTGTTTATTTTATGCCCAGGTCCACAGTGAGCAGAAAGTTGACAGAGTACAGGGCTGCGAAATCAGTGTCTCCGTTAGTTACCCTGGGGCGGAGGCTGCTACTGGGCAGAGTTCTTTCCTTCGGCATCCTCTGGAGAAGGCCTGGGCTCTCTCCAACGCTTGCTGGGATGTGGCCCTCAGGGCAGGAAGTGGACAGCCCTGCTCCAGCATCCACTCCATGAGCACTCGTCCTACAGCTGCTGGTGGAGGCCAAGGCGATGGGATGGGTTCCATGGGATGCTGTTCAGGGAAAATCTTCGGGGATGAGCTGGTCTGTATTCTGAGGTGTCCGCATGAGCTCAGTTCAGGGCAAAGACAGTCTCAAAATGACTTGGCGTCCCTTTTTAAGTCTCTCCATCGTGGACTCTCCCGGTGATGCTGTGTTGGATTGGCTGACTGTGGCCTTTTCCCAACTCTGTTCTGCTGGGGCTGCTGGCCGTCTTTGAGGACGGGGTTTGGGGAGTTGTCCAGGGGCCTCCATGGCCCTTCCTTGGCCACTTTGTGATAGTCCTATGCTGGGTTTACAGAAACCAGACGGGGAAAGATGAAGGAATCTGCTGTGCGAGCATCTCCCAGGCCAGGCCTTTGTGGCTACTGCTGCTTCCTGGGAACTTGCAGCTCTGGCAATGGTGTCTGCAAGAGCGGGTGCTGAGGGACCCCTACAGCATCTTATCAAACCCATGCTAGATTCTATAGGGTCCCTTTATGAGATGGGAAAATGGGTGGGAAATATATACAGTGTGTGCTTTACACCTAAACTGACTCCTAGAAATGGCATCCTAAGACATCCTGGCACCAACTGATGGAATGGAAATTCGCTCCCCACGAGAGCAGCGTTATCTTTGAGAGGTATAGCCCTGAATAAAGACTTGGATAAAGTGCAGCTCTAGTGACCTGTGTGTCTTGCAACACCCTTTGAAATCAGCACTCACTTGTTCCTAGTGCCATCTTCCTACTTTGCTCTGTTGTTCCTTACACCAGCACCTGGCCTGACTCCCCTTTTCTTTATCCTACAGATTCTGCTTACTGATGACTTTCATTTACTCTGGTGTCCATCTCAGATGGTTCTTACTATCTCAGGACTTCTATGTATTGTTTTCCCTGTGTGTCTTTACATATTTACCAACTACTGTCAACTCCCAAGTCTTCTCTCTCTTTCTCTCTCTCTTGAGTCTAGATGTTCCCAGAGAATCTCCTGGGACCAGTTAGCCATCATCTTTCTTCTTGACATGTCTAGTTTAGAGACTTTCAGCCAATTTAAAGTTTGCTGTTAGCTATTCTTAGGTCAGGTTCCTGATTTATTACTATTGGTTAAAACAGTGGAACTCATTTGGGGTGATTTTGGCTGAAGTAACCCATTAGAAGGATACTGTGGGTTTGTCAGGCCTCTGAGGTTTGGTGTGACCAATACACTAATTCCTCCTTTCAACAGGCTGACTCAAAGCCTTATTAACATGCTTCTAGCACAGTACACACTTCACTGGAAACTGATGCAATCAAATTGCCCTTTGAGAGGATTGTTACATGAGACAATGGCCAGGACAGGCACAGTTGACTAGGACCCGAAAAAATTAATAGGGCAGAGAGAATGCAAAACTTGGGAAACTAGAGGAAGGCAGGTAACTAAATCATGTGTGTAACCCAACTGTTCTGGTTATATATTGCTACCACGCAAATCATCCCAAAAGTCAGTGGCATCCAGCAACCCCCATTTTATGATACTCACAGATTCTGTGGGGCAGGAATTTGGATAGGAGACAGTGGGGCATGGCTTGTGTCTGCTCTATAATATCTGGGGCCTCATCGGAGATTGATTAACACAGCTGGGGATAGGAATCACCTGGAGATTTCATGTAAATGACTGGTGCCTGGGCTGGGATGACTGGAAGGATGGGCTCAGCTGGGACTGTCAACCAGAGCACTTATGCAAGGCTTGCCTGTCTGCAAGGCTCAGGATTCCAAGAGTAAGCCAGCAAGCAAGGCAGAATCCCATGACATTGCATGACCTAACCTTGGAAGTCATGTAACATCCCTTCCACCATACTCCATTGGTCAGAGCAGCACAAGCCCACTCAGATTCATGGGGAGCAGACATAAACCCCACTTCTCAATGGGAGGAATGTCAAGAAATTGGTGGCCTTGTCTTAAGAAGGCCACACCAAGGATCGATTTTCTCTTTCCCTTAAGGATTGCCTCCCTCTGGTATTCTTGAGAAAGGGAAGTTCTCTCAATTCAGGTCCCAAATCGTCCACAAAACAACCAGCTGCTCCTCCATAAAGTGTGTCTTTTCCAGCTCCCCTGAAGGTCACTGCTCCCCTTGCTGAGGATCTTGGTGTCCAATAATGGATTGTGGTTTCAATGTTGTAATTCCGCTACCTCCACAACGGCCTACGTGGAGAGGGAAGGCAACATAGGGTAGGCCCTGTCTCTTACATCCCTTGGCAAAAGCATGATCCGCATTTGTGTGGATTCATCATATTTTGTGAAACACTGAGAGAACCAAAAGGAACGACAATATATGAAGAAAGTCATTTAAAACTACATTATGGGCCTGACTCAGCCCAGATTACAAAGGAAAAGTCTCCAAAGGGATAACAGGGAGTAGATCACATGTGTCTGCCCTCCTGTCTTCCCTCATCTCTCTGAGAACCTCCTTTATAAAATCTGTGTTATAATCTTCATTTGCTTTTTGAGAAATTCCAACTCTACCCATGAAGTTGTTTTGAGTTTGAACTCGAACTGAAGAGATTGAGTTCTCTTTCTCTAATAGTATATTTCCTTAAGTTGGAGTTATTCAGTCCATAGTGATACCCCAGGGAACTCCAGAGGGCTAGTCCACCACTATCACCAGAGTGGGCTTGGGCTCTCCAGATTCTTTCCATTGGTGTTCTGAGTCTCAGAGACACATTCGGGAGTGATTCATCCAGTCTACATGGAGGCATCCCCCATCAGTGTGAGTTAGAGAGCCATCTCGTATTTTTCTTATTGTCTTGCTGGTAATTGTTTGAACACACACATAGGTCTTTCAAGAATAAATAGTTATTCTTAAAGGCATTTGAGGTTAAAAGCCTAAGAAGAGGAAATATTGCCCTAATTGTCCCAGAATTTGCATGACCTCTCTGAGTATAGGGATTAGATTTCATTTCCTATCCTTTCCTCACTCTCCTATCCAAGTTGTGTTCTCCGAGCCTCCAGGAAATTAGAAATTGACCTGTTGCTGACCATGTACAGTTTTATACATAAGACTTGGCTGAAACTTTGAAATTATGCTTTTAAAGTCTCAAATAAACCCTCAGAAAAGGGCAAATTCTCAGTCAGCTTCTGTTAGGGAGCAGGGAGTGGAGAAGGTTCGAGGTGAGGCTGGCTTCATTCCTTAGAGTCTGAAGGAGTTAGCTCGCAGCAGTGCCAGGGGCCTCGCAGTTCAGCTCTGTAGCATGAAGCTGGCTGGTGGCAACAGATCTCGGCCCAGATTCATAGCCTGACCTGAAAAGCCAGTTGTGCTCTAGGCAAGAAGGCCATTCATGAGCAGATTCAAGAGCCCTGTTCTTCCAGAAATATTGACTTTATATGTCACCAAACCAGGAACCCAACCCTACAGAGTCTAGTGTTGAGGAGAGTAGTATAGGTTCTCCTAACCCTGCTCTTTGTTCCCCTTAGGCACAGCAGACCCCGGCCTCCCCAGTGAGAATTCCTCTCCTTTCTCAGTGCTTTTATTTCTCTCTGTCTGCCTGGAGACAGTCCCTGACCAGAGCAGCTGGGTTTGAGCCTCCCCATGTCTGCGTCCTCCCGAGTCACCTCCCTCTGTGGTCTTGTCAATTCAGTTCTGATTTCCCATTTGTCTCCTCCCTTTCCACTTCCTAAAACATAACTTCTGTATTTGCTGCTTGCTTCAACTCTGTTCTTCTAGTACTTAAGCCAATACTTTGAGTTCCATTCCAAGTCTCCAAACTCCTTTCCTTCCATCCAAGTCTCCAGAGTCACATGTCCTCCGGCTTTTAGAATGTTTTTAGCACATAATCAGTGTTATCATTCATTTATTAGATTTTGAAGTTTCTAGTTGGCTATTGAACCAGCATGAACATTAATGGTCAAAAGCAACTATAATTACTGAGATTCCCACTATGGTCCTAGCAAGATGTCCCAAGTTGTTAGGTTGTAAGAACCATACTGACTTTTAATGAATTGAATACATTACAGTATGTTCAAGGTAAACCTCCTGAGATTAATTTACTCATTAACTTATTTTCATTTCATGCTTAAACCATAAATAATGTCAATCTTAGAGAACCACATTTTGATAGTTAGAGCTTTTGTTGGAAATGAAAGAGCTTTCATCTTCAGTAAATGGGATAGACTTCCATGTGAATATAAAATGTGATAATCATATTTATATATATTTTTGACATGCTAACACTCTCAATCATTTTTATTATAGCTTAGGTGTAGTAAAAAAAATAAACATTCCCCAAAATGAGCTTGAAGAAACATTCTTCGGTGACTCTCTTCTGAAATCTGAATCATGCTGCACTCCTGCTTGTTTTCCAGCTTCTGGAAGAGTCTGTTCCCCTTTGGAGACTGCTTTTTTCCATCTCTCTTTGCCTGGCCAACTCCTGGCCATCTCCTGGGACTCAAGATACCTGACATTCTCAGGTAGACTTTTCTGACGTACCCCACTCCTCCCCTAAGGCTTGATATCATAATACCTTGTACGTTATAGCAACGATTATGGTTGTGATTGAACATGAGGGCAAGGACTGTGCCCGCTGCTGCTGCTCAGCCCTGTATTCCCAGTGCCTAGACCAGCACCTGGAAAAGAGCACAAACAAATATATATTGAATGATTTAGATGAATAATTAAATGACCCAGCTGATATTTGAATGAATGAGTGCATAGACGGGAACTGTAAGAAATGATTATAAGAAAGGTCATGGCTTAAACCAATTCTCATTGAAAACAAGCTTATCTCATTTGCTGCACATAATCATTATAATGAACATCATTTGATTTCTTTTTTTTTAAAATAAGGTATTTGGTTGATAACTTATGTAACTTTCAATTTGTAACCATGAAATTGGGTCTTCAACTTTAGGCTACGTAACAGTGTCCCATACAAAAACCACAAATAATACTGAACTTCCCTACTGACCTTTAACAGTCCAGATTTCTACTTTTATTTCTACCTATGTGGGTGCAAATCTCTGTCATCCATGTGGGCAGTAGCAGAGGTCCTAGGTGAGGTTGCAGGCCTCGTCACCTAGAGCTGACTTAACTGCTGCTCTTGCTTGGGTCAATGGCATTTCTGCTAATGGATTCCCTGTTGACCCAACCTCATTCCCAAGACCCTTCTCTCCCACCCATCTCCATGCTAAAGAATGGAAAAGTTATCTACCTGCTTTCTCAGCCTCCCTCAAAGCCAGTCTTTGCTTTGAGGCTGAGCTGGGAGAATGAGATACAAGAAGACCTTTTGTTGGTTGTTAGCATTCCTGACAAAAGGGACCAATGTTTCTAATGGCAACATCTTTTTTTTTTTTTTTGCCTTGAATGTGGACATGACGGGTAGAGACGTAGCAAACATCTTGCAATAGTGGGGCAATAAGCTAATGCTCTAAGGATAGTGGAGCAGATGGTAAAAAGAGCCTGGGTTCTTAACATAGTGATCAGCTCTGGACATTATCACATAATAAGAAATCCTAAGGTAGGCAAGGTAAATCCCTGCTTGTTTAAGCCTGCATTAGTTGGTCTTGCTATTAATTGCAGCCCAAAGCATACCTCACTGATAGAGCTAAATAGGCTATTTTTAGTCTGCTTCTTAATCTAAATCTAACTATACCCTTTATCTAAATCTAATCTTAGTCTAAATCTAAACTTAATTTAAATATAAATGCTTTAAGAAGGGGCCCTTCTGATGAGATCACAAACAGCCATTTATGAAGACACTATTCGAGATATTTATAAATCTAAGAATGACTTGGCCCTTTCATCTTACTTCGTGGCAAAAAAATAAGCCTCCTGCTATGTCTCTCAGATTTTATCACATAAAAAACTTTCAGGAATGTGACTCATTTTTCAGAAAAGGAGAAATAACTCTTTTCTCAACTTCTAGTTGGTCTAAAACCTAGGCACTACCTCCACTTTAATGTCAAAGTTATTTTGGAATTAACTAATTAATAACATATATATCAGCAAACAATGTTTAACATTCAGGCACCTATGCTGGGATTATATAACACGTGGGATGTGTAGAACAGCAAATCTTTTGGCCCATTATACAACTTTAAATGAACTCATTCAGACTATGGTTATTAAATACTAAATGAAAATGCAGAAATACTTCCAAATTCACTTTATGCAAAGCCTCCGAAACGCTTAGCTCTTTTCATCTCTAGGAATTAGGGGAGCCTAAAGCTTAGACTCAAACTCACGGAGTGAGTCCTTCCTCCTCAGCCTCTTCTCTCTCCTTGCCTTTTCCCTCAAAGCCCAATGTTAATAGGTTGCACATGCCATTAACTGAGCCTCTGTTCCTACCCAGTCAGCACTGCCAAGATGCCTTGACTTTCAGCGTGTCTCCCCAGTTCCTGGCTTTGGTTTCACGTGCTCTGCTCTGAAGCACTCTCACATGAAACCAGGATGATCTGCAGGGCAGCACTGTGGAAAATGTGAAACATCAGGCATACGATAGATTTTTCAAATCTGGACTCAAATCAAAACTTGGCTTGTTTGCTGTCTGGCTGATAAGGATGGATGAGAGATGAAGACTTTGCTTTGCTGTTTCCACCGCAGAATCTGAGCATTCATCTTAAAAGGGACATTTCAGATGAAAGAGGTAATTAAGCTGGACAGTCTTTTGTTTTCTACCCTGCTGGGAATCACTGCTAACGTAGGAGCTGCCTGGATGATTAGATGGGCCGGGGGCTGGAGATGGGGAGGAGGCAGGCGCAGAGCAGCTGGATCTCAGTCTCCAAACCTGTCAAGGCCTTGGGAAAGTACTGACTGCACTCTGTCTGTGGCAGGGAAACCGTGCCTGTCAGTGGTGGCTGCCTCCCTCGAGAGGGAAGGGAGTGATTCAGCTGAAAACTGGCCTCATCTGTCTTGAGCAAGCCTACTGTTCTTAGGCCGCTCACAGCTGGTTTTTTGGTCAGAAAAATTCTTGCATTTGAACTTTCAAGATGTGTAGGGTTGTATAGGGTATTTTCATGAGTTTGTGGTGTGTCTGCTTTGCCTCTGCAGAGGCAAGATGTCACATCTGTCATGTCTGTTTAGGGTTTTACAGTCTCTTATTGATTATTCTTTACAGACCCCAGGAGGGAACTGGGCTCTCTAAGCATGAACTGGCAAGCTCACGCTCATTTAGCTCACCTGAGTGCATTGGGGCTTTTTTGATTCTGACATTCTTTCCTTTGTATAGTTTGGGGGTGACTGATTTTACCAGATTCTGTTTTGGTGGCCCATTCATATCTAACAGTATTTTGGAAATCACTAATTCTGACCATGACCCTTAAAAAGAGATACAATTTATATCACAACCTAGAACCTCTTCTAAACCTTTTTACGTGCAGTGTACTCTGATAGTTTCTGCTTTATTCCATTTTATTTTTTTAAAATGCCGATCGTGACTACTAAATTTATTTCATGATTAAGTTACACGTTGCAGTTTATTTATTTTAATTTTTGTTGGCTTAGAGTTGATTTACAGTGCTGTGTTACTTTCAGCTGTACAGCAAAGTGAATCAGTCATACATCTCCACATCTCCACTCTTTTTGAGATTCTTTTCCCATGTAGGTCATTACACAGTATTGAGTAGAGTTCCCTGTGCTCTACCGTAGGTCCTTATTAGTTATCTATTTTATATATAGTAGCAACTTGCAGTTTAAAAAACGTTGGGATATCATAACCAATTTCAAAGGACAAACGGCGTCTACCATGCTGAAAGGAACGGTGTAACTCTAAATTCATTGGTGTTAAAAATTATCCATGCTACCTGTGGTAGACAAAGCTCTAGGATGGCCCCCAGTGATTCCTGCCTCCTGGTAGTCTGAATATAGACTGGGCCCACTGACTTGAAACTGCTTAATAGAATACGGTAAAAGTGACGGGATGTCATTTTTGTGGTTGGCTTACAGAAGACTGCGACTACCTTCTTGCTCACCCTTACTCTCGTGCTAGCACTCTCTCTCTGGCTCTTCCCACAGGCTTTCTCTAATCAATTAATTTGGAGAGGTCCATGCGGCAAGGAACTGAGGTGGCTTCTGACCAGTTGCAGATCATGCCCCAGTTGAACCTTTAGATGAGACCACAGTCCCAACCCACACCTTGATTGCAGTCTTGTGTGAGACCCAGCTAAAAGTACCTGAATTCCTGGCCTGCAGGAACTGTAAGATAATGAATAGTTGTTGTAAGCAACTAAGTTTGGGGGGCAATTTGTTAGGCAGCTATAGATAACTAATACACTATCTCTTAGTGAAACATAAGATTGGCATCTGCACTCTTGGTTTTGTAACAGTGTCCACTTGCCATCATGTACACAATGAAAAAGACATTTAGAGCTCTGTCTTTGCTTTGATATACAACACTAGCCTAGTCATTGACAAAGAAGCTTTTGAAACTTGCTTCTGAAAGCCAGTGATTAAAGACTCCTTCAGCACCAACAAGATGGAAAACTTTAGAGTTATTGTCATCTTAGTGTTAAGCACTATTTTATTACAGGAGCACTCTAGTTGAGAATATTTGGAGAAAGACCATGTTAAATTGCTTGATTTGACAAGAGAGGGTTTTCTGAACTATGCAGGACGAGACATTTACAAATAACCCCTTTGTCCAGAGTTGTATCGTGTACATACTTCCAAATGCTAAAAAATGCCACAGGGCTCAGTCCTCAGGTACCTTCTCTTTTCCACCTACGTTCACTACCTGAGTGATCTCAGTCAGTCTCATGGGTCTAAATATCATCGAAATGCTGATAAAAACCTAAAAATATGTCTCAAGCTTCAACTTTTCCCTTGAATCCCAGATTTCTCTCTCCAACTGCCTACTCAACATCTCCATTTGGACGTCTAATAGGCATCTCACACTTAACACATCCATCTTCAAATCCTCACCCCCTTCTCACTTTCTTTCCTCTCAAAAAATGACAGTTCCACCCTTTGGTTCTTATGCCAAAAAATCTTAGAGTTATTCTTGTCTCTTGTCTTTCTCTCACAACCTACATCTAATCCTTTAGCAAGTTCCATTAGTTCTTCCTTGAAAATAATCCAGGACCTGGCTGCTTCTCAGACCTCCGGTCCAAGTCTTTAAAGAGCCTTCCTAGATGGTTTTCCCACTTCTGCCTTTGCCCCATATAGCCCGTTCTTAACATGGCATCCAAGGGGATGTAATTAAAACAGAAGTTGGGTCCTGCACCCCTGCTCAAAACATGGCAATGGCTCTATCTCACTTGGAGTAGAAGCCCAAGTCCTTACAAATGGCCCGTGGTGCCTGATTTAAACTGCCCCTCCTTTCTCTCAGGCCTTAACTGCTGCCACTCTGCCCTCTCCCTAGCTGCAGTCATGCTGGCCTCTTCTTTGCAAGTTTCCATTGTTGCCGTGAATGCTTTTTTCTTCAGATATCCACATGGATCGTATTTTCAGTTCTTTCGGGTCTTTGCTCAAATACTAGTAGGTCTACCTTGACCACCTTTTTATAAATTGTAGTCACCTGTCCTGTGCTCCCAGAATCCGCTATCCATCTTCCTCATTGTATTTTATTTTTCCATATCACGTCCACCTGCCATAACACACACTTTACCTTCAAACGCCACACACACCTACATTATTGTCTGTTTCCCAGCACTACAACCTGAGCTCCATGCGGGCAAACATTGTCTGTATCCTCAGAGCCTAGAAGAGTACTTGGTTCAGACTAGACATCACTAACTGTTCGCTGAATGGATGGATGAAGCTCTTTTCTCCCAGCCATTCTTTGCTTTTCTATTCACATTACAGGTATTCATCTGGTACTCCGCGAGCACCAAATGCTCAAGGGAATCCAGCGTAGAGACTGGTCATGGAGAGAAGAGTTACACATTTTGTCTTTAATTGCACATCACACTTGTGTGAAGTCTGATTTCCTGTAGGCATGGCCTTATTTCTTTCAGCTTTGGCCTTATGCACTGGTGATAGTTTAAGCAACTGTAAGGGGAAAAAAACCACATCTGGGGTCGCAATGGTCTAAAAGAAGAATATTGAATTCAATGGAGATCTAGTCCGTGATTAATAAGAGCAATATTTCTGCATGCAGGAGGCATGAATACACATTAGAAGCAAGTTAGTCAGAATAAGGAATAATAAACCGTTGAGAACTGGGATTTAGAATCTTTTTCGTTTCTGACTCATCCTTAGACTTTGAACAAAAATCTCATGACACCCCATCATTAGCACATAGTGACAGTCTTAAAATATGTATATGCCTTTTCCCCCTAGACAGGACTGTTTATAAATACTAGAATTGATTAATATCAAAAGACCTGCCCACATAATGGAAAGGAATGCTGCAGAGAGAAGCCAGAAGCCATGGACACTGCAGCTTGCATTCTTTTCTGAAGGCATCATGCTTTAGGGGAGGAACAAAGGCCCGTTTGCTGAATTAGGGTTGGGGTGGCAGTCAGAACTTCAAATTTCTTGGCATTCGCTAGTTTGAGGCGTAACTTTCTGAATACTTGAACGCAATTACATGTGGTTTCTTAAAAGAGCTTCAAACAAAGCAAATTATTTAAGGAATGTCTGTCCTAAAGGACATATCATTTAGACAAACTATGCTTTAGTCCCTCCAGACCTGAATATACCTGATGCTTTAGTCCCTCCAGACCTGAATATGCCATGAAAGAGACTTTTTCATGAATTGCTGGAATTTTCAACAACACAAAAGACAATAATCCTGGGAACTCAAATTTCTGCTGACTCATGGTATCCAAACTGCCCCAAATGTTCCTTACTAATAGTTCTCTTAAATGCATCATTTCAAAGCAAAAATCGGCTTTGAAAACATGCAACCAGACCTCATTTACCAGGGAGTCTGCAAGAAAGCACGTGGGGCCAGTGTGCAGGCGTGGTGAGCATATTTTAGGACATTTTCGTAAAAGGAGATGTGTAATAGTACAGTATTTCATGTATGTAATCACTTGGAAAGGGGCTAATTTGGGTGTTTAGAAATGTATAGATTTTCTTTTCCAACCTGTGCCTCATTCTTAATAATATTAATATCTAATATCTATTGAGCACTTTATACATCTAGGTAAAGTGCTTTAGACAGATTACCTCACTAATTCTTACGGCAGCTCTATGAGATAGAAATATTATTATTCCTATTTTGCATGAGGAAAATGGGGAGTAGAAGATTAAGTCATTGCCCAATTTAGTCTACTTTGTAGTCTGTGGGACCAGTTCGTACTCTGGTCTATATGACTGGAGTCCCTGCTGCTCAAGTCCCAGCAAGCCCCCTTGGGCCCACTGCCCTCTCTGTCATCCAAGATAATTGCGTTGAGCTACTTAATGGCACTGCTGCAGCCCCCTCTCTCCCAGGAGGGTCTGGCTGGAGCCAATTCTGTGAGGTTCCACCGTCAGGAAATTGTTGGTGGTCCATCTCCAAGTGCACCTCTTTGCTGTACCTTTAACCTGATGATATGGCCGGCAGCCGGCTTTAAAAAGTGGGGCCGGAGCCAACACTTGTCAGAGGCCTATATGGTTTGGGAATACTGTTTCTGAGGATGAGATTAGATCCTTAAGGATTTATTCTAATACTTTGCTTTCCCAAAGCACAGTCCTGTGGTTTCATACCCCTTTCTACTTCCCCAGAGGTCATTCCTTTTCTACTGTTTGTGGCCCACATGGGTTATGGGCTGACTCGGGGGCTTAGAACAGTAGTGGAAGGCCGGCTGGGTGGGTCCACGTGGCTGGACGGAGTGTGGCCTGAACCTCTCTGACTACAGGAAGGAGGAACAGAGGAGAGAGTGGCTTTCTACCTCTAGCTCCACCCTCTTGGCCCACACCCTCTCCAGAGCTGTCATTGCTGTGGCTTTTCTCTCCCCTCTGAAGTTGTGGTCACTCTGACGCGCAGTTAAGGGCAGCCAACAAGAGCCCCAAAATTTAGCCAAACCAATTCTGTCTCCTTCAGAAAATTAGCTACTGGCAGTTTCAAAGCTGCACTCCTGCTCTTACAGAGCTCTGATTTATTCCCGAGTGTCTCTTCCAACCAGCTATAGGAAATACCTCTTCTTTCAAGTCATGGTCTGCGTGGAGGACAAGAGGCCAGGGATGCCCTCCGGGAGAATTGGAGGGCTCCGGCAAGGGGTCAGCCTCTTTCCCTGTGACACAGAGGGCTGCCGAGGCATTTACACAGTTCTCTGGGGTGGTTCCATCTGAGTTAGAATGCCTTGACAGGGCAGGTGGCAAAAGCATTTCTTGCTTCAAGAAATATTCAATCCAGATAAGGTAGAAGGAACTACCCCCAGAAGCAAAATATAAGCAGGTGAAAAAATGCAGTGCCTCTTCCCAATCTATCCCACGTGGGAGCCAGGGAGCAGAGGACACTCTCTCCCCTCATTTACAAGGCTTCAGACGCACAAGGATTAAAGTCCTGGCTGACAAAAGCAGCGGGATTAGGTGCTTCCTCGGGAATCCTTCTTTGAGCATTTAACAGCCAATCTGGTTTTATTTTCCCATGATGGGGCTTAAATGCAATACAGAAGGCAAGGCTGCAGTCCACAGACCTCCACCTATGGCTCCTCTCACATCTGAGGCATTACTTGCTTGTGTGTTACACCTAATCTCACGTCAGCAGAAGAAAGTACATCTCTGAGGCAAGACTCAGATGGTGCACTGAATGACTGAGCCGGCCCCGCACCCATCAACGTCACCCTTATCCTCTCTCAGCCTGGGTGACCACACTTCGAGCAGAGCCAGCCCTCGCAGACACGGAAGCATGAGGAGCTTAAGGCCAGCTGGGTGGGGCAGTCCTCAGAAAGGGCATGGCCAATGACAAAGAAACGCCACACGCCTCCACTTCCAGAAGAGAGAAACAACACAGCCTGCAACTGATGTCCTAGTAGAACCGTATGCAAAAACATCAACGTCAAAGGGGGAAATAATGTCCTTCTATGTCTTCTTTAGGTGGGAAAGAAGACCACCATTACTGTACCCTTGTGACTTGTGACCTGCCCCTCACTGAGTGGTGGTGCTGGGACGTGAGGGAAGGTCCGCAGCATGGCACTCTCTTGCCGCCGCACAGATTCCTGGCTTCAGGTTCAAACTCTGGAACATCCACCTCGACCTTCCTCTTTTTTGGCAGAAACAATTGGGCCTCTCTTTTCTGGCATAACAAGTTCCACGCTCCCCTTTTCACCCCAATCCCTGCCCTTGGAGGGAGTCCCTGCAGACTTCCTGACTCCAGTGGTACCAGGACTGGACTAAAGGGCCCCTCCCTTGGCAGCCTCAGGGACTCCCTCAGCTAGGCGGGGTCCCTTCATTTCTCGAAGCGTCTCCATCAGTGAGGGCCAACTGGGCTGGAGCTGCACTGAGGGGTGGAGATCCAGTCTTTCTGGGTCATTACCTCATTGCTTCAGGTGAGGAGTTACTTCATGGGTCTGCAACCCAAGGCTGCACATTGGAGTAGCCTGGGGAGCTTTTCAAAGCTACCATTGCCTGAGCCCCGGCCAGCCCTTTTCAATCAGAATATCTGGAGCTCCAGCTGGGAAAGGTGGTTTGTAAATGCTCTCCAGGTGATTCTAAAGTTCAGCCAGCGTTGAGAACCAATGATTTACTCTCTTCTCATCCACACCATCTTGTTCAATCTGTTAGGACACAGGGGTTGAGCTTACTCATCCACTCTCTGGCTTCAGATGCTAAAATAAGTAATAAATTTACCAAGGGGGAGCCCAGCCAGGAGACACAGTAAGGTGGGAAGGGAGGAAGAGTTATGCTCCCACAGCTTCACCCTCCCGTGGCCAGACCTACTTAACTGAGAGGGTCTGCTCCTGTAGGCATTTTCTTTTATCCTGGAAATATCTGACGTTTGCAGGATATCCTCCAACCTCATGCATTCAGTTCTCCCTGCAAACCCTTTGAAAAATCAATCTTCTTAAAAAGAAAAAAGCCACCCCACTTGGACTAGCTTCTTACCCCGTGACTCATCCAGAGGGACAGGCACCCATCAGTTCAGGAGACTGGGCAGGAGCTGCCACGGGTAAAGTGACATCAGGGCCGCCTCTTCCTTTGCTCACAAGCTGCTTGGATCGAACAGATTCTCCCAGAAGACATCCAGAGGGGTGGGCCATGGTCCCCGGAGTGGTTCTAGCCTTAACCTCTGCTGTGACATCTCCAGGAGTGTCTCCAATCTACCGCAGGGGAGGAAAGCATCCTTCTTTTAAACGGTATAAGAGGCACAGTGAGAACCCGATTCCAATAACGCAAAGAATCAAATTGGTTGAAACTCGGATCGGTGCTCATTAAACTTGCTCCGACTCTTAGACAACCACAGATAATATCAGACCAATGTTACTCTGTTTTTCTTTATCCTCCTCAACCCCAAGTCTCTTCGCTGAGACAACTGTTCCCAAGAAATAAGGTCATGCTGAATTTCAGTGGAGCATTTAGATTCTGTGGGCTTTAAAAGTGCCCCCAGATCTCTTGAATGAATCCAGTTTATCTGGCCACATGTTTTCGGGCTGAGTTCGTGAAATCACAGCAAACTTCATCCTGAATTCTGTAATCTCGTTGTCTGGAGCTTCCAATTCTGATAAAGCTCATCACTGTCATTCGCTAGCAATGCTGGTGCCGGGTCACAGCAATTATGGGCAAATGTCAGTTTCCAAGTCTGCCAGCGCGGGTTAAATTGTACGTGGTTGAAAATAACAGCAAGGCACCTGTTCTTTCCCTTGGGGTGGGGACCCACCCACGGGGGCATGTGTGGCTGCAGGGAAGTGGGTGCTGCCTGATGGGGTCTGACCCCAGAAACGCTCACCCGGCTAAAGATGCTGGAAGAGCCGCAGTCCCTTGAAGCCAGGGACTGAGGCACCCACCTCTGGCAGGTGTTCTCACTCAAAACTTCGTCAGAAAGGACTAGTTTCAGAATTTAAGAATGGACTGTGTGTTCGTTTGCTAGGGCTGCCATAACAAAGTACCGCGGATTGGGTGGCTTCAACAACAGAAACAGTCTTGCAGTTCTAGAGGCCAGAGGTCCAAGTTCTAGGTCTCCACGGGCTCGTTTCCTTCTGAGGGCTGTGAGGGGGCATCTGTTCCAGGTCACTCTCCTTGGCCTTAGATGGACGCTTCCTCCTATGTTTCTTCACATCCCTTTTCTCTATGGGTGTCTGTCCCTGTGTCCAGATTTCCCCTTTTTATAAGGACACCAGTCGTATTGGACTAGGGCCCGCCCTCATGACCTCATTTTAACTTGATGACCTCTGTAAGGACTATCTCCAAATAGGGTCTTATTCTGAGGTGCTGGGATTAAGGCTACAACACATCTTTTTGGTGTGTGTAAGGGGGGGGCACAATTCAACCCATCACAGACAACGACTAAACTGGAATCCAATAAGAAAAGCTCACATTCCCTGAGCATTTCTGCTCTGCATGCGGCATTGCTCCGAGCGCTTTATGCCGATTAATTATAGGGCCGTGAGAATTCAATTCAGTACCATTTGAATCCAAATTTTAGAACTGAAGAAACTGAGTCATGACAGAGTTCAGCACTGTGCCCAAGCTGGCACTGCTCAAAGCAGAGGCAGAACTCAAAAACTGGTTCCAGGCTGGGTCCTGGCAACTACTCCTGTGCAGCCACCGTGTTTGGTGTTCGTGGTGGCCAGGAGAACGTGCCTCACTGACCTCCCTCTGGAGGGAATGTAACTGACCAAGGGCCCAGCTGCTGCCCTCTGAGATCCTGCCCCACCTTTGCACTGAGGTCACGCTTCCCCCTGGCGCCCTGGTCAGTGCCCATTCCCTGGCGTCGTTTGACTCCGGTGGCAGCCAGAGTGGGGCTTGTGGCCTCCCCACCAGACCTTCCTTATGCCACCTGCCCCCTGCCTGCCCCTCTCCTGCCCTCAGGGTCAGGCCTGCATCATCGTCTGACCGCGGTGTTCCCAGCTGTCTCCAGCTACCCCCTCATAGGTCCTGGCGTGTCTGGTCCTGTCTTGGAGGTCCTGGATGAACACAATATCTAATTCAAAAGCTTCAGAAAGTATAGCTTCAAATTCATTTAGCTCGTCTGTGGTTTTAAAACTATAACATTAATTATGTATAGCTGATTCACTTTGTTATACAGCAGAAACTAACACACCATTGGAAAGCAATTATACTCAATAAAGATGTTAAAAAAATAAAAATAATCCAATAGAGGGACTTCCCTGTGGTGCAGTGGATTAGACCCCGTGCTCCCAATGCAGGGGGCCCGGGTTTGATCCCTGGTCGGGGAACTAGATCCCACATGCATGCTGCAACTAAGAGTCCACACACGACAACTAAGAGTTCACATGCCACAACTAAGGAGCCAGTGAGCCACAACTAAGGAGCCCGCCTGCTGTGACTAAGACCCAGCACAACCAAATAAATATTAAAAAAAAAAACTATAACACAAAAAAATCAATAAACCCACTGTGTTTTTCACAGTTAGTGATGCTGTCAGATGCATTTCTGTTTAGGGTTCAGGAAATTGATGTCATTTATGCAGTTTTAATGTGGTTCCATTTTGTCCTTGCCGAAACACAGAGTCCCCAGGACCCAGCACAGAGTAAGCCCTCAGCAGTGGACTGACTGACTGACCTCGGGGGTTGAAGACCTTTTTGTCCCCTGACGTTCTCTACAATGAGCTTGGCTGCAGGAGGGAAGCAGACCCTCCAAGGCAGGAGGTGGGAGGAGAAAGCAGACCAGGGTGACGGTGAGGCCCTGGCTGTGTTACCTGCACACCTGCCCCTTCCTGAAAGCCGGGCACCAGCCCAATGCGTCTGGTTGCACTTGGAGACGGCAGAGGTTCTTGTGGATTCAGAAGGAGGTCGGTTAAGTCTTAGAGGCAGGAACACTGGTCCCTGGTAACCTTTTAGCCTGGGTGGTTATATTATTAAATAATGAATCACACCCCTTTTCTCTTTTCTTTTTACCAGCTGAACCATTCACCTTGCTAGTAACCCCCTCATGCTAGGTCAGGGCCTTTGGTTAGCTAGTTAGCTGTCCAGCGGGCATTGAATTTCTCTAGGCCTCAGGCTCCCCTTTTGCAGTTAAACTGAACTGAATTCCAGATGAGAAGGTAGGGATGAGTGATCTCTAGGGTCCTTCTCTGGGCGAATGGTCTCTGAAGTGCCCATCTTGGCACGAATACTGATCAGCCCAGATAAATCTATAGGGTGTCCACAGGATAGAGAATGTCTTCCAGCAGTGCATCATTTCTGCTATTTTCTACCCCAGAAAAACCACACAGTGAACCCCTTACTCTCTGGGCTATTCCCACCACAAGTGGGGATATTTGACCCAGAGAAGAGAGGTAATATCCATTTCTTTATGAGCTTCGTGGCGGATCTCACCTTACTGGCTGGTTGGGCTAATGCAGGTGTTTATCATAAATACTGTTGTTTAAAATTTCAGAAGGAATACCTTGAGGAGCAGTATATCTGAAACTCTAGATTCATATAATCTGTTATTATAGTGTCCTGTTGAATCTTCCCTCTGTGTGTTTTTTTTTTTTTTTTTTGCGGTACGCGGGCCTCTCGCTGTTGTGGCCTCTCCCGTTGCAGAACACAGGCTCCAGACGCGCAGGCTCAGCGGCCATGGCTCACGGGCCCAGCCGCTCCGCGGCATGTGGGATCTTCCCAGACCGGGACACGAACCCGTGTCCCCTGCATCAGCAGGTGGACTCTCAACCACTGCGCCACCAGGGAAGCCCTTCCCTCTGTGTTTAAAAACTTAATCTAGCAGTGGCTTTTTGAGTTCATGAGACCATGAGACCATCTCAGGAGTTTTTAAAGCAGGGCACGAAGCTGCTAGAAACTGGCTCCCTGACCACCATGAACATATGTGGGGCAGCTTTGATGTGACTGATGGGATAGTGTTTGCTGATAGGGCCTGCTAATGTTCCAGAGAGATGATGTCATTCTTGGCAGGGCCCAGAAAGAGCAACAAGAGGCCAACAGCTCCCCTTGGCTGCGAAAAGCCCCTTTAGGGCTCCTTGACTTCGCTGTTGCTGAGCAGATGAGATTGCAAAGTTCTGTGAGCCCAGCTGAGACACCTTACAGCCTGGGGATGGGAGTTTTTGTCAGGAAAGCTTGGGTCACTAGCTGGTTTACATAAATCCCTGAGAAAGGTTTACACTGCCTTTGAAACTACTCCCTGGAGTGGAGGTTTAGCATAGAGCTCGGAGAGAATTAACTCCTGGGGAGACAGTCCTTTGAGCTAGAATTGCCTCACCCCCGTGGGGAGAGATTGAAGCTCTTCTAACTCTTCAAGTCTCTCCTGATTTTGGATGGCCAAGGAAGGGGTAGGCACAGCACTCGGGGAGGGGAAGAGGAAACGTCATGGTACTTTCTAGAACTATAAAACAAACTCTACGCTCTTTCATAGAATGCATCCTTTTTTCCCCCTTTAATTTCTTGGATTCGCTTAAGCCAACCACCCAGGGAATCCTCATGTTTCCAAGTGAAGTTACTAACCAGTGGTCTCCCCTAACACAGTCTGGTCCTGGTGATACATGCCACCAGGGTCAGCAGACAACCCCCCAACTGGTCTGGCACCTCCCGTGTGCCTGCAGCCCAAACTCTTTGACCCTTTAAGGCAGATGCTTGCCCTGCTGTAATAACCCCATAGAGCCCTATCTGTGCTTGCTGGGGAAGCCCCGAGGAAAATTTGGTTCCTTGGTGAACAGCATTCACCACAGAATGGAGGACCCAGGCTGCAAGGAACTTGGTGAAAGCTGGGCTACTTTGACCATGATATTGCAAGTTGTTGGACTTTCTTCGAGGGGGTAGTAGTCTCTATGTTGGCTCCAAAAAGTGACTTATTTACCAAATTGCCTAGGAATGCAGGCCACTTGTACAATGACAAAACACACTCTTTACAGAATCGCTGGAGCATAAGAGGCTTTTATGTAGCTGGCGACATGCTTAGTGATCATTCTGCAGAAATTTTGCCAGTAAGGATACTTTTTTTTTTTTTTTTTTTGCCGTATGCGGGCCTCTCACTATTGTGGCCTCTCCTGTTGTGGAGCACAGGCTCCGGACGCGCAGGCTCAGCGGCCATGGCTCACGGGCCCAGCTGCTCCACGGCATGTGGGATCCTCCCGGACCGGGGCACGAACCCGTGTCCCCTGCATCGGCAGGCAGACTCTCAACCACTGCGCCACCAGAGAAGCCCAAGGATACTTCTTGACTGATGGAATAGATGCTGTTTAGCAGGCTTGGAAGTAGAGCAAATGCTGGTAAAGCAGATAATGTTTTCCAGTTGACTTTTATGATAATCAAGGCTCTGTTGCCATGGAAAAAATTCACCGGGATGCTGCCGTTGAATACCTTTGGGGAGAAGACTGATGGTTAGTTCCAGCTCCATAGAGAGCAGCATTCATCCAGTCCCCAGATACTCAGGGAGAGGCTACCGTGTGCCCCACAGTGTCTTAGGAGCAGTGAGCACAGAGAACACAATTCTCTACTCTCACATTTTGGGAGGGAGAGATAGGCAATGACAGAAAATAGATAAACTATAGACTATGTCAGTTGGTGACAAATGCTACGGGGAAAACTAAAGCAGGGAATGGGGAGAGGGAGAGCTGAGGGGAGGTAGGAGAGGGCAGGGAAGTCTTCTCTGAAGGTGCCATTCAGACAAGGACCTGAAGGAAGGGAGGGCATATCCTCGTGGATACTGGGGATGGATAATCTGGGAAGAGATAGCAGCAAGTGCAAAGGCCCTGAGACAAACGTCTGGGGAGGGGGAGAAAGTATATAGGCCGGTGGGGCTGGCCTGTGATAAGCAATGGAGAGACGGGTGGGGAAGAGGTCAGAGGCAGCCAGACGCCAGGCTCTACAGGCCTCCTAGGGCCAGGCACCATCTACTTCCCCTTCCCTTCCCTTTGTGGTACAAACATCCATAATCCACCATCCTATAGACCCAGCTTCTCTTTCAAGCCATTGCTGACTCCTTTGGCCACAGCCATTCCTGAAGCCCCTTCCTGACATGGAGCCCTCATTACTTCCTAATTCTTCTGGTGCCGCCGCAATGAATTGTATCGTTTCCTGTGTATGTCTTCACCTCCCATCTAGATTCTTGCTCAGTCATGGTAAAGCCATGGGTAGCATTTTCCTTTATTTCCTATAACAGTTGGCACAGTCTTAGGTACCTTGGCAAGTGCAAAGAAAATACTTGTGACATGGAAACTCTGGCTCTACATTCAGAGCTTCAAGAACTTAAGTAGTGTTTTTCCTTTTTCCTGTCTGACTCAGAGAATGCTGTTTAGGGATTGTTTCTTCTTGTCTCCTAATCAATATTCTTGTTTTAAGTACAGTGGTCTAACACAAGGAATATTTCACCCTTAAATCCCAATATTACAGAGTTTTCGAAGTTTGCTACATTTGCCCTTCCTTGCTAAGTTATCATTGGAAAACAGTGCAAGTTTTTTCAAATAGTTCTCAATTTTCTCTGTGCTTAAAATATGAAATAGATTTTTACTCTACAAGTAGCTTTCCAACCAAAAAGATAATATTCTAAAGTTCTTGGGTACTGACTCTTAGTTTAGTGCAAGAGTGGGCAACTTTTCTGACGTGGAGTACCACATTCTGTACAGAGACCTCTTTTTTTTTTTTTTACATCTTTATTGGAGTATAATTGCTTTCCAATGGTGTGTTAGTTTCTGCTTTATAACAAAGTGAATCAGCTATACGTATACATATATCCCGATATCCCCTCCCTCTTGCGTCTCCCTCCCACCCTCCCTATCCCACCCCTCTAGGTGGTCACAAAGCACCGAGCTGATCTCCCTGTGCTATGCGGCAGCTTCCCTCTAGCTATCTATTTTACGTTTGGTAGTGTATATATGTCCATGCCTCTCTCTAGCTTTGTCACAGGTTACCCTTCCCCCTCCCCATATCCTCAAGTCCATTCTCTAGTAGGTGTACGGAGACCTCTTGACAAGCTTCCTGAAGGCAAGCATCTCACCTTGTTCACTGGGGATCCCCACTGTTCAGAGACCCAGGAAGGGCCCAGTAAATGTCACTCTATACGTTCTTATTATCACCCCCATTTTGTAGGTGAGAAAGTTATAATTTAAGGTGGTAATTTGCTGAAGGTCACACAGATAATTAGTGGCAGATTCGAGACAATGGGTGCCAAAAGTTGATTTGAATCAGTGTTCAGATTTACTGTTGGCAATCAGCATTTTGAACTGCAGAACAGGAGGTAAGACATTGTATCTAAACAACACGGCTCTTTGCCCTTTGTAAATTTGTCACATAACTCTGAGGGGGCAAATGGGGAAGCTTTGTGGCTCCCTGTCTGGTGGAGATCCTGAGCAGAGAGCAAGAGGGAGCGTACTGGACCGGATCTGGTACTGGGAAAGCACAGTAATGGCAATTAGAGAAAGTGCCTGGGAGGAGGGCAGGTGATGCGGGGCAGGGGGCTTATTTTTCCTGTGGTCAACAAAGTTGCCAGTTACTTCTTTCCTGAGTCCTATAATTTACAAGTATTTGGATGAATCCTGCTAGATGGTAGGATAAAATCTGGATACAAATCAGCCACTTTGGGCTTCCCTGGTGGCGCAGTGGTTGAGAGTCCGCCTGCCGATGCAGGGGACACGGGTTCGTGCCCCGGTCCGGGAAGATCCCACATGCCGCGGAGTGGCTGGGCCTGTGAGCCATGGCCGCTGGGCCTGCGCGTCCGGAGCCTGTGCTCCGCAACGGGAGAGGCCACAGCAGTGAGAGGTCCGCGTACCACAAAAAAAAAAAAAAAAAAAAAAAAAAAAAAAAAATCAGGCATTTTGGTCGAGGCGTAAGTGATTTCTGGTTACTGAGCACTAGGAGAGCACATCGTTACCCAGTCAGGAGCCAGGAGGAGAGATGAGTAGGGAGAAATAGTCCAGAAAGTCCTGCTTCGGGAGCAGCCTTCTCCCGGGAGAGAAGCTGTGTGATCTGGTCTTTGACTGAGGATGGGTAGGTAAGTGATCTTGGTCTTCCTCTCCTAGGAATGGTGACTGGGAAGAGAGGAGGTTTAACATTGGGGTGGTGAGCTCAGCCTGCCATATCCAGTTCCCACCCTGACAAGCCAGTGCCTCACTTTTGGCTGTGCCCTCCTGGGTAGACCATAGGGAAGCTGGAGTATGCAGAGCTGAGTTCTAGCCCTAACTCGGATGCCCTTTTTATGGCCTTGGGCAAACTTTCTACTTCTCTTGCCTTCCGCTTTGTAAAAAGTGGTTTCTTAACAAATGGTTGCTCAGATCTTTCAGCTGAACGCTATGATGCTCTTCCCTAGGGTCACTAATCTTTGTTTGCTGAAGATGAATTTGGATAGCGGAGTAAGAAAGGATGCGTAATTTTGGAAAAGCTGGCATGGGAGGCCAAGGAGTGGGGCTCAAGGTAACTTTAGCATCTCTGCCACAGCAGGTGTTGGATCAGGTAATTTGGGAGCATCTCTTCCTTTAGACCTAGATCCACTGGGGAGAGAAATCTCTCCCCATGGCTTGGAAAGGGATCCAAGCCATGCTGGGAAATGAAGTTCTCTTCCCTTGCCACTAATTAAAACCTACATCCAGGTGACATTTGGTTGTACTTGCACAGCTAACTCGGGCCTCCAACCCACATACCCTTGCCCAGCCTAGAGTGTCCCAATCTTTCACCCCCATTTTAAGGACGAATGGTCCAAGCACTCAGCTGGAATTATCCTGCCCAATACTGCCCACTCTTTGACTCAGAAACCACAATCAAACAAAAGCAACCCAGAATGATGGAAAGGCAAACACACCAGTGGAAAAGTCATGGCCTCCTCCTTAAATAACCTTTTTGAAACCTCTTCAGCTTATAAATAGACTAATTTAACTCCATAAAAAAATTAATTGGCTCTGGGTCAGATCATGTGTGTGTGTCTGCCTGCTGAAGATGAATTGCATAACAGATCCAGCCAAATATTTTAGCCTAGGTATTGGCCCTATTAGAACTGTTGAGCTGAATTTTTCAGAACACAATTCATAACATTCCCCCCACTCCTCTGCTTCTTTTACTGTACAGAACGTGTCTTTTTTTTTTTTTTTCCTGTTTCTTAAAATCCAGACAGGAGCCCCCAGAGTGACCTAACCCTCTTTGTCATATGCAGTTTTCTGATTTATGGGAATCATGAAAGATTACTGTACTCCCTCTGAATGAAGGTCCTCACTGTGAAAGCCTCACAAAGACCACAGGCACGGACACTTGTCTGCTGCAGCTGGACCTCCTGGCCTTTGCAAGGAGCCATGCAATGTGCAGGCAGCAGGCAGCTTGGGCACACCTGGAACTCAGTGGGCTTTTTTTTTGCTAGGACACTTTTCTGGATTAGGGAGCTTTTCTGGGCTCTGTGTAAAGTTCACTGTAAACATTTGCTCTGTCTGTGTATGGTAAACATTTACAAACTCTTAGAGCTGGAGCATGGGAACTGAACAGAGATAGTCCAGAGATGAAGCAGCAGGACGCTCTTGGCAGCCCCCAGTAACTAGGGAGGGGCTGCAACCAACGCTAGGACTTTAACAGCTCAGCTGGAGCCGACTGGGCTCCATGCAGTTCATACGAGAGACACCAGAGCCAGACTCGGTCTGAACCCCCAGTCTGACCACGGCTGGAGTCGAGGCAAATAAAGGTCCAGGCAGAGACCTAATGAGTGTGTACAGGCATGGGGTGTGTTCCCTTGGATGCAATGTTTGCTTCTCCTGGGGGAAGAGAATTTCCTCCTCAGCTTTCTTTTGTTGTCTCTCCATTTCCCTGCTGAGCTTGGAGAGGGAGGGAAAGGAAGCAAGCAGTATGGGGTAGTGGTTCAGAGCACACGCTGTGAGTCCGGCAAGACAGGTGCTTTATTCCACGTCCACCATGGCGTTAACGAGCTTTCGTGGTCACAGGCAATGAGTACTCCTGGCCTCCCTGGGCTAGAGCCTAGCCCAGGTTGAACCAGAGGACTTAATTGTTTTCCTTACTACACTTACAGAACCTTGGCTTTTTTAGGCAGCCCAGAACAAGTGACAAAGCAGAATGGAGAAGAAGGTTCTCAGGAGAGAGAAGCTTTAGGACAGGGAGGCTGAGCTGAAAAACAGTGTGGTTCACTTGAGGTCTCTTGTGTTTGACATTTTTTTCTTGGACTTTTTTTTCTGCATTGTAATTCCCTTCTCCCCCCACCCACCCCCAGAACTTTAGCAGTGTCTGCTTTTCAGGATACCTTAGTGAGTGGTGTCTTGAGGGATGAAGGAAGAGTAGATGGGTTCAGAGTTGGCAGAAGTGGTACCGAGTGAGGACAGCAGCTTCAGGAGACAAGAATGATGCCTGGGAGCCAGGAGACAGCAAAGAACGAGGGCACGGTGTGAACTATCTCAGGACCGAGTGGGATATCAACCCCCTTCTAGAAAGGATACTGGAGAAAATAAGGAAGGGGTTACGGGGTGGATCTGGGCTGCCACAGTAAGTTAGGTGTGGAAAGATCAAGCCAATGCATCTGAACATTAAGGACCTCAGAAAACTAGACGACCTGGCAGTTATCAGGGAGGCAGATACTTGGGTTGCATTATTAGCGCATGACCTGGTGATTAGATGTTCTTAGAGCTTCTCCTTAGGATGTTGGGTCAAAGGTTATGGAAATTCCTTGCATCTTTTTCGTGCCTGCCCAAGGAAGGGCGTGGCCCCCGAGATCCGTGTAGTCTTTTCAAGGTCCTCAGGGGCAGTCACGCTGTCAGAGTCCATTCTGAGCCATTCCCAGCCACTCCTCCCGGGCCTCCCCCAACTACTCAACCACTGTCATCTCTTCCTCAAGCCACTATACCTGGTTCTAGAACACGTTAAGTGGAGCATATGGTGTATCCCAGGGAACCCCCATTCCCACATCCTGGTCCAGCTCCCAAGTTTGCCCCGTGGCATTTTGAAACTCCAACCACTCTATGTCTGCACTCTCCGAGACAGAGCATGAAGTGGATCAAGGGAGAGGTATGCGAGGACCAAATAAAAGGCTCCCTGAGGAGAGCTTGCCTCCACACCCTGCCTGTGTCATTCTGATCGCTTCACCTGGAGAGAGAAGAAAAATCCAGTTCCGGGGACCTCTGGATGCTGGTTCCTTTCACAATCCTCCTTGGGAGCTAGGAGAGTTAGCAACTGCCAGGTAACGGACCTTATGCAGCCTTGTGCTCTAGTGCGCAGCAGCAGCAGAGGTCAGCAGCGGCAAGGAAAGGCGAGGTGGTCCCCAGGAGCTACTCACTTCACTCTGCAGTCCCATGGCTTAGATCTGCTCCTGGAACATATGGTAATTGCCCAGAGGGGAGGCGTGTGTACAATCACCCAGAGGAAAAAAATCAAGGCCAGCTGGGACAATCGACCTTGGTCTAGTCTAAGTGATTAGCATACAGGACGCACCTCGAAGGTGCTCCAGGCTACTTGCTTGAGTGAAAATGGACAACAAGCCTCTAACCCGGCTTAAGGTGTAGACAAGCACTGGCAAAGGTGTTCACCTCTTCTTCCTTCGGCTCGTGTGTTGTTTAACACATGGAAAAGCAGTGCCGTTCCCTGGAGAAACAAAAGCAGCTCAGCTTGCTGGGTTGACACCCAAATGGACAATTTTGTAAATTCGCTTGAAAATTGGCTCGCTCTTTCCTGACTTTTTCATAGGGATAGTGTTACAACAGGGCCATTCAACACAGAGTCAACCCTTTAAAAGGGCTTCAGGGAAGAGCCACTCATTTTCGTTTTTAATCATTACTTTATGGAGACTTAAAAGGGACAGGCCTCCTAGGGATGCTCCGGAACAACCTGTGATGAGAGCTCAGCTCCAGCACAGCCCCGTTGATTCATACTCTGGGCTCCAATCACCCTGTTGATGGACTGAAATGCGCGCAAAATACAACACAGAATGGGCTGTCAGCTGGGGTATACCCATCTTCGTGTTGTAGGCAATACATTGTATTTGCAAAGCTTGTAGCTGTAACCAAAGTTCCCCCCAAAATAAAAAGGTGAAATTATCTGAATTTCCCTCACACGCAACATCTTATCTATCCGTAGACTCTGTAGCCTTGCCTTCAAAACAGCCCCAGTCACTGTCATCGTTAGGCTGACTTTTGCAAAAGCCTCCCCGCCTCCACACTTGCCCCAACCAAATCAGTAGATTCTCCAACAGGAGCCAGAATAAACTTCGACAATGTAAGTCAGCCCGCGTCCCTCTTCTGTTCAGAACCCACCAATAGCTTCGCATCTCACTCAGTAAAATCCAAAGCCCTTAGTTGGGCCCATGAGGCCTAGCTAACTCTGACCTTCTCTCTTACTGGTCTGGCCTCATTGGCTTCCTGACAAGTCCTTGAATATGAACAAGTCTACCCCAGGGCCTTGGCACTTGCCGTGCTTTCTCACTAGCATGGCTCCATTATTTCCTTGTAGTCTCTGGTAAAATGGCATTTTTGTCATGGAGGCCTTTGATACCCCCAGTCACTCCTTATCCATCCTGCCCTGTTTTCTTTATATTATTTATCATCACTTGACATATTGCATGAGTTTGTTCATTTGTTTATTGTCAGCCTTTCTGTGTGAGCAGGGAGTTTTCTTTTGCCCACAGTGTCCCTAGTACCTAAAACAATTCCTGGCCCAGAGCTGGAGCTCACCAAATATTGATTGGATGGAGTAAATTCCTGGGTCTTCCTGTCCTTACCATCAGCTGGAAACAATGCCCAGTAAGGCGGTAAGTGATGAAGGGTTTGCTATTAAGAAGAAATGATCAAGACGGTCAGAGGTTTTTACAGAATAAACAAACCTAAGAGAAACATTAATAAAAAATTAAGGAAAAAAGAAAATAAGCAGAAAGAGATCCTGGATCTGGTGCACCCATTGACTGGGCCAGAGCCAGGCCAGATTTGTTCACTTCAGTTGCTGAAATCTGGTTCATGTCACAAGCCAACCTAGACATCTATTTTGATACACATATTATATGTCTCTTGGCATGCAGAGTACTCATATCACTTACCAGATTTATTATGGAAAGTAGTGTGAAATGCCTCCTGCCATATGGGAAAAGAGGTGAAAATGCTGACATTTGTCTCTGAGCCAATTTCACAAAAGTTTAGAGTTTCAGACTTTTTTTTCCTCCTGGGCGTGGTGGCTCTCTCTTATCAAACTTCTATTCCCCGAGTAGCCGTAAAGACACGTCTGTGTATCTGGAGGTATTTTAATACTCAAAGCACCATATTCTGATGTGTATAAAACTTGACATTTTGGTCCAGCTGTGACGAGAAGAATTGAAAAGGCTCTCTTTGCCCTGTTAATTGCCTGTCTTCCATAGTTCGCTTTATTTAGCTTCAGTGGGCTTAGGGATGGGCTTGGGGGGAGGGGTGGGGGCCTGACCCATTCAATATACAATCATGGAGCCCACCATGAGCCCAGCCCAGGCCCCGCACAGGGAGGCCGTCGTAGCAATTGCTGCTTCTACCAGCCGCTGTCCTGCGACCTTAGGAAAGTCTCAGTCTCTCTAAGCCTCACCACCCACTCTGCTAGCTACCATCCTCTCACCTAAACTGCCGCAGGAGCCTTCCACCTGTCTCCCAGTCTCCCCAGCTGCCAGTGGAGAGCTCATAGTACCTTCCGCATGGGGCCATGGAGTTTAGAGGAGATGGTCCATTGAGGTGCTTTAACGTTGTGCTAGCCCAGAAGTTCTCTATAAAGTTTTACTGGGGATTATCATTACCTTTTATTATGATTAGAGCTCATGCTCCAGTGGGCCTCTTTTATTGGGAGTTGACAGATCTCTTCCCCCTAGATGGAGTTCTTCTCGAGATTCTTTTTTTTTTTTTTTGCGGTACGCGGGCCTCTCACTGCTGTGGCCTCTCCCGTTACGGAGCAACAGGCTCCGGATGCGCAGGCTCAGAGGCCATGGCTCATGGGCCCAGTCGCTCCGCGGCATGTGGGATCTTCCCGGACCGGGGCACGAACCCGTGTCCCCTGCATCGGCAGGCGGACTCTCAACCACTGCGCCACCAGGGAAGCCCGAGATTCTATTTTTGATTTAAGTGAGTCACTGTGGCTAGGGAAGTCGTCATTCTGAACTGCATGTTACGTGCATTTTTTAGGTGGTACTTGTACCCAATGCTGCCTGACAGGGATGTTGGGGAAACACATCCCCATGCTGTGCAATGGGCCTGAATCTCAAACATTTTTCTTTCCAAATTGTCTCACAGCTACTGTCACGAGGTCAGATCAGCAGAAATGAGCAGCTGCTTCTCAAACCCATATCTCACCTTCAGCCCCCAAGCGCAGCCTAGATTTCCTGCAGCAGAACGTGGTCTCAGCCCTCGGAAGAGTGTGTGTGTTGTGCCTAATGCTATTGAGGAAAAGAACTTAGTAAACATCTTTGGAGAGGACCTTCGTTTCGTTTGTGCTAACCTGACATTAGACCACCATCCCAAACTCAGCACCAACACTTCCACAACGCCAAAGGCTTAGGTAGTTTCTTCAGAGATGGCCATCTTAACATACCCATTCTGACCCCTACAGATGGAAAAGCTCACAGGACTGAAGGTGCCCGAGACCCCACCTGTACTCCTCACCCTTCCAAAGGATGTAGGACGGAAATGTATCTTTATCTGTTCTCTCCTGTTTACTGGGCACCCATGGTGTACGAGGCACATGTGGGTTTGCTCCACACTGAGACCTACAGGAATACAGCTTGTGCTCCTGGTGTCGCAGCCTCGTCAATAACCAGCAGGCTTTCCAAGTGGTCATTACACACATGGATTCTATCCCTTCATCTATCCCCAGGTGGTGGTTTGCTTTTGTTTACTCTCATGCAGATACCTCCAGCCTTCTTCCGCTTGCAGTGGTAACTATGTTCAGAAGGAAAATGCCCTCCTTAGCACGAAGCAAGAGTCTGTAATTTTTCCAGAAAAGTCTTGTTCATCTTCAGTGATGTTATAGGTAATTAGAACCATGTAGTCATCACAAAACCACTAGAGTTTGCAGAAGGTAATTGTTTATGAAGAACAGTGCAGTTTTGTCTCTTTTATACAGATAGGATCAATCGGTGCTAAAGTTTTCCATGTATATGTGTTGTTGGGTTATCCTAAGACTTCAGGTCCAAAATATACATCTTAACCATTATTTTGAAAAAACTGACTTTAAAGATTTCATATGCCTTGACTTTCTTTTTTTTAATCTAGTGACTGAACATATTTCAGCTTCTTCTCGATGACTCAGTGTCATCAACGTCAGCGTGTATAATTTTACCGCATGACGGATAAAGCAATGACGTCAGGGCCTGGGGAGTTATGAGCTGCGCTGGGAAAATTCCTAGGTAAATGTCTTGGGGGTCTTAGATTTATTGAGCTCTACCAGTTTTTCTAATGATTTCCTAGATGTCAGACCTTTCCATGTCCCTGTCTTGCTGTATTTGTCTCTAAAAACCTTCCCCCACTCCCATCCTCTTATTCAAGGACGACTTTTGAGCGTTCACTACATGCCCGCGGGGGGGTAAGAGCTGGTCGCATGCAGCCGCCATGCTAGCAGAAGAGGCAAATAATAAACAAGGTCACAATTCTAATTTGCTTTGGTCTGGGAGAGTGAATAATCATACTTAGGGGAGTGACACATCAATTAAGGAGAAACAGGATTTCAGAACATTGCACGCTCAGTCCACCTCTGTTCACTTCCGAGTGACCCCCAAGCACTGGGATTGTTGCTTTCATGGCTCTCTGAAAAGGTGGAGTTTCTGTATTCTCACAGGACACTGAGGATAATATGGAAAATGACTCAACATCACTAGAACTTGTTTTCTGACATTCTGCCGAAGGGCCCTTTGCCTACAACTTAAAATTGAAGACAGCATGGCTGGCATCTGAGAGTCTAGAGATTCCAAACACGCCTCCGGGCCTGCTCTGCCGTCCTCCTCAGATTTGCTCTAACTGCCGAGCCCCCTCTCCACGTGGATGCCTCATAGCATCTGAAGTTTAACTTTCCACTCCGCCCCTCACCCTTGCCTCCCCCAACACTCTCTTCTTCTCGTATTCCCCATCTTACCAAGTAGTGCTGTGAGCAGATTTGTTCTGTCTATTGGAGAGCAAGCTAAGACGTTGAGATGCCACGGTTTAGGCAACAACCAAGAGGACTGCAGAACAAGATTCACAGCTGCCTCCGCAAAGGCAAGGGACTACGGGTATTTATAGAATAACGAATAAAGAAGCAGTGTGGGCTCAGGCGTGGGGACCTTGGGGAGAGGTGCAATAATATCACTCTGCTCAGGGGTAACTAAGCTCCAGGCCTCTGCAGGTTCTAAATGGAGGTGCTTAGCACGCCCTGAGGGTGGAGTTTTCAGCCTCGTTTCAGTTTCTGACGTCAGAAGGTCACGGAGCGGACATTCACACATGCCCAGTTGGAGGGTCGTGGTCCTCTCCAGTCTTATTCAGCTCAGCTCCAACCAGACACAGCTGACTCCAATTCCTGGAAAACAACTCAGGCAAACATTTTCTTGTCTAGGCCACCTGCCTCTTGGAGGACAGGCAAGTCTTCAAAGGAACTTGATTAGTGAAAGCAGGGGAAATGGATTTGACTAATTATTACCCATTGTTTCATAATCTTCCAAAAGTCAAGGAATTATTCTCAAGTTCTCTCCTCATACCCCACTTGCTGAAGCCCTACCCCACATCCAATTCACCAACTAAGCCTGGGAATTTTTATCTCAAAAACATGTCCCAGGGGCTTCCCTGGTGGCGCAGTGGTTGAGAGTCCGCCTGCCGAAATTTCCTTAAAAGGGGGGGAGAAGGAAATTATATGTAATTTCTATCATATTTTGTCATAAAAAAGTAACTGTTGGGGCTTCCCTGGTGGCGCAGTGGTTGAGAGTCCGCCTGCCGATGCAGGGAACGCGGGTTCGTGCCCCGGTCCGGGAGGATCCCACATGCCGCGGAGCGGTTGGGGCCCGTGAGCCATGGCCGCTGAGCCTGCGCGTCCGGAGCCTGTGCTCCGCAACGGGAGAGGCCACAACAGTGAGAGGCTCACGTACCGCAAAAAAAAACATGTCCCAAATCTGAATCAGATCATGATTCTTCCCTGCTTGAAGACTATCCGGCGTCTTGTTCTGCTCTCAAAAAAAAAATCCAAGCTCCCAACAATGCTTTCAAGGAAGGATAGGCTCCGTCTTGAATGATAGATCAGCCTCCTGTTTATGATTTTCACTGCTCTTACCATCTGCCCCTCTCCTGCCAGGCTCCAACCACACTGGCCTTCTTTCTATTCTCCCCACTTATGTCTTGGGCCAATAAACTGTATTTCCTGTGCTTGATGGCTCAGCCCCTGACCAGCCAGATAGCAGGTGCCTTCTTTTTATCACTGAGGTCTTGGCTTTAATGTTGCATCCTGTCCTTTTTCAGTAGGTTGGGCTGGGAACTGACATTCTACATCTCCAGCAAGCTCCCAGGTGATGCTGCTACTGCTGGCCTGTGGACCACACTGAATCCTGGTAGGCAACCAATAAATATTTGTTGTTGAATATGTCTTCCTTTCCTCCCACTCCCAGCTCTCAGGGGCATGGAAGAGCTAAGTTTCCAGCTTTGGGTGAGAGCAAGCCAGCTAGCATTGGAAGGTATTTCTGTTTCAAGAATTAAGGTTTGATGAGGCCTTCATTCTTTATCAAAATGCCCAAAGAGTGATAGTCTAGTCTATCTGAAATGACTGATGACAAGATCAGTTACTGTTTTCAAGTGGGGTTTGGTTTGTTTGTTTGTTTTTAAAGTTCTCCTGATTTAGAGTTTACATCATTCCTTGAAGTAAACCTTTTCAAATACGATACTGGTTGGAATTGAGAGGAACAAGGGCTTCCCAGCCAACTCTTTATTTACTGTAGCTACCTTCCCCATAAACACAGCCTCAGAACATGGGTGTTATGCCAGTGAGAGTTCAGACACTAAATCTGAGCTTGTTCTTCAACTTTCTGTTTTGTAAATCTACATGAAAAACTAAACAGATCACAGCTGGGGATACAGCTTTCTTTGTGAATGAAACAGAGACCATACCTTCCTTTTATGAGATGGCTATGCAATATTGTCACAAATGCTTGATACGTGCCTACTATATGCAAGGATTTTAAGACAAGGCCACTGCCTTTTGAGGTTATTACAATTTAGGTGAAAGGCACAGATATCCATACCAAGTTGATAAATCAAAGCAATATAGAATTAATAACCTACCATTTTGAAGGCAAGGACCTAGAGCATCTGAACTAAGGATCTTTCCAAGTCCATGATATGCCACTCCGCGTTCAGCACTAAATGAATGGTATAGACCAGTGCATGTCAAACTTTAAGGTGCAAAGAATGCCCTTATTAAAAAATAAATTCAGATTCAGTGGACCTGGGTGGCACCATAGTACTTGTAGTTCTAACAGGCTCCCAGGTGATAGCAATGCTGGTGGTATGGGGACCACACTTTTCATTGCAAGGGGATAGAACAGTGCTACTCAAAGTGTGGTCACCAGATACTCAGGTGCCTCCCCAGACCCACTGAATCCGAATTCATGGGGAACGGGGCTCAAGAATGGTGTTTTAACCAACTCTCCAGGTAATTCTTATGCATTCTAAAGATTGAGAAGTCTTGGTTACAGACATTAAGTGCTTAGGGGCCAGATGTGTTGAATTCAGGATACAGGTCCTTTCCCCAGCAATTAGCCCCTAGGATGGTATGAGGCCTCGGACTTTTCAGGGACTGTTAATTCAGTACCAAGTGGCCTGGTTTGGCTTTTCCAACATAAGCAGGCAGAAGACTGGCCAGCAGCCCTCACTAGAGACTGATGCACCCTAACGTGTGGTTAGGTACAGACTAGATCAGACCAGAGAATAGTGGCCAGAAAGAAGCTGTGATTTAGCCAGATTGATGACTATTCTTATTGTAATACTCATGAGAAACAGAGACTGTAATGGATTTAGCAGATGTGGACACCCTAATGCCAGAGAGTCTCTCTGCCTGAAAGGGAATTGTAATCATCCAATATATTTCCCCATCCTCTGGCCTGAGATTGAGTTGTCACAGGCTCCCAGACACTGCACGAGGCGCCCCAGATGGTACTGGCTGACACACTCTGAGCGTGTCATTATGAACACATGCAAACCACATGAGGGCAACTAGCTTCTGGAGGCAAGATGCAAGGCACCACCCCTCCCCCAAGGTCCCAAAGACACTGCTGGGAGGAAGAGAGATCAGTGGGACCTCAGGTGCTGGGAGGTCTTGGGAAAATGAGGACCCATGGGAAACCCCTAGGGAGAGGGAGGTAGGCAGGCATTGGGAAATTTCTCTAACAATGAATTAATGTGAGAGCAAAATGTATTCAAGTTCTGGTACTTTCTCTTTTTCTCTCAAATTCAACACCCTCTGACTGTTTGGTTTAGGAAGCATTGTTTTTGGAATTAGAGTAGAACCATTAAGTTTTTATTTTAGCAGAAAATTAAAATACTTTTATTTGTTTGTTTGTTTATTTATTTAGCAATGGTATAATGATTTTGTCCAGCTAGTAAAAATAAAACAAAGACTAGCTTGGAATCAATAGACTCCTTGGACAATTAATTTTCTTTGATCTAATTGATTTCGCACGTCTAAGAAGCTCATTAATCAGGATTCGTCGCCGACCCTGACTTTGGAAACTGAGCCTGACTTTGGAACTGAAATCCAGTTCTGGAAGATTAACAACAAGCATGTCTGCATCATGTCAGAATTATCCTGACTCCTTGAATGAAGAGCGGCCCTTTCTACTCTCTGACTTGCTATGAATTCTACTGTTGTAGCTTCAGTTTAAAGTTCGGAATTCCATTAAGATACAAATAGCTCTAGAATGGGTGACACCTTTAAATGTCCCAAGTGAGGCCTTTTGCTAGGAGGAAGGGAGAAATCACAAGGGCCCAAGGGGCCCACGGGCACCATGACAGAAGAATAGCGCTCAGAAGTCTTGAGACAAACCTAGTTTTTCTATTTCCAGACTGACTGTTGCTAGGAAGGTGTATGACTTTAGGAAAGTTACTTAATGCCTCTTAGGAATGAAGTTTCTCCTCTGACAGATCATGATAATACTTATCCTACATCTTATCCCCCAATCAAGGCCACTGAGAGAATAGAGGGGAATCATAGATTTGAAAGTATTTTGAAAACCCAAGACTCTTACAAATCTGAGCTGTTATTTTCTAAGGTAATTTTCTTGTCTTGTGCAAGGTAGAGCTGACCTTTTGAGGATGAACAAGTACCAACCAGTAAACTGGAAGTGAACTGATGCTTTTAAAAGGCAGAGTGTTGTCTACAAACAGTACATGCATTCTTGGGAGATCTTGTCTCCTTTAAGACACAACAAAACCCAGTGGTTAAACTGCCAATCATCCAGGAAACTGAGTGACTCTGGGTTTGCACTAACAGCTGCTTCAGATAGAAGACGTTCTGTGGCACTGTCCCAGTAGCCCACACTAGCCCACTGATAGCCTTGAGTTATTTTGGTTTGTTTGAGTCTTGGCTTTTATGGGATCTTAACTGGCTTCCTTTCCAGAACTTCTTCACTGTGTGCAAAAAGCTTTTCCTTTAAATTGCCTATTGAATTATTTCAGGTGTCAGAATCAGAGGGAGACAGCCCTGGAAATGATAAAGATTAAAAAAAAAAGTCTTTGATCGCGTTAGCCATTGCCCCCCAGACCTTGTGAAGATGGATTTATGAGACTCCAAATTCCCCCAGTCAGACCATGGATTATATGTGCAAACGGAGGACAGGGCATGAAGAGTACAAGAAGCATGTCTAACAGAAAGATATTTCCACCTGGAAGAATGGCTGTGTTCCAGCCTATTCCTCTTGGATTTGTTGATTGGATTTGCTCTTGCATTTAAGGCAAATCAGCATATATGCTAGTTAGTGGTGTCAGGCGCCTCAGAATTGGAATACTGCTCGAGGAAAGGTTGGCCAAGAAATAAAAGCACCTTCTCGAGGGGTTTAGTCCTACTGGACTGAAAGAACATTTACATGTTCAGCAGAGCCAGAAAAGAAAGTGAAAGCTCTATATGTCTAAATTTCACTACTAGGATGGGAGATTCAGATATTTAAGCATTTCCACACACCAAAGAGACCCTGGGCTCAGGAGCTCTTTGGAAAAAGTACCTGCATACAAAGGTGTGTGGCCACAAATCCAGCACCTCTGGTCCCACCTGAACACAATAGACATGGAATAATCTTCCCAGATAAATCATACAGCTGCCCTACTTATTAGAAGGTGGCGCCCCTGGCATTGCCATTAGTGAGTGTGGGTGGGCCCGCCAGCCCCTGTCGGGAAGACTTCTTTCCACACTGCACGTGCCAAGATCGTGCTTCCATTTGTAGCTCTAGCTGTTATTGCAGGGCCAGTGCAGCTGGTGGCATGAAAGTGTGTCTGGGGTCGCCTAGCATTTGGGAAAAGTCACCTAACCCTGGAGGGCCTGACAGGACCTGGGTAAGGGCCAGTGGAGAGGAGGCATGCAGTGGACAGCTAAGGACCACTGCTCTAGACCGGGGATGGTCAACTGAAAAGGCTACGGAGCTCAATGTGATGCGGAATCCCAGATTGGATCCTGGAACAGAAAAGTGGAAGAAATGGTGAAATCCGAATCAAGTCTGCAGTCTAGTTAATAGTCTTACACCAATGTTAAGGTCTTAGTTTTGACGAAGGCATGGCAGTTACGGAAGCTGTTAACACCAGGGGGAGCTGAGTGAAGAGGGTATGGGAAATCTCTGACCTATTGCTGCAATTTTTCTTTAAGTATAAAATTGCTGTAACCCTAAATGTTAAAAGTCTTTGGGGGCTAGCATGTAACTTGGAGGGATGAAATGGGCCAAACTGGGACAGTCACAAACTGGCCAGCTATTGTCTCTAGGAATGCCCACTGGTCACCTCTAGCCAGTTGTTGCCAGGTGGAAATGCAGGCCCCAGTTTATAGATTTTCTGAGTTTTCAAAAGCATCCAAAAAATCTGTGTGTGTGTGTGTGTGTGTGTGTGTGTGTGTGTTCCTGATTTTAAAACAATGGCAAAAATGTAAAAACACTTTAGGGACAAAGTAAATACAGCTGCTGTGTGAGGAGAGCAGCCCCCGTGTGTGACCTCTCTTCTGGGCACCAGAGGAGTAAGTGTACAAGAGAATGAGCCCAGGAGCTTTACAAATGCAGATTCCTAGGGCCCAGCTTAGAGGTTCTGATTATGTAGATTTAGGGTCAAACCCAGGACTCTGCATTTTTATTAAAACCAAAATGTATCATAGGTGATTTTGACACAGAAAATTTGTAGGTTACACTCCGAGAAATTTTTTTTGTTTTTAAGTCTTATTGGATTTGTTACAATATTGCTTCTGTTTTATGTTTTGGTTTTTTGGCCCCGGAGGCATGCAGGATCTTAGCTCCCCACCAGGGATCAAACCCGCATCCCCTGCATTGGAAGGCGAAGTCTCAACCACTGGACCACCAGGGAAGTCCCTGAGAAACATTTCTTAAAGGAATGAAATTCCTTTTCCTTAGCTTCTTCACTCTTTTAATTCAACCTCTTATACTTTCTGTCTTCAGTGATACAACTTCAAGGCCAGCATTAAAATGTAGTCCCAGAACTGTGCTGTCTGGGACTACAAGTGGCCAGTGAGTACTTGAAATGCAGGTTCTAGGTGGAAAATACACACAGGACTTCAAAGACTTAATACAAATTTTAAAATGTAAAAGATCTTATTAATAAATGTTTAACATTGATTAAATGTTGAGATGGTAATATTTTAGATATATTGGATTAAGCAAAACATCAAAATCAATTTCAGCTGCTACTAGGAAATACAGTTGCATATGGGGCTCACATTTATGACTCACATTATATTTCTAATGGATGGTGCAGGTCTAGGAAACTGGGGTGAAGAGGGATGTTTTCCCCTCAAGCCCAAGTGCATGGACAGAAGGAGGGCTTAGTGTTCATATGTCCATAGCTCTGCCCAAATCAGCAGGACCAGGGATTTCACATTTGGAGACAGAGCTCTAGGCCAACGCTGTTCATGCCTCAGCATCCCTGCCTAGAAAGACAGGGGGAGGCAGCCAGCTGAGATTTGGGGCCCTTGGGTCCTGCCCATCTCTGCCTCTGCCACCAGACGCATGACCAAAAGCCACTCCCATAATCAGTGTATCACAGAAGGATGGGGCAAGTGCAGTTCATTGCAGGTACCATTTCTAAGCGATACGGGGAAAGCTACAAATTCTGGTAGGTGTTAAGCTGGGCAGAGATTAAGGCAATGTCCCTGATCTAGTCTCAGATTAAGAAATGGTATTTTCAGAAGACACCTATGAGGAAGTTTTAAAAACTTTTCAGGCTGATGTTAGAGTGAGTCATTCAGTGAAGAAAAGGTAACAAAATATGGTCACTGAGGGAGAACAGGAATCTCACCCCCAAAATGACAAAGTAGGATTACAAAATCCCGTTAGTGGTTTGGGTTGAGCAGAAGGGCTCAAACCCTATTTTCCATTTCTTTTCTTCATCAGATGGCCAAATGCATTGCGTCAGCGCTTTCCAGTCTTAATTCTTTAAAAACATCTATGTGCTTCAAGACAAATTTTATCATGTGTTTCTGATTCATTTATATGTAACAAATCAAAATGCCATTTTGTAAGAACCATTTGATGTCCCAAAGTACTCTTGATCTCCATTAATAATCCTGTTTTCTTCCAACCTGAAGGTCCTGTCGGGTCTATACAGAAACCTGGATTCGGGTCTAAGTCAGAACTCACACAGTTCAAATAGTCTTACAGCTTGGCACGATGAATTTTACTGATTCAGTTTTAAAGAGATGCCCCAGAACCTACACCTACCTGCTCGGTGGGGATCCTTTTCCTGCTCTTACCTGCCTGAGTCATGTGTATCGATCTTTGTTGATTTTTTTTATTAGTATCTCTATCCAGCATCTTTTTTCCTTTGGCAATTACTTCTCCCTTCCCTATCTGAAACTTTTCTCTGCAAGCCCTCAAGCCCCAGCTTCTGTTCTCAGTCTCCAGAGCTCTAGCCATTCTCTGCTCCTCTGCTCTACCTGCTTCTCATGACATTCAGCCTTCACTTCAAGTTAACTTCCTGCTTGTAAATTTCTGCCTCTACCCCAGGGTAGCTTCCCATCTGCCTCGATTTTGTTGCCCAAGGTTTTGCACATGTCCTTCAGGTTATCCTTCCTTTTATTCCTCTCCATTCTATCCACGAGACCTCAAGGGTGGGAAATCTACAGAGGACCTATATTTCTGACCTGGATATCCCACACTTGCAACAATCAGCCCCCTTGCAAAAAGGGCTGCGTGTTACTAGAAATAGACATGAGCCTGGACCCTGGACCTACTGACCTGGCAGCACATTCTGATAGCTTGGTCTCTTTCTCTTCATTTGTTAATGAGAAGGAAACAAAAAATAATGCACCAGTAATAAGTACTGCTTTGATGACCTTGAATTATGAGGACAATTCAGGAAACGTCATTTTTATCAGACAGAAGTGCGAGTAGTCGATATAGTCTCAGTTAGACCTGATGGTTTTAACAGACACCGGATTACAAGTTTGTCTTCAGGATTTCCATTGCTTACCACATTGGTCCATTTGGTCTCTCAGTCTCCCTATTCAGAGGACAATTTTCCCAAGACGCTTAGAACTCTGCACTGCAGCCTCTTGCAGGTGGTCCCAAACCCTATCTATATACACACGATTCCCAACTTGCTCCCTCGGGACCTGCCTTGGAGGAGATGAGAGCTCACCTGAGCCTAAGAGTCAGGAAGGTCAAGCATTGAGGCTTGGATGCCTCAGCTCACTTCTACAACTAACCATTTACAAATGAAGACACATGTATTAGAACCATGAAAATAAACAGGTCAAAGACTAGAAATTAGAAGGGAGAGGAGAGAAGCACATTTCCTCACAGCAATCAGAGGAGAAAGAGAGAGATGTTGAGTTTTATAGTTTTCAGTGTCTGACCAGGGCAGCTTGTGAGTTCTTTGGTAGAGACCTGTTTTCTCCTGACAATAAACTCTCAGGGGTTTTTGTTGAATTGATTTTTATATAAATGACAAGACAGAATGAAAGTGCCTTATAGAAGATGTAGAAATGATTTTCTTATAGCCGTTTCTTCCACTGACCTGCAATAGACACCAAGGGCAAGCTGTTTATTAAATCGTAACTCAGTGAAGATATTTCTTTGGGGAGTTTCGCTAATGTGGTCCAGACCCGTAACTTTCAGGTGATTTATCTTGACATACAGCTAGAGCTCAGACAGCCTAGAGGAATGGGTGGTTAGCACGACTCAGAGACGCTCACTCTGAAGAACTCGTTTTTTCTGCTGACCTTTACGTAGAACCTTGGAGACTGGTCCACGTGTTGGAAAGCAAAGCGAGCCATATGCTCTGATGTTCAGGTGTTAAGGCTGAAGTCTTATCATGAGATAAACATTTCTTCATTGTGAAGGTAGGAATATCCTACCTTTCCCTGGTTTTAGGCTAAAAATCCCACCTATGTATACAGTTAGGGCCAGAATTTATATTGGGCAAATAATTATCTAAAAAATTATCCCATTGAAGCTTGAGGCTTCCCACATAAAATGAGGTTGGATCAACTCTGGTCTGGAAATTTTTAAAGGCAGGTATCTGTTGCAACCATAAAATAACAGTCCTATGGTACACTCAAAGGGAGCATATTGAGCTACGAAATGTACTCTCATTTATTTATGTCTTTTAGATGGAGACCTCTTCAGCGACAGAAATGGTAGAGAAAAGCCAGTCTGCATAGCCCAAAGGAAAGGCTCAATGACAGAAATTACACCAAATAATGCCTTTCCTTTGAAATCACGGCCCAGAATAAAGGGTTAACGTCAAAGAAGACCTTTCTAGCTATTATCTCAGCTCACGAAGATTCCAGTCCCTGGGTAGCACTGTTGGTATCAGCCTGTATCAGGCTGTGTATCATGTTGGTCGATAGCAGCCTCCATTTCTCGAGCACGGATGAGTTAGGTGAGCTTGTCACAGCGCGTCAGCAGCCTAGGAGCCAGTGTTTGACATTGGAAATAATCACCAAGGTTCGGGAGAGAGACGACACCATAATCTCAGGGCTCCATGTGGAACCGCAAATCTGGTTACTTCTCTAGGTGTTACTTCTCCAGGTGCCAAAGCAGTTGCCAGTGTCTGGCCTAGAGCAGTGAATATTTGTGGAGTCAATAAATAAATAAATGCCAACGAGCATAAGATCAAGCGGAAATTCTGCGGCTGGACCCAGTGATACCAGCTTGATAACCGTGCTAACAGGAGGTAGGGTGTGATCCATGACTACAGAAAACAGGGGAAGACTGAACGAAATGGGGTTCTGGAATTCTGAGAACCTTGAGATCCTCATGACAAGAAGACAGAACCAAACCAATGGGTGGGACCTGTGCACAGGCCAGTCAGGTGGAGGTGCTCCTGCTTGTAGGACCAGAAGAAGCCAATGGCCCTTCAGCCATTCTACTTTCTCTTCCCAGCAAGGCTTGCCAGGGTGCCCTCCTTGTCCTATTTGGGAGTGTTTTCCCCCTTCCACTGTCATCCATAAGTCAGGTGAACAAGGGAAGGGTGTGAGAGACCCTCCGAGCCCAGTGGTTCTCAGAGCTTTAAGAAAATACCAGTGCCCAGTTCTCACGCCAGAGGTTCAGATTTAATTGGTCTGGGTGACCCACCAGCATTGGTATTTCTTTTTCTTTTCTTTTCTTTCTTTCCTTTTTTTGTCGTACGCGGGCCTCTCACTATTGTGGTCTCTCCCGTTGCGGAGCACAGGGTCCGGACACGCAGGCTCAGCAGCCATGGCTCACGGGCCCAGCCGCTCCGTGGCATGTGGGATCTTCCCAGACCGGGGCACGAACCCGTGTCCCCTGCATCGGCAGGTGGATTCTCAACCACTGCGCCACCAGGGAAGCCAGGTATTTCTTTTTTAAAGGTCTCCAGATTATTTTAAAGTGCAGCTGGTGTTGAGAACCATGCTGGTCAAACATTAAACCCTCACCATCCTCCAGCACGTACTGACTTCTTCACATGAGGGGTTTAGGTGCACGTGAGCCGTCTCATCTCCCTCCTTTGAGAAATCAGAAGGGTTCTGTTCTCACTTACCCTATTCACTTGGAAGGATTGCAGAAGATTGCAATACTATACACAGGATGACTGAGGGATGACTTAGCTGCTGCAAAGGATGTTTCCAGTGATAAGATAGCATAATTTCAAAAGAACACTATGACTTGACAAAGATGTTTTCATGCAATATTGTTACACAACTGTAAATTAATGCCTTAAGCCAGTTAATACTCTCACCACCCAAATATAAACAGGAACAAATGATAACTACCTAAAACTAAAGCTAAAAGAACAATGAACACTCACGAGTTATCAGTGAGACTGCTGTGGTCTCACCATGGACTCAGGCCTGACCACGCTGCTCCAGCCCACAGATCATACCTCCATCCTGTGCCATGCCCAGCATCAAATCATCCCTCTGTTATTTCAATGGGGTGATATTTTTTAAATGGCTGAACATTTAAAAAAATCCTTATAGAATAATTCTGGGGGTTACATGCTTTTGGGGTAAGGCAAATTAAAGAAGTAGGGAGAGGGCTCTTTCTCCCCAGCAGTGACGAGAAGGGGAATTGGGACACTTCCCAGTCTTTTTCCCAGATCAGATAGTTCCAGATTTTTTGTGTGTGATTGTATTCCCACCCTGTCTTCATTTGCCCAAAGTGAACAGTCCTCCATCCTTCAGTCCATTAAAAACCTCTCATCTGCAATTGTGTCATCCTTGACCATCTTCCCTAAATGTGCTAAACAGGGGATGGTCAGTGGTAGGCTTGCTCAATTAATATTTCCAAACAGTACAACCAAATTCTAAGAATACACCCAAAGCAAGAAACGTGCACTCACATTTGGAACACGAACTGGTTTCTCCAGGAAATTTTGGATGGGTTCATTCGAAAGATATAATATGGATAAGCATTTATCTTCTTTGGTAGCTGCAGAACATGACTATGTTCCTTGATACGATGTTTTTAGATGAGAGAGGTTTGAGTTCAGAGACCACAACCTCCCTCAAGTATATTCAGTAAAAGCCGGTAATCCATGGTTGGTCTCTAGGTCCTGTCTGGCTGGCAGCCTCTGCGTTGCTCTTTGCCCCCCACCTGCAGGACCAGTTCAGAGATGAGACAGACTGAATGAGCTAAGGCCCCCAGCTAGAACATTCAGTGGCATTACATTGGTTGGTGGAGAACATCCTTTACATGACTGAATTATAATACCCATAATTCTGCTTGCTCCCCTGTACCTGAGTGTGGCAGAGACTGGCTAGCTGGCCGCCATACCTGTTTCTTCTTCCTCCTGGACACATAGCTAGCTGGATACATGGCTAGATTTGCTGAGTTAATGGGGCCATGTGATCAATTCCTGACCAGTGGATTTTAGGCAGAAGCCATGCATCCCTTTCAGGTCTTGCCCATTACAAGCCTCCCGTGTGTGATTCTCTATGCTTTCCCCTCTCATCAGTGACCTTAAAAGTCATGTTTGATGATGGCAGAGACACAAGTTGGACAGTGCCTGGGTCACTGAGTCACTACTTGGAGGGGAGCTGCCTACCAATTAAGAATACTTGGTTCGACATGTAGGAGAGCAATAATAGATAAACTCTTACGAGTTGCATCGCTGTGACTCGGAGATTTATTACATCAGCAAGAGTTATCCTAAACATTACATTGAATTCTTTTCTGGTAATCTGTTGGGTTTCTCCAAGTCTCTAAGGACTAGGCCCCAGCATTGCTGTTACCACTGTCCCCTTGGACTTGGAGACCTTTCCTTACCCCAAGCTGGGTGACCTGAGCCTTGAGGTCTCCTATCCCTCTGCTAAACCCCCATTGGCCTGCCGAGAACCTCTTCCTTCAGGTTTCCTCATCACTGGTGTGAGCTGCCTTAGCAGATGTGATAGCTCAGTGCTTGTTCATCTTCTTTCCAGATTCTCCACTCATTTTTGCTACCTGACTTCCCCTGTCAAGTTGTGTCTCCTTGATCCCTGGATGCTTCTAATTCCAGGCTCTGACATCACCCAGTTGACTTCCTTTAATCACTGATGGGCATCACCTGCCCAAGCTCTAGGTCAGTGGTTCTCAAAGTGTGGTCAACAACAGCAACATCTTGGAGCTTGGGAGAAACTCATATTCTCAGGCTCCACCCCAGATCTACTCCAAATAACTCCAAGGGTGGAGCCCATGTTTTAACAAAGCCTCCAGGTGATTCAGGTGCACGTTCACGTGTGAGAACCACAGATCTAGAATCTGACTCTGAAGCATGGACCTTAGTCTTGTCCCCCCCAGGACCAGAGTTATCAAGAGGCTGCCCTGTCATGTTTTTACCAACAGCGGAACATGTCTGGAAGTTTCCCAGATAATCAGTGGGGCTCTTCGGATATCTCTTTGAAATCAAACCTATAATCCCTGTACCAAGACAGAGCATTTTGATTAAGTGCATGGCCCTAAGTTGAAGTGCTTTCCCAACATGAAACAAGGCTCTTCAAATCCTTTTTGTGTGTGTGTGTGTGTGTGTGTGTGTGTGTGTGTGTGTGTGTGTGCGTTTTAATACAGCCATCAGAGTTAGATCACTGCTAGAAAGCCGAGAGCCAGATCCATATTTTCTGGAAGAATATGCTGAACTTAAATCTCAGTGGGTTGCTGATGAGGTCACCTTCCATCTCTAAAGGGGATTTGATACTGACTAAAAAATGATGTTTAAGGTTGGAGAACTGACCCTGAAAACACCAATTTTCCTTTTTAAAACGTTTTTGTCAAACAGTGGTCCCAGGGGATAATAATTCAATGATGAACATCTTGGTTCCTTCAAAAAGGTCAACACAGTACAGAGTGGGCTGCCTTTGAGACTGGTTTTCTTACTAGAGAAGCTGACAACTTGGTGAAGATGAGATGCTACCATCTCCTTTCACGGCCTTAATTACTACAGGATGAGTTTATGCTGAGAGTTTGCAAGATTAGAAGCCACCTGGAGAAAACGATATCTGAACGCTAGCTAATCTCTGAAAGCAAGCTGTGAAGAAACTAAAAATAAATGTATTTTTAAATACACGAAAAAGTTGACAGACTCAAAGTGGAGAAAACTAGTCCACATTCTCACACACGTGGAAGAGTTGGATTTTCAATTGTGTTTTTTTAATTATTATTATTTTTTGCGGTACGCGGGCCTCTCACTGTTGTGGCCTCTCCCGTTGCGGAGCACAGGCTCCAGATGCGCAGGCTCAGTAGCCATGGCTCACGGGCCCAGCCGCTCCGCGGCATGTGGGATCTTCCCGGACCGGGGCATGAACCCGTGTTCCCTGCATCGGCAGGCGGACTCTCAACCACTGCGCCACCAAGGAAGCCTCAATTGTGTTTTAATGTTTGATAATAATTTCTAAATTATAATTTCTAACACGCAACAAAGCACAAAGCAAATGTTACTTTGTCTTTTTGTGGGTTACAGCCAGTGTTCAAAGTGTAGCCGGGGCCTCTCCATGGAGGTTACAGCCCCAAACAAGCCCCTCCACCCTGAGTCCCAGACTTTGCCTCTGTTGATGGTGCAGCGTTTAGCACACAGGGAGTTATAACATGTTCGACACTCGTTTCCCAGCTCTAACTGTATGACAAGAGCTGAGAAGTAAATATGGTTAGACCCGAGGGCTGGTGTTTTTGCACATGTTGGAGTGATGATACAGATTCCTATGAAAAGAAATCAAATAAACAACAAAGGTAAGCACAAAGAAAGACAGATAATGTCCAGCTTCTTTAAGACCTGCTCAGCAAATCTCAACCAGCCTCTTTAGATTTCTTTTTGGACAGGAGCATGGGGCTAGTTCTTATTTACACGACTAGCTCGCAGCCTATCCAGATGTGCGTATCTCCAAGAACCGTCCAGGTTCCTCCAAGGAAAAAACTGAGATCGCTGTCCTCAGCAGCAGCAGCACCAATCAGTGTGAGATGCTTATGCTCCCTTCTAGTTCAACTGATCCTTTGGAAAGTGTAGCCACATTTTTTTTTTTTTTAACATTGTGCTTTTGTCTGTTTCCAAAATGCCTACACCTCCTGAAGGAAGAAACCCCAGCCATGAAGCCATATTGAAACCTCTACTCTTTTTTGTTTGTTTGTTTGTTTGTTTTTGCGGTACACGGGCCTCTCACTGCTGTGGCCTCTCCCATTGCGGAGCACAGGCTCCGGACGCGCAGGCTCAGCGGCCGTGGCTCACGGGCCCAGCCGCTCCGCGGCATGTGGGATCTTCCCGGACTGGGGCACGAACCCGTGTCCCCTGCATCAGCAGGCGGACTCTCAACAACTGCGCCACCAGGGAAGCCTGAAACCTCTACTCTTGCTCAAAAGCCATCTCCGTATCTGTCACTAAAGTTGCTGATAAGTTATCATCATCAGTGAAACTCATTTTTAAACACCCTGTTTATAGGAAGCTCTGTGCTATATAACAGAGAAATTAGCAGTACAGAAACAGTTATATTTCTAACAGCTTTAAACCTGAGATAGCACTCATAGCTAAGATGGGCAGTAGAGAAATATATACTAGCAGGCAAACCATATTTGGACACAAACATAAACAAACATCTATAAAAATATTAACATTATGAACAAGCAAAACTCGTACATGTTGTGGTATAAGGAGCAGTGGTAGGTATTACAAGCTTCCAAAAGAACAATCTCTTTAGAACTAATACACACAAACAAACACACACGTGCGTGCACATTCCTGGTCTTAACACTCCATTGAGACCCTCTTTATGGGGAGGAAGGTGGCCCATGTGTTCCACTTTCTTCCCCACCAGGCTGGCCCTCAGGGATGTATTACTCCCTCTTTAGTTCAAAGTTCCATTAGGGAGAGCCTCTTTCCAACCAATGAGTATTTAAAGGCTTCTCCCATGGGCGGGGCTTCAAAATGGTACCAGGACAGAGGATGCTGATTTTTGTAAAATAACCATGAGCCCTTGAGTTAGAGAAACAGAGAGCCACTATATCCCTGAGTGACAGTCAATATTTTGCAGAACATATTAGAAAGAAGCGGAATCTTCTGTATAAATCAATTCAAAAAGACATAGTCTTCAAAACCTGCATTTTGACAAATTATAAGCCAAAAGTAAAATTTAATTATGAGGACACTGAAACAAGAAGCAGACATTCCACACAGACAAGGTTGCTCCAGACAAGATCACCATGGAACGTCTAAGAGGCTCCAGCTAGACCTACACAAAGATGGCTCCCTTAGCCACATGGGTGAAAAGTTGCCTCTGGCCTCAGTAAGAAACGATTCGGGACTGATATAGGACTCAGGGGGCACATTTTCGTTAATTGCATAATATCTAAATTACATTGGCTTGTACTTTGGAGTATGGGTCCAATCACTCTCAAGTCTTTTTATCATAAAGTCCTAAGTTAAAAAAAAAATAAAACAGGGGTGAGGGACTATCGGTTTTACTATTTGAATTGTTACAGTGGGTATCTACCTTCATAATTCAAAAACCTGAAATAAAATGTCTTAATCATAAACAAAAGAAGGGAAAACACTATTATAGGAATAAACATAGAGAGACACCAAGGTTAAGCCGTCCCTTAACTACTACAGCAAAGATATGAGCGAAGAAGGGAGAAGCCAGGTGAACAGCCCCATCACAGATGCCTACCTGGCTGGGCCATAGATTTCATCACTACCCAAATAGTCTTCTTGCTTCTTGGCTCATATGTTCATAGAGAGACTGCCATCTGATTTCCTGCTCTCTGGGAATGGCCTCCCCATCCCCTGTCTCCTCCATGGCGAGACGAGGTCCCTCTTTTTCAGTTGCTTGAGTAGCCATCTCTTCTAGTCACCTCCATCCCACCTCCCCCTGCCCTGATCCAAGCTGTATGCCCACCTCTGCGTGCCTTAGGAGAATGGCCAATTGCAGCAAATTACCCCTCCCCCTCTGGTGAGACTCTGCCCCTTCCTCTTGCAGAGCCCAAGTGAAACAATGCTTTAGACGTGAAACAAACACATCACTCATTCAGCAAGTATTGCTCATATGTTCTAACAGCAATTTGGCCACCAAGCTTATCTGGCTCATCCCTGGGGTTGGTGAACACAAGCTGTACAGCACAGAGATGGAATGGTAAACAGGAAAGGAAAAAGGCATTTCAGACTCAGCACACAGCCTCAGGGAAAGTTTGGAGTTTCGTTCATTCATTCAACAAATATTAAATGTATATTCTCTATCAGGCACCGTGCTAATCAATGGGGATAGATACAGGGAAATACAGATACAACAAAACAGTGTCTCTTCAACCAATGATGCTGGAACAACTGAACAACCACATACAAAAATGTGAATCTAGGCTTAGACCTCACATCCTTCTCCAAAATTAACTCAAAATGGATCATACACCTAAATGTAAAATGCAAAAACTATAAAACTCCTAGAAGTTAGCCTAGGAGAAAACCTAGATGACCATGGGTATGGTGATGACTTTTTAGATACATCACCAAAGCACAATCCATGAAGGAAATAATTGATAAGCTGGATGTCATTCAATTAAAAGCTTCTGCTCTGTGAAAGACAATATCAAGAGAATGAAAAGACAAGCTATAGACTGGGAGAAAACATTTGCAAAGGACACATCTGATAAAATGTTGTTATCCAAAATACACAAAGAACCTTTAAAACTCAATATTGTTGAGTTAATTGGGGTTGTAATTGGGTTGTTTAAAACAACCCAATTGAAAAACGGGTCAGAGACCTTAACAGACATCTCACCAAAGAAGATATGCAGATGACAAATAAGCATAGGAAAGGATGCTCCACATATGTCATCAGGGAAATGTAACAATGTGAAACAACTACATACCTATTAGAATGGCCAAAATCTGGACCAACAACAACATTAAATGTTGGAGAGTAGGCAGAGCAACAGAAACACTCATTCATTGCTGGTGGGATTGCAAAATTGTACAGCCACTTTGGGAGAAGGTTTGGCAGATCCTTACAAAACTAAATATAGGGGCTTCCCTGGTGGCGCAGTGGTTGAGAGTCCGCCTGCCGATGCAGGGGACACGGGTTCGTGCCCCGGTCCGGGAAGATCCCACATGCCACGGAACGGCTGGGCCCATGAGCCATGGCCGCTGAGCCTGCGCGTCCGGAGCCTGTGCTCCGCAACGGGAGAGGCCACAACAGCGAGAGGCCCGCGTGCCGGAAAAAAAAAACCAAACAAACTAAATATACTTTTACCATACAATCCAGCAATCAAGTTATTTAGTATTTACCCAAAGTAGTTGAAAACTTCTGTCCACACAAAAAGCCTGCACATAGATATTTGAAGCAGATTTATTCTTGATTGCTAAAACTTAAAAGAAACCAAGATGTCCTTCAGTAGGTAAATGGATAAGTAAGCTGTGGTATACCCTTATTGGATGGACAATGGAATACTATTTAGTGCTAAAAGGAAATAAGCTATCAATTCATGAAAAGACATGCATATTAAATGTATGTTCCTAAGTGAAAGAAGCCAATCTGAAAAGACTTCATACTGTATGATTCCAACTTTATGACATGGTCGAAAAGGCAACCTATGGAAACAGGAAAAAGATCAGTGGTTGCCAGGGACCATTAGAGCCCAAAGAGGCAACACTTACTCAATCCACTAAGGATTAATTAGACAAGAGAGCTAACGAACACAGAGAGAGATTGGGAAATGGTCCAGGTGAGAATTCCCTATGGCCTTGACAAGTGGTTCTTAATCATTTTTCTGATGCAATAATACATCTAACAGATGGCACTCATAATGGGCTATGACCAGCTACATAAGATAACATTAATTTATATCAGGAAACACCAAATAACAATGGCTTAAACAAGAACCTCTCTGCCTCCGTCTTGATCTAGATCTCTATGTCTATTTCTAGAGTTCAGGGCTGGAATAAAGCTCCATGGTCATCACTAACCCAGGGTTCATCTGTCTTTACACTCTACCATCCTGAAGTGTGGCTTCTCGTCTAAGGTCACCTCATGATCCCAAATGGCTGCTGGAGATCCAACCATTGCATCCACAATGCAGACAAGAGGAAGAAGGAATCCAAAGTAGGACCCAAGAGTTCCTTCTCAGCTAAGTCAGCTCCCTTTAAGCAACCTTTCTGGAAGTCCCAGGCACTATTTTCCCTTCTTTTTCATTAGCCAGAACTTAGTCCTTTGGCCATACTTTGCTGGAAGAGAGGCTGGGCATATTGCCACCCCAAATAAAACAGAAGTTTTACCTGAAGAAGAGAAACTGGGGAAGCAGCTAGGTCTGTTTCTGCCAGGGTTATACATAATTCCCAAAGCACTAACACCAACTCTACCTCTTTCTCTCTCCCTCAAGTAGGGCATGAATCTAACAGGAACATTATTATAGGGCCAACCTTGAATGGGCTTCAGTTGACCTTGAATCTGTGATTTAAAAATCAGCCATTTGCAAACTTTGGGGCTTTATGTTCTATTTTCTGGATGTACATCAGAATCCACTGTAACTGACCGAGGTGTGTTGACGTTAAGTCTGAGAGCACTGCCTGTATAAAGTAGGTAGCTGTGTCTATGAAAGGAGAAAGGGGGCTGAGAAGATGTGAAGGACAAAGTGACAGGATGGATTTTTACAGCCAAATATCTATCTTTTAGACACAAAAAGATATAAGTAAAGAAAACTGTTTTGTGGCTCCTTCTAGGAATGCCAGCAATGCGCTGTGGCGACTGTAATGGAAAAGTTTTAGCTAAATGCTGTTGGTTTGGGGGCCTCTCACACACGGGACAGCACCGACCACGGCAGTCTGTTGCTTTAATTGCCCACAGCAAAGCACGCCTCCTGGAACTCATGCCTTTGCGTGTTCCCCTCCCGTGAATCTGGGCTGCCCTGTGACGGCTTTAACCAAAGTGAAACTGTACCAGCGGCCAGACTAGTTTTAAGAGGGCCTGGAAGTTTCTGCTTTTGCTTCTTGACCATCTCGAGCTGCCATGGAAGAAGTCCGGCCACTCTGCCGGAGAAACCATGTGCGGAGATTCCGTGGAGAGCCCACGTCGAGAAAGAAAAGCCCCGAGACTCCCTGAAGCCTGAGAAGGAGTCCAGCAGTCTCAGCATTCAGCAGAGACCAGATCCCAGCGTCCCTGCCGGCTGAATGCAGCCACACAGGGACCACAGGCAAGCCCAGATGGAATCACGAGCAAATGAGATGGTTGTTGTTTTAAGCCACTACGTTTTGAGGTGGTTCGTACTTAGCAATAAATAACCAAACGCCAGGACCGCCCCCAGCACATCTACAGGCTTGAGCTGGGACCCTGGCCAGTGTGGCCACCACATTTTGTGCTGCTACTGTGGTAGCTGCCGTGACAGCCTCAGCTACTGCAGCCGAGGGAGTCAGTGCCCTCTGGGTCCCTCCAGCCTCCCGTGAGGACCACTCTCCAGCCCCACAGCCTTGAACTCCACCTTCTTCCAGATCCCTCCTCCTGACTCAGTCAAGCCTACTGGGAGCGTGTCTGACACGAGCACCCCTCGCCCTTTCCAGTTTCCCAACAGGAATTTGTGCCACCCCTACTCCGCCTCGGGAAGCCCATCAAGAAAGCCAGTCCAGTGTGTGTGTGTGTGTGCGAGTCCTCACTGCAAATGGGTCAAGTCTTGTTTGGGAACTGTAGCCAGAAAAATGAGCTCTGGCATCTCCCACTGGAATCTGGAACACATTTTTCCATAAAAGCAGTATTATAGATGATTTTAGGTTCTGTAATACTATTGGAACTGGAGTTCAGCTACATCGCTAGTTAAATAAACATTTAAGGGCTGCTCTGGGAACATAATTACCTTTTATAACATTCTCCTAATGGGAAACAAGATCCAAATATCTGACTTAAGAATGAACTTTTGGAAGCAACCTGGTTATAAATTAGAAACTCTTCTCCTATGTTGAATACCAATTATACAGCAGATGCTGTGGGGTAAGTAGGAGAAAAAACTATGATTGTGCGTCTTCCCAAGAAGTTATACTTTGGGAGAGAGACAAAAACAGAAGAAACAACAAACAGGCAAGGCAGTGTATGAGCAAATCTGAACTTGTGTGAGATTGACCAGTAAGTGCTTCAGAGTTGTAAAAGCAAGCCTGGAAGTTCTTTTTCATTGTTTATTTACATCAGCTCCCAGACACCTGTTTCCAGAGGTCTCATGGACACATGCTGTTCACAATTACCCAGGAGCTGTTTTCTGTTAACCGGAAAGGGGTGGGCATGTATAGGAGGCATCTGTATTCACCTGGCTGTCCAGTAACAAGAATAGGTGGGTTCTGGGCTTAGGAATTAACTACAGGAGGGCGACAGCCAGGTGGCTAGATACAAAACTATTGACAAATAGTCGGCCAGTTGTTTCTACAGCAAAATGGGTTTATTAAGGATCAGCAAAGAATGGCAATTCAGGGTCTGTACCCATGGTGAGCCCCCAAGTCCCCATGCCGCAAGGAGAGGGCTCTTATATAGAGGGGAAAGGAAGCTGGGAGGGCTAGTAAACAGAGTCCATTGGAGGAACTGAGAGTTAGAAGAATAGTGGCTTTTCACTGGCTGAGCTGTGACAGCCTCTCATTGGCTGAGCTCTTGCCAGGCAAGAAAGGGAAGTCTTTCTTCTTCCTGCTGGGTTCTGCTATAGTCACAGGGCATGAGAGCTCCCCCTTCTGACCTCCCAACTTTAATTTAGTTGAGGTTTCTGCTTATTTTCACAAAACCCAGGGGTCCTTACCACTGGCCTCACGAAAGGCCACCAGAGAGGCCCCATCACGATGTTTCTCAGCGTGTGATCTGAGAACACCTGCATCAGAATCACGTGGGGGGCCTACTAAAAATGCTGATTCTTGGGCTGCACCCTGGATCTTGGGGTGCGGCTTGGGAATCTGCATTAGTGATCAACTCCCCTGCTGATGGTTATGCTGATGAAAGTTTGAAATTGCTGTTGCCAACAGAGCCACCCCAAAGAAGAGTCCCGCTAAGATCGTTAGGAGGGTTTCCCTTGGAAAACTGAGGGGGATCCAGAAACAAGTCTACCACACCCCACTTTGGTAACCTGGCTGCCACAAGCCAAGTTTCTAGGAGAAAACAAACACGTTCGAAGAGCCAGGCATGGTGTAGGGGCCTTCACGCATGCTCTCAACACTTTTGGCTCCGTTTCCATCCCAGCCAGCACACCACACACACACTGCAAAAATGTCTAAGGCATCTGGACTGAAAGTCAGCATCTGTTGCAAGAGAAATGAGGTTTCCAAGCAGGGCCCCTTTGAAGTGGGACAGTGCCAAGTGGGATGGGGCCTCCCAGGTAGATTGCATCACGTGGAAACATACAAGCAAATTTCCCCAGGACTAGAAAATGTGCTCTGAGCAAGATGCCAGGACTCGTACGAGAGCACGTTCACTCCATGCTTGGGTCTCCTGCCTCAGACTCCTGTCGTCAGGACCATCCTGCTGCCCTCCAGGGCCTGTGGGCTCCTTACCGCCCACGTGTGGGCACCCCAGTGCAAATACCACTGCACACGGGGCAGCGTGCTGGTTTTTATCACTCAGGGTGAAATAACTTTAGAAATAATTTTTAGTTATCCCCCGTGGGGTGGATCATTTTGAGGTAATTGCTGCCTCTCCTGGCTTCCCCACACTCGCCCATCTCTGCAATGTTTGAGCACCTAGGTATCTTGTCTCTGGTGCCTCTCGGCTGGCCAAGCAAGGATGACAGAGGCACCAAACTCCTGACTTCTCCCTCTCAGAAGCCTAGGCCCAGGACACAGACAAAAGATTTGGATAAATATGTAATTAGTTAGAGCTATTTTCTATTCCCTCCAGTGCCACCCCTTATTCCCAGGACTACGGAAAGTGGCCCAGACGGAGGGAAGGAAGATGCCAATCCAGTGGGTCACTGTGGGGTCCCTTCCCCACCACTGCTCAAGTCCCAGCTGAGTTTGAGGATCTCAGTGGACATGGGGGCTGTGCCCTGGTCCCTGGGAAAGCACAGGGAAAGCAAAGGAAATAATGAAGGGCCTCGAGCAGCCCCACCATCTCTCAGGCCCCCGATATTGTGGGAGAACAGCCACATATGTCCAGGAGCAGGAAATGGCTGAGAAGTGAACTGTCTGGATGGATGTCAGATGTTTGGATGGGACAGCATACATCTCAGAGAATGTCAGCCTGAAGAGAGGACTCAGACTCACTTCTCCATCCCCCAAGGCCTTAGGACGGCGATCACCTGGGACCTAGACAGAATCCCAGGACAGGGGACAGGAAACCTGAATTGCCTGAGATGCGGATTTTGCCACTTCCTGGAATGAGGGTTCAACATGGATATGAAGCTCAGAGAGGTTCAGAAAGGTTGAAGAAGGAGAAAATGTTTACATTTCTAGGATGTTATTACGAGCTTTAGAAAGTTTCTAAGCAGCACACAGTTCATGTTAAAAAGTAATTGGGGCCAAGGTGCTGAGGTTGGCAAACCCTTCTGTCCGAGGTCTCCTAGGGCCCCTTCAGTTCAGAGCACCAGCCTGCCTCTTCGGTTCTTAGAGAAACCCAGAGGAGGAACCAGCAATCACATCCGTCTCAGATTCCTGGTAACGTGCCATCTGGTGGCATGGCTGATTTGCTCAAGGGCTTTGGATGAGTTGGATAACTGTTAACTCCTCTCCCCATCAGAAAGGGACTTGTAGAATCTTGTTAATGTCAGTATGAAATGACCTCATCCTGCACAAAGAGCGTTTTGATTCTTTTTTTCTCCTTCTACTTTCTTTTTTTTTTAAAGAAGATGTTGGGGGTAGGAGTTTATTAACTAATTAATTTATTTTTGCTGTGTTGGGTCTTCGTTTCTGTGCGAGGGCTTTCTCTAGGTGTGGCAAGCAGGGGCCACTCTTCATCGCGGTGCACGGGCCTCTCACTATCGCGGCCTCTCTTGTTGCGGAGCACAGGCTCCAGATGCGCAGGCTTAGTAGTTGTGGCTCACGGGTCTAGTTGCTCCGCGGCATGTGGGAGCTTCCCAGACCAGGGCTCGAACCCGTGTCCCCTGCATTAGCAGGCAGATTCTCAACCACTGCGCCACCAGGGAAGCCCCCATCTCCTCTACTTCCTTATTGGTATATTTCTCATTTTCACTGTCTACATAATTCTTTTCCTCTCCTCCTTATTTACTTCTATTATTTTCTATACTATTTTACTTTTCCTCCTCACACCAATTCTCTTCTTTTTCTCTCTCTTTTCCTTCCGTTGACTTCCCCCTATATGTTTTATATTTTAAAATATATTTATTAATATATTTATATTTTCTCTTTACCTCTCCTTTTTTTGTCCATCCTTAATCCCGCTGCTCCATAATAATAGTAACTAGCATTTACTGAGCACTTAGTATATGCCATGCTTTCTGCTAGGTGTTTTACTTGTCGTGGTACCATATTTTAGAGGAGAAAAATGAGACTCAGAGAAATTGAGTGACCTGCCCAAGTTACACAGCTTGGAAAGGGGAAGCTAGGGCTCAGATGGACGCACTTGCTGCTGGAGCCCAGGCCCCCATTCTGTATCTCCTCCAATCACACCCATTGTCCCACTCTTTCTTCTACATCCTGACCCCCTTTCGCCTGTGCCACCCCTGTCTGTACCTCCACCTCCCTCTTCGCCTCGCTCTTCACACCCACATTATGCCCCAGAACACATGTTTAAGTTCTCCCCTCTGCCTTGGTCTATGGTACCCTCCCGTGGGGGGCGGGTGGCTGACAAGGACAGACACTATCCTCCTCATTCCCCTACCTCATGTCTATCTGGGTAACATGCTCAAATGCCCCCTTTCAGGCCATCCTTTGGGCCAGTGACCTTCCTTTTTTCCTACGTTATTGCAATTCAGAGCCCATTTTTTGTTTCCAATGGTCAGAATTTTTCCACAGTGGCATTCTGATGTTTCTTCCCTCTTCCGTATATGATTCCGTGCGTAGGAGTTTGCGTGTCTGTGTTTGTGCACGCAGTACAGTGCACTGGTTTCAGTTTTTTCAGAGCGCCTTCTTTGAAAAAGAAAATGACCTCTTTGATCACGGCTAAGTCTATCAAAACGGAATGGCCTCAGCGGGTCTTTCGTGCTGCCTGGCGGTTATATCGTTTTCCCCAATCCTGTCATTCTCCCCCTCTATGAAATGAACACACTCCACCATCCTCACCCTCAGATGATAGCCGAGCAAATGGAAACAAGCAAAAGAGAACTTCCGAGACTCTCGGCATTGCGTCACCCGCACTTCCCAGCGTCCCGCCCCTGTAACCCTCCTTCCACGGGTCACTGTGCAGGAAGCGCGCATGCTCGGCTGCACCGACCGCCGCTGGGCACCTCGTCCCATCCCCCCCACCTACCCTGAGGCACTGCTCCTCCAAGCCTCCCCTTCTCGCCCGAATTCTCACTTTCCGCCTCTGTACCTGATCGGTTTCAACATCATGAAAATATACTATTACAGCTCCCTTCTTAAAAACAAGGTAATCTCTTTCTTAACTCCACTTCTGCTCTCCGGACACTGCTCATTGCTTTCCTTACCCTTTGAGGCAAAGCTCCTCCAAAGACCTGTTTCCATGGTCTCCAGTCCACCCACCCACCCGTCCCCACACGCATCCTCTTTAACTCCATGGAGTCATCCAGTCAGGCTTGTGTCCACACACATCTCCCCCAAAACGTCACCAGCGGACGTCACCAGTGGCCTCGCACTGTTGAACCCACTGGACAGTGCACAAGAGCATGTGATGCTGTGGGCCGCTCTCTTCTGCATGTTTCCAAAACTCCACAAACTCTGCTTTTCCTTCTCCTTTCTGGCTGGTTCTCGTCAGATTCCTTCTAGCTCCCTAATTTCTAACTCTGCAATTCTCCACATTTAATAGGCAGAAGAATCACCTGGAGGGCTTGTTAAAACCTGCAGTGGGGCTTCCCTGGTGGTGCAGTGGTTAAGAATCCGCCTGCCAATGCAGGGGACACAGGTTCAAGCCGTGGTCTGGGAAGATCCCACGTGCCACAGAGCAACTAAGCCCGTGTGCCACAACTACTGAGCCCATGTGCCACAACTACTGAAGCCTGCGTGCCTACAGCCCGTGCTCCGCAACAAGAGAAGCCACCAAAATGAGAAGCCTGCGCACTGCAATGAAGAGTAGCCCCCGCTCGCCGCAACTAGAGAAAGCCCACGTGCAGCAACGAAGACCCAATGCAGCCAAAAATAAATAAATAAAATAAATTTATTAAAAAACCCACAAAACTGCAGTGAAGGACCCCACCCCAGGAGTTTCTGATTCAATAGGTGTAGGTGGGCCCAGAAATTTGCGTATCTAACAAGGTGATGCTGATGTTAATCAGTGGATCCTATTTTGAGTAGCATTGCCTAAACTTTTCTATCACTATTCACTTTAGTGATGACAGCATGCACTTTCAGTTTCCAATATTTCTACATGCCAAAAAGGACCAAATTTATATCTTCAGGCAGGGCTTCTCCCCTGACCTCCAGAGTTATGTATCTAACTTCCTAGCTTACCTCCTCATTTGGTTGGCTAAAATAGGCAACTCAGCGTTAATATATTCAACCCTGAGCTCCCGAGAATCCCTTTCAAAGCCTGCCCCTTCCATGGTTTTCTCCTCAGTCAGTGGCAACTTCAGCCTTCTAATTGCTCAGGTCCCAAATCTGGGAGTCATTTGGGATTTCTCTTTTAATTTTATACCCCACTTCAATCCTTCAAATAACCCTACTGGCTTTAATGTAAAAAATTTCTGGAATTCAACCGTTTCTTACCATCTCCAGTGCTGCCACATTGCTCCAAGCCAGCATCATCTCCTTACTGAATTATTATAATCCTTTCTTCACTGGTCTTTCACCTTCCACATTCTCTACAGTCTGTTCTTAGTGAAGCAATTAGCAATTAGAATGATCGGGTGGGCCGGAGCCCTTTTGCTCCATCAAATGGTTCAGCATCATCATTTGTACATCCTGCCTTAAGCTTTTGCTGCAACTTCATTTGTAGACAGTGTTTTTTTGTTTTTTCTTAAATTTATAACGAGTGACCATTATGTGAATAATGGATTCGATATATAAAAATAACAAACTCTGTTGTAAAAAGACCAGCAAAGCATAATTCCTATATCATAGCGGTTGAGCTTAGAAATACTTCCTTCAGGCTAGTTTTTAAATGAAACTTCTTCACTATCATAGAATTTGAACTTGGGCCTAGTAGCTAAGAGGGTGTGCTCTGAAGACAGACTGGAGGGTTTGAATCTTTGCTCTGCCACTACCTTGGGCAAGTTACTCTAAGCTAGTTTCTTCATCTGGTTGTAAGGTTAATTCACATAAAGCAGGGGTCCCCAACCCCCAGTACCGGTCCGTGGTCTGCTAGGAACTGGGCCGCACAGCAGGAGGTGAGCACCGGGGAGCTAGTGAAGCTTCGTCTGTATTTATAGCTGCTCTCCGTCGATCTGGTTACTGCCTGAGCTCTGCCTTCTGTCAGCATTATGGTGAGTTGTATAATTATTTCATTATATATTACAATGTAATAATAATAGAAAGAAAGTGCACAATAAATGCAATGCGCTTGAATCATCCTGAAACCTGCCCCCCACCCCCAGTCTGTGGAATAATTGTCTTCCACGAAACTGGTCCCTGGTACCAAAAAGGTTGGGGACCACTGATATAAAGGACTTAGAGCAGTACCCGGCACATAACTGGCCTTGCTCAATTATAGATGTGACGGTTAGCTCTTGTTCAGTTCAGAGTATTACAGAATGACTTGTGCATCTTTTTACACTCGCTGTTTTGCAGACCAGAATTTTTTGCCTCCTTTGGTCATAAGGGGGATTTGTCATGGAACTTAACCATGAAAATGTCAACTCTCTCAAAAGAGGGAGTTTAGGGGCTTCCCTTCCCTGGTGGCGCAGTGGTTGAGAGTCTGCCTGACGATGCAGGGGACACGGGTTCGTGCCCCGGTCCGGGAAGATCCCACATGCCGCGGAGCGGCTGCGCCCGTGAGCCATGGCCGCTGAGCCTGCGCGTCCGGAGCTTGTGCTCCGCAACGGGAGAGGCCACAACAGTGACAGGCCCACGTACTGCAAAGAAAATAAATAAATAAAGAGGGAGTTTACAAGGACAGAAAATTATTTTTAAATGAATTATTGGGTAGGAAACAACAGGTATTCTCTCCTATTTGATACCCTTTCCCACGTATCTTCAAAGGGGAATTCTTGGTGTTTCACAGATTTTCTTCTTTGACAGCTTCCTTTTTTGCCTGCCTGATTTCTGGATAAGGAAGACCATCCTTCTGCCTGAATGATAGCAGTCACTTTATATCCCGGCCAAACATTCAAAAAGCCTGTGCAAACAAACATACCCAGCATAGTCACAACAGTGCGTGGGTATCTGTGTGCACAGAAAGGAGGGCTCAAGCCTGCGAAAGAGGGCTGCTGCTTGAGCAATGCACATTGTCTAAGCACATCTAAGAAGATGTGCTTGGAAAGCGTGTAAACTCACTTGCACAGGCTTGTGGAAAGCCTGAGTCCTTCAAGCCAGACCCTCAAAGTCTGGAGGTTTTGAGGGTGCGTGCTGACACCTCACCTAGGCTCACTTGCTTCCAGCAAAAGTTTGATTGACACTTACTGCCAAGGTGGTTCTTCCCAGAGGATATGTTTGCTTTACAGATTAGCAGTTCAAAGTCACCTCACCCAGCAATGCCGAAGGAGGCTACAGATATAAACGAGAGAACACAAAAAAGGCTTTGCTCCATCCCACGATGGCTAGACCTTCACCCTATCTCTGCTTTTCAAGCGGGAGCTGAGGTCGGATTGCCTTGAGCAGTCGACTTTGGAAAACTCATTTTTCTCTACCTAAAATAGATGAAGCTTCCCTGGCATTTCCAAATCAGACTAAAATCATTGCAGGTACCCCACTGACTGGCTGTCGGGTCAGTGAGAAGTCATAAACCCAGTGCTGGTCTTGGTCAGCAGCTTGCTGGGAAGCCAAGCATCGCAACCCTCCTAGGACCGAGTAGTCTTTTTAGTTTTGCTTTCCTAGACACCACCTTATCCACATCCATAAACATGCCTGAAATATGTAAGGTATATTGTGTCCCATCCAGACCACCAAGTTCATGATGATAATACTAATAGCTCACATTTCTGAGCTCCTGACTCTGCCTCGGGTGTTACCCCAAGGGCTGGTTTATTGGTATGTCGTTAGTACCGTTGTACAGGGTCCCATGCTCAGAAGAGCGCCGTACTTGGGGTTTAACAATCTGCATTTTTTCAAGATTCTTTATAATTTTATCTTTGCATTTTGTAAGTGAAGTCCAATGAGACAAGGACGCATGCACCAGGGTCTTAGAGAATGAGCTCAAACATCTTTCTGCCTCTCACCTTCTCCCTACCTCCCCATCAGTGGGTTCTCACCACCCACTCTCCTGCTCCCTGGTGCCCGGGACACTGCCCCACCTCTCCACTCCCACACGACAACCACTGAGGCCTCCACACCCCTGTCACGAGGAAGGGTGGGGTTCAGTACGCGTAGCTCCGGTGTCTTGGGCTGGGGCATGGCAGCAACCAACCCCACTGCCACTTGAAGCCCCACGAGCATTCATCAGGTGACTCTGCTGGGGAGAGTTTCTTGCCCACCTCTGATGCGGGTACTAATTGAGTCCCTTCAAAGAGGTTGCAGTGCCTTAGGGAATCACCTGTCTGCAGTGAGCTGACCAGAAGGCCCATGAGAAGGGAGGATGCCTGGTCCGATTTCCTCCCCTCCAGCTGACAGTTGGCAACCAGTGGGCCATGGGTGGGTGCCAGAGCACAGGGAGGAGCCCTCAGACATCTCTGAGAGCCTATGGTTGCCTACCACATATCTATAACTACACAACCATAGCTGAGTGAGGCCAGTCATGTACCAGGTACTGCTCTAAGTCCTTCAAGTGAATTAACTCACCACCTTACAACCAGACGAGGAAACTAGCATAATTTGCCCAAGGTAATGCTCAAAAACCACAGGAGAAAGGAAACATGTTTATATTTTAGTGCCTTTAGTGACACTTCTTTCCTGCTTTTTGAACAAGGGGTCCTGCATTTTAATTTTGCATTGAGTCCTGTAAATTGTGTAACCAGCCCTGTTCCTTTTAATGTGACTCGTGGTCACAAAGCCACCAGCAATGGAGGTGGTAGACCTACTCGGAACCTGCTGTTAACAACTCTGCTACGTCGCTCTAAAGTCATGGCCCAGTGGGTCGTACAATGGTCCCCTCCGTTGTCTTAACCCTGACTCTTTGCACAGCTTGAAGTGTCTTCTCATTTGAACGCACCATAAAATCTATTCACGTGTCACTGGAAAATGGAAGTAATAGAAGTGAGCATTTGGCAAGGTAGGAAAAGAAATAAGACTGCACTGAAGCCATAGGAATGGATGGGAGAATAAACAAAAAGGCACCATATGCACAGAAAGCAAGAGTGAAAGCTGCTTGGAAGTTGTGGGTCTTTCCAACTGCACCCGAGTGCATTGCCAACTGTCAGCAGCATTGCCTGAGCAGATGGGCAGGTGCAAAATTGTGATGGTGAGGGACATCACGACAGTACTGTGCCAGCCGCATTTTTCTCACAAGGTGTCCTAGTCGTCTGTTAAATAGCTAAGCACTTTTATTAAGCATTTTAGAGATTTTCTAATCTATTCAAAGCATTTAGATTTTACATTTCTAAACAGATGGTGAAAATGGCGCGCATGTGTATGTTTCTGGAAATGTGTGAGGAGGCCAGGTGTCGGTGATGAAGCAAAGGAGATTTTATGACATGGAGAGGAAGAACGAGAGGTGCGGCAGCGAAGGACCAGCTTTTCTTGCCCACCTCTTGCTTCACTTATGCTTTGGCTGTGTTCCATTTTTCAACCTTGTGAAATCCATACGCAACATATAAAAATTTGAGCTCTAACTGCGGATTCCTGAAGATGTTCAGATCCTCACTCTGGAGAACTGCCGATGGACACAAGGATCCTCTTACTTCTGGGTGCTTGGCTTTCTGCACCCTTCATTAGAAAAGCATGGGGTAGAAGAAAGGACGCGAGGCAGGAAGAAGGACTTTCTCGGTCTGTGCTGTCTCACAGCAAGAGGGAGAGGTTGCTTTGGGGGAGATTTTGTGAGACTGATCAGACTAAGCTGATTGGGTTCTCTCGGAAAGTATCAACTGAGCGTGCTGTAGGCTTCTGTTTAACAAGGGCTTAACCAAACTCAACATCTATTTATAATCAAATCTCTCGGCACACTGAAAATAGAAGAAAACTTAATCTGATAAAAAGATCTACAAAATAATCTAGAATTAACATCGTACTTGAGAATGATATACTGAATGCTTCCTTCTAAGATGTAGACCAGGCAAGAACGCCCATCTTCATGATTTCTATTCAAAATTGGACTGGAGATCCTAGTGAATTTATAAGAAATAAAAGGCATGTAGATCAGAAAGGAACAAGTCAGACTTTTTTTCAGATGACATCAATGTTTACATAGAAAATCCTAAGGTATCTATGAAACACCTACTGTATCAATAGGTGAATTTAGCAGATTGCAGGATGTAAGACCGAAATACAAGAATCAATTGTATTTCTACATAATGGCAACAAATAAATGGAAAATGAAATCTAAAAAATGCCATTTATAATAGCATCCAAAAAATTAAATACTCGTAAAAATTTAACAAAAGACATATAATACATTTATATCAAAAACTATAAAACATTGCTATAGAAATTAAAGATGAACTAAATAAATAAAGAGGTATTGGTTCACAAACTGGCCCCCCTACACACAGGGCAAGGAGAGAATGAAGAAAGAGGCACATCATTCCAGACGGGTCGGTGGCAGGATTAATAAGCAAGGGAACTTATATACGAGGCTTGTCTTAGGCAGCCCCAAGATGAGTAGATCTCCACACCCACCCACCAGAACCATAAAAGTTTTTGTAGAGGCCTTAAGGGGTTCAGTCACGTATACCATCCAGGTGATCTTAGCAATACCTTACTCTCTCCTTGAAAATGGAGTCCTTGGTCTCCATTGTCTCCAAGGAGACAATGGTCTCCTTGTGTCCTTGAAAATGGCTCCTGCAGTGGGAATGGTGGGCAGAGGGTACATTCCAAGGACAGGGAAGGGGTGAGGAGCCTCTGATTGCCAAGGTCCAGCTCGAGGGTCAACCCGTAGTCACATCCTCCTGAGGACTGCCTCCAATGAGAGATTTAATGTTTTCATGGACCGAAGGACCCAATAATTTAAGATCAGTTTTTCTCATATTATTGTACAGATGCAATGCAATCCATATAAAAATTCTACGAGACTTCTTGTAAAATTTGAAATGTTCTTTCTAAAATCCATATGGAAGAGCAAAAGACCTACAATAGTCAAAACTGTGTTGAAGAAAAAAAAACAATTGAAGAACTATCACTGCCTGATTTCCAGACTTACTATAAAGTCTGGAAGATTCTGGTACTGCCATAATGACTGTCCAATAGATTAATAAAACAAAACAAAGAGTTTAGAATTAGGCCTGCATGTATATGGTCAACTGACTTTTATAAAGCTGTCAAAGAAAGCTTATGAGAAAAGTTAAATATTTTAAAATGAATAATGCTGGGAAAACTGGATAAATATGTGGAAAAGAATGAACTTTTACTCCTATCATGCCACTCCCCAACATTAATTCAAGCTGAGTCATAGACTTAACTATATAAAGTTGAAGCTATAAAGCTTATATATGAAAATGTTGGAGAATATCTCCATGATTTTAAGTGCTAAGAAGAGATTTATTAGAGGGGCTGAAAAATTACTAACTATAAAAGAAAAAAATGGATAAATTAACACTCCTGTTCACTGAAAACACATTTATAAAATAAAAAGATACTCCACAAACTGGGAGAAGATATTGGCAATACATATATCTAACAAAGGCCTTGTATCCCGAATGTGTAAAGATCTACAAATCAATAACAAAAAGACAAACAGTCCAAAATAAAATGGGCAAATTTATATCTCGCAGACACTTCACTAAAGAAGATATTCAGATGACCAATGAGTGCATGAAACGTTGTCAACATCGTTAATCAGGTAAATACAAATTAAAACCGTAGTGGGGGGCTTCCCTGGTGGCACAGTGGTTGAGAGTCCGCCTGCCGATGCAGGGGACACGGATTTGTGCCCCGGTCTGGGAAGATCCCACATGCTGCGGAGCGACTGGGCCCGTAAGCCATGGCCGCTCAGCCTGTGCGTCCGGAGCCTGTGCTCCACAACGGGAGAGGCCACAACAGTGAGAGGCCCGCGTATAACAAAAAACAAACAAACAAACCGCAGTGGGGTACTGTGAGTGTGATACAAGAATGGCAGACATTAAAACTAACACCAAATGTTAGCTAGGATTTGGAACAACCAAGACTCTCATACATTGCTGGTAGAGGTGTAAAACGGTGCAACCGCTTTGAAAAGCAATTGAAAAACAATTCCACTTCTCAATATTTTTTATTTTTTTTAATTTTTTGCAGTACACGGGCCTCTCACTGTTGTGGCCTCTCCCGTTGTGGAGCACAGGCAGGCTCAGCAGCCATGGCTCACGGGCCCAGCCGCTCTGCGGCATGTGGGATCTTCCCGGACCGGGGCACGAACCCGTGTCCCCTGCATCCGCAGGCGGACTCTCAACCACTGCGCCACCCGGGAAGTCCCAACTTCTCAGTATTTTTATCCAGGATAAACAGAAATTTAAATATATACTCATAAAGAGTCTTGTATCAGAAAGTTCATAGCTACTTTATTCATGAGGGCCCCTAACTGGAAAAACAAGCCAAGTGTTTATCAACAGAAGAGTAAATAAACAAACTATGTATAGCCATGCAATGGAATACGACTCAGCAATAAAAAAGGAACAAACCGCCAATACATACAACAACTCAGATGAATTCCAAAGACATTCTGCTGAGAGAAAGGAGCAGGATACAATGGAGCAAATGCTGTATGATCTCATTTATATGAAATTCTATAACAGGTAAGATTAGTGTATATGATAGAAATCAGAACAGTGGTTGCCTCTGTGGGTGGAGGAGGGGGGATTGCTTGGGGAGAGGCATAAGGAGACTTTTAAAATTCTTTTAAAATTGTATTAAAATATTCATAACATAAAATGTACCACTTTAGCCACGTTAAAGTGTACAATTCTTTGGCATTAAGTACCTTCGCACTGGGCTGCAACCATCACCACCATCCATCTCTAGAACTTTTTCATCAACCTGAAACTCTGTACCCGTTAAACGCTAACTCCTCATTCAGTCCCTCCCTCAGCCCCTGGCAACCTCCATGCTACTTTCTGTCTCTGAATCTGACTACTCTAGATATGAGGAGACTTTTTGGAGTAATGAAAATACTTGCTATTATGGGAGGGGTGGTGTGTGTGTTACGTGGGAGTATGTAATTGTCCAAGCAGTTCAAATTGTGCATTTAAGACCTGCACATTTCACTGTGTGTGAATTATAAGTCCTAAAAATCCCACAGCAAGGTGAATGACCTGTCTTCAAGTTCCTCACAGTCTGGTGAGCAGAGTACCTGATGACCCACCCCATCAATGCCAGCCCTTCAGGACAGCTGCCCTTCTTGCAGCCCTCAGGGAGGGTAGAGTGCCTAATTGGTGGAATGCCACTTAGCTCTCCCTGCCAGGCCACATTGCCAGCCACCCTCCTTCTGCTTCACCCTCCAACTGCATTGAGCAGGCAGTGAGTAGAGACAGTTAAGTTTGGAGTGTCAATCCAGGTCAGAGCATGGAGAAGTTTGCACTCCACATTTAGGGACTAGTATTTTATCTTATACGCTGGCGGAAGCCACTAGGAGATGTTTTAAGAAGTCACAAGTTTTCAGATAATCAGGGCAAGTTATTTTTTGATCACTTTGATCTGCTCTTGGTCTGCAATCCTCCCTTATCAACAGTGATTACAACTACCACAGTGTACCGGGTCATTGGACCCAGAGGTTATGTTAGCAATTCCATTTATTGAGTTAGAGATGCATCTAGAAGATACAAGAATATCCAAAAGAAGGTTCTAGCATCCACCTTGTGCTTAGAAGCAAAATATCATACTCCAAAGGGGGAAGAAAATTATTTAAAATCCATTAATTTGCATTCTGTCTGCAATGTCATTATAAACATTTTATTAGGTTACGTTGGCATTGTATCTGTCTAAAAGCCATGTATTATTTGAAATCATAGAGAGGGCCCCAACCTCTGCTAGGAAATGTGAGATGTACAGTAACACATAAATGTGGAAGCCAAAGGCCTTCAAAGGCAACAGCAGCTGAAAAACTGGGACGGCTCATCAATACAAATTGATTATGTAAATGTAAACACAATTAACTTACTTCTTTTCCGACCATAAATATTAGCTCAAGTTTCTTCTGGACCACGTAAGGACTTCTGAAAATAAGTAAATCTTAGTGGTCTATGTAATTACAATATAACTGAGCAAAACTATATTTTCACCCGTATCAGGAAAATTGTGTTTATTTGTATGAACAAAATAATAATAATATACTTTGAGCTCCTTTAAAGAGGAACTTGGTATAGAATTGCAAAAGATGATAATACCAAGAAAAGAATTGCAAGCTTTTTAACAAGCAGCAATATGAAAAAACAAAAAACAAAAAACACCCATGTCCCAAAGGCTGGAATGGCTCAGTCATCTATAGAAAGAGTAAACTGTATTTTAAAAGCATTGCTTGGTACAATGAATAATTTGTAAATGTGTCTTTGCTGTGCTCACAGTAAATCTAGATAAACTGAAGATTTGGTTAGGCTAGCCGGAATAACGCCAGGCATGTGGAGATGCTCAGGGAAATAGTAAGATAGCAAGTATGCGCCCCCAGGGAAACGGAAAGCAGTGGATGAAGCACTAGGGTTGGTCCAGTTCCACGCAAGGCAGGTACCATAACAGATGCTTCCCTCCACAGGCATTATTTCATTTAACTTTCACAGCAAACCTTAAAAGTAGGTATTCTTTCTTTTTCTCTCATTCTGATTTTTACTCGTATTCTTATGTGGCGTTTGGAGAGGTTAACACTTGCAGACTAGTACAGCTAACCAGTAGCTCCACAGGATTTGAACCCAGGTCTCTTGGACTCAAAGTCCACACGCTTTCTGCTGTTTCCATGCTATCTTCTCTGTGCATTCAGTGTGTTTTTGTTGTACATTAGAGGTACAGCCCATTGAGTCTATGCAGGCCTGGAGGTTGACTTTGCAAGGAGGAGAAGCCCCCAGCCAGCATGCCGGAAACATGGACTTCCACTCACAGCACTGAGTAGAATATGTGGAATCATGAACTTCAACCACGGCCTTCCTCCCAGGACCTCTTTGCTGCTCATCCCCGGGGGTCGTGGATCTGCACGTCAGATGCTCACCAGATTCCTGTGAAGCTGCCTCCTCGTGTCCCTGTTTCCATGGCTGTTCCCATCACCTTCCCGGTCAACCAGAGCCAGGGCTTCTCCCTTTTCTAGCCCAGGACACAGTTAGTTGCCTGAGGTCACCTCCCATCTGTCTAGATGGACAAAGGGAAGAGGCTTTGAGAGCTGAGCTGCCTTTTCATTTAAGTGTGTTATCACTCCCTGGTAGCACTGCCTCTCTTCAATGGAAATTCTTTATCCCTTCTACCTGTACTCAAAGGATGCAAAGGTGGGAGCTAGGGGGTGGAGAATGGGAAAATGCTCAAACTGAAACTTTCAACTTGAGCCTTCAAGTTAACTAATGATTCCGGGGTTCAACCGTGGGCGCAAAGCTTTCCCCGTCTGTCTCACGCTGACTGGTGTGCTGCTGTAAGCTAGGCGGGACTCCCATTCATCTCACATCATGCTTCGGGCCTAGAAGAGCTTCAGGTGTGTGAGCAGCCGCCTCCTCGTGTTCAAAGGCTACAGGGCCAAACTCAACCCTGGTTGGGCTAGAGGCTCCTTTCCCGCCATTCGATGCAGCGTGGGCCCAAAATAAAGATTTATTGTCCTAATTCAGAACTGGTATTTGTCTTTGACAACTTAATTGTATTTGCAGAGAAGTCATGGATTCTTTCTCTTCCTAAGCCCTCGTAGAAAAAGGCCTCATATCTTGTACTACCAAGAAGTCTTATGGATTCAAAAGCTAGCTAGAGGGGTTTTGCATCCCCACCGACTGAAGCAGTGACTACCTATTAGCAACTTAGGTGCTGAGGGAAGAAAATAGGATCCCAAGGTCCCCTTCCCCTCCCCTTACGTTTCCATAATTAAAACCTCAGATTCTCAGATTGTAGGATTAAACTACATAGTTTCTGGGGGAGGGGAATGGATCATTTTTTATTACCTATACGTACATAGTTTAGAGGAATAGAATGTCATGTCTGGTTTCGAAAATATTTTCAAGAGGCTTTTATGTTTTGCCTTTGTAACAGAGAATGTGTGAGCTCCTTTACTTTTGACTCACTTTCTAGAAGCTCTGCTCCCTTTTTAGTCCTTGGATTGCATTTTAGCTTCTGTCTGAAGTCAACAATGTCTCCTTAAAAACAAATCAAGTGTCTCCCATAGGTGTGGGGTTGGCAAGGGGGCCTGGAAGCCAGAGTAGTCCTCTAAAATATGAAGCACATCCTGGGCTTCCCTGGTGGCACAGTGGTTGGGAGTCCGCCTGCCGATGCAGGAGACGTGGGTTCGTGTCCCGGTCCAGGGAGATCCCACATGCCGTGGAGCGGCTGGGCCCGTGAGCCATGGCCGCTGAGCCTGCGCGTCAGGAGCCTGTGCTCCGCAACGGGAAAGGCCACAACAGTGAGAGGCCCGCATACCGCAAAAAAAAAAAAAAAAAAAAAAAGCAGCACATCCAGAGTTTCCTGGTTGGAGTCCTTCTGTGGAAATTCTGGCTCCACTCTCTCTACATGTGTTGGAGGACAATTTATAGCAGTCAGTAAGGCAGCCAGAAAAAGATTTAGGTTTTCTCTCTCCCATGCATATAGCATGATTACTTGGATTAACTGAAGACTGATTTTTTTTCCATTTGGCCAAACTTGAACACATGAGAAAATCAAACAAATGAAAAAAACACACAAAAAAATCGGTGACCAAGTCAGCAAAGAAAAATAACCTTCAGGTGGCAGGTTGGCAGACTGCCCTATTCCAGGTGCCAAATCAGGAGGGACCAACCAGGTGGCAACCACCAGGCTGTTCCTAAAAATGGGATGCTCTAAAGAGTAAAGTTTTGGTCTTGTGGTCTGACTTTCCTTAAGCTACAGTGGAGTCATAGTTGGAGTAGGGCTGGAAGTTGGCTTTTGGTTCTTTACTGTGTGTCCTTTACAATTCCACTTTGGAATCAATGCTCAATACTGAACCGACTCAGAATGTACCAGCAGAAGGTTTTCCCTGGTGGCGCAGTGGTTGAGAGTCCGCCTGCCGATGCAGGGGACACGGGTTCGTGCCCCGGTCCGGGAAGATCCCACATGCCACGGAGCGGCTGGGCCCGTGAGCCATGGCCGCTGAGCCTGCGCGTCCGGAACCTGTGCTCCGCAACGGGAGAGGCCACAACAGTGAGAGGCCCGCGTACCACAAAAAAAAAAAAAAAAAAAATCTTGAGAACGTCATTGTTTTACAGCTTAAATGATGATGATGATGATTAGGGTGGCTGATTACCATAACCTTAAATCAAGACACCAAAATATATAGAAATTAAAATGCATTCACTATCCTCCTTTCAAGGCACCGAAAAAATGCAAAATATCTGAAAAATAGTTTCCAAATATGTGACCGGGATTGTTTTGTTTTAAAGTTTTTAAATTTAAGATTTTCTAAATTTTACATTTCTGCAACCACAAATGTAGAATACAACTTAGCCCAATGACAGCAGATGAGCAAAGTTGATAGAAAAGTTGTTGTATTAGCAAAGGCACATAGCACACCTGTCACTCTGCTCACAGCCACTTGCTTATAGCTGAAGGATCACATCCTCTGACACCCACACTTCCCTGGGATTCTGTAGCTGCAGCTCCACATAATATGACTGCCTCTGAGACAGGTAGACAACGCTATGCCCCCACGGGGCTGAAGCTTTCTCCGAACTTTACTTGTATAGAGCAGCTTCCTGATTTTTTTTTAACCATTGTGGGAAATTATGTGGCTTTAAAGGCCCCAGAAGTCGGGAAATTTACCTAGAGTTAAGCCACAGTTTTATGATTGCCCTGGGCTTGGCTTTCTCTGAGAAATGCTGAGAATTTTGGAAGGAATTTTGAGAGAAAATTTTTAATGTTAAAAAAACAACAACAACCTGTGAATGATTTTGAACCTCTGGAAAGAGTAAGCAGAAATCAAAACCTAAGAAAACCCAGGATCCTTCACAGAACATAAAGGGACGAGCACCATATATGTGTATTCTCCTTGGTCTACAACAAGCCTCTCTGTTGACTCTCTTTTGCAAGGTCAACCAACAGTTTGCTGTTTCATAGACAGTCATGGGGCAAAGTGAAGGAAAAAGCAGTATTAAAAAGAAATTTCCTGAATTGCAAGTTTATATGAATTGTCCCTATAGATATTTACTTATAACCTAAAAATATCCTTTGAGAAATCTTAGAAATCAAGTGTTTTTTTAGTTGTCTGAAATTGAAATAAAAGAACGGGTAAGCTGGAGGACTCTGGTGGGTGCATGGTCCAGCCTCTCTTGGCTTCAGTATTTCCATGATGGGGAGGGGCAGAGTGGAGACTAACTTCTGGGAAGCCATTTGTGTAGGAAGCTGGGCAGCCAGGACCCAAGGACAAAGGGGATTTCAGGGATCATGGACATGAGATCCTATCACCTAACCCTGAAAGCTGGGAGGGAAGGAGCAGACCCTTGGCGCCAGGAGCACGATCAGAATGCTTGGAGGTATTGTAGGTCTCTGTTGCTTTGTTCTGCCAGCACCTTCTTTCCTTGGGGTGGGGGTGGGGTGTTGTCTCTCACACTCCATATGGACCTGGGGGTTGCTAATTGTGGGTTCTTTCTGTCTTAGCGTGAGATTGCCAGAAGCAGATCCTGAGACAAGGATTGCAGTGCAAGCAGTTTGTGAGGCAAGCCCAGCTGACACTGGTAAGAGAGTGAACCCCTGAGACAAGAGAGGGAAGGAGTGCAGCCAAGGCTCTGTCTTCAAGCTAGTGACATCTGTGGGTATGGAGCTGACACCTGCTAGGAAACTCAGGAGCAGCGTGGAGCACAAGATTCGGGATTGGCCACACGCAGGGCAAGAAGACCGGGGTCTTTATACTCCAACTCTCTGGTTGAGGGCAGATTGCAGGCACTTCTGGCCTAGCTTGCATGAAGGCCAGACACAGCCCTCAGGCAAAAAGAAACAGGGCCTGACACTTAGATGTGTGGCAGGTGAGCACTGAAAGGGACAAGGCCAAGGGGAAAGGGTGGGGTACTGACAGCATCTGCTGTACCTTCCCTCTTCTGCTAGAAGCCAGGTCCATCAGAGCTCACATGACTGGTCTGGCTTGGGCGCATGACCAGTGCAGGGCCAATGCAAGTCCTTCCCTGATTTCTGTGCATGGAAAGATAGATGCTGCCTTTCCGCTATGGTTGCTGAGTGAGGCTGGGTCAGCCTAGAGTTGCCACTGAGGCCCCTTTTCTGGCCCCCTAGGAAGGCTTATTTGCAGGAGGAAAGAATGAGGCCAATAGACAAGAGGAAGAGATGGAAAACAAGAGAGAGAGAAGTCATATTATTTTCATTTGAACCTTTGGATCCAGCTTGACCTGAAGCTAGCTTCATTTCTGGACATCTTAAATATGAACCAGTACATTCCTTTTGTTTTCTTGCTTTCACCAGTTTTTATCTGTAACCGAAAGAGTTTGGCCTAATATAGGAATGGCTTTTCTCTGCCATTTCCTCCCCCTGTAACACATGTGCACACAGGGGGTTTGGATATATCCCTGAACCATATACGTGCTAGAAAGCTGAGCTCGCTGTCTCTGATGCCACCCGAGAGTGGCAAAGCAGTGTAGCCCAGACTGAAGACGGGGGGTGGGGGTGGTGGCCCTGTGACAAAGAGTGTCCCAAGCAAGAAAAAGGATGCTCTGGAAAGGAGCCCAGAGCATACAAGCTTTCGTTCCAGCCCTTTTTACAGAGTACACGCTTGAGAGCCAAAGTGGAAAAAAATAATTAATTCCAATTGCCTAATTATGGAGAGAACAGAACCTACACGGCCGGTTGGAGGGAACTCGGGAAGGGTAGGTGGGGGTCTTGAGTCAGGCAGGAGGACAGGGCAAGGCAGGGCTGCGGGCGCTAATGTGCTTTATCCACGGATGCACATTTGCAGGCTGTGGAGGTTCAGGGCAGAGCCGAGCACAGCCCATTCCCACAGGGTGGAATAGCTGAGAGGCCACCCGGGGCACAGCCCCTGGGCCCGGCTGGGTATTCGAGGCGCACAGCACAGAGCAAGTGCTCAGTCCCTGGGAGCTGGTGCTGTGCTTTTTGGTGGAGGACACCAGAGGGCAAGCAGTGGCAGGGAATACCAAGGGTACGACCAGCCTTTGCATGACCCTAGGCGGAGGCTGCCGGCACAGGTGAGTGTAGGAAGGGTCAGGGAGCGCTGGTGTGCTGCAGCCAGTCCTTCCCAGCTCCCAAGAGTCAAGGGCAACATTTTCAGGAATTTTGTGAGACAATTGTTAAACATGGCAATTATTGAAATGAAATCGTTTCGTTAATTAATGAATTTATTAAAAGCAATAAATACCCCAAACTCGTCATTTCCTAATTATTTTACTGCATCTTATTATTAGCTATGTTCTTGCGGTTATTGAATTCTTTTGTGCCTGCACGCGGGGATACGGTACAGCGGCGTGCCTCCGCTCATCTCTTCTTAACCCTGTGTTTGGTGGCGTCACACTGGTAGCTGAGAATCTGCCGGGATGAGAGTGCAAATTGCAAATGCTACAAATCAGGGCTTAACTTACTGTTTTGTAGACGCTTAGGCTTAAGAATGTGATGAAAAATGCCAACAAGGCAAATTAAACTTAAAAGTGTCGTCATGTATGTAGCCACTGCATTGTGAATAGCATCAAACATTGACGGACTATTCTTCCAGCATTGGAAAGCTACAGTCTGATTCAGCAAAGAGGTCACTCACGCACTGACCAGACATGTTGTTTTACTTTCATCATACTCAACAGAAACAAAGATCTCAGTCAACATTCGTGGAAGAACTATTCTTGTTTGTTCATTGCAAGCATTGAACAAATTGGTGATAATTGTAGGTTGACTACAGATATAAAAGTTCAGCAGAAAACAAAAACCAAAAAGCACTCTGTGAGAATAAACTGATTGCATGAATTTAGAGAACTGGAGTATTGTGTATTTTATTCTTCTTAAATTTTCTGCCACATAGTCTTTATACCGGGAAAATTTAGAATAAACTGACGTGCGTGTGCACATGCATACCTTCTTTCTGGAGAGACAGTTGCTAACTCTTTACCAGCACACCACTGGGGTTGGGACACCCTACCCTTCTCTATCTGGGCTGCCTGGAAAGCCAGAAAAGGAAAGGAGTTTGCTGGAAAAGGGGGCTCCATTTCTGCCCAGCATGAAGTGAGAGTCTTTGTAGAATAGGAACATTGAGAGTATTTACAGCACATATGTGAAGACCACGATCGGTGAAAGAGCCCAGCAGATGCAGGACTAACTGCAGGGAAGGTTTGCCGACCATCCCACACACACCTTACATTTGCAGTCTCCCCATCCCCTGCGTTCTTCCTTTGTGCTTTTAATTCAAGTCACGTGTAACTTGAGAACTTACAAATTACAGAAGGTCTTTCAAACAAAGTTAGTATGTAAATATAAAATATAACAGTAAATTCCCATCATTAATATTGAAGAGTAAGTCAATATTTGATCAAAATCGCCTCGGGGGATTTTGCCTTTCTGCCTGGTTTTATGCCTCGAAGACGTATTCAATTATTATTTAATTACCCGGTTAAATGCCACAGCTTACAAAGCAGGGATTATATTAATAATAACACGAGGTTTGTTTTAAACCAGCCCATCCATTAGATACAGCTGTTTTTGTTTGACCGTCTCACAGAGCACAGAATTTAGGCTATTCTTCTGCACCTGGTTTTGAATGAATTGATGCTATTTAAGCTCCACCCTCCCCCCCCCTTTTTAAAAGTCATCCTCCTGTATTTGTCATATTTTTCCAGTCTTTCAGCTATTCTCCACCCCACCTTTTCCCGCCCACACCCCACCCCAGGACCCCGGGAGTCTGATTTCCACGGTAAATCAAATACCTTAACAAAGGGCTGTGCCTGAAACACAGTAACAAAACCGAGATGCTGGGTCACAGCGGACAATCTTGTCTCAAAAGAAGGTGGGGTCCCACGTAGAGCAGTTTCCGAGCCAACCCCTTCCGACTGAATGGTTTGCTCCTTAAGTGTCGCTATAAAGTTGCTATAGCAACCGTTCTCTCAGAAGGATTTGTTGGCACGTAGACGGACTTTATTTCTCTGACACTGGGAGAGGAGGAGAAAGACAAAGTCTAATGAGAGGACTGAGTGACATGAGATCACTCCCCTTTCAGCTTTACCACATTGGACTCACATTTGGGGTATTCTGAACATGGCCTTTTGTCAATGTGATGCGGAGTAGAGAAGGGGGGGAGGGAGCAGACCCGGGAGGGCCGTGGGGGGAAGGCTGGAGGAACAGCTGAAACGAGGTGGGCCACGCAAGCCTTTTGTCCTGCCCCATCTGTGTGCTGTGGTTTTGGGATGGAGCCAGAGCAACGCTACCTGTATTGTGCCTCTCGGAGCCAGACGGGTCCTGCCTCAAACACAAGGGCCTCACAGGCAGTGACAGGGCCATAACAGCCTGGCAAATCAACTGCTTGAACATTTGGCTTTATGAATATTGAGCAAAATTCTTCAAATAAATTATGAAAATGAATCTAAGGGAACAGACATCTGAATCCTATTGCAAGCCTAGGGCCACTGATTTGTAATGCTAAGCATGACAATAGTGGTATAAATGAGGGATGCGTTTCAAAATAACTGGTGACCTTGGAAAACTGGTTGCACTAAAAGGAGTCCTAATTAAACGATTGCTTATAAAGCACCCCAGTGCCTGGGATGTCCAGCCACAGAGCTGGACACACGTGAAACGTGTACCCAGGCAGTGACTTTTCAGATACTGAACATAAAAATCAAACTATGCAGCCTTGAAAAATTTTAATTTCCAAAGTATCACAGAGCATTTCAGGAAGTCAGTTGGCAATAAATAGCAAAATTCTTGAACTTTTGAATAATTTTGACTCAGCAGTTCCACCTCCAGCACTTTGTCCCAAGGTAATAATTGCAGATACATAACATACAAAGTCTTCACAATGGGAAAGTCAATTGCAGCGTGTATAATCGCTTACCCTTCTAAACGTGCAACCACGGGGAACTGGTGAAAATAAATTATGGTATATCCATGTGACAGAGTACCTTGGAGCCATTAAAAATGATGCTGGAGCATGTTTGATAAAATGGAAACAGCATTGGTAATATTCTACTGAAGGAAAAAACAGGTTACAATGGAATACATATGGCCGATTCCATCTTTAAGATCATATATACATTTTAAAAAACTGTTGAGATACAATAAAATGTCGGTGGCTGTTAATTTCATGGAGTAGGATTAGAGGTGATTTTATTATTTTCTTTTTTAGGCTTACTTATATGCTTTGGCTTTCAACAATGAATACATTTTCCTGCTGTCCTAAACAAAGAAAATGTACTGTTTTTACATTTCTGTCCATTAATCACATGTATTTCTTAACCAAGTGATTTTAGGAGAGGGGAATTCTGGCCAGATGCTCCAGCCTCATGTGTCCTGATAAGCTCACATCCACTCTGGGAATTAATGGGACACAGATGTCCAGCTTCTCTTGAAAGCAGGGAGATGTGGTAGCAGCCCTCTACACCGGTTAAGTCTTGGTTCTGAGATCTATAGTTCAGGGACTCCCCTGTTTTCTGGGAGAAACAAATTGCTAGATGCAGACCCAAAAGACAGGGGCAGGGAGAAATGGAAATATTTCTACAAACATGGAAGAAAGTGTTATAAATGTAGTGTGATTATAAATAAGAAGATTGGTTTTATAGCTGACTCATAGAAAACATCCTCTTTATTTTATAGTCAAACCTAATATAATATAGAAAGAGCCCACTGAAACCTAGGAGGGCTTGATCTGGGGGCATGAGGACCACCTGAAGACAATCTCCCTTCCCCTCTTTCTGGGCGTCCCCAGGAGTCAGGAAAGTTACAAAGGATGCCTGTCCTCTTCTTGCATATCTCTCCCACGCCATCATTGGCAATCAATCAATCAGTCCATCAGTTGGAGTTTGCACTAGCGCTGGGACCCTTTGGCCATTCCTGGCCACACTGAATTTTCCTGAGTCTCGTTACAAAGAACCATATTTTAAACTTGCCAGGCTTGCTCTCCACTGTGACAAATACATAGAATCTAGAACACTTTTACAAATCAGATATTTCAGCACACACAAAAGGCAGTGCACGCACTGTATTTATTGTTATTTGAGTAAAAGTTCATATAATAGGTTTATCCTAACTTCCCACAATCCCTGACTAAGGAATATACTACATATTCAGTATTTTTAGTGGTTGCTATCGTTTGTTACATGTGCTTGTATTAACCTTCGCAGCACTTGCATAAACCTATTACATTAATAGAGTTAAACATGAATTTGATTTCAGAAAAAGTAATCTATCCTTGGAAGGAGAGTATCATCACCTCCATGTAAACAATGTTCTCTGTAAACAATGCCCTTTATTTTGGCAACCTGTCTCTCCTGCCATCTGCCTTGCAAAGCACTTGCCAGAGTTGCGATAACAATTGAGTTTCAGAGGGAATTAGGTGTAATGGAGGGGAAGGAAATTGATTGCTTAATTTTTATTAACAGAAAGGGAGAAATTTGCGGTGCCCTGCTGTGAACCAAAGTGAAACAAAGAGAAAGATACAGAGAGATGACTCCAGGTGGAAGGAAAGTTCCTGAACAAACATTAACAATTGTATGAGGAGGCTGAGAAGAGGCCAGCAATGCTAGTGGAGCAGAGGAAGTGGTAGGAAAGCAAGGGGGCACAGCCCAGGGCTGAAGAGATATGGCTGGACCTGCGAAAAAAGGACACAGATGCTGAGACCACAGCTTCTACTGGAAAGAGTCATTTAATTCTCACTGCATTCTGCTTGTCTGCATGTCAAGATTGCGCATCTTACAGCTTGAAGTTAGAGCCTGGGGTGTGTGCAGGTCCGTGTGCAGAATAAGTGACTCCCATTTCTTGCCCTGCCATCATCAAAAAGTCTACCAGTAATAAATGCTGGAGAGGGTGTGGAGAAAAGGGACCCCTCCTACACTATTGGTGGGCATGTAAATTGGTGCAGCCACTATGGAGAGCAGTCTAGAAGTTCCTTAAAAAACTGAAAATAGAGTTACCATATGATCCAGCAATCCCACTCCTGGGCATATATCCAGAAAAAGATGAAAACTCTAATTCCAAAAGATACATACACCCCAGTGTTCAGAGCGGCACTATTTACAATAGCCAAGACATGGAAGCAACCTAAACATTCATTGACAGATGAATGAATAAGAATATGTGGTACATGTATACAATGGAAAACTATTCAGCCTTAAAAAAGAATGAAATATTGCCATTTGCAGCAACATGGATGACCTAGGGACTATCATACTAAGTAAATCAGACAGAGAAAGAGAAATAGTATATGATGTCACTCATATGTGGAATTTCAAAAAATAGTACAAATGAATTTAGTTACAAAACGTTTTCACAGACATGAAAATCAAACTTATGGTTACCAAAGAGGAAAAGAGAAGGGGAGGGATAAATCAGGAGTGTGGGATGGACAGATACATACCAGTATATGTAAAATAAATCAATAACAGCGACTTACTACATAGCACAGGGAACTATATTCAATATCTTGTAATAGCCTATAATGGAAAAGAATCTGAAGCTGTATACCTGAAACATACACAATATTGTAAATCAACTATAGTTAAATGTTTTAAAAAAGAAAAACACACAACACACACACACACACACACACACACTAAAAGAACCCCAATTCTTGCCCTGAAAGCCTATAACACTTTGGAAGATTCATGGGGGTCATTCAGACCCCACCAAGTCTAGCCTGCCTCCTCTGAGCAGTTAGGTTGCAGATGCTGGATTAGCACAAAGCTGCCTGAGCTGAGTTGCGTCCCCTTCTCGTCCTAGAGGGAGACCCACTCCACCTACCTGAGAAGTTAGTTTCCCTCCTTTCTTAGGGGCAGCTGCTGGGCCACTAACTTGCTGTACCTTCCTGGAACTAACTCTCCTCTGAGTATCTGTTTTACTTGTTTGGTCTGCGGGCTGTGGGCTGGCTATTGGGGGAGAGGAGTTCGGATGATAATATCATGGCATCATGGTAGGTAATGCATTCATGCACTTTATGCTGTACACGCTGTCAGTTGCACACCAGATGCGGCAGCGTTCGGTTTCTCCTGTGAGAGAGGCTCAGGCTGGGGAGTGGTGAGGAGACCCTGGACACTGCATCCGCATTGCATCTGGCCCCCAGGACACTCACCCCCCGAACCCCCTCCTGGCCGGCGTCGTGATTCTGGGTAGCAAGTTCATGGGCTTTTTAACTGAGAACTCTAGTAAAAGGATTCTCACAATTGTGAGCAGACAGGTTTGCTAAAGAAAAAGCCACAAGTCATAGTTTTGCATCCCTCAGAGAAAGCAGGAAAGAAGGCATACAGCCACATGCTATACTAACTAATGGGAGTAATTTTCATATGTTTAAATGATCATTTGGGGGGAATATAACTGATAAAGTGAAACCCAGAATGCAGCAAGGTAGGTTATATTATCAGCCATAATATGGGTAGGAAGAAGGTAAATAAATTGGACACACCCATATGATAGACAAAAATGCTTCTTTTAAGTCTCGTTATAAAATGTGAAGATAATCACAATATAAAATTAAGTTATAAAGAGGATTTAAACTGCTCTTATACAATATGACACCGTATAATGGACTGCATGAGAGAGAGAAGTGAAAACCAAGATGGCTTTAAGAGAGTTTATCAGGGTGTGAACAGAGACTAGTTGGGTGGTGGGATGGGTGTTTTTTTATTTTCCTCTTTATACATTTCTCATGATCCAATTTTGTCAAAATGATCATATGTTAATAAGCATCAGAAAACAAATTTCTAATGTCATGAAGTCAAAGGAATTTTATACATTTTACTACTTTTGTGAAAATGTGTGGAGACCAGGGAAGAAAGGAAAGTTAACTTATGAAGTTGCAATAATTTAAAATACATAGGGCTTTCCTGGTGGCGCAGTGGTTGAGAGTCCTCCTGCCGATGCAGGGGACACGGGTTCGTGCTCCGATCCGGGAAGATCCCACATGCCACGGAACAGCTAAGCCCGTGAACCATGGCCGCTGAGCCTGCGCGTCCGGAGCCTGTGCTCCACAACGGGAGAGGCCACAACAGTGAGAGGCCCGCGTACCGAAAAATAAATAAATAAATAAATAAAATAAAATACGTATTTCTGCAGTGGCTGCACCAATTTACATTCCCACCAACAGTGCGCGAGGGTTTCCTTTTCTCCACAGCTACAGCCACTGTGGAAACAGTGTGGAGGTTTCCCAAAAAACTAAAAAAAAAAACTAGTGGTTACTAGTTTTTTTAACTGGGGACAGGAGGGGGAGGGGCAATTTAGGGGAGGGGAGAGCGGGAGGTGCAAGCTACTGGCTGCAAGATAGGCTACAAGGATGTACTGTCCAACACAGGGACTATAGACAATATTTTGTAATAACTTTAAATGGAGTGTAACCTTTAAAAATTGTATAAAAATTTTAAAAAAATAATAAATTTTTAAAAATCTTACAAAACAAAATACATATTTCTGTTTCCAACAGTTGTGTACATGATTCAGAGAGTTATCGGGCACCCCAGAGCCTCAGTTTACAGTGCCCGTTCCCACACTCTGCTATTATCAGATTCTCTGGCTCCTGTTGGTTTCATCCTGCTTTTCTGAACACAGTCGGGTATGTAACTGGGTATCTTCCAAAGACTAACGACCTTTGGAACATGCTTTGTTTATGCAGTTCTTACTCAGAAGCTATGCCATAACTTCAAATATGTAGTTTAAAATGCTGGCCATTCCAGGTCACTTACAACCAAGCTTTCCCTGAAATGTTTAGAGCAGAGAACCACACTGAATTTGTGGTCACAGAGTTTCAACTCAAAATGTAATCTACAGATCCTAAGATCCCCATCTTCCAACTGTGTCATGACATTTGAGCGATCTGGGCCATTAATTATAATATTCCTAATTGTCTCAAAGAGTTTGGGTTGTAACATGGTCTTCCCGGTTCCCAAGAACCGGCAGGATTCTTGGCCACCAGAAGGCTCCCAATGATATTTTTGGTAGCATCTCAGGGTATGAACTGACCCCACATTGCTTCTTACCTAGGCTTGTTAACGCAGTTCTTGTCTGACATAAACTTGGCACTGACTTCACCCGCCAATCCCAAGCACCCAGGGAGCTGAACTGATGACAGGGGTGATCATTCAGGAATCCTAATTACTACTCAGCAGCCAAGGGTGAGGCTTTACAGAATACTTTTTCAAAATTAAGTCATGTAACTACTCATGATAGCCCCCAAATGGAAACCCCCATGTGCATCAGCTGAAGCAGGAGAAATAAACTGCTGTATTCACACAATGGAGTACTTGATAGCAATGAGGATGAATGATCCCCAACTTCATGCAAGGCTGTGGGCGAATCCCACAAACATGGAGCTGAGCGGGAGAAATCAAACATAAAGGAGAACATGCGTGTTAGTCTGCTATGTACTCGGAGCGTTCTTACAAAGTGCAGAAACAACTGAAACTGATCTACGGTGATAGAAGTCAGGAGAGTTGTTACCTTTGTGGATGGGGAGCAGACAGGGGTTTCTGGGATGTTACTGATGTTGTTTTGTAGGCTGGGTGCTGATTAGGACAAGAGTGTTCAGTTCATTAACAAACAAAAGTCATCAAGCTGCGTACTTAGGATGTGGGCACTTTTGCGTATATATATAATACTTTAATAAAAAGCTACTTGGGGGAATTCCCTGGTGGTCAAGCGGTGAGGACTCTGAGCTCTCGCTGCTGAGGGCCCTGGTTGGGAAACTAAGATGCCACAAGCTGTGTGGTGTGCCCTGCGCCCCCCCCTCCAAAAACAACATAAAAGACTAGTCATAATGACAAAGCAGGAGGGGAAAAAACCCTAATAAAAAAAAAATGAATTGCATTAAAAAAAAAAAAGAGCTACTTGGAAAAAAAATACAAAGACCTATGGAAAAATCTAAAATTGAGAAAGCAAAGTCTGGACCAGAGGAGTTACAACAAATGCTGGTTAATTCTTTCATAGAGGTTGGTGCACTTGGTCCCAACTCTGCAGGGTTTTTCTACAGTTAGTTGCAGGGGGGTGGGTGGGCATAGTGGATAATGGGGGAGCCCTTTCCACAGAAGAGCAGCAGCTTCATTTGCAGGCTCCTTTTCTTCTCCAGCACTGAGGCAGGGTTTACCACCCCTCAAGTGACCTCAAACAGGAGCTGGAGGATACTTCCAGAGGTGAGCGCCCATGTGAACCAACAAACACCACACGCCCTGCGTAAAGACAGCGACCGTCCATAAAACAAGACTCTGTGTGGTCTCTCCAGGGCTGCAGGGGTCGACTGCTGGGTAAGAATCAGCCCCTGCCATCGGTACATTCCCTCCTGGTTTTGAGCCAGTTTTGCCACTTACAAGCTTTGTGGTCTTGAGAAAGACATTTTTCCAGTTGTCTAGTTTTCTCTTCTCTAAGATGGCGATAATAATAGGCCTGCTGGACACACAAGGTACTCGACAAACAAGATGCTCAAACAGTAGTATTCCTACTGCTATTACCATCCTTATTCCCTTTTCCCATCAGAAACAGATTTTTCCAGTCCGAATAGCCAAGTACTTGGCCTCACGGGGGAGCGGGCTGTTGGAAGGCCAGGGAAATTGGAGTCCACCCCACTTTGCAGGGGGCCGTGAGGGATAAAGAAATCTCTGCAGAATTACCCAGAGACTTCTCCCTCAGAAACTCAGAGCCCAGGGAAAGCAGCATTTGAGACAATGACCCCAGACTAGCAAATCACTTTCTGGAGCTTCTGCCTTACAGAGATATTCGTGAGCAACGGCAACACATTTCCACGTGCGGCTCCCAGAAACAAACCCTCGCATGGTCGGGGTACAAAAATCTGTGCCGGGGAGGGTAGAAGTGAGCCACTGACACTCTCGGAGAACAGTTGGGTGATTATACCACAGTTAGGTGCTCCCTAAGCCAGCTGTGTGTTTGCCTGAGAGGATAATGGAGAGACGCCTTTGCTGAAGAGAGCCCTTGGAGCTGAAAGCTGGGCCAGGCAGCCATGTCATGAGCTCACTGTCTTTGGCAGCCATCAGACACGCAGCTCAAGGACCGCAGCTGCCAGAAAGCTTTGCAGGAAGTAGCACCACCCACGGCATCTGGATGAAGCCAAGAGGGTCAGAGTGGGCCCAGGATGGGATGCTCAGCCTCGACGGAGCCAAGATACCCTCTGACTGCTCGCCTTGCACTTCCTTTGGGTCTAAAGATGCCCAGAGCAGTACTTGACTGTCACTTGCCGATGGGTCAAATCTGGCAAAATGTTACTTAATTACAAAGAAAATTCTAAAATTAAATTTTCTTCTAATTTAATAAGATTTTAGGGTCACCACAAGCGGCCATGTCCTCTCTCCAAAAACTTGAACCCTGGAGTGCTTGTGTTGGAAGGGAACATGGAGATTGTTCCGATCTGATCCTGCGTGGTACAGACGTGGGAATGAGGGCTGGAAAGGTACCAATTCTTTGTACCCAGTCACAGAGCCGTGAGGGCAGAGGAGGGACTAAAAGCCAAAGCCGACGACTGGTCCAGTTTTTGCTCTCTGATCCCCACTGCTTCTTTCTCACTTAACAAACAAATTGCCTACAATGGAAACATCAGCTCTGAAGATGGCGGTGTGGGAAGACGTGGAGTTCGCATCTCCCCACGACTATGGTGCCTGCCGGACGCTGGTGTGGGACCTTGACTCCCAAGGAGATGGGAGGAACCCCCAAGCGAACTGGTAGGACATGGGGGCACTGAGGCGGGAGGAGAAGTGGAGGCTGGACAGGACTGGCACCCCTGAGGGGTGGCTGAGAAGGGGGAGGGGTTCCCACGCCTGGAGGGACCCTCAGGGGCTCAGATCAGGGTGGAACGTGCCCAGCATTTCCCCTGCCCAATTGGTTGGGGAAGTCTGCCAGGCTCTGGGGCCGGGTCCTACGCCCTCAGAGGCCCCCTCTGGGCCGCCTTGGTCCTGGGGGCATAGGAAGGAGGCCAAGGGGAGAATAGGAGGGGCAGGTAGGAGGGGCCCTCCAGGACCAGAGGAGCAGGAGGGAGTGGGGGGGGTAGGCCCCGCCCACTCGAGCCCAGAGGTGGGAGGCACCTGCTGGGCTCCCAGGTGGGGTCCCCTGCCTTCTGAGACCAGAGGTGGGAGGCACGCCTGGGCCCCTTCTGTTCTGTTGAGGTTAAGCCCCACCCCCCACACACCCCAGGGCCTTTTCCAGCCCTGTGGGTCCTAAGCATAGGCCCTGCCCACTGCCCAAACCTCACCCCTGCTTAGGCCCTGCCCTCCACAGCCAAGGCCTTTTCCAGCTTTTCCTTCTTTTTTTTTTTCTCCTCCTCTTTTTTACTATTGTGGTTCTGTTTTACCTTCCAGTTGTTGTTTCATCTATATTTTTATATTCTTTCTAACATATCTGTTAGTTTCCTAGTCTAATTTTATTTCTTACTTTGTTATTGTTCTCCTTGGCTTGTGGGATCTTGGTTCACGAGCTGGGGGTTGGGCCGAAGCTCCTGCGGTGGGAGCTCCGAGTCCAAACCACTGGAATAACAGAGAACCTCAGACTGCAGGGAATATTCATCAGAGTGAGGCCTCCCAGAGGTGCTCATCTCAGCACCAAGATCAAGCTCTACTCAACAGCCTACAAACTCCAGTGTTGTAAGCCTCAGGCCAAAAAACCAGTAAGATAGGAACACAATCCCACTCATCAAAAAAAAAAAATGAGGTGGCAAAAAAATATGTCACAGATGAAGGAGCAAGGTAAAAACCTACAAGACCAAATAAGTGAAGAGGAAATAGGCAACCGGCCTGAAAAAGAATTCAAAGTAATGATAGTAAAGATGATCCAGAATCTTAGAAATAGAATGGAGGCATGGATTGAGAAACTACAAGAAATGTTTAACAAAGATCTAGAAAAACTAAAGAATAAACAAAGAGAAATGAACAACACAATAATTGAAATGAAAAACACACTAGAAGGAACCAGTAACAGAATAACTGAAGCAGAAGAACGAATAAGTGAGCTGGAAGACAAAATGGTGGAAATAACTGCCAAGGAGCAGAATAAAGAAAAAAAGAATGAAAAGAATTGAAGACAATCTCAGAGACCTCTGGGACAACACCACATGCACCAACATTCAAATTATAGGGGTCCCAGAAGAAGAAAAGAAAAAGAAAGGGTCTGAGAAAGTATTTGAAGAGATTATAGTGGAAAACTTCCCTAACATGAGAAAGGTAATAGTCATCCAAGTCCAGGAAGCACAGAGAGTCTCATACAGGATAAACCCTAGGAGAAACACACCAAGACACATATTAATCAAGCTAACAAAAATTAAATTCAAAGAAAAAATATTAAAAGCAGCAAGGGAAAAACAAAAAATAACATACAAAGGAATCCCCATAAGGTTATCAGCTGATTTTTCAGCAGAAGATCTGCAGGCCAGAAGGGAGTGGCAGGGCATACTTAAAGTGATGAAAGAGAAAAACCTACAATCACCGAGATTACTCTACCCAGCAAGGATCTCACTCAGAGTCAACAGAGAAGTCAAAAGCTTTTCAGACAAGCAAATTCTAAGAGAATTCAGCACCACCAAACCAGCTTTACAACAAATGCTAAAGAAACTTCTCGAGGCAGGAAACACAAGAGAAGAAAAAGACCCACAAAAACAAACCCAAAACAATTAAGAAAATGGTAATAGGAACATACATATTGATAATAACCTTGAATGTAAATGGATTAAATGCTCCAACCAAAAGACACAGACTGGCTGAATGGATACAAAAACAAGACCCACATATAGGCTGTCTACAAGAGATCCACTTCAGACCTAGGGACACATACAGAATGAAAGTGAAGGGATGGAAAAAGATATTCCATGTAAATGGAATTCAAAAGCAAGTTGGAGTAGCAACACTCATATCAGATAAAATAGACTTCAAAATAGAGACTGTTTTTGCGGTACGCGGGCCTCTCACTGTTGTGGCCTCTCCCGTTGTGGAGCACAGGCTCCGGACGCGCAGGCTCAGCGGCCATAGCTCACGGGCCCAGCCACTCCGCGGCATGTGGGATCTTCCCGGACCGGGGCACGAACCCGTGTCCCCTGCATCGGCAGGCGGACTTTCAACCACTGCGTCACCAGGGAAGCCCACAAAAACAGAAATATAGATCAGTGGTACAGGATAGAAAGCCCAGAGATAAACCCATGCACATATGGTTACTTAATTTACGACAAAGGAGGCAAGAACATACAATGGAGAAAAGACAGTCTCTTCAGTAAGTGGTGCTGGTGAAACTGGACAGCTACACATAAAAGAATGAAATTAGAACACTTCCTAACACCATACACAAAAATAAACTCAAAATGGATTAAAGACCTAAATGTAAGAGCAGACACTATAAAACTCTTAGAGGAAAACATAGGAAAAACACTCTTTGACATAAACCACAGCAAGATCTTTTTTGACCCACCTCCTAGAGTAATGGAAATAAAAACAAAAATAAGCAAATGGAACCTAATGAAACTTAAAAGCTTTTGCACAGCAAAAGAAACCATAAACAAGAGGAAAAGACAACCCTCAGAATGGGAGAAAATATTTACAAATGAAACAACGGACAGAAGATTAATCTCCAAAGTATACAAATAGCTTGTGGAGCTCAATATCAAAAAAACAAACAATCCAATAAAAAAATGGGCAGAAGACCTAAACAGACATTTCACCAAAGAAGACATACAGATGGGCAAGAGGCACATGAAAATTGCTCAACATCACTAATTATTAGAGAAATGCAAGTCAAAACTACAATGAGGTATCACCTCACACTGTTCAGAATGGCCATCATCAAAACATCTACAAACAATAAATGCTGGAAAGGGTGTGGTGAAAAGGGAACCCTCGTGAATCGTTGGTGGGAATGTAAATTGATACAACCACTATGGAGAACAGTATGGAGGTTCCCTAAAAAACTAAAAATAGAACTACCATATGACCCAGCAATCCCACTACTGGGAATATACCCTGAGAAAACCATAATTCGAAAAGACACATGCACCCCAATGTTCATTGCAGCACTATTTACAATAGCCAGGACGTGGAAGCAACCTAAATGTCCAGTGACAGATGAATGGATAAAGAAGATGTGGCACATATACACAATGGAATATTAGCTATAAAAAGAAAAGAAATTGAGTTATTTGTAGTGAGGTGTATGGACCTAGAGTCTGTCGTGCAGAGTGAAGTAAGTCAGAAAGAGAAAAACAAATACCATATGCTAACACATATATATGGAATCTAAAAAAAACACACAAAAAAACGGTACTGATGAACCTAGTGGCAGGGCAGAAATAAAGACGTAGACATAGAGAATGGACTTGAGGACACGGAGGGGGAAAGGTAAGCTAGGACAAAGTGAGAGAGTGGCATGGACATATATATACTACCAAACGTAAAATAGATAGCTAGTGGGAAGCAGCCACATAGCACAGGGAGGTCAGCTCTGTGCGTTGCGATGACCTAGAGGGGTAGCATAGGAAGGGTGGGAGGGAGGCTCAGGAGGGAGGGGATATGGGGATATACGTATGCATATGGCTGATTCGCTTTGTTGTACAACAGAAACTAACACAGTATTGTGAAGCAATTATACTCCAATAAAGATCTATTTAAAAAAATATTAAAAAGCACTTAGAACAATGCCAGTCCCAGAGAGAAATGCCTGATAGATGTTAGCAATTTATAGGAGCTCATTGACCAGGATGGACAGAAATCAATTATCTGCAGTGATTATTTTCTTCCACTCTACTCTATAATTTTTCGTTTTGTTTTGTTTTAATCTGTCTTAAAGCGTACTAAAGTTTTTCATTTTTATACAGTTAAAAAAAAAAAAGAAAACACCAGTTCTAGAGAAAAAAATCTTCAGTGTAAATGAAACCTCTAAGTGTGGTGGGCGCAGGAGAAACACAGCTGACTCGGCCACTCCCTTTCGGCCTGGTTGGGGCACATTATTTCACCTCCTGGTGCCTCTGCTGGAGAGCCAATATGCCCTTGAACCATAGAGGAATAACTCGAGGATTAAGAAGCTAATGTGAAGGCCAATGAGAACTGCAGCGTGGTGTGTGGCTTGGTAAGTGAGCTAAATCAACATCAGCCGGCACCGCAAGCTCGGAACACAAACCCTGATGAGATAATTTCCTTCTTCACCAGGAAGGTCCTCCCACCTGATGAAAAACTCTATATCCGTCTTGGAGACAGCATGGTCTACAAAAACGCTCTAGTACTTAGAACATTTGTAGTGACTCTGTACACATTTACGAAGAACTTTCTTCCTCCACTCCCACCCCACCCCCTTACTCGGAATAGCATGTCATATTTATTAAGCACTATTATGTGTCAGGCACTGCCCTCAGGGATTTACGTGCATTATCTCATCTAATCTGCCCAGCAGCCCTGTTAGGGAGGTAGTATTTTTATTGCCGTTGTACATATCACACAATGGAGGGTCAGAAAAGGATAAGCAACTTCCCAAGGTCATAGAGCTGCTAAAGTGGTGGTACCTGAACATGAACTCAGGTTAAACCATGACTTTCTTTTCTTTTTTTTTAAATCAAAATGAACATAACCACGAAGGGACTCGAACTCTCAATCTTCTGATCTGAAGTCAGACACCTTACCCATTAGGCCACATGGTCACAGCACATTAAGAGTTAGGTGCAGCCTCCTTGAAGGCGATGGTGCTGTTGACTCCAGCCAGAGAGGACAGGGTGCGTCCCAGATCCAACCAGGATTTTCCACTGCCTGCTGTCCTGTTCCCTGCCAGGACCTGCAGTGTGATAGAACAGAAGCACCACTGCATTCAACTCCTCGGCAGGGGGATGGCCACCAGGCAAAGCTTGAGGCCCCAATTCCAACAGCAGGGGGTTGCAAATGGCCTTCAGGCTTTTATATTTTAAAAAAGCTTAATGGGATATCAAGAGTGGAGATCAACTAAATAAAATCATGACAGAACCCGACGAAGTGGGAAGCTCAGGAGTTTTGAAATTCATATCCTGTTTAAAATCAATGTACCTTAAGCATATTTCATGGTATTAAAGTTATAGGACATAAAATTCAATCACTCTTGTGGACAACTGAATAAAATGAATACAAACGCAGCATAGTCCCTGGACAAACATTCCTCACATGGTGTGGTTCCTGTGGAAACAATAAAAATAATCCAGTTTAGTTATGCAGGGTTCACCTTCCCCTGCCTGTAATTAGTGCTGCTGCAATGAGAAAGCAGAGGAAGAAAACCAGATACACTTCCAACGTAGAACTACATCTAGTCCCCAGCGAGGACCAGGTCTATCTGCAGTTTCCAAATCCCATCTCTTATTACAGATATTTACCCTCCCTACTGAGGTCTCTCACAACTAACCATGCGATTCTTTTACCATTTTCATTCCATAGTCTAGTGCATGAAATAGGTGCTCAAAATATATTTGTTGATTGATCTGACCTGTTTTTGTTTATTTGTTTGTTAATTCATAAGAGAACTCTGTTCAGGAAGAACGGCTGAGGCCCAAAGCTGAAAACAAGAGACTCTAAGAACCCCTACATTCTAGTGAGAGATCTCAGATAGGTGGCCACTCCCTGCAGGTTTTACCCACAGCAAGCAGATCGAGCCCTGCTAACACCAGACAAGAATCCCTCCACAGCCCATATAAAGAGATCAGGAAGAGAGTTGCTGGAAACCTAAATTTGGCGGGGGTGGGGGTGTGAAACCATGCAACTCAGATTGGGACTGGAACCCGGACAAAACCCAGGTTCTTGATGTCTTGTTGCAGAAAGAATTCAGTGAGAGACAAAGTGATAGGTAAGAAGTGGATTTGTTTAGAGAGAAACAAACTCCATAGACAGAGTGTGGGTCATCTCAGAAGGCGAGAGGCAACAGGGTACGGGGTTGTCAGTTTTTACAGGAGTGGGTAATTTCATAGGCTAATGAGTGGGAGGAGTATTCCAGCTATTTTGGGGAAGGGGTGGGGATTTTCAGGAATTGGGCCACCGCCCACTTTTTAGCCTTTTATGGTCGGCCTCACAACTGTCATGGCACCTGTGGGTGTGTCATTTAGCTGATATATTACAATCAGTGTATAATGAGGCTCAAGGTCTACTGGAAGTAGAATCTTCCGCCATCTCAACCTAGTTGGTTCTAACCAGCTTTTGTCATGTCCTATGTTTATGTCATTCTTTTAAATGTTGTGCCCTGCCCCCTTCCCTCCTGTTTCAGGTGGGTATTTGACAGGGACATTATTTCCCTTTCTTATCCAAGTGGGGAATGGGGAAGCCCCAAAGGAATTATTTGTAAAGATTTTGGAGTACCTACAAGAAGGGGTGACTGGCATTTCATGTCCCAGATTGGACATGGGCTTAGCCAATGGGTTGAATGCCCTGCCCCTTTGCCATCATGAGCGTGATGGCAAAGTAGAAGCGAGGGGCATTGGTGGAGCTCTCTGCATTCCCACATGTGAAGTTTCTGGGGGTATTATGGACACACAGGAAGGGATTGGTCTCTGGTGGCCTTGGCCTGCAGCAGCTTGAAGCAGGATTTCAGTTCCCGGCCAGAGACTGAGGTCCAGCAGCGGCAGTGAAAGGGCTGAATTTTAGCCACCAGACCACCGGGGACCAATGACCAGTGACAAGGCCCTGGGTTGTCGGCTGTGTAGAAATGAATTTCCACATAGAGATGGAAGTGAAGCAAGTGAAGCAAGTAAAATGTTTATTAGGAGGAAAAAGAGTACGGTACGTGTGGATAGACACATAGGCGGGCTCAGAGAGAGAGAGTCGTGCCCTCGTGGTAGTTTGAATCACTTTTATGGGGCATTTCTTCTGGGATTCCTTTGACCAATCATCTTGCTTTGCCTGGTTCTGAGTCTGTATTTGGTTTATCTCAGGGTCCTCCCGTGTCACATGTGCATCTCTTAGCCGAGATGGATTCTAGTGAAGAGGCCTATGGGTAGTTAACATCACTTACTGTGGGGTGGCGCCCCCTCCCTCTTTGACGTCCAAGGAGCCTTTCTGTGCATGTGTAGTCGGGAAGGTCTCCTTGACTTGGAAAATGAGGAATATGTGGTCTTTTTATCTCTTATCTGGGCAGGGCCCAGCCTCCTCCATCATCCTGCTTTTATGGAGTTTCTACTATTATGGAGTTTCTGTCCACAGAAGAGAAACTGTTCAGCTTGGGGCCCATCTATCTCCTGCCTCAGGACCTGGACCTGACCTGCGTTGCCAGCTTCTCCCCTAAGAGGGCTGTGTGCTGCCCAAGGTATTCTAGCAGCAACAGGTAGCTGGGCAGGCCGCTGTGTTGAGAGCAGGAGCTAGAGCTAGAGCTAGATGCGGTCAAGCTGGAGCTAGAGCTTTCACGTGATAGGAGGCCCCACAAGCTTCTGCTGAACTGCACGTGCAGCTCCACGACCCAGCGCGCCTCTGGGCACCGGCCATGGAGAGGATTGGTGATGACTCAGTTGTTCTGTTTCCACTTCAGCTGGCGTGTATTGCGATCCAGTTATGATGCTAGCCACCAGACACAGCATCAGACACCTCAGGTTTAAGGGCTTGGTCTCCAACAAGACTGTCCTGACTTCAGATACCAGCTGCATATGGGGTCCCCAAGCCACCTATAATTTTGACCAACTGGCTGCAAACTGGGGGTTTCCACAACCCCCTCAGTTCAGTACTTCACTAGAACGACTCATGGAAATCAAGGAAGGACTATACTTACGACTATAGTTTTACTATAAAGGATACACATAGTGCGAGGTCTGGGAGGAAACGCAGAACTTGTATGCCCTCTCCTCACAGAATCAGGACACATCACCCTACCAGCACATCAATGCGTTCACCAACCAGGAAGCTCCACTGAGCATTGGCGTCCAGAATTTCTACTGGAGCTTCACTGCATAGACATGACTGATTACATCATTCGCCCTGTGATTTAACTCAATGTCCAGCTCCTCTCACCTGCCCAGAGGTCAGGGCAGCTGAGAGTTCTAACTCCCTAAGCACATTCTTGGTCTTTCTGGGGACCAGCCTCCACCCTGAAGCAATCTAGGAACCCACCAGAGTCGCCTCATTAGCATAACAAAGACATTCCTATCACTCAGGAAATTCCAAGGGGTTTTGTAGCTCTGTGCCAGGAACTAGGGACATTGGATATATTCCCCATTAAACAGTGACAGCCAGAGAAGCAGCCACAACGAAAAGGAGACATTTCATAAAACTCTATCTTCTTCCCTGCCCCCAAACCAGAACCAGAATCTATTCAAGGAAGGAGAGGGTAGTCTGTAAATAGAAGACCACACTCCTCTCTACTCCAAGCCTCTTAAGCCGCAAGGCGCCTAAGTCTGGACTGGCAAAGGGAAAGAGCTCTGAATCAGATAGACACTGAAATTTCACACTGAACCAAACTACATTTTAATAACTGAGAAGGACCTAAAAGTTATGAGATTTTTCTCAAGATACCATTAAGTGATGGGAAAGTAGGGTTTGACAGCATGTTTGAAAGCACGAGCTAGAAAAATACAATTGCTTCATGTTTAAAGCACACTGAGCTTAACACTCATGTATAGCCACTAGGAGAGCTAATATAAAAAAAGATGGAGGGCTTCCCTGGTGGCGCAGTGGCTGGGAGTCCGCCTGCCCGTTGCGGGGGGCGTGGATTCGTGCCCCGGTCCCGGAAGATCCCGCATGCCGCGGAGCGGCTGGGCCCGTGAGCCGTGGCCGCTGGGCTTGCGCGTCTGGGGCCTGTGCTCCGTGGCGGGGGCGGCCCCAGCAGTGGGAGGCCCGCGTACCGCAGGAAAATAAAAAAAGATGGAAAATATCAAGTGTTGGCAAGGCTGTGGAGCCACCAGAACTCTCATATACTTCTGAGGAGTGTAAACTCTTGCAACCACTTTGGAAAAATATTTGGCAACATCTATTAAAGTTAAGTAAAAGCATACATATGACCCACTCAATTCTACTCGTAAGGATGTACCCAACAGAAATCCATTTGTTCGTTTATTAGAAGACATACGATCACGTTCATAGCAACACTATTCATAATAACCCCAAACGGCAGATTATCCAAATGGCCATCAACAGTAGAATGGATAGAAATAAGCTGTGGAATGTTTACGAATGGAATACTATACAGCAATGAGAATAAATAATCCCAAACTACATGCAGCAATGTGGATGCATCTCACAAACACAATATTGGTATAGAGATCAGTCTTGGAAGATAGAAATAATGTCTCCCTTTGGAGCAAGAGGAAGATTTGTTTGTAGCCCGCTCCAGTGATCCAGATTTCCTAAGCTCAAGATCCTTTTCCTACAAGACAACCCACTGCGTGTGCGGGTGTAGCCCGGCCCTTCGCCTGTCACCCCCATGGGACTTGGGGCTCGGGGAACTGACACAAGAAAATGACAATATTCTAGCTCTAGCTATTGCTGTAAGTAATAAAATGTCCTATGTCTCTGATCCAGGATTCTCGGTGTCCTCTGCCAGCATCCATGAAATCAGCTGGCTAGCTTGATAGCTTGTAAATAGGGTACAATCCTCCCAGTTCCTGATCTCCTCATGCTTCCATGTGCACACATTTGAAAGATAATACCCCTGAGGGTACATCTATGAGTTTAATCTATAGACAATACTGGGGGGAGTACCTATGGAGTTGCAAAAACTCCACTTATCAGCCTTCTCTCTTCTGACCTAGGTATACCCATGCATTTTCAATTTTCTTTGTGCATCAATTCCTTAAATATTTTGTAGTGTCATTTGCTTTCATCAGATCACCCCCAGGTGAGGTTTCACAGGAAAGCTACCATTCACCCCACTGTCCCTTTCACACGGCTGAAATTTACTGGTTTCAGTCTCCTCTGATTTATCAGACTTAAGCTGTATTTAACCTTTTCCTTCCCTGTACAAGTTCCCCTTTTTCCGCTCTCTGCAGAAAGGCTCACTGGGTCCTTTCCCCATTTAGACTTCTTGTTTGGATGACATTTACTGAGCTTTTGTAGGCTGCCACTTAATCCTCCCGTGCAGCTGACCCCACGTCGCTGGTGTCTTCCTGATCAATTTTAACATTCAGTCATGTGTTGGTATTTCCTTATGAAGCTGTCACAAGAACAGAGCCATCATCACGTTTCACATGATAGCTAGTGTGAGATTGTACCAATACAAAGTAGTTGATGTTTTCCCCAAATCCCTGACCCTTATTTTGTTGATGACCCTTTTTTTCTACACTGTTTCCTAACAGCAATGTTTCAGATGATTTTTAAGGTGTCTTGCTGGTTACTGAGGTTTTCTCCATATAATTTTTTCTGTTCCGACTATAATTCTATTCTTGAATTTCCCAGTATGCAAGAAAGGCAACAATAGCAGGATGGTGTCTTAGTTTCCTCTCAATAAAAATGAGTCATTAATTTAATTATATTTCACATAAACCGGCCTAACGCTTCTGAAACAGTTTGGGGTTGAACATTTTCTTTGGCTGAGACAGATAAACACAATTCTTTCCTTTGACAGCGTTTTCCAATAAAAGATAGAGACTTAATGTAATTGCTGTGTTTTAGACATGAGTTACACCCCGCATGTGTTCAAGAAATATATACTTAAACAAAATTATAAACCATATGAGACTTCTAGAGAAGGTAAGACCCTTCCTCTTCCCTAACATCTCAGTAGCATCTCACTTATATCCGTTTCACGACCACTACACGTTTGGAATTCCCCCTTTAGGAAGTGAGCTTAATTAGCTGGTGGGCTTGAGAGACCTGGCTGTAGTGCATGGTGGAGCTCAGGCAAGCTGAATCTGAGCTGAACTCTGGAGTCCTGCAGTCGGTGTGGTGGACTAATTTATACTCAAGGGTAAAAATTAAGTCTAGTTCTTGGTAGCTAGCCAGAGTATTGCACAGAGCTAAAGCTGGGGATGCAGATTGCTGAGCTGAAATACGCTTCATGTGTTCTTCCTCTTCACGCTGTGAGATGGAAATTGCTTCCGGGGCCTCTCACCTGCATATTTGTCTCTATTGCACTTATCACGTGACTTTTTTGGCAAAATGTACGTTCATGAAAACAAGGATAAGTGATTATTGAGTTTGCAGTCCAAATTAATGGATACTTATTTCTCCGCTCAATCACGTGTCAAAATTCTATCAATATTCTATGCATCTCATTTCTCTATAAGGTTCATCTTTAACCAAAATTGATAGTAATTAGCTTTCACTATAACATCACAGTACATCAGTTCCCATGTCAACACACTGCATCTCAAAGTAACCAAGCATCCATCCTGAGAGAAGAGTAAAAGAATCTTCTCTCATGTTTCTCTTAGTCTTTCTTGTGTCAAGTTTCTGGTGTCCAACATCTTCTGCAATTTTCTTTTTTCTCCATTTGCACTTGAGTTCCAGGAGGGCCCTGCAAGGTGTCTTTGTTGGAAAGTCCTAAGGACACCAAAGAGCATCATTAAAGTCAGGCTCTGTCCACTATAAAACTCTTAGAGGAAAACATAGGCAGAACACTCTACGACATAAATCACAGCAAGATCCTTTTTGACCCACCTCCTAGAGAAATGGAAATAAAAACAAAAATAAACAAATGGGACCTAATGAAACTTCAAAGCTTTTGCAAAGCAAAGGAAAACATAAACAAGACAAAAAGACAACCCTCAGAATGGGAGAAAATATTTGCAAATGAAGCAACTGACAACGGATTAATCTCCAAAATATACAAGCAGCTCATGCAGCTCAATATCAAAGAAACAAACAACCCAATCCAAAAATGGGCAGAAGACCTAAACAGACATTTCTCCAAAGAAGACATACAGATGGCCAAGAAGCACATGAACAGATGCTCAACATCATTAATCATTAGAGAAATGCAAATCGAAACTACAATGAGGTATCACCTCCCACCGGTCACAATGGCTATCATCAAAAAATCTACAAACAGTAAATGCTGGAGAGGGTGTGGAGAAAAGGGAACCCTCCTACACTGTTGGTAGGAATGTAAATTGATACAGCCACTATGGAGAACAGTATGGAGGTTCCTTAAAAAACTAAAAATAGAACTACCATATGACCCAGCAATCCCACTACTGGGCATATACCCTGAGAAAACCATAATTCAAAAAGAGTCATGTACCACAGTGCTCATTGCAGCTCTATTTACAATAGCCAGGACATGGAAGCAACCTAAGTGTCCATCAACAGATGAATGGATAAAGATGTGGCACATATATACAATGGAATATTACTCAGCCATAAAAAGAAATGAAATTGAGTTATTTGTAGTGAGGTGGATGGGCCTAGAGACTGTCATACAGAGTGAAGTAAATCAGAAAGAGAAAAACAAATACCGAATGCTAACACATATATATGGAATCTAAAAAAAAAAAAAAAAGGTTCTGAAGAACCTAGGGGCAGGACAGGAATAAAGACGCAGACGTAGAGAATGGACTTGAGCACATGGGAAGGGGGAAGGGTAAGCTGGGACGAAGTGAGAGAGTGGCATAGACATATATACACTACCAAATGTAAACTAGATAGCTAGCGGAAAGCAGCTGCATAGCACAGGGGGATCAGCTCAGTGCTTTGTGACCACCTAGAGGGGTGGGATAGGGAGGGTAGGAGGGAGACGCAAGAGGGAGGAGATATGGGGATATATGTATATGTATAGCTGATTCACTTTGTTATAAAGCAGAAACTAACACACCATTGTAAAGCAATTTTACTCCAACAAAGATGTTAAAAAAATAAAGTTAAAAAAGAAAAGTCAGGCTCTGTCAGCCTATCATGAGGAAGCAGAGTCACATGCACCAGCATGATGCTATAATGTCCCTGTCATGGTCCCTGACACCATTACAGCTGTGCTTTGTTATCTGACTCCTCAGCTGGTAGTTTAACTGTTGGAACCTCTGTCTTATGTAGATTCTTCTTTAACTCTGGACAACTACAGTAACTACTGAGATAGACTGGAAGAGCTGACATCCCTGAAATATGCCCAGCTCACACATCACAGATTGGTAACAACAAAGGAACAAGTTTGCATATCTGGGTGGAACAAAGTGTTTTTAACATAACAAAAGAATTATCTTATTTCTCCATTAGGGGACAAGATACCTACCAAAAATATTCCCACTAAATGGATTTAAATCATTTGAAAGAAAATGAAAGGGCATCCAAATGGTGACTTGAGTGCTACCCATGATATGTTCCTGAAAAGTATTTTCAGGAACAGAAAAAAAAAAGTAAAACAATGAGTATTGTTAAGTCAACAGATATGCTGTGAATAAGTAGGAAAATTTTTGACTAGTCATGAGAAAGTATATCACTAAGTGGAAGATCATGTACTAACAAGGGTTGCAGAGTGAGGGTTTCATTTTCCATCCCCAGAGATATTGAGAAATAGCTGATGAACTAATTTAAATGCCATAGCTCAGGAATTCTATCTGGCCTGGAATACATAGTCAATAAATATTTCTTGAATAAATCTGGAGTGGGGAAGCAAACAGATGTCATCAATTACAATAGCAAATCACAACTACCTATCTCCTTAGGGACTCACTTCTACACCAAATTTCTTGCCCTGCCCCCGGGATTCTCATCAAGAAGGGACAACAGGGCTTTCCTGGTGGTGCAGTGGTTGAGAATCTGCCTGCCAATGCAGGGGATACGGGTTCGAGCCCTGGTCTGGGAAGATCCCACATGCCGCAGAGCCACTGGGCCCGTGAGCCATAACTACTGAGCCTGCACGTCTGGAGCCTGTGCTCCACAACAAGAGAGGCCGCGACAGTGAGAGGTCCGTGCACCGCGATGAAGAGTGGCCCCCTCTTGCCACAACTAGAGAAAGCCCTCGCACAGAAACGAAGACCCAACACAGCCAAAAATAAATAAATTAATTAAAAAAATAAAAAAAAAAGAAGGGACAACAAGGTCTGCCCCTCAGCTGAGTTTTGCACAATGGAGAGAAGAGGCAATTCCAAAGAATTGTTTGAAGAGCAATAGTGGTAAGATTTGAACACAAAAAAGATCGAGAAGAATCACAAGCAAAGGAGATAACTGTATCCTCTCATGGCAGGGCTGACAGTTAGTCTTGTCTGCATCAGTTTTAGTTGGACAGAAAGGAGTTCGGGACTGAATGCTGACTCTTGTCATGCCAGGAAGGTGAATCTTGGCAAACTCTGGGCATCGACTTTCTGTTTTTACCTCCAGATTCTATTGAAATCAAGTGTCAGCTTGACCTAAGTTCTGTAAGTCATAACCCCGGAGTTGTGTCATCCTTCTATTATGTGGACTGATTCTAGGATGTAATTAGTGGCTGCCTTATGAGTTATAACTGGACATATTGCATAGGTTTAGCCATTTTACTCAAATCAAGGTTATGAAGCAAATATAAATGACACCTCTCTGCTTACAAGTGTGTTTTTAGTTATTTACTCATAATGATGATGGGTTTGCATAGTGATTCAGGTACACTTTCTAACCACTTCTTTCCTTATAATAAGCAATTTGCTTAGGCAAGGTGGTTGGCTTGATTTACGGACATTGTCTGTGGTCATAATATGTAACTGGTCCATGCCATTCTTGCCCCATTATCTTGCCCTCCTTAGGACAATGTCTAAATCAATTAAAAACTTGGACCAAAAGAATCAATTGTTATCTTGTGTTTACCGTAGATTCCAGGCAATAATTAAATAACCCAGTGGAATATGTAGCTCTTAATTCTCAGTGGCTGAGGCTAGAACTCGGAGAAATAATTGTCATAGTTAATGCCATAGTTCAATTTTGGTTTCAAGGGCCATCTCTTTTATTGGCTGAATCGACCTAAAGTACTGACCAGAGATATGACTCCCTGTGGTTCTCCTGCCCCTTCCATGGAGGGTCTACGAACAGTAAACTGGGAGATCTGGGATTGAGGGTCAGTAAAGGAAAGAACCTGAATTTGAGAATTATTCAAAATAACCTTGAATAAGTTGATATTTAAAGAGCATAGAGCAGAAGTGCTCTGTATCTTTTTAAGAAGGATGCAGTTTTCAGGGGCTGGTGCATTCTACTTCTATTCTTCAGTTTGGTTCACATTCAAAGCCTAGAAGGGCCAGGTGATGTGGCTGCTTGAAGCAGCTCAGGAGAGACTGTGGCAAACTGGAGAACTGGCTTTCTGAGGAGGCAGCCTGGCTTCAGCTCCTGACGATGCGGCCAGGGGGCAATCAAGGTCCCTGGCATCAGATTTTCTACTTGTCCAGAGAAACAAGGAATCTTGACTTTTTGATCCCATCAGCAGATTATTTCAATGCTGGCAAATAATTCAAAAACATTTTGAATGCCCTCCGGGCTAAATAATTCATGAGTGCAGAATAGATTCAGCCACGGGCCATGAGCTTGCGACCTCCACCTTGACACATCCTTGGAATTTCTGCTGATGGCCACATTTCAGTCTTTGTTTTTCAGAGTTGCTACAATGTCGCTATTGAGCATGAAAAAACTGAAATCTATTGTTGCCATGGGAGCCTCAGCATTTTCAATGATGGGTAGAGATGATTTGTATTTAAACACTGCTAGCTAATATGGAATTCTATGAGTTAAAAGTATAACAGATTACTATTTTTTAGGAAAAGCAAGCAATTCTGTTTTAATCTTATCCAGCCCAGGATTGGGCTTAGAAACATTTATGATTTAATAAAGTCAGAAACCCTATCTGTAAGCATTTCCCCTTTAATTTTAAGCCCTGTGTCCCTCTAAAGGAAATGCAGTTATATCCATTTCTGGTTCATTTACATTAAATCAGTAAAATGTTGCTTCATATAATCCTTTTGATGTCTAAGATGCTTTTGGAAGTCGTTCAAAGAATGTTCTAATCCTTTTTCCCCTGTAGTCACATTTTTGACCAAAATAAACAAGTTCAAGCACCAGAGGATTCTACTTCTAGGCTAGAACCCAAACCCTGCAGATTCTGTAAATTCTACATGGAGAAAAATGAATGAGTCTCTCCCTAATTATCACTATCGTCACTTATTCCATCCCATAGCAATGGTGAAATAAACTCATCAAGCAAAGAATTCCCATTTTACAGTTGCAAGACATAAAACCTATCCATTTTCAGTATGACTCTGAACTGAGGTCAAACCCTTAGATTCTTAAAATAACATGAACTTGGTCATGATGCTCAAAGTTACTGCTTGGTGTTCCTCTGAATGCAGACGTAACAAGGGCTGAAAAGCTGTACCATATGGGAAAGGAATATGCATTTATGAGATGATTCTTTGTGCAGAGAGGACATTACATTGTTTTACATGCACATTCAAACAGACAGAATTGATCTTCTGTGAAAGACGGAGCTATCCCCACATTACCAAGAGCTGTCACTTAAAATAAATTTTGATTAATATCATTTGCAAATCGAATACTGACTTGGTTTCTCTCCTTCCAACAGGAAATGCAGATCTGTAGGGATACAGGCAGAGAACATATGTAATCTCTTGGGAATGGACCATGATGAAATGACCCAAAACATGATTATTCCTTGCTACTTCCCGAAATCTGTTCCTCAAATCCCCAAACTCACAGTTCCCTGAATTTATGGTTCACAAAAGTGTTCAAGGGTTTTCAGACCACTAGCCCAGCTCCACAGAAAGTGCGGAAGGGAGGGATTTCAAAGATGTGCACGAATGGGTCAGCCAAGGTTCATTCCTTGAAATCTTCCAGATATTTATTAGGAGTTCATGGGAAGGGATGTTCATTTCTATCGACAAAGGATGGATTGCCCAAAATGTAAAGTGCAGGTACTTTTAAGTCTGTAGCCAGACTGAGATAAGCCTGCCTGTTGATGCCGGCTTGTTCAAAAGTACAATGTCTAATTTACCCAGAGGCCACCAAGCAGAGCAGGAGGGGGAGTGGGAGGCCTGCCAGGAGATTTTAAATAAAAGACACTTTCCCAGGCTAGAGCAGCAAGGATCAGTTGAGCCCAGAGTCTCCAACAGGAAAGCTATCCTGACCCACTCGAAGCTAACGTAAGAGTGAGGGGCTACTCTGAGCACAACGCCCAGCTCTGCATCAAAGGGGGAGGTCCACCCAAGGGCATCTTGTGAAATAATCCTGTGTACCTTCACACAACCAGACTTGTTTCTTTGGGTTTTTTTTTTTTTCTTCTTTGTCTCTGTTTGTCATTAATTTTTTAAAAAGTTTTTTTCGCAATTTTTATTGGAGTATAATTGTTTTACAATATTGTGTTAGTTTCTACTGTACATTGAAGTGAATCAGTTATATGTATACATATATCCCCTCCCTCTTGAGCCACCCCCCCCCCATCCCACCCATCTAGGTCATTACAGAGCACCGAGCTGAGCTCCCTGTGCTATACAGCAGGTTCCCACTAATGGTCTATTTTAGACATGATAGTGTATGTCTAATCTCCCAATTCGTCCCACCCTCCCCTTCCCCACCGTGTCCACACGTCCATTCTCTACGTCTGCATTTCTATTCCTGCCCTGCAAATAGGTTCATCAGTACCATTTTTCTGGATTCCACATATATGCATTAATATATGATATTTGTTTTTCTCTTTCTGACTTACTTCACTCTGTAAGGCAGACTCTAGGTCCATCCACATCTCTACAAATGACCCAATTTCATTTCTTTTTATGGCTGAGTAATATTCCATTATATATGTGTACCACATCTTTATCCATTCATCTGTTGATGGACATTTAGGTTGTTTCCATGTCCTGGCTATTGCAGGTAGTGCTACAGTGAACATTGGGGTACATGTGTCTTTTTGAATTATGGTTTTCTCGGGGTATATGCCAAGTAGTGGGATTGCTGGGTCATAATGGTAGTTCTATTTTTAGTTTTTCAAGGAACCTCCATACTGTTCTCCATAGTGGTTGTACCAGTTTACATTCCCACCAACAGTTCAAGAGGGTTCCCTTTTCTCTGCAACCTCACCAGCATTTATTGTTTGTAGATGTTTTGATGATGGCCATTCTGACCTGAGGTGATACCACATGGTAGTTTTGATTTTCATTTCTCTAATAATTAGTGATGTTGAGCATCTTTTCATGTGCCTCTTGGCCATCTGTATGTCTTCTTTGGTGAAATGTCTGTTTAGGTCTTCTGCCCATTTTTTGACTGGGTTGTTTGTGTTTTTGTTATTGAGCTGCATGAGCTGTTTGTATATTTTGTCTGCCTAGAAAGACTCAATCAGAAAATTAGCAAATGTTTATTTACTGTTGTGTGTGTACACCATGATGCTGGGTATGAGGGCTCTAGGGGGCAGCCTGACTGGTGGTGCTTTCTTCCTTCTCCCTTCCACCCCCAGTCCTGGAGCATATATGTCTCTCCATAGGTAGCAAAAGGCAAAAGAAAAATGAAACAACAACAAAACCAAATATGTGCTCTTTTCTTTTCCAGACTCTCTCATTTGTGGCCCTTCCCCAAGTCAGTCAGAGGTACACACATTTCTTGGGGAAGAATTTTAATTGTTCTAAGAAGAAAAAAAGAGACAGAAATATTTGATGTTTATCTTTTAAATTTCCCAAGTAGGATCTTTTCCCCTTCTTATTAAGTTGAGGTATAACATGCCTACAGTAAGTGCACTCATCTCAAGAACACAGTTCAGTGGATTTTTGCAAATGTATATATGCATGTAACCACCACCCAGATCAAGACATAAACATTTCCACACACTCCAGAGGCTCCCTTGGCCCTTTCCTAGTCAGCACCCACCCACTCTCAAGAGTTAACCTCCATACTAACTTCTATCAGCATAGGACTGTTTGCCTGTTCCTGAACTTCATATAAATGCAATCTGAGAGAATACACTCTTTTTTGGTGGCTTCTTTCACTCAACATAATGTCTTTGAGATTTGTCTATGTTGTTTAATAGAGCAGTAGTTCATTCTTTTTTATTGCTGAGTTATATATATATATACATATATAGTTCATTTCTTGTTCACTTACAGTAACTTATTAAAATGTTGTTTTACATACCCGTTTGATGTCTTGTGATATATATATCATATATAACTATATCATATATATCACATTTACTTATCCATTCTATTGTTGATGATATTTGAGTTATTTCTGGTTTCTGACTATTATGAATAAAACTTCTAAGGACTTTCTTGTGAATGTTTTGCTTGGATGTAAACACCTACTTCTCTTGGGCATATATCTAGGAAAACAATGTATGGTTAGCTTAACTAGACATTGACAAGGAGTTTCCAAAGTGATTGCATCATTTTATACTCCCAGCAGCAATGTATGAGAGTGCCACTTGCTCACAATCTTGTCAACACTTGGTTTTGTCAAGTTTTAAAAAATTTTTATTCCGGTAAGTGTGTAATGGTATTTCACTGTGGTTTTAATTTGTACTATCCTGATGACTAATAATATTGAAGACTTTTCCACATGGTTATTGGCCCTTTATACATTCTCTTTTTCATAGTACCTGCTCAAGTCTCTCTCTCTGTGTATATTTAAATTTAGTTATCTTTCTTTTTCTTATTGATTCATAGGAATTCTTTACATATTATGGATGTCAATCTTTTATCAGACATATGTATTGCACATATCTTCTTCCAGTCTGTGGCTTACCTTTACACTCTTTTACTGGTGCCTTTTGAAGAATATAAGTCCTTAATTTTAATGAACTCTAATTTTTTTAGATTTTTCTTTCATGGTTAGTCCATTTTGTGTCCTGACTTTTAAAAATTGTGGCCTGTGCCAAGGTCATGAAGATACTCTTCTAAGTTTTCTTTTAGGGTATTTATTAATTTATTTCACACTTAAGGCTATTGTCAATCTTGAATTAATATTTTAGTGTGAGGTAAGGTTAATTTTTTCACATAGATGTCTAATTGTTCCAACATGACTGATGAAAAAGGTCATCTTTTCCTCATTGAATCATGCCTCTCTCATAAATCAAGTGACTGTATATGTGTGTGTCTGTTTTTGGAAATATTTTTAGAGGGAAGTATTTGATGTGCAGGATTTGACTTCCAAAGTAAGCTCTTGCAGCCCATGCCAGAAACAATTGTCTTGAAAGCCAACATTTTTTGTTAGAGCAGGTTTGATCCAGAGAGGAAAAGCCCTTGGGAACTGAAAGGAAATCGGCACTGTGTTAACTTGGAGTTGGAGGGAAGAGAGAGAGAGAGAGAGAGACCCTAGCTAATGACCCCTATCCATGAGGCTCACATTGGACCAGGGTTGGGAGGAGGGAGGAGAATGGGATGCGGCACGTGTTCCTGAAGGCTGGGGCGTGGACCGAGGCACCTACAAGGGGAGGAAAGAATCGGCATGTAGAAACATCAGCACAAATGGCACAGAGATCAGGTGCTTGTTTCCAGATCGCCATTCCAGGGACTATGACCCACCATCAGGGCTGAGAAACCACATGAGTGATGCATAGTGTGAGGGCTTTCCTCTGACCTCGGCTTGCAAATCACCCAAAGTATTTATCATCTAACACAAGTGACAACATCCCAAAGCCCAATATCTTCTGAGACTCAGATGGACTTCCTCCTTTATATGGGCCCAATTGTCTAAAAGCAATACCCTCAAAGAGCATCTGTTGGGGTTTTAATGCCATTAAGATGGTGACAAGGAAAAACTTTCAGCTCTTTTATGTGTATGGGGCTAGACAATGTGACACCTGTCTGCATTAAACATAACTAGTTTCCTCAACCTGAAGAAGAGAATCATCCCCATCATTAGGCATTTTACAAGTCAGTGGGATGAGTACTGTATAGTATTTATAGATACCCAACAATATCCTTGCCCTTCTAATATTGTTCCCTTATTACAGAGCTGGAAGCAGAAACTACACTTCCCAGACTCCTTTGCCAGTAGAGTTCTTCTTCAGATGCAGCCAGTGAAAGGCACTGATATGAGATTTCCATAGCAGAAGAGAATCAGGCACTACTTCCCTCTGGAAGCTGTAGGCAGACTATGGAAAGTGGTGAGTGAGGTTTGCAGCGGCTTCCCAGCGAGTTCTTGTGATTTGCCTGTTTTCTAAAGAGCCTGCTAGAAATTCTCTGTGATCTCCTAAAAGCAGCAGAGGATCTCCGTGACTTTCACACCTTAAGCTCTTCTAATTTTTATAAGCACATAGTTCCTACTATTAAATCGCTTCCTGCTAAAATATTTAGAATGATTTTCTGACCAAACCCTGACTGATTCAGGAGGGCGCCTTCTTAGAAAAGTTTCTTTAAATAGTAAGTGGATCCAATCCATTATTCAACTTGTAACAAATTTTATACATTTGAGGAGGACAGCTTTTGGGTGAAGGGCTGTACCTCAGTTTGTCTACTTGTCTTTTTCTTGGTGGTCGTTTCTTCATCACACCTAATTTCATTTCACCTATTCTAGTACCAAGTCCTTACTCAGCAAATATTGATTGAACAGATCAATAAAAATTGAGGTGGCTTGAGGGACTTCCCTGGCGGTCCAGTGGTTAAGACTTTGCCTTCCAATGCAGGGGGTACAGGTTCGATCCCTTGCCAGGGAGCTAAGATCCCACATCCCTCACAGCCAAAAAAACAAAACATAAAACAGAAGCAATATTGTAACAAATTCAATAAAGACTTTAAAAATGGTCCACATCAAAAAAAAGTCTTAAAAAAATGAGGCAGCTTGATATAGTAGAAAGAGTATGAAATTTGGAGTCAAATGGCCTTAAATTTAAGTTTCAACCCTGTACTTATAAACTCTGTGATCTTAGACAAGCTATTAAAACTCTCTGAGCTTCCTCTATGAGTATAACAAAAACCTCTGCTTTGTCTGTTTCACAGGATTTAGTGAAATAGTGAATGTCCTGCCTTAAAATTGTAAAGTGTTTAACAAATGTTTGCTACTATTAATAAACACCTCTCTTAGAAATGATAGAATTTCAATCGTGATATGGGTCACTGCTGTGGAGTGAACATCTTTTCAGTAAGCAAATTGTAATAGGTAGCATTTATTATAGGCCAAGCACTCTCCTAAATTCTTTACATATATTAATTCATTTAATTCCCTTAATCATTCTAAAAGTACCATTGTTATCCCCTTCTAATAGATGAGGAAACTGAGGCATAGAGAGGTTAAGTGATTTGCCCCATTTTCACACAGCTTGTAAAATGGTGGAGACAGGATTTGAACCCAGAAAGCCTGGCGACAGAGTCTGTGCTTTCAGCCACTAAGAGAAATTTGGAAGTTGGGAGAATAATATAAAAAGAAAAGTTAAGATAGTTCAGCTGCCCCCAATATGTTCCATTCTACAAGAAAACAAAGAGCCAGCCAGTGTCAGCTGTCAGTCCACATTCCCGCTCTTGACACTGGCCTGGAAAGAGACCATGGAAACGGGCTGTAAGCAGTGGCAGCTGCAGCCTCCCCCCTTGGGAGTAACTAGGTGGGAGAAGCAAGGCATGGCCTGGAGAAGATCAGGAAGCACAGAATGTGCTCAGACTTCAACAGAATGTACTCAGGCCCAGTCAGCTACAGTACCAGGCATAAGGCAGGCTGTGAGGAAAACCCCAGGGTGGACAGGGCAGCAGCTGTGCTTGTGACATCATCTGCATTCTTAGTGCCCATCTGCACGTGGCCATGCTGGCTGGAAACACTGCATCACATCCAGGAGAGGTACCACACCCACCTCCTTCTCCCCTGGGATGCTGGGAATGTGGGAGCAATGGCTTTAGGCCACTGACCTTATTCTGAAACGGCAGCTGGTGCTGGACTCCTTGCACACTCATCATCTCAGCCAACGGAGATGGTGGCTGCCTTCCTTCACGCTTTCTCCTGCAGCCACCATGCATGTCTGCTGGCCATTCAGCTTGGTTCCTTCCCTCAGAAGAGAAATGAGAGAAATGGAAACACTTCCAGCTCAGGGCTAGGGAAAAAACCAACTTTTTGAAAAAGGCTCCAGTTTTTTGAAGAATATTTAAAGCCTCCCAATCCTTTGAAAAGTTTTCATAGAGTAACTGAACTTACAATATAGAACGATTGACTGAAATGAACAAGTCCGGAAACAGACATAGTTTGGGAAAAAAGAAATGAGTGGATTTGGTTTTAGACCTTGTGTTTTAGATGAAGGGGGAAAGGACTAGGTGTGGCTCTGGAGAGTTGCATATCCAGCGTTCAACAGAGATCAGAGTTGGAGATGGAAATCAAAGCATCATTTTCGTATGGGCGATAGTTGAAACCAAAGGCAAATATAAAATCTGAAGGCCAAGACTGTAGCTTAGCTGGCAAAACCAAAGAATCAAAGACAAAGTCTGGGTAGCTCTTTTCCTGACTCCTTAAGCATTCTAGAAAAGCTTTCTTTAGGGGGAATGAGTGGGGCGTAGGTGGTGCTCAAAGACTTCGACGTAAAATGTTTTAGTCTCTCACTATTTATTTTTCCACAGTTCTCTTGGAACTGCTCTCTAAATACAGAGTTGGGAAATCAGAGTAAACTTGGAATTAAGAGCCTTTAGAAAAATACACAGAGAAGTATTATATTATTACGTTACATATTGTATTATTCAGTCTCTGGGCTGTGGGATTATTTGTACTAAGTAAATAATCTCACATGCAAGTGCTTGTCATTTCTCATCATCTTCAGCTTCAAAAATTATTATCTCAGTGGAAAATATACACCTTAATTTTTCAAAATTTTATCCCAACACTCTTAGGTTTTTCTATTAGTGCTCCCAGGTTAGAAGTTTATAAGTAGATAAACATCTGAAGTACATGACCTCCCTGATATAGACTACTTGAAGAAAATGCTAAAATGAATTCATAAATAACAAGGGTCCTGGCTAGCTAAAATCTGAGATTACTAAATATTTATTCAATTGTGGAATGTGCTAGGTATCGCCCCACCTTCTTTTGCCCCCAGCCTACCCACTCCACCCCCCCAAGTCTATTTGTACCAACTGATTAACATGAGGGTGACTTGCTGCCTGAATGGTGTCTCCCTGGGGATTCGGATGTGTGTGGACATATTTGGAGGGGTTAGATGGTGGGAGATGGGTGGGGAGCAGAGAGAAAAGCAGATTCCTCAAGGGAGAATTTACTATTTGGAATAAAAGGATAAATATGGCCCAGCCAGCCGGACCCAACAGCAGGGTCTGCCTGCAGTTTACAGTACTGTTTCTCCTTCCAGAAACAGTAGATGTTTCTGGAACATGCAGCATGGTGTCTGGGTGTGAAATCCTCCCATCCCTGATGTCCTGGTGGCATTTGTCCATTCCCTGAAGAACAGGAGCTGAGTGCGTAAACTGACAGGTGTTGCAATAAACCTTGTGATAATCCGAGGCCCAAGCAACCATGCTGTGGGACCCCCATCGGAAGGGGACATACAGAGAGTGAATGTTTTCCTTTCTAATTTACAGGAGAGTGAAGCTGTCACGGTCCTGTGCTGACTGATAGCACTGGTGGTGGCCGGGGTGAATTAGCTGAACCTTGGCCAGACAGAAGTCCTTTGGAAAGGGTCCAGGTCAAAGGCAGGAATGTGGTTTTGGGAAGCAGGGTCCACAGGTGCCCACAGCTGCAAACAACACAGGCCAAGGCAGGATGCCGGAGGTCAGAGCAGAGGATGGCAGGGGCCCTTGGAGGCCGAGCAAGGAGAGCAGAGGCAGTGAGAGCAGTGTCCCTAAGCTGATTCACAGATGGATGTAAGCACGCTCTGTGAATTCCGTACATACGTGGGGGGACCATGGAAGGTACTATATGAACAATGGGAGTTCAGGGTTTCCAAGACGTGGGCAGTAGCAGTCATGTCATTTCACTGGAATCCATAGGCTGGCTGGTACGCTGAGGATGTTTGAGATATAAATGAAATGTGTGGATCCTGGGACAGTGGAAAAGCAGCTGCTTTCTTATTCCAGCTATACATACAAATATATGTAGGTTAGTAAAGCACGGCCTGCTGGAATAGGTATGATGCATGTACAAGTAATTTTAAATTACTTAAGTATTAATGGATGCTTTTAAGATGCTCAAGCACAGTCTGTTCTCAGGCATTTGAACATTTAAACCCACTCCTTGCCTCCCTCTAATCTTATTTACACTGTTAACTTGCTGAGCAAATATTCTCTAGCTAATGTCATGTTTGGAAGTGCCCCTGGCTTACATAACCGTGGGGACTCCAGCTCTGCTCTAGGGTAAATACCAGACACCTGGAGCCCAGAGGAACAAAGCCATCTGGCCCCATGGAGGTCACCGTTTCTTAAAAGGGACAGAATGTCTATGTGACAGAGACTAGCAAGGAACTTGGTTAAATGAGGACACGGCCCATGTTAGGAAGGAATGAGACCATCCTGAACATCCAAGAGACTTTAATCTGTTGGTCTCAACCATGACCACACATCAGAGTCACTGTGGAGCGTTAATATGTCTGGTCTCATGACAGGAGCCCTGTGGCAATCCTGCTAGGTCAGCTGCAAAGTTACAACGCTTCCTTCCTCTGCAAGGTGAACATGTAGCCTTGGCAACCTGCCATCAGGTGCACATGGTACTTCAAGCTGGGACAGTTCTATGCCCACTAGATCACTTCCATATGGGAGAAGAAGGGGAGTGAAAGAAATCATCGCTCTATTCGTCTTACTCGAGGTAATGATAATTCTGGCATGCTGATTACTTTGTAACATCTCTGTTCATTAAAAGAGGAAGTGCCTCTCTGTGCCAAATGGGAAGGGAAGGGCTGTAACTTGGTGTCATCTCTATCAGTCATCCTTGTTATTGGTAATGCCAGCTGGCCATCTTGTAGAGAGAGAAATTGTTCTGAGGTTGTGTCCATGGAGCATGACCTTAGATGACCTATTTCTCTGAGAACCTCAGAGGGGGATTCTCCAGATCAACTTGGACCTTTGAAATTTTTCAAGACAAGCTGTCTTACCAGCAGAAGACTGAGTAATTTTACCTAATGATGTCTTGAGGAGACATGCAATTTAAGAGTTTGTTGAAAATCCGTTCAGCCTGATCCCTGTTTCTTAGCACTCTGAATCTTTTCACTTGCTACCTAATAAGAACCTGTTAGTTAATCTGGGGTCTGGCAAGGAGCAGGGTACGCCGCCTGATTTTTGACCAGGGGTTCCTTTATTTTATTTTATTTTTCAATTAATTTAATTAATTTATTTTTGGCTGCATTGGTCTTCATTGCTGCGCGCGGGCTTTCTCTAGCTGCGGCGAGCGGGGGTTACTCTTCCTTGTGGTGCGGGGGCTTCTCATTGTGGTGGCTTCTCTTGTTGCAGAGCACGGGCTCTAGAGCGCATGGGCTTCAGTAGCTGTGGCACGCGGGCTTAGTTGCTCCACAGCGTGTGGGATCTTCCCGGACCAGGGCTTGAACCCGTGTCCCTGCCTTGGCAGGCGGATTCTTAACCACTGTGCCACCAGGGAAGTCCCCAGGGGTTCCTTTAAAACAGGGTCCTACCCTTGTTCCAGTAAGTCTGGAATACGTGTTGCCTTAAGATGTGCAGGAGCTGTTAAAGAGTCAATACACTGTGTTTTCGATTTGAAAGTGCCTGAAGGACTTCGTGTTAAACACTATGTTAGTCTGTCACCTGCATATCTAGTTTAACCCCCAAACAACCCCATTTTACCAGCTAAAAAATTGAGACTTAGAGTACTGTGCAACCTACTCAAGGCCATACAACCGTAAGGCGTTTAGCTGGGAGTCGAACCTAGGAGGCTGTGCCTCTCCCGAGGACAAGCCGTAACCACCTTAACGGCCTTCCTCAGCGGCATCAGCTCACCAGCCCGCCCTCCTCCCGTTGCACCTGCTGTGTACTGAGCGGTGACTGCTGTTTCAAACACGGAGCTGGGCATTCCAAAAACACTCGCCCTTTTCATTCTTAGAGAGATCGTCAGTGGGGATTACTAGTCCCATGTTAAAGGAGAGCAAAGTAAAGCAAAGCTACATCCCACTCCCCAGGTGGGAACAGGGGGCTGCCACAAAAAGCCCTCCCCTGCTAGGAAGAGTGATTTGCCCAAGGCTGTACAGAATCATTGGTCTCCGCAGACCAATCAGAAAAAGGCGTCTGTCTTGGCAGACCAATCAGAAAACGGTCCCTCCTCCTGAGGCGAACACCAGGCTTGGTGAGAGGAGTAGGGATTTGGTTTCCCTTTGGCCAAGCACCTCTGTGTACGACTCTAGACAGAGGCCCCGAAAAAGGTCACTTTTCTCTGAGTCTCTCATTATAGTTGGGATAGTCCCAACTTTTAAAAATTTTACTTTTCTCCCCTTCTCAGAGGGTCACTGTAGGAAAGCAATATTATTCCATTGTGCCTTGGCTCAAAATAACATAACTTTGGAGGAAACCTGCAGAAGAATTTAGGGCAGCAGAAGTAACCCCATCTGGAGACACTCATGGGAGCCCCAGAACACTCTCATAAGTGTACACTGATGGGACCAGGCCAACGTCATCTGTATTATCGATATCATACATTTATATCTATATCTGTGATGCTTATTTTTATGTGTCAACTTGACTGGGCCACAAGGTGCCCAGACATTGGGCCAAACATTATTCTGTGTGTGTCTGTGAGGGTATTTCTGGATGAGATTTACATTTGAGTCTGTAGACTGAATAAAGCAGATTGCCCTCTCTAATGTAGGTGGGCCTCACTCAATCAGCTGAAGACTTGAATAGAACAAAAAAACTCCTCCCACCTGACTGCTGAGCTGGAACACTGGTCTTTTCCTGCCTTTGGACTCAATCTGAAAAATCGGTTCTTTTTAAGTCTGGAGACTGCTGGCTTTGGGATGGGAACTTACCCCATTTGTCCTCCTAGTTCATAGGCCTTGGGACTCAGACTGGAACGTGTACCATCGGCTCTCCTGGGTCTCCAGTTTGTGGACTGCAGATCTTGGGATTTCTCGGCCTCCATAATCATGTGAACCAATTCCTTGTTTTGTACGTATATTGGCTGTATTTCTCCGAAGAAATCTAATACTGTATCTGTAGCTATATCTTTATCTATATCCTCTCCCCTGTCTTCTAAAGAAAATTCTGGCTTTGTTCATAGAGATTCTTATCTATTGTACCCTTCAAGGAGCATGATTCTCATCAAGGCTGGTTCTTTTGGCCTTTTATGACACAGAATTAAGAGTAACTGGGGAGAAATAGAAAAGGCCTGAGAGTTGAGACTGGTGGAGGAGTTGAAGGGCATTTGCATCAAGAAAAGGAGGAAACAGGTATATAAGTTTTGCTTGTTTTCTTTGTTTTTAAATATTATTGTGTTCTATTATTTCTTTCATGGTGTTCAAGAAATTCTTTTACAGAACTTGAGTACTTTTTGGCGGCTGAACTGTGCTTTATAGGCTGCAACTCTGTGTTAAGACTAATACATTGGGGTCATGGCTTTATAAAAAACTCCTATGAATACCCTCCAACTAAATAATCCACGCATTCTCTATTTTTCCAATAAGTTATTTCTTTAGCCCTCAAGGAAGCGTAAAGTGCAAGCAGTAATTTCCAATCCCTCTTTCCATGAAAGGAAAGAAAGAAGGAGAGAGGGAGAAGGGAGAGAGAAAGAGAAATGAAACTGTGAAGTTTTTGACTTCCCTTAATCCCTGAAACAAGAGAGCAGCACAGCCAACACAGTAAACCTAGGTTCTGGAAAAGAATTAAGCTGGAACTACCTAAAGCATCCATTGTATGTAATCAATCAGTTTATCTCCTACGTGTAGAGTTTAGTACTAGTCATGTACCATCCTTGGGAGAATTGAGAAAATGGTCACACAAATCATTTTTTTTGTCTGTGGTTCAGATGAGAAATACTGTTTGAGAAAGGCAAGCTCAGAGTTTCCGGCAGTGGCACAATTAACAACTTGGGCCAAATAATTCTTTATGTGGGGGTGTTCTGTGCATTGTGGGACGTGTTGCAGCATCCCTGGCCTCTGTCCACTAGATGCCAGTAGCATCCCCTGCCCCCTCTCGCACATACCCCAGTCATAACAACTAAAAAATGTCTATAGATGTTGCCAAATGTCCCCAGGTGACAAAATCACCCCCAGTTGAGAACTACTGGTTTAGATCCTTGTTACTCAATGTATAGCAACATGGGCATCACTTGGAAGCTTGGTGAAATTGCAGAAACTCAGGGCCCACCTAGACCTTCTGAATGATTCTCTGTGTTTTAAGAAGGTCCCCATGTGATGTATATGCATACCAAGGTCTGAGATGTGCTCTCCACCTTGCTGTGGCCAGCTTCATCAGAGCACTACTGAGCATCTCTTATGAGTGAGACATCATATCTTGCCCTGGGGATAAACTGATCAATAAAGTAGATATAATCCCAGGTCTCATTGACCACCCAGTCTATACCTGTTCAGCTAAGTGTATTATACAATTATTCTCATCTATGTCTACACAATCGAATAATATATAGCCAAAAATTATGATGAAGATCTATTTTTCTTTACATTGACATTCCTAATGTATCCTGCTAAGTAGAAAAGCAAGTTGCAAAGTAGTGTATACTATACAGTATGATCTCAGTTTTGCAGACACAAATTAATTTAAATGACATGCACATAAAGATCCCATTAGAATATATAAGCAAGAAAAATGTCAGCATCTCTTGGGAAAAGAGATTATGGGTGGTTTTTATTCTCCTTCCTTAAAATATTTTCAGCATTTTTTGGAATTTGGGCAGGGAGCACATATTAGTTTTATAATTAGAAAAGACAAGAGTCTTTTTCAGTTTGCACAAGAAGACCGTAACAACTACATCTGCTGAGCCTCACCATCTGTCCTTGCCATCAAAAGGTCCAAGATTCATCAAATGTGTCTACACTACCACTCTTCTGGCTGAAATTCATCCTTTCATTCCCCCAGAGACCAGGATGAGTACAAAGGGTAGACAGGATTCTAATTCCAGTTCCTGTGCTGGAGGCTCTTATCATCTCAAGGGGGTGGGGATGGGAGGTGCTATAAAGCTAAGCCTTAGGGCTAGAGCCGAGGTGGGGCAGGGACCAGCTCACCAATCCCATTTCCTCTTCCTCCTTCGCGGCTCTTCCTGATTCAGTCTGGCCTTATGACTAAACAAACGTGAGCAGAAGTGGTATGTGACACTCCAGGCCTGGCCCTCAAACACCTCCAGATGTGCTTTGCCCTGTTTCTTTCTCTTTGTGCTGGGTTATTACAGATGGGCCACGTGAGACAGATGGCAGAGCCACCCTGGGTCCCTGGGTCCCATATTGAAGCAGACCAGGCTGCTAATGGGGAACATATTTTGAACTTGACATAAGCAAGAAATAATAAACCTTGATCACATTTGAGCCATTAGCATGTGGGGGTTATTTGTTCTAGAATCTTTTTTTTGTTTGTTTGTTTGTTTTTGCTTTTTTGCGGTATGCAGGCCTCTCACTGTTGCGGCTTCTCCCATTGCGGGGCACAGGCTCCGGACGCGCAGGCTCAGCGGCCATGGCTCACGGGCCCAGCCGCTCCGCGGCATGTGGGATCTTCCCGGACCGGGGCACGAACCTGTGTCTGCTGCATCGGCAGGTGGACCCTCAACCACTGCGCCACCAGGGAAGCCCCTGTTCCAGAATCTTTACGATAGATTTTGGATGAAGTACTGTTGATGTGCATAATTAATAGAGGAGCAATAGCCCTCGGAAGAGGACAAGTTTGAATAAACTGGATTGTGTTGACATGAGTCTCACATCTAGGTTCATGGGAGCACATTGGCACAGATGACATAAATGGCTGAGGCTGGATGTTTGGGCCCTGCCTGACAACTAACTGACAAAGAGTGAATGAGAAAGTCATCTGTTCCCTCTAGGAAGATGCTCTGGAGTAGGAATCTGAGTTCACTGGCCACTAAGCAGAGTGATGATCCTGTTGTCACAGCAGCAAGTTGTGGGTGAGGGGCTATCAAGGAAGTCCATTAGAAACCTGGGTCTTCCTACTTGAACATTAATAGCTCATCCATTTGAAATTGCATTAGGTTAAAACTTGGCACCAGGCCTGTCAGCCCAGATGTGAAATTTCATTGTCAAACAGACCAAAAAATGTTGAAAAGGTTCTGGGACCCTCAGGTTGTTGTGGTTTAAGTGTTCTTTCGTTGAAAAATTAGGCCGATAGATAGAAGCTTCTGTAAAATTTGTAAAGAGTTACTACTTTAAAAAAAGTAGGGTTTCCCTGGTGGCGCAGTGGTTGAGAGTCCGCCTGCTGATGCAGGGGACACGGGTTCGTGCCGCGGTCCGGGAAGATCCCACATGCGGCGGAGCGGTTGGGCCCGTGAGCCATGGCCGCTGAGCCTGCACGTCCGGAGCCTGTGCTCCGCAACGGGAGAGGCCAGAACAGTAAGAGGCCCGCGTACCGCAAAAAAAAAAAAAAAAAGTATATGACTCTGTGTATACTTTCAAGAGCCTTTGAAATAACAAAGGAAAACAAATGTGCTTATTAATAAACTGTCTGGGTGGGCATGTATATGTTCTTTTCCTGTCTCCACTAAAATGAAAACTTGGTGTTGAATAACAAGCCTTGATCCACAAATAATTTCTCTGTTTTTCATGGTTTTCTTTCTTGGCACTAGGCACAGTCTGAATGATGTCTTCTTGTTTTTTAATTAATTAATTAATTTAGTTTTGGCAGCCTTGGGTCTTCGTTGCTGTGTGCGGGCTTTCTGTAGTTGCAGCAAGCGGGGGCTACTCTTCATTGAGGTGGGCAGGCTTCTCATGGCAGTGGCTTCTCTTGTTGCGGAGCATGGGCTCTAGGCATGCAGGCTTCAGTAGTTGTAGCACACGGGCTCAGTAGTTGTGGCTCTCGGGCTCTAGAGCGCAGTCTCAGTGGTTGTGGTGCGCGTGCTTAGTTGCTCCGCAGCATGTGGGATCTTCCCGGACCAGGGCTCGAACCCGTGTCCCCTGCATTGGCAGGCAGATTCTTAACCATGTGCCACCAGGGAAGTCCCTGGATGATGTCTTGACAACACCTGCATTTGGAGGAGAAAAATGGCTGTTGTTAAAAGAGGAGATAACTTCTGAGCAATGCTGTGCCCAGGGGCTGAAATTCAGCATCATAAGATATTATGTTAACTAAAAGCCAGGATGAACCAGAGAAGCTGAAACTTTAGACTAAAGGGCTACTTTGTCAGAACCAGAGAACACTGAGGCCACCTAACACCTTCAATAACTTAACATCCTAAAAATGAGGCACAGGGTGGGCAAGGACAATGTCACAAGGGGAAGCGAGAAGAATGGCATTAAAATCCGGCAAACTATCAGAAGAGAGAGCATTAGTAAATTATAAATCCCTCTGGAGCGCAAGCAGAGACAAAGCATAGCTACTCCAGGAGACCAACCCACAGACCCCTGGAAGTCCACTGCAGACCACACCAGGGAGGCCTGGACCACACCAGAGGACCAGTGGCCTGGTGGGTAACTCTGGGAGCACAGAGGCAACACCCTCTGTGGCCACAGCTCCTTTTCCTGCCTGAAAGATACGATGATACTTAAAACCCTTTCTGGGAGTCTGTAGGGTTTAATAAGTTCCTGTGCATAGGCACTGAGCAGCTTAGAAAAAAGACTGGAATTATATTATTCCTGGCTGAGAATGTTCCCTTTAAAATACCTTGTAATTACAGTGCCACTCTTGTAGACATAGGCCACTGTGAGGTCCTAAGCTGTATCATAAACTTATTCCCACCTAATAAATCTCCTCTCTTGGCATTTCCCTCCCTAAAGCGCTTGCTTTTAGCCCAAAGCCTTCTGGGCCCTGGCCTACCAACTTTGGTCGGAATCTCAGAAGGCTATAACTGGAGGAAAACCAATAGAGCTTCAAGTCTAACCACTTTGTGTCACAGAGGAGGAGCTGAGCTTCTGCGGAATGACACATTACACGGATTTTGAGCTGCAAGTAACACACACCAGGTCACCGGAATGACCGACGCCCAGAGTCTCAGCCATTTTCCAGTGCTTTCCAGCCCGGCTCCTTACAAGCATTGGTGTTCCGTGAGCTGTGCCTGCCACATGCGGACGTATCCATATGTGGACATTTTTCCAACCTCAGTCTCTCTCTCTCCCTCTCTCTCTGTCTCGTGTGTCCACACACATACACATAGTGTTAATGAGCTGCATCTCTTCTGTTGCAAGTCCTTTGTGTGTGTGTACTTGTGGGTATATGCTTACATTCTAGCGTCTGCTAATATTTGTCGGGATGCGAATCCAAGATGATACATCACTTAGCAAAATCATACTACTTGGTTACTCTAAGTTAATAGATCAATGATTCATGGGTTTCCACAAAGAACACGTGTCTGCCTGGTACTCTGCCACCTGAACGTGTGCGAGGGTCTCTGACTCTAGGCTTCCTCTGCCTGGATGTGGGCTCATAGGGAGAGAGTGTTCGGCTGTACATACAGGAGGGACTTTGTGAGACTCAGGACATGTGAGGGCTATTTCATGGTCAGGTCACATGACGATTGGCTGCGGGGTCATTCTCCTGATCTCTTCACAGAAGCCAGCTCAGGGCTGGAAGCTTCGGGAGAACTGAGATTCAACATCCTTATTTTCCCAAAAGGCACCATTAACAGCAGCCCCAGTGTGGTGCCCTCGACAACTTCTTGAACAGCAGAGGTTGACCACGCAACACCGTAGCAGAAAGTAAGAGCTGTGGGTGGCTCAGGGTGGCTGCCGACCGACCCACGGGTGGGTTTGAGAACTACCTAAACTAACCTTTGAAAATTTCAAGAGGTGTTTGTGCATGCATGGTGGACGTAGAGTAAATGGAGTGGTAGGTGGGGGGCTTTATTTAAGGAAAGAGATGCTGGAGAGACTGCAGACTGGGGCCAAAACAAGGGCTTTGGGTCACTGATGTTAACCGAAGCTCACTGGTGGTCCCTGCCTGGCCTGGTGAAGCCTGGGACACACAAGGAACACAAAATTAACACTTTTATAAGGAAATCAGTTTCTCCTATTAGCACAAAATAGTATTCCAGGGACTGAAAGTACTATAGTTTATCCCTCCAGGTCCAGCTTATAGTAAAGAGTGACCTGAGCTCCAGGAAAACTTGGTCCAACTGACGCATGCAAAAGGAATATTTTGGTGTAAGGGAAAACCATGTAGGTTTGAATCCTGGCTCTTCTTGCTGTGTGATTTGGGCCAAATTCCTTAACCTATCTGATCCTCAACTTACCATCTGTTAAATAGGAATAATAATACCAAACTCACAGGATTTTTGAAGGGGGGGAATCATTCATTTATATAATCAAGAAATATTTACTGAGACCAACTATGTGTCAGGCACTAGAGAGATAACAATGAATAAAAAGCCAGTTCCTTCACTTACGGAGTTTATAACTTATCACCTGGTAGAACATATGAAATAACGTAAAAACCCCCCACATAAACACCATATTTTGGAATAAAAGGTACTGAATAGACACTTTTATCACTAGTTTCCTTTGCTAGTATTTCCATTAGGGCTTTCACGCCTGCAGATAGAAGCTGCCGAATGGCATGGAATTGTCTTTATTTCGTGCACTGCTGAATAGTACATAGTAGGCAACCGAGAAATATTTGCTGAGTGAACAAGTCCAATCATTCCTCATAGCTCTTTTCTTTTCTTTTTTTTTTTTTTTTTTTTTTTTGCGGTATGCGGGCCTCTCACCGTTGTGGCCTCTCCCGTTGCGGAGCACAGGCTCCGGACGTGCAGGCTCAGTGGCCATGGCTCACGGGCCCAGCCGCTCCGTGGCATGTGGAATCTTCCCGGACCGGGGCACGAACCCGTGCCCCTGCATTGGCAGGCAGACTCTCAACCACTGCGCCACCAGGGAAGCCCCCTCATAGCTCTTAACAAGCTTTCTAACTCCTGCACAAGAAACATGTCTTGGACTGCAAACGCCCATATTTCCCTATGTGCTGCACAGGGCCGATTTGTTAAAATGATATTTGCCTTGGAAATATTTTCTGTAAAACATCTGTAATACACATATACTTATTTACATATTCACACTGAACCTTCCATTTTAGTCATTGTTCACTTATATTTTCCCTGTGCTCTGAGGACCAGAGCAAGCTCGGCCACCAAGCAGAGCCCCCAGCTCAGTCTTCTCCCTGCTCTCGGCAGTGGGCACACGCCCTCGTCCTTGTGCTCCTTGGTTGAGAGTGTCCTGTAATGCACGTTGTCTGCTCCATTGTGATCTCTCTTCCAGACATTCATCTTGTGATCTGGGGGAACAGTTTCTGGCCCCAGAGGGCTGACAGGAGATGCACAAGTGCTGGAGCTATAGCTGCCCAGTGGAAGCACGGGGCTTTCTACTGGATGGTAAAATGAGTTTCGTGGAAGCCCAAGGGGCCTTCAAGGCAGTGGTGGTAAAAGTGGAAAGAAAGAGCAGAAGTTTGTGGGGGTCTGGTAGGCATCCTTAGACATCTGCAAGGGAAATAGCCCAGGAGCTGGGAGGTCTGACAGGCCATGGTAGACCCAGGAACTTCAGAGGTCATGGCCAGAGGCATGCCGTGCACTAAAGAGATTTGAAGCATGGAAGAGCCATTTCTAATGATGAGAAAGGATCTCCCAGTAGGGATGATGTTCAAATGCGCAATGTAGTGTGGGTTCCCTAATGCTCCCACCTCCTGGAATGTAACCATTATGGGGGTACAGGGAGGTGAGAAATGACTCAAGCTGGCTTCAAGCAGGAAAGAATTCATTCAACAATATTTCCAAAAGCCCAAGGTTAAGCAGGCAGCAGACCTCAACATAAACTAGAACCTGCCATTCAAAAGCCATAAGGAATCTGACTCTTCTATCTACTCCTCCTAGTGAGTTCACGTTCTTTTCTTTTTATACCCTGGCTTTCTCTGCTTCTGTGGATAGCACCACTGAAAACATAACCAGTAATGGTGTTTATCCACCTGGAAAAAACTAATTCTTTCCTCACTTCGTTCCATATTCCTAAGAAGAGATGATCCTATTGACCTAGTCTGGGCCTGGTATCTACTCTTGTGGGCAGGAGTTGACTTGTATCCTACAAACATGGCCACCAAGAGCCACGGTGGGGGATGGGTGGGGAGTAGGGGGAGGGGGGAAGCAGTTCCCCAAAAGGGCTGGGGGTGGAATAGGGGTGACTTGCTGGACACATAACCCAGTAGGTTTCTATCACAGTTCCTGATTTAGGACGTGGTCTATAAATGTACCAACTAGTAGTTTGAAATTGGGCTGTAGGTCCTTAGTTGGATTCAGGATGAAGGAGATTGGAATTGGTCTCAGGGTTGGAGACTCGGGTTCTTGTTTCTGCTTTATGGTCTAAGGCAAGTTCCCTTCTCTAGATATCAGTTTCTTTTTCTGAAAAACAGAGAAATTTCATTAGGCTGGTTCTACATAAGTAGTCAAAATATGTTCAAATATTTTATATTCGAATGTTAAACATGTTAAATTCTAATGTTTATCACCCATTGACAATAAGACTGCTTGGGTTAAACTTAATTAGAATGGTCGTTACCTTTTACCAGAGTTAGAGCAACTGATTTCTCAGATGAGAAGTTCTGACGGGGTGATATTAATGTGTGTGAAAACTAAAAGATAGGGAGAGTGAATTCATTACTAATTCATAAATGTAGTTTTGTTGCCCATCTCCTTCAAAATAGAATCCGTTCAAGAATGAATAATAATAACGATAAAAGTTACAATTTTTCTAGCTAATTATAGCTTTTTCTGTTTGCCAGACTCTGTGCTAAGACTTCATTTGATATTTCATTTAGTTGTCACAATAATACAAGGTAGATACTATTTTCGGTCCTCATGTTACAGATAAAGAAACAGCTCTGGCTTAAAGAGGTCATCCAGTAAGAGCAAAGCAGAGCCGACATTCAAGCCCATTTCTTCTGCAAAAGACTGAAAACTATTCCATTAGCTACCTCTGTCCCTTAGATTAAAACTAAATAAAATGTGGTGGAATTAATACATTATAAAATGATACAATATGGTGTATGTATCATAGATATCACGTATGTTCCCTTTCAACTCTGATATTCTGTACTTCATTGCATGTGTCAGAAAGATATAGGTGCCAATGAATGTTTAAACTTTTAAATAGAACCTATCCTTTTGTCTGAAAGGCAAGACAGTGTTTCACTCACAGCCAGGCGTGTGCGGGGTACTTTGCAACACGGGCTCAACTACATCAGGGCTCACAGTTAGGTTTTTATTGGCCTGAGTAGCGTGATTCGAGCCTTGATGTTTTACTGCTCGGGCCGTGTGGTTTGGGAGGTGCTGCTGTGGGTTGTGTGAGTTTGTGACTGCTCACATGTGCACACGTGTGTGTGCATGGCTGGGTGTTTTCCAGAGTGGAACAAGAAGGATTAACTTTCAGCGTTTGGCTCCCCCTAACCTATAGCATATGGGCACTGGCTTTAAGTTCGCGTAAAGCTAATCCCTGGAGACTTGTTAAATAATTTATCCTCAACTTTGGAAGGGCAAAAGAATAAGGTGACTAAGAAAAATGGAAAGCCACATGATAATGTGCCGTTGATGGAGTGGGGTTGCCTTTCACTGAGGTCCATGGCGGGCGTGTAGGTGGCTGGATTTGGAGGGGGTCAGAGTAGGGGAATGTGTTAGATCTGGGTTGGGGAGCCCTTGGAGCAGACAGCTCCTGACTTTATCCCCAGCAGCTGTGGCAGAGAACGTGAGAAAAGCCTCCATTCTCTATTCAGGGAATGGCCCCAAGTTTAAAACATACTGAGCCATGCTAATTTTAAGGCCTCCCAATAGAACCATTTTATTTCATACAGCTGTGGGACCTGACTTTTGGCTAGAAAGGAGGGCCAGAGGGAAAGGGAGGCCAGGGCTGGAAACACGAATCCACAGGACCTCTGTCAGTACCTGTTTTTAAGTTTGGGGTTGGGAGCTGGAGCAAAGTCACGTGGATGATTGAACATAGACCACCACTTCCTGCTGAATTTAAATGACCCCCTTTCCTGTCCCCACTGCCAGCAGCTGGAGAAGTAAAAGTCCTTCAGGCCTTGATCATGAAGTTCCCTCATTCCCTTTCAATAAAGATGCCATGAGCATAGCTCACTCCTCAAATACTCATCCATTCAACGAAACACCTTCAAGGAGGCTGGGCTAGTCAGAATCTGTGGTTGCAAACAACAGAAACTATTTCTGACTAATTTAAGCAGAAAAGGAATTTACTGGAAGGAGATTGGATAACTTGCAAAACTGATGAGAAGGCCACATGCAGAACTAGGCTTGGATGATATACAGTTTCCAAGGGAGGCCAGATGCTAGATACACAGCCAAGGTGGTGTCACAGAAGGGTCTGGATGTCACTGCAGCCTCACGTTGCTGGTAGTGCCAGAATTCATCTTTAAGTGCCCCACATTTCTCTGTGTCACTAGCTTCAGGTCCCAAGGCCAGGGCAGTTGCACCCAACTCCATATGCCAGTGGCCAGGCTGCTGAGAGAGGAACTATCTGACCTGCTTCTGCTCTGAGATGACAGGTGAGCCCTGCCTCCAACAAATCTTTCGGGACTCGGGTGCTGGGAAGGCAAACTTGCCAGGGGTTTACAACAGAGCTTTCTCTAAAATTGGGAACTTCCTCTTCCCAGAGAGGGATAAAGAATGAGGAGTCCCTAATAGCATAACGAGCCCAAAGATTGGTATAGATGGCTGGCCTTTTGTACTTTGCAGGAGGCTTAGGTTTCTCTGACCTGGATTCAAAGGAGAATCGGTTTTGAGGTTGCTTGTCCAGGCAAGTTAACATAAAGGCCTTTTGGCACAGGCAGGTATGGGCCCTGTTGCTATGACATCCTTTGAAGGAAAGAAGGGAACAGAGTTGGAGAAGTTACGTGCCTATAAAATGTTGGTCCCTCTTTACAAGGAGCCCGAGTGACTTCATCCTATGATGAAAATCAAAAGCAAGTATTTGTTTTGTTAAGCCCCTCACTGGACATGGCATGTGTTAGGCTGAAAATTTAAAGACAGAGCCCAGGGTCTGTTTGGTGTCTTTACTCAACAAAATTCCATGGCAGGCAAGACAGGCCCCACGGCCAATCCTTCCGCTACTTGGGGGGGAGTATTTCCCAGCTATTTGTCTGCTTCCTCTGTTACTATTTGATGGGAAGCCCTGAGGATATGGAGGAAGGAAAACTGCTCTAGGAATTGAAGACTCCACCTTAAGTGACCAATGTGATCCTGGGTCTATCACCAGACCTTTCTGGTCCTTGGTTTAAGAGATGGGAGGAGATGCAAATCAAAACCACAATGAGGTATCACCTCACACAGGTCAGAATGGCCATCATCAGAAAATCTACAAACAACAATGCTGGAAAGGGTGTGGAGAAAAGGGAACCCTCTTGCACTGTTGGTGGGAATGTAGATGGATACAGCCACTGTGGAGAACAGTATGGAGGTTCCTTAAAAAACTAAAAATAGAACTACCGTATGACCCAGCAATCCCACTACTGGGCATATACCCTGAGAAAACCATAATTCAAAGACACATGCACCCCAATGTTCATTGAAGCACTATTTACAATAGCCAGGAAATGGAAGCAACCTAAATGCCCATCGACAGATGAATGGATAAAGAAGATGTGGTACATATACACAATGGAATATTACTCAGCCATGAAAAGGAATGAAATTGGGTCATTTGTAGAGATGTGGATGGATCTAGAGACTGTCATACAGAGTGAATTAAGTCAGAAAGAGAAAAACAAATATCGTATATTAACGCATATATGTGGAATCTAGAAAAATGGTAGAGATGAACTGGTTTGCAAGGCAGAAATAGAGACACAGATGTAGAGAACAAACGTATGGACACCAAGGGGGGAAGCGGGGGTGGGGGGGTGGGATGAATTGGGAGATGGGGTTGACATGTGTACACTAATATGTATAAAACAGATAACTAAAAAAAAAAAAAAAGAGGTGGGAGGAGAGAGAAACCCCTCCAGTCTTAAAATTAACCAAAGGACTGTGGATTTAAAATACAAAGTGGATTCTGTAATGGCTAAGACACTTTGGTAGCCCTAAAGGGAATGAGGAGAAAATGTAAACTCGGAGAGCACTGCCTTTTGAAGCCCATAGTTTCCCATCTCCAGAATAAAGATGGATTTGTTCTCAATTGCTGAAGCATGTCTGACATGGCAAGTGCCCCAGTGCCACTCACCTGAGGCTAATTAATTTTGCAGGGGCATTTCTTCTCCAGCTGAAGAATTCACGTGAGGTAAGATGGTTCTTACACAATAAGCATGCCAGGTGTGGCCCCGATTTCATACCAAGGTGAAAATCCACTGGGGGAAGTCTAAGAAGAGCTCATTGAGACAAGTGGGTTTCCTGGGTGACTATGTACAAGGTGAAGGTGAAGTCAGCCCAGCTCAGATGTCAGTCCAATGGGCAGTGAGCAGTGAACAAGGGCTCTTCTTCCTCCCCACCCACTCCCCACCTACCACTACCACTGCCACCACCACCAAGCCTCCCAAAGTCAGTCCATCTGCTTGTTCAGGAAGACACCTGAGATTGACTGAATGGATGTGATTCAATCAAGAACATTCCCTGCCACTTTATGTTAAGCAACGCAACCAAAGAGCTGGATGTTGGACTCAAGTGTTTTAATTTTTGTGACCTACAGCAAGAGACAATTTCCCTGAGTTCTCTCCCAGTCTGCCATACAATAAGAGAGTGGCAGAAAGACTTAACACTTGAACACACAATGTGTTTTGCAGAGCCTGTCCTTGGAGGCACTCGAGGCCATGGCAGAGATCCTTCCCAGGGCAGGAGATGGGGGTTCTTGTCCGCCCTTGCCCTGCCCTGTTTGGGGGCAACTCGGAGAGGCAGGGCTGGGAAGGCAGGGGTAGTTTCACTCTGGTGCTGGTCTCTGGAGACATTCTCCTCAGCCAGGGTTCATGCTGAGCCCTGCTGGCAGTGATGCCTGTCTACCCTATATTCACAGATCTTTTGGACCAGTTCTTATAATTGCTCCATCCCTCAAACTCTGAAGAAACTCGTAGTTGTCCGTCCTGACTTCTGATTTGAAGAGGAGGGCCACTGACCACTCAGGTGGTTCTCTTTCTCTCTTCTCATGTCAGCCGTTAGCCAGATTTTACTTGTGTAAAAGTATCTGTGGGAGTTCTGTTTAGACTATGTATTCTGAATACCCCTCCTACTACAATAGACTATGTGTTCGACTATATATTCTGAATACCCCTCCTACTATAAAATACCTTAAAATGCTGGGAAAATATAACAAACAAGAAAGTTAAGGAAATCCCAAGGGGCCAAAAATGAAGAAGGGAGCCAGAACCCAGAGTGGGAAGCAAGTTCCAAGTCAGGCTGTGCTGAGGGTCTTATAGGATTTTGGTGCCCTTGGGTCTTATCGACTGTGCAGGGGACAGGGTCTGAGCCAGCTACGCAGGTGGAGCTGAGACTCCTGTCAAAATCTGGGACTTCTAAAGCCAACGTGTAGATTAAGGGGGGGAAATGGTGTATTGGCAAAGGGAGATGACAAGGAGACGTGCATCCCTTGATATGGGTTTTGAGTGGTGAGAAAAAAATAGATTTCCTGGAAAATCTACAGCCTTGCGCTTGTCATTCTGTGGGTCTGTGGTTTGAATGTGCACCACCTACATGGTTGAGAACACCCGAAGTAGAGAAGTTAAAGGTTTTCCAAATGGGAAGCTCTCATTTGGGACGTTTGGTTGGAACCAATGCAAATCCTCTTCAGACAAGGAAATCTCCCCTGGGCCTTAGAAGATTCTCACAAAAGAAAAAAACCAGAATTAATGTAAGTGGAAGCAAGGGACCTAGAACGTCATCTAGCCTGGCCTGTGAGCCACCCTCCCCCACCCACATGCCACGCTGCCCCCCCACCCCCGCCCGCCTTCACTCCAGAGTGCCCTTGGTGTTTGGGAAATAATCGTTCCCTACAGTTTTTTGAGAAAACCAACTTATTGCTGTTTCATAGGTGGCAAGATTTAAGCACAGGACCACTTGTCTTTAGTTAAGACCTCATTTCTAAGGAGGTTCAAACTAGTTCTCATGGTTACATGACAGTTCAGTGGTCCGATTTAGAGCTGGGCTCCAAAGTCAGGTAGATCTCATTTGAATTCAGGCCCACCATGGGTCACATGACCCTCTAAGCCTCAGAGAAATGAGGGTAATAACAGCATCTACTTTCTACTATCATGAAGAGTTTTAAGTAAGACAATGCATGCCAAGTGTTTCAAATAATTTCCTGACACATAGCAAATACAATATTCACGAAATATTAAGGTATCATTATCTCATAATTGTTTATTATTGTAATTTTCTTCATTTTTTAATTTTTACTCTGAGGCTAAAGAGCTAGTATTATGAAAGTCTGTATATGAGTACACGGACTTGCTCTACACAGAGTGACCAGAATCATACTTTTCTTTGCTCAAGCTTCGTCTGGATAATATCTTATATGCAACTAACGCTATATAGTCTATAAATCCCCTTTTACAGCCATTATTCCATTTTGCTCCATTATTCCCTTAGCAGGATGGGATGAATTGAATCCATTCTGCTGTTGAGGCAAAACAGATTTAGAGAAACCAAATGTCCAGCCCTGTTAATAAATGATAGAGCAGGCATTTCTCCTGTCTTTTAAGTCTCAGTCCAGTGACCTTTGCAATATGGCAGCCTGGTTAATTCATAGACAAGCGACCTTACTGAGCTCCTCCTGGGAGCTACAGCTAGGGGCTGGGGATACCCCACCACTCAGGATGCAGTCCGCACCGTCGAGGAGCTTACTGCGTCATAAGAGGGTCATACAAGAAACAGGCAGTGGGACAAGTGCTAGGGCTAAGGAGGAGGCCCTTTGGGGGTGTGTGGGAGGGTACACCTAACCCAGAACTGGGAGCACCAGAATAGTCTTCCCAAGGCCCAGAGCCCTCACGCTGACCTCGGCCAAACTTCAGCTGTAGCCCCTCCCCCATCTCTCTCTCCCAAAACACCACAGCCCCAAACTGACCTCTTCATTCCCCCAACACCATCCCGCCCCCACTGATTTTAATCAGGAAAGGGAATTCATTGTTCTGATTTCAGCAAGTCACAAAGGCCAGTGACTCTCCTGGAGGGTGCTGACCTGAGCAGGGATGAGTTGCTGTCTGGCTCTCTAAAAGTTGAAATGAGGGGTGGACTGGAGTGGGGGGGAGGAGAGAATTTTGAGGGGCAGAATTGAGTGGGGGTAGGGGAGCAGAACTCTGCCCACCCTTCCTTCCTTATTCTCACACCAGACTCTCCAGGCAGCATAAGGAGCTGTGGGGTCAGATTGGGATCTGCTCCCCTATGGAAAAGGAGGATGCTGAAAAACTTTCAAAATAAATGGGATTCATGTTGAACGCCTTCTTTCTTCCCTCTCTGAATCCTGTCCTGTCTCCCAACACCCCATCCCACCCACCACACATAAGTGGAGATTATCTTGCAGGCAGACAGAGGTGAGCTAGGGCCTCCTAGGGAACTAGAGATGCTAAGAGGGTGAGGGAGGGGGGAGGTGAAGAGAGAGGAGTGGGGGCCCATTCCTGTCCCCACCCAGCCCAGCCGCCTCCAGCAAACCCCAGGACCACTCTCCTTTCCAGCTTCTGCCAACTTCCAGCTCCTCCCAGAGCTTACCTCCGGGAGAACTAGGTAAGTATCCACACATTTTAGCCATTTGCTTTGCAGTTTGGAGCTGTAAAATGATATATACTGCAGTTTCATTAAGGTGTAATTTTTGAGTAAATATTTTTAATAAAACTCTTTAAATCTATTTCAGTGTTTGGATTTAAATCATCTCTTAAGACCAAATATACATGATAAATTATAGTCACAAGTCCCTCAATTTTCCATAAGCTTAGTGCCTCTAGTTACAGGGTTTTAAGTTACAGAACATTTTTAGCACAGCTTGGAGCTGGAACGCAATTTCATTTTATAGCTTGAGAAAACTTTCATAGAGCAATTACTCTTCAACTAAACCTATGGAATAAATGAACGTTAGAAAAGCAGGGAGAGTTTTGTAAAGCAGGTGTGGTGAGGCAGGGGAAGAGGGAGGTTAAGTCTAAATAAGATGCAGACATTTCTGGGGATATCTGATAAACAAACAGTCAAACTGCTGGGACAGACAGTCTTAGCCACCTCTGGCTGCTATAACAGAACACCATAGATGGAGAGGGTTAAAAAACAGACATTGATTTCTCACAGTTTTGGAGGCTGGGAAGTCCAAGATCAAGGTGCAGCAGATCCAGTGCCTAGTGAGTGCCCTGTTTCTGGTTTTCAGATGGCCCGTTTTCTCCTGGTGTCCTTACTTGGTGAGGAGCAGAGAGAACGATCAAGCTCTGGACTCTTTTTTTCTAAGGGCACTAATCCCATTCATAGGGGCTTCACCCTCCTGACCAAATCACCTCCCGTAGGCCCCACCCCCTAACACCATCACATTGGGGGGTAGCATTTCAATACAGGAATTCATGGAGGACACAAGCATTCAGTCCACAGCACAGACCATGGGAGACCAAGTCTCCTGAGAGAGAGAAGTCTTGAGGAAAGAGCAGGGTCCAGCCAGTGAGCCCTAAAGCATAGCCTCAGCCATGGGGAGGGAAGAGTGATTTTGTGCACGTGGAGCCCATCATCTAGTTTTGCTCCTGGGGCAACACCATTGGACTCAATGTGGGGCTCAGTGGAGAGCAGTGTGGGCAGCAAATAAGAATGAAGTCTCTGGAAAATGGAGAGGCTCAGGCAGTCCTGCTGTGATAATGCTGAACTGAGTGTGATTCAGAGTGGACAGTAAGAGGAAATGTGGTGTGTCACAGGACCGTGCATGTGGTGCCCAGGGCGTGACCTGGCAGAGGGACAAGGTGGTGTCCAGTGGGAGATGCAGCTTAGGAACAATACCCATTGACAGACCCAGATACTGGAGGGGCATTTAACAGGGCCTGGGTCCTTCATGGACAAGAGGGATCAAGAGGGGGTGGGCTTGGTGTAGGTTTCTTCATGTATCCTCAGGCTTGGGAGACTTGAATTACACAGGTTACTGTTACTCTGAACTCCAAGCTCCCGTGTCTAGTGCCCTCTCCCCGTGTCTTCTCTCTCTGTGTCCAAGGGCTGTCGCTCAAGCCAACTTTATTTCTCAGAATCGCACACACAGGCAAAGCCTGCGTACAGATCATAAACTTATTCAAACTGAGAGCTCTTTGAGGTTAAGGATCGTGAATTAACAATGCCCTGAAGAAGGGGGACAGATCACACCTGCACAGGGCCTTGCAGTGGTTTTCAACCCCCTGTTATACGTGTCTCATTTGGTCTACATAACAGGCAGGTGACGTAAGCACTGAGTTAGAGAGCTTGACGGGAAACCAAACACAAGTACAGCCGCACATTGAAAATCTCTTTGTTCAGGGGGCTGAGGCCCTCACTAACAACTACCAGCTTCTTAGCAAAGCAAGGTCTAGCTCCTCTTGTGAGCCAGGCCGATGTGGTTATTTGAGATCTTATCAGTTCTGCAAGGGAAAGAAGTGAAATTCACGTGGCCTTATGGAAAGGATCAAGTATTTGGTCTTCTACCTGGAGATTCGATTTTCCTTCACAGGGGGATGGACATAATGAGCTCATGTAAGGAACCAGTTCCTACTGACTCAGTTTATTTTGAATTGTATTCGTGAGGTTTGTTTTAAGATGTGTCTACCTGTCACAATGACATATGCCAGTGCATATGCGCTGAAGCAGCCCTTTTAAGAACTCCCCTCCCCCCTAAAAACAAGGGCCTGGAAACTTTGTAGTTAACCTCTGACCTTACAGATGAAGGCACTGGTCACTGTGTGCATCTAGCCCCGAGCCCTGACTTTAATAGGGATGGCAGAAAACCCAGAAGAATATTATTGTTTAGCCCTCAGAAGCCTCAGGAGTCCTCTGGGTCTAAACCTCCTACTTCTGAATTAAATGGGGGTGGACTTCATGTTTTCTAATGTCTCTTTCTCACATATTAATTCTGTCATCCAATGGGGCTGGGTCTTTACCAGGAGATTTCTGAGGAAAAGTCCCTTTGGGCAAAGAAGGAGATACTGAAAATTTCAGGAAGCCAGAGTTTCATCCACCCATCTGTGGCAGTCACAGAATTCCTCCTTCTGTTGCAGTCACATTCAGTAAATGTCTTTGTATGTCATGGGGACCCATTTTGTGGTTTTGGAGCTCTGTTAGTGACTTCAGTTCACAGACTTGGTTGCATTCATTCATTCACTCAGTACACATTTCTTTGAGTAACTCTGTTCAGGCACACCGTCTACTACTAACTAGATAATAATATTTAATGGGTATCGTTAAGTGGCATCTGCTATGTTAAACATTTTACCCATGTCCTCCCATAGTCCTCCCAACAGCCTAGGACGCAGTTACTATTAATATCCTTTATTTATTTTTATTATTATTATTTTTTTTTGCGTTATGCGGGTCTCTCACTGTGTGGCCTCTCCCGTCCCGGAGCACAGGCTCCAGACACGCAGGCCCAGCGACCATGGCTCACGGGCCCAGCCACTCCACGGCATTCGGGATCTTCCCGGACCGGGGCACGAACCCGCGTCCCCTGCATCGGCAGGCGGACTCTCAACCACTGTGCCACCAGGGAAGCCCCAATATCCTTTTTTTATAGGCAAGAAGATGGAGGCTGAGGGAAGTTAAGAGAAGCAGGTATCCCACATTAGACAGTCTGACTCCAGAGACCAAGATCTTGTCCTTGACACTACATTGCCTCAGGGAAATTCAGAGGTGAGTCAAGCATGGTTTGTGCCCTCATGAGCTCATAGTTTGGAAGAGGAAGCAGAACTGTAAAATAAGCACAATGAAAAAGAAATGTTATCCTAAAGGAATGTGCTCTGCAAATAGCGTGAGAAGATGGAGATCTCAGCCTGCCTGGTCTAGAGGATGGGCATCAGATAGATCACTGGTGAGTCGGAGGAAAAGAGCATCCAAGCTGAGATACAAACTTCAATTACCCTCAAGCTTTCTGAAACTGAAAAAGAATAAAATAAAATAAAGCTGAAATCATTGTTAACCAGCTCATCTCTCTTGTGGAACAGGTCAGCCCTCGCTGGTCAGACAGACATAAGGCATGCCGAGGAAATTATACATGAGAGAAACCTTGCCTGCAGAGAGTTAAAGTATCGGATGTAAGGAATTTTTTTTAACTTTTTATTTTATATTGGAGTAGAGTTGATTAACAATGTTGTGTTAGTTTCAGGTGTACAGCAAAGTGATTCAGTTATACATATACGTGTATCTATTCTTTTTCAAATTCTTTTCCCATTTAGGTTGTTACATAATATTCTATTGAGCAGAGTTCCCTGTGCTATACAGTAGGCTCCCGCCGGCTATCCATTTCAAACATAGCAGTGTGTACATGTCAATCCCAAACCCCCCAACCATCCCTCCCCCCTACCCTTTCCCTCTGGTAACCACAAGTTCGTGGTTAGAGTCTCAGTCTGTTTGGCCTGCTGTAACAAAATGCCACAGATGGAATGGCTTATAAACAACAGAAATCTATTTCTTAGAGTTCTGGAGGCTGGGAAGTCAAGATCAAGGTGCTGACAGCTTGGGTGTCTGATGAAGGCCTTCTTCCTATTTCAGAGATGGCCGTCTTTTTGCTATAATCTCATACGGCAGAAGGGGCAAAGGAGCTTTCTGGAGTCTCTTATATAAGGGCACTAATCCCTTTCAAGAGGGCCTCTGCCCTCATGACCTAATCTTTCACCAAAGGCCTCACCTCCTAATAGCAACACATGTGGCCTTTGGATTTCAACATATGATTTTGGGGGGACACAGTCAGTCTATAACAATAAAAATATGCAAGGTCCATGTGGCTCTAGCTCCCTTGCAGGGCAAACCTCTCTGAAATTATTAACATAGATAAATAAGGGACACTCTAACTAGGAAGACTGATCATCCGTGTTTGATGATCTTAGACAACGAGAGATTCAGAACTAAAGATTGGTGCTGCCCCTCTTGGCACTGTTCAGGAAAGAGTATGCCCTTATATACCAAAGTGTCTCCCAACATTTGGCTGTCAATTCCTGATGGCCACGTTCAACATTTCCATGGTAAAACAAGCTCACCTATTTCTGATCCCATAACTTTGCTTCCCCACGATCTTGTCTGTAAGGAGAGTGCTTTCAATCATTTGATCCTTCCCTTCAGAATAGGGCAGGACAATATCCCTGTACACATGGAGAGAAATTACTGCAGATAAGGGGAAAGGGTCAGGAAACCAGGATTATTCTTATATTCTTTACTTTGGTTAAAAAAAAAAAACTACAGGGTTTTTTTTCTTCCGGTGGGGAAATTTTTTGTTTGTTTTATTAGTGCTGGTTATTGAATAGTGCTGTTAAAGAAGTGAATTTCTCGAGAAAGATGCTGAGTTCATTTCAATGAATCTGTATTGAGCACTCAATGTACCAGGCACTGTATGAGCCCCTAGGCCTTCCCTGGTGCCCTGGAGGAACATGTAGTCCAGAGGGAAAAGAAACATGAAATAGATCATTTCAGAACAATAGGAGAGATTTAAAATATAGCAGGTAATTCTGATATCCACCCTGGGTTAAAAACCTCTCTAGAAACGATGTTACACGAAAGGGATAGCACCGAGAGCAGTTTCCATGTTCTCCTTGTGTGCTGTGAAACAGGTGGCTTTGGAGCTAATGTCTGAACAAAAAGGGTGAACTTTATGTAAATAATACCTCAATAAGTCTGAATTAAACAAAAAGTTAATATATAAAAAAATAAAAGAGAGAGTGCTTTGGCCAGCCAATTTGTATACCTACTTGGACTTGACAATAATATTTCTCAGTGTAAAATAGTAAGTTTCTAGCTTCAGTGTAAAATAATAAATTAGCCTCCTACATCAGCTAGGTGAGAAAATTGAGGCTCAGAGAGGCACTCCAAATTCTCAAGAACTCTCTTGGTAATCCTTCTTAAATTATCATCCTCAGAGTAAGCCATCACCACAGGCAGGGTACCCCCTGGACTGTATGGGCCCTTATCTTTATAAACCATTTGATTAAAAAAATTATAAAATATTATATTACAAAAAAATTACAAAAATATATTCTGAAAAAGAATACATATAACTGAATCACTTTTCTGTACACCTAAAACTAACACAACATTGTAAATCAACTATACTTCAATAAATATATATGTATACATATATAATGTATATGTATATGTATATTACAAAATTCATGGGCTCATGTGAGGTACACTGATTTATCAATGGAGATTTGGAACAACAGAAAACAGTCCTTATGCATTTGCTGATTGTTTAATATGCACACATGAAGCTTCCCCATAGTGTCCAAGCACCAGCTCTTCCTGTTCAAGCCCAGGAACTAAACTATCTCTTTGTGTTCTTTACTCTCAAATGCACTATTTCTGGCTAATTTCATATCTGTCACCACAAGAAAAATGTAACCATGCTGTTATTACGTACGATGTCATAGCTCTTCGGAAACTGTTTGTACTGAAACAACTTAGCTCTGCCTGCCTCTGCCATCCCCAGTACTGCTGATTTAAGGCCAGTGTCATCTTCATTCATGACGCCGCCTCTCTCATTCTGCTGTTTGTGAATATTGGCTTCCAGTGACACTCTCAAATTTGTTACTGGGCTTCATTGATGATGACCACAAGTGCAAGTTGTGCCCAGAGTATGTAGGAATGCACGAGCAATAATTTATTTTCTGGTCATGCTAAATTTACCATTTAGAATTTTATAGCAACAACAGAGAACAGCACATATTCCAAGCATACCTTCTCCTGAACGCTTTAGGCCATGAACAATGCCTTTATGGATTGTGGTCTCTTTCAGTGCTGACTGCACTCCTGACTTCCACACGTTTCCATCAGTAGAGACGATGGACGGGTGGCCTGGGCAGCTAGAAGAATGGTCCCATTCACACAAAGAATATCCACCATTTATCTGGCAGGGATTAAGACCCACCTGGGAGGACATGAGGTCATTCACTGGAAAGGTATGTTGACATCATGGAGCAAAGGCCTTGAAAGCCCTTATGGACACAGGTGTGAGCATCCTGGGGAACCACGTAATATGTGGTGCAGAGGGTGGGGTGACTGCCCTGTGTGGTAGTCGGGAGCTTGCTGCCACCCCTCCACCTTCGGGTGCTACAGCCCAGAGGCAGCACCATGGTGAGAACTCCGATGGGTGAGAGCAGAAGCATGAGCCCAACACGCAGCTACAGGAGAGGATTGATGATGGACCTTTGGTTGCCCAGAGCCCTGAATTCAACCTCTGCCAAACATGCATTAGAGCCCAACGTCAGTATGTCAGGACTGTCCCGACGGCCTGATCCCATGGAAGGAATAACAGGCTGACCAGAGGGAGGAATCTGCTCAACAGGCCACCCTGGTAAGGGTTAGTGTTATGAACTACGTATGAATTTGTGTCCTCAAACTCATATGCTGACATTCTAACCACTGCCCCCCCACTGCCTACTGTGTGATGATATTGGGAGGTGGGCCTTTGGCAGGTGATTAGGTCATGAGGGTGGAGCCCTCATGAATGGGATTAGTGCCTTTATAAAAAGAGACACAAGAGCTTGCTCTCACGCTGTCCTCTCCACCATGTGAGGATATAAGACGGCCATCTGCAAACCAGGAAGAGTGCTCTCACCAGACACCATATCAGCTGCTGCCTTGATCTTGGGACTTCCTACCTTCCATAACTGTGAGAAATAAGTTTCTGTTGTTTAAGCTACACCACCTATGGTAGTTTCTTATTGCAGCCTGACTGACTGAGGCAGTTATGTTACATAACTGCAAACCTTGAGAATCTTAAAAGATCTTGGTTCTTGAATGTATTGAAGTAACCTCTGTCTTGGAGTCAAGAGCCCTGATTTTTTTCATGTTACTCTTTATTTTGATATCATTTTAAATTTACGGAAAAGTTACAAAAATAGTACATAGAATTCTATACACCCTTTATACAGATTCACCGATTTGCATTTTGCCTCATTTGTTTTATCATTCTAACACCTATCTGTCTATAATATATATTATATAATGTATACATAGATGTACTTTTTATATCTGTACATACATGCATTTTCCCCCTAAACTATTTGAAAGTAAATGGAGACATTATGCCCCTAAAGGCTTTAGTGTATATTCCTAAGAAGAAAGACATTCTCTCACACACTGTGCAATTGCCAAAATCTTTAAAAAAAATTGATGTTAATAGAATACAATTACCTAAGCCATAGAAGTTTCATCAATTCCCTCAACACTGTCCTTCTTCACCTTGATATTTGTAAGAGTTCAGGCTAGTTAATTTCCAGGATGTCCCTCACTTTAGGTTTGTCTGATCTTTCCTTATGATTAGATTCTGGTGATGCAGCCTTGGTAGGAGTTCCACAGAAGTGATGTTGTGTTCTTCTCAGTACATCAAATCAGAAGAGACATGTCAGTTTATCTCAGTATTGGTGATGTTGATTTTTGTCACTTGGTTATTGGTACTCCCTAGGTTTCTCCATTATAAAGTTAACTTTTCCCCTTTGTAATTAAGATGTAATTTATGGTAAAATCCTTTTAGACTATGTAGATGACTTGTTTCTCATCAAGACTTTCACTCTCTAATTTTAGCATCCATTGATAACTTTATAAATCAATCATTTCTTCTGGATTTACAAGTTGTCGTTCTAGTTAAAGAGAACTTTTCAATATAGAATCGGGATTTTCATTTTATTCATTGGGCTATAATGTACTATGATCCCTCATTCTGATGTTCAAATTGTCCCAGATTTAGGACACATGAATTTTAATAACATTTTTGACTCTAAGAAGCTATGTGAACTGGGGCAACTCATTGTGCTTTTTGAGTCCAATTTCCCATTTTGAATTAGAGGGGAGCTACACTAGAAAACCTTTCATTTCTTTCTCTTTGTGTAGGTCTAAAGAACTAAGATACATAATTGTCCTCTTCCTTTTCTAAAGCCTTTTTTTTCATGGTTGTTTCTGTTTTGAGAATTTTTTTTACTCAACTTACACTTAAAAATCATTCAAATAGCCATAACAGTGGTCAACAAGTCAAAAGAAACACATTAATAGTTAGTTCATTTATTTCTTAGCATGGGGAGAAGAAAGAGTGGAGTGTGGCCTTTTGTATCAAAAAAGATGGAATAAATTGAAGACCTGTGACCCTCAGCAGGAAATCTTTGCTGCTTCCTCTAACACTGGCAGCTCTTCTCAGATGGGGCATTGTTCTTGGAACTAATGGCCGGGAGAAGAAACGATTCTCACCTACCTCTTCATCTTCCCTCACTTCCCCCATCATCTCCCCACCCACTGAGATGCCTAACACCTAAAGCCCTAGCTGATCTTTTTCCCTTTCATCATTTTATGACCTGGGTAGATCTGCTTTTATTAAAGAGAATCGGCAGGGTGATTTGGAGATGAAGAATTGCACGTGAGGTCCATTTTGTGTTCTCCAGTGATTCTATCACAGGCAAGCTGGCCTAAGGTTTCTGTTCACAAGCACAGGCATTACTGTGTGGTTAGAGTGTCGTGTTTTGTGTGTGTGTGTGTGCGTGCGTGCAAGCGTGCCCTTATACATACTCTGCAAGAAACACCAATTAATAATGTTAATTTTCATCTCTGCCTTAAAAAATTTAGATACTGTGGAATGTACATTGCTATTTAATTGAGTTATAATTTTATTCTTTCTTTGCCATGCTGAGGAAACCATTAGGAACTTTTTTGAATTAGAACTAAGGCCAAGGGAACAAAAGTAACAAAAATGAAGAGCATTTATATGATCCTTTCAAAAAGCTTTCCTTTGGTCATGTATGATCAAGGGTTTCTGGCAGTTTTGCATTCTCACTCTTCTAGCTTGCGCCCAGATCTAGGTCAATGGTGGAGCAGACTACAGGGAAAGTGTTTGTTCTTTGTTTGTTTTAAATATTCCTATCAACTCCCTAGAATAATATTAATCTCATTATCAAAACAGCTCTTATCTCGTCTTTCCAAAGACTCTGATTTGGGGAGGGGAAGAGGGAGAGATTATTTTTAGACCTTTACAATATTTCCAGCCAAAAATAAGCCCAGTACAAACTTCCCTTCAACCAGATTCCCCATTGTTTGAAAATTCAGACATTTTCTGTTTGCTAACATCCCCAGACAGCCTCTTCTTTGAGGAATTCCACAGAGAGACCGATGTTCACCTAAATATCGGTCGTACACAAGAGTTTGGACTAACCCTACTACGAATCAGAAATCAAACAATATCTTAAAAGGTGAAGAAAAGGGCAAACACATAGCTTTTATTCTGTTCACTCAGCAGTCTGCAGAGGCCTTTCTGAATGCAGAAGCTTCTAGAGTCTAATGACTCTGAGGAAATGAGTTATTCTTGTTATCAATTGGGGACAGTTGCCATTCATGCTAGAGAAGAAAGCAGATCTATTGCTGGCCATGAAATTAAATTTTCCAGGTAGCAGCAAGTAATTGATACTGTGGGGTGACCTCTGCCCTCGGCAGCCAACTTCAATCTGCAGAGACGGCAATAGAGCCAGCTACCCTGTTTGACCCCCAAGAGCCGAGCTTGAAAAACAAGACGCCCAAGTAACTTCGATTTCTTCCTCACAAATGCGCCCCGTGTTCGTTATCTTTGTTCTCGGCAGCCTTTGTTCTCCTTCGCATTTCCCTGATGGTCTTATACTTTTTTATGAAGTTGTTAATTCACCCACCCGAGCCACTAAATGCGAATCAGATTTATCAACTTACTCTGCGGTTCAGGTTTTTGGTGTTTTCTTTTCTTGGTTTTGGTTTTTTCTTTTGGACACATGAATTTTTCTGGGTTTTCAGATCCTACCTTTAAAACTGTATCATCAGAGAGATTCCTGAAAAATTGAAAAAGTGAAGCCCAGATAATCCACATCATCATGTTTTTAAACTATTCATTTAGATGTTCAAAGTTAGTTGGTTTCTCCCGGATTGTGGCAGAGCGTCTATCACCAAGAGTGAGTTTAAGATGAGTATTGGATATAGTTAAGTAACAGGTTAGGGTAGGAAAGGCAACCAACAGGAAAGAAATTGAGTGCCTATCTTTCGGAATTGCTCAACAATTAGATCATTTTGGAAACTCACTCCATAACCTATTGCTAGTCTTGAAATTTTTGACATTGGGTATGCAATAGCTCCCAAATTAGGATTATTTGGTTCAAAGCTCCAGGCCTTTTAAAATCCCTTAGGTAAGGAAAGCGGACCCAAAGTCCTAATGTAGCAATTTGGGGCATAAATTATGTAAGTGCAAAGAGCAGACCAGAAGATCACAACTCCTTGAGCTAATTTAGATTTTAATCAGACTTTTCATTCCAACTTTAATTAAAGGGTTTGACTTAGAAAAATGGCTATAAGAAAAACTGACTGCCAGGACAGCAAAAGAGAAAAATTAATTGGGAAAAAATGTACCCTGACGGCTATGAAGATTCATGGCATATGTTAGGAAAGGGAGCAGAAGAATGCTTTAATGGGCTATTATAACATATAGTAGTGGTTTTCTCTCTAGACATATAGAAAAATTGTGTGTTGTGGTTTTCTCCTTCTATGCTGACATAAGTAAAAATAACAGAAAATTCCCCCCAACTTTTTTTTTTCAATTTAAAATCTAATGATACCCTCTAACTATCAGGTTGTAGCTTATCATTAACGTCTTCTGCCTGGCTTGGTCCGATTCATTTCTACAGCAAAGAATCAATAAGCTAATATTTGTTGACTCTCTCCTGGGCCAGGAAGATTCCTGAAGAAATTTGGAACGTGGTTCCTGCTCTCGGAAAGTTTGTAACTTTATTGAAGAAAGAGATGGAGAGAAGCCTAAGACGATCAGGTCTCCAGCTTAGAAATTGGATGGCGCACCTCTGATGATTATAGAAGTTGAGATAAGGGGGGATCTGTCTGGTTATAGCAACTCCACTAGCATCTACGAAGGTGGGAGATTGAAAAATAGACAGGCTTTGGACAGAGGCAGGGGTGTCCTGAGTTACTTCAAGGCAGAGGACCATTTAGCAGGCTGAGGAACCAAACCTGAGCAAAATGGAGAGTTTGTTTGGGGGGTGGGGGGCAGGAGTTAAGCTGACCCGGACCTTGAACACCAGACAAAGGCATTTACATCAGAGATGATGCACCTAACATTTATTAAGGGCTATTACAGTCTCTCTGGGCTTTGTGCATTTATATTATTCCTGTGCTACACTATCTTTCTTTTCTATAGGCTCTGGAGATCTAGGGGTGAAAGGATGCAGCTTTTAGGAAGAGCAGCCTGGTGGTTTATGCAGATTCCATTGTCAGAGGAGACTGGCAGCAGGGGGACTAAGAGGCCACCGTCCCGTCCAGGGGTGAGGTGGGCCTATCTGGGCTGAGATGGATGCAACAGTGATGGATGCAAAAAGGAGAACTCGTACCACCTTCATTCAGCAAACGTTATTGAACAAATTCTGTGGGCAGTCCTGGAGATAAAGTCAGTCAGGTTTAGTGGGGGGTGGAGGAAACTTATGGTTACATTGTATCCAGCAACCAAGAACACTGCGGTCAGTACTTTAGGAAGCAGGAGTGCGGGCTCTATTCCATCTGGCATGGGACAGCACAGGTTGACATGGCAGGCGTCGGCACAAGTGGCAAGAAAGGTGTCACCCAGAAGATGGCATTTTGCTGGGCTTGGAAGGATAAGTCAAATTTTGCCAGGCAGAGAAAAAAGAAAACAAAAAAGCAGAGGATCAAAATTAATTGGAGGGCTTCCCTGTGGCACAGTGATTAAGAATCCACCTGCCAATGCAGGGGACACGGGTTCAAGCCCTGCTCCAGGAAGATCCCACATGCCGCAGAGCAACTAAGCCCGTGCGCCACAACTACTGAGCCTGTGCTCTAGAGACCACAAGCCACAACTACTGAGCCCGCGCGCCTAGAGCCCGTGCTCCTCAGCAAGAGAAGCCACCACAGTGAGAAGCCCGTGCACCGCAATGAAGAGTAGCCCTGCTCGCTGCAACTAGAGAAAGCTTGCGCACAGCAACGAAGGCTCAATGCAGCCAAAAATAATAAATTTATTAAATAAATTAATTTAAAAAAATTAATTGGAAAGTTAGGCCAGCAAATTAAAAAATGACCTAAAGAGCTGCCACCATCTTCTTTAGTTTTATACATCACATCTCTGGGGTTTTCTGAAGGGAAACAAAAAGAAGGCATCACGTGCTTTGGCAAACACCAAAACATTTGAGATAAAGAGGCAGAATGCTTGTGGTTGTGGGGCAGGGTTTAAGTGCTCATGCTTCACTGGGAAGGACAGTCACAGGGAAGCAAGAGTGATGGAAAGGCAGGGAGGGAAGGCTGGGAGGCTGAGTCCAGGACGTGCATTCCTGCGTCACAACGAACCAACAAGAAACACAGCCAGTGGCCAGGCAGGTGCAGGATGTCTCCAGACAAGCTGTATGAAACTCAGAACAATGCCTTAGAGGGAGGAACAGAGAGAAGGCCCTGCCAATGACTCCTTTCCTCCTTCCCTTTCCCATTTATCAAAATGAAGGCCGTGGGAGTTAACCCCCTATTTTTCTGGGTTGGGTCCCCTGGCCTCTTCAGGCAGCAGACCTCTTTCGGGGAAGCAGACCCTCTAACTTATGGCGGTGGCATTTATGGGATCAAAAGAGGGGGAAGAGGTGAAGCCAACACAGGGCTCTGTGAGCCCTGCATGGAGTGTTTCCCCCCAGCTGCCAGTCCAGGAGCTGAGGGCCCAGGGGACAGGTAAGGCCAGGAGACTCTGATGAGGCCCATAGGATGTGTTCTATACTAGATGTATTATTACCACACAGATATATCATAATAATTGTGGTCATGGGGCTTCCCTGGTGGCGCAGTGATTGAGAGTCCGCCTGCCAATGCAGGGGACACGGGTTCGTGCCCCGGTCTAGGAAGATCCCACATGCCGCGGAGGGGCTGGGCCCGTGAGCCATGGCCGCTGAGCCTGCGCGTCTGGAGCCCGTGCTCCGCAATGGGAGAGGCCACAACAGTTAGAGGCCTGCGTACTGCAAAAAAAAAATAATAATAATTGTGGTCAGTCTTTCCCTTATACCAAGAAATTTCCAGACCCATTTCTTCTTTGACTTCTCCATTCTGTATCCTTACTCTGCCCATTTATTTAGATCTTCTACAAGGGCAACACAAGACAAGAGGAAGCAAAACCCATGTCATTTAGTGCTGTCACTTAGAAGCTCACTGACAAAACTGCTTAAGCAAGATACAGATGCATGAGAAGAGGACAGATGGCATTAAGGTTAGGGATGGGGGAGAAGTAGTTTCCAGACCGTGTTTGCTTAAGCTTGGTTTTCAGCAACACCTTTGCTTTCTTTTAAATGGGGGGCTTTGGGACCGAGTGTGTCCCTTTGCTTGAAACTTGATCCTCTTCTCAGGGAAGGAGCAGGGAGAGGAGGTGACAATGGCCAGGCACTAGGCACTGAGAGACACAAATGTTTCCAGTCTCTGTCACTGGGAAGCCACGCAGAAGGCTGCCAGGAGATGTGTAGAACTGGAATATTAACTAGCTCCCTCACAGCCTGTTCTGACATATTCATAAACTGGATGACGACTTTAGGACCAACGTTTGACAACAAAGGAGACGACAACCAGAAAACAATGCTTTGAGTTCATACACATAAATGGTACAGGTGGCCACGCTCACGGGCCTTCTCTGGAAGGTTGCTCTTCAATTTGGAAATGATATTACCAGCAACTGAGCAGAAGCTTCGGGTCCATCTGAACTGTGGCTCTGCCGGTCCACTCCTCGTTCACCTGTGTCCTGCTGACTGTATCATTCACTGGAGGCCTACAGATGCTCCACTTCTAAGTTAACTCAGGCTGTCGGCTCATTCAAACGAATTCTCCTGATGCTTCACAAAGAATGAAAAGGAAAAGATTAGCCATACCTGAAGCTACAAATGAGAAGCCTGAGTGGGTGGAAGGAGCCCATTATCTTCCCCTTTTGTCTGTCTGAGGCCGCTGGTTTTCAAGCTGTCCAGTGTAACTAATTAGCAGAGAGAATTCTGAAGGTATCTTCTTGCCACGCTCATAATGAAACAACCAATTTACTTTTTTGTGTAAACAGATTTGCTATCATGTAAAATTTTTATCTGATATTTACACTCCCCGCCCCCCCCCCCCAAAATCAGGCATTATCATACTACCTTTACAGTTTGGGCTATGACCCTGGATCACTTTTTTTTTTTCCTGGATCACTTTTAAATTGGCTTACTTTGATGCAAGTAAATAGCTATTTTAGACTTGTCTAAGCAGTAGCATTGTGAAATGACAATTTGGGTATGCTTTGTGTGTGTGCATATATCATTTTTACAGTGTATAATCTCATACCATGCAAATTTTTTAGGGCCTTGGAGAATAATAAAACATGGATGTGGCACTCCTTAATGAGAGCACTGAAACAATAAAACGGAAAGAAAAACAGTATTGGAGACCTTTGACCTTCCTGGAAATGTGTGGGAGTCTAAACGGATTTGTTTACTTGTTTTTGAGAGGGAAACACTGTGGTATTTACCACCTGCTTTGAATCGTTCACCTGTCTGTGTGCTTATGGAGAAGCGCTCTCCATAAATCCATATCCATATTCACATTTATTCATCTTTTTATCTGTATTTTTCCTAGTAAACCTATAAATAACCGACCAAAAAATGTTACTCGTGTACTATATAAAATCATCCTATGTTCTACAGTTTGTAAAAAAAAAAAAAAGGTTCATGAATTTAGTTGGTTAATTGGAAGGGCGTAGGGGAGAGCATTTTGATGTGGGACTTCGAACGGGTTGCTGTCACTAAATTCCCAACCTTACTGCTCCTCACGCCCTGGAGAGCCAATCACTGAACCTGGTGCCCTGGGAATATTGTGCATACTCATCTGCTCAACTTGGGTAGACATAGCAGGACCTGGTCTCAGACCTCCGTCCATTTTTCTTTGTAGGGAAGTTGGCCCCATTGGACTCCTTCGAGAAACTGTCATACAGAAAATCTGGATTCATGTCAGGTGGGGAGACAGTTCCTTAAACACCAGAGAGTTCATGGAAATACAGTCGGCCCTCCATATCCATGGGTTCCACATTTGTGGCCACAAGCCGTCTCTCCCTCCTCCCACCTCCCCCATAGTCAGAGAGATGGAAACGCCACTCTGGGCAGGTGTGGCCAAGAAGGGAGACCCTCTCCCCCTACCTCCCAGTCAAGGCATAGAGTATCTCACTGAGCGGGAAAAGACACCAGCATTTCGCACCTCCTTCAGCTCTGATTTGCAGAGAATAAGTTTCTGGCAGTGCAGCCAAGAGGTTGCTCCCTTCCTTCCCTCAAGCCCCAACTCATAACGGAGAGGTCCTACCTCAAACATGGAAGGTCCAGAATACTGGCGCTCCAATTGCCCTCACCTCAGCTTGTTCTACGGGTGGAGATCCCATGCTGGGAGAAACACATGGAGAAGACCATAGGCCACTGCCCCTGCCCAGCACCCTGCTCATAAGGCAAGAATGTCACCCTCTTCCCAGCTCTAGAGCAGTGGCTCAGAGATTTTTCCAGGGAATAAGGCAGACCGCGAGAACAGAGAGTTGCGAACCTCTTCCTAAGGGAGCTAAGTTTATTTGAAACCGACTGTGGGGAAGTTCAAGACCAAGGATGCTCTCGAAAACAACTGATATTTTGGTGGTAAGCAATTTAGAGGAAGCTGGTAGCTCTCTCAGAAAAACAAACTAAACTGTAAGCCGGCTGGTTCATCAGAGAGAGCAAGGGAAAGAGGTAGCTACGAAAAGCCCTCCTGGGGTCAGAACAAACCTCAAAGCCTGCCCCTGCAAAGGTGCTGGATTTAACAGGATCAGACCGAGGAGAAATTCATGCCCTAGACATTGTCAAAAACACTAGTGCAGGGCTTCCCTGGTGGGGCAGTGGTTGAGAGTCCGCCTGCCGATGCAGGGGACACGGGTTCGTGCCCCGGTCCGGGAAGATCCCACATGCCACGGAGCGGCTGGGCCCGTGAGCCATGGCTGCTGAGCCTGCGCGTCTGGAGCCTGTGCTCCGCAATGGGAGAAGCCACAACAGTGAGAGGCCCGCGTACCGCCAAAAAAACAAAACAAAGAACACTAGTGCAATCAGCCAGCTATTACAGGAAACTATCAGGTGGGTGGGATACTAAGCCAGACACCTTAACAGATAAACCGAGAGAAAAAACTGACAGAGCCCTGCCTAGGTGATTGTCATCCTAGGGCGGTTGTGTGCATGACAAAGTCTCCACCCTCTGAGAGGTGACATCCCTGCAAGGGGTCAGCCAAATAAACAAACAACATCCAAAACAAGCCCCAGAGAGGGGCAGGAGGTCAGTATCCCAGTGGAGTTATTTTATATCTCCTGAAAATGTCCAGTTTTCAACAAAAAATTATGAGACATGGAAGGAAACAAGAAAGTATGACCCACACCCAGGGAATGAAGAAAGAAACAGAAACTGCCTGTGAGAGAGCACAGATATTGGATTTAACAGACGAAGACTTCAAAACAAGAAAGGAAACCAGGCTAAAAAGGGAGGTGTGGTAACGGTGTCTCATCGATAGAGAATATTAATAAATTACTTGGAATTCTTTTACAATGGAGCTTCGCCTTTTCTCCCCGATTATTTAATCATTTCTTTGAATCAGTATGAACACATGGGTATTTAGTTTATTCTATGCTTTGGGTTATAATTCAATACTCGTACACTTTGCTGCGCAAATTATTCCAGCTTTGTCCATTGGAAGCTCTTTCAGTTGACGTACGCCCATGAAGGTAGCGTTTGATGGGTTTTGTTTGTTTTGTTTTTGTTTATTTGTTTGTTTTAGCCTTTCTTTACTTCCTGGCACTAGAAGATGCTCCAGGTTCATCTTATATATTTCCTGCCCGGCACTAGAATCAGTCATTTTTCCAAGGAACTCTGGTTTCTTTTATTGGAGAATGGTGTTGGAAACCTCATTCTGGGTGCTAGGTTTCTTTGCAGAGAAATGAAGATGTTCTAAAGTTGGTTGTGGTGATGGTTACACAGTTTTGTGAATATACTAAAAAGCATTGAACTGTACACTTTAAATGGGTGAATTGTATGGTACGCGAATCTCAGTAGAGCTCTCATTAAAAAGAGGGAAAAAAAGAAAATTAGTCCGGGGGATTACTCTTTCACAAGCAAAAGAGAACTATATAGACAAAAACCGTGCATAATAAATTCTTTTCCAGCTAGAATCCAGCATGTGGCCCCAGGGTGCCACATGAGGAATTACTGCCTGCAAATAAAATGTCTTAAAAACTTGTGGGCACTTTTTAAAGAAAATGAGACCATCCCAAATCATTCAAATGACCTCTTTCATAGGGCCTTGGGGAGTGTTACATGTGGCATTGTTTAATTAGAGCTCTGAAACAATAGGATGGAAAGAACCACAGCTTCAAAAACTCCTACATTCCTGGAAATGCTACAGCGTTTAAACTAGTTTGTCTTTAATGAGAAACATTGCAGTGGCTTCTAGGCAGCTGCCATGAACTTTTAACGCATCCTGGCTGGTAAGAAGCCCCCCTCCACCCACCGTACTCAAAACAAAGACCTGGGGCCATATTATCCTCTAAAGCTGTCAGAAAGCATAAGCTTAAACAGGTGTGAGAGCAGCTTGTTTCCTGAATGCACTCGGAAGCCCAAGGCTCCCTTCTCCCATGTGTGGGGCATGATTTATTGCTATGGAAAAGAGTGGGAGAAAGAGGAGATGAGAATTCAGACCCAAGCGGTTATAGGGCCACCTCTAGTGTTTATTATCACAGTTCCCAGAGAGGCCCTGCTGACCTCCTTTCTTGCCCTCACTTTATAATTTGTTCAAAAGCCAAGGCATGCTCTTGACTGTATGGACATATGTGTAGACATAAGCACAAATGTGTACAAGGAGTAAGATAAGGACATAGATACTTACATGTATGTATATACATGTGAGAGACTGAAATGGAATGTGACGGGTCAGGGTGCCTCTCTGGACTGAGACTTATTGGGTCCCAAGTCTGGCTCAGTCATGTACCAACAGAGGGCCATGAGTGTGCTACGTCTGTGCCTCAGTTTCTTCATCTATAAATGGGAAGAAAATAATATCTACCTCTGTGATCACCGTGATGGTTCAATGAGATACTGTACAGAGCTTGGCATACAGCACAGGCATGGCATTGTGTATGTCTACTTATCATTCATCGGTGATACAATCAGCGTCCAATTTGAAATGCACGCACTATGTCCAAAGAAAAACACTTCCAGCTGAGATGCTTTTTAGTTTCTTTCGAATACTTCCTCTACTTTGTGACCTTATTTTCTTTGCAGTTCTGTAAAAAAGTACTTATTCTGATTACAAAAGTCTTTCATGTTCAGTAGGGACGCTTGGAAATAAAAGGACTAAAGAGAAGCTAAAAATCACCATTATTTTCTGTCAGCAATAAAAATTCACATTTTGACATTTTCCTTCCTTTATTTTTTCTATGCTCTTTAACCTGCCTGAGATCACATTATTTATACAGCTTTTTTGTCCCTTTTATTTATTATTTTTTAAATTAATTTTTATTGGAGTATAGTTGCTGTACAATGTTGTGTTAGTTTCTACAAAAGATTTTTTTTTCTTTTGACGGTGTGGCATGTGGGAATCTTAGTTCCCTGACCAGGGATCAAACCCAAGCCACCTGCATTGGAAGCAGCGTCTTAACCACTGGATCACAAGGGAAGTTGTTCCTTTTATATTAAGCATTATAAACTCATCTATATTATCAAAATTATTTCTAAACTTCTCATTAAATGTGGCATATTGACCACAAGTGTTTCTCTCCTCTCTCTTCTAAAACCCACTTTGAAAGTAAAAGAATTTTTAAAATATGCAATCATAGGGACAAAGAAAATGAGAGGTGAGAGCAAATAAAAGACTATGACAACAGAGTGAAGTAAGTCAGAAAGAGAAAAACAAATACCGTGTGCTAACACATATATATGGAATCTAAAAAAAAAAAAGAAAAGTGGTTCTGAAGAACCTAGGGGCAGGACAGGAATAAAGATGTAGACATAGAGAATGGACTTGAGGACACGGGGAGGGGGAAGGGTGAGCTGGGACAAAGTGAGAGAGTGGCATGGACATATATACACTACCAAATATAAAATAGATAGCTAGTGGGAAGCAACCGCATAGCACAAGGAGATCATCTCTATGCTTTGTGACCACCTAGAGGGGTGGGATAGGGAGTGTGGGAGGGAGATGCAAGAGGAAGGAGATATGGGGATATATGTATATGTACAGCTGATTCACTTTGTTATAAAGCAGAAACTAACACACCATTGTAAAGCAATTATATTCCAATAAAGATGTTTAAAGAAAATTAAAAGACTGAAAAAATTTTGGAGGATGGCAGATAGAGAAGCAATGTAATAAATTTTTAGAACAGAGGGAGCTACAGTTCCAAGGCCTGCAGTGGTCAATAGCCCAAGAAGGTCTCTTCACCCTGCAGAACTCAGGCAGGCCTAGGACTTGATGGCAACAGGTATCACTGAAGGGTAGAGTGAGATGCAGAGCTGGAAACAGGAGGACTGATTGAAGTCTTAACGTGGAGCTGCTGGATTCTCTGCCCTGCCTCTCTGCCCCTTTTCTCCACTCCCACAGGAAATCTGACATTTAGTCTCTGGATAAATTGAGCCAGAGAGAATCTGGACTCAGGGATACCAGACACAGCAGGGGTGGAAGAGAAGCAAGCACATCATTTCAGGAGAATTGCTGCAATTCTGCGTTTGAATTGTAAGAACTCCCTGGCTCTCTTCTCCTTCTGCTTCACAAAATTTGACAACCAGGGGCTTCGCTGGTGGAGCAGTGGTTGGGAGTCCGCCTGCCGATGCAGGGGACGCGGGTTCATGCCCCGGTCCAGGAAGATCCCACATGCTGCGGAGTGGCTGGGACCGTGAGCCATGGCCGCTGAGCCTGCACGTCTGGAGCCTGTGCTCCGCAGCAGGAGAGACCACAGCAGTGGGAGGCCCGCGTACCATAAAAATAAAAAAAGTAAAAAAAAAAAAAAAATTTGACAACCAGACGTGTACCCCTAGACAAAAGAATGGAGGAGTCTTTCCTGCAAAAAAACAAAATGAAAAAAACAACACATGCCTTGGGAGAAATGTACTTCAGACAATGGTATTTGAGGGTCCCTGAACAAAAAAGCTGGCTTGCTACCACAGTCACCTTCAGGAACAACATGTTTTACCTGCACACACAGAGCTTCCAATAAGTTTTCTGGTGTCTCACACTTAAAAATAAACAGAAAACCAAAGATCATCACACAACAAGGAAATCCTCTGTGGAGGAGGCTGCTAATGTTCTCTTTTCCTCAGCACCCGTCTCATAACATTGTCCAGCCCCTTGTGACTCATGGGGCCATATGATGGTTCTTCCCATGTGTGCAGAGAGGTTGATGTCAACTCCAGGCCTAGGAGTATAAAAACAGATCTGCTTTCTCCAGAGCAAGAAGGTATGGTATCTGCAAATACAGCAGGAAATAAGGGAAAGGAACAATCAAAGAACAGGGGCTTTAGAAATTAGAAATATGAGAGCTAAACTTAGAAATATTAGAAATTCAATAGAAGGATTATACAAGGAATTATTATGGACTGAATGTTTCTGCCCCAAATTTGTATACTGAAGCTCTAACCCCCAATGTGATGGTGTTAGGAGGTGAGGCCTTTGGGAGGTAATTATATTCAGATAAGGGCCTGAGGATGGAGCCCCCATGGTGGGATTAGTGCCCTTATAAGAAGAGGAAGAGACACCAGAGTTTCCTCCTTCTGCCATGTGAAGATACAGTGACAAGGCAGCCACCTGCAAGGCAGGGAAGGGACTTTGCCAGGCAACCAAATCAGCCAGCACCTTGATCTTGGATTTCCTAGCCTCTAGAACTATGAGAAATAAAGTTCTATTGTTTAAGCCACCAGTATATGGTATCTTGTTATGGTTGTCCCAGCTGACTAAGACAAGAATCTCCCAGAAAGTCAAAGGCAAATAAATAGAAGAGAAAATTAGAACACCAATCCAAGAGGGCCAATGCTTAATTAGTTGCACTTCTGGAAATAGTAGGAAAACAGAGGGGAGAAAATGTTCAAAGAAGCAATAAAAAAATAAGTCTCCAGATTTAAGGGGATCATCAAAATCTCAATATAATGTAAGCAAAACCCCCACAACCAAAGAACATCCTTATGAAAGCTGAGAACACTAGAGATAAAAAGAAAATATTAAAAGTTTCTATGGAGGGGAGAAATTGTAGGAATCATATTCATATGACCAATATCACAAGATCAGTATCTGAAGATAGAATATACTGAAGAAGGACTTCAAAACTCTGAGAGAAAATTACTTCCTATCTAGAACTAATTATATAATTGAGTGAGAATAAAATAGACATTTTCAGACATGCAAGGTCTCAAAATATTTACCTCCCAGGCACCCTTTCTTAGGAAACTACTAGAGGTTGTTCTCCACCAAAATGAGGGAGTACATCAAGAGAAAGGAAACGTGGCATCCAGGGAACTTAGAGACACAGCACAAGAACCTACTGAGGGGAAGTCCCCCATTGACACTGCCCATCAGGTGAGGAGGGCACTGGGTACAGATCAGAGTGAGGTAGGAGTAGGTGGGCCCCTGGGCCGAGCAGCTGAAGTTTGTCAAATGGAGTAATTGGAGCCTTGTTTTCCCTGACACTCCAAGGACAAAGTTAATGGCAGGAGCTGAGCTCTGCTGGAATGAAGAGATAAGAGGACCACATCTATCACTCCTGAGGCCAGGGAAACCTCCCTGACTGCACATGTGCAGAAAGGCTCCTGGAGGGTCAAAAAGGGAGGGGGCACCACCCCATAATAGGTGCTGTCAAACCTCCCACAGGCGTCTGCACTGGAATCCATCTTGGCAAAAAGTTGCCCATGCATATTGGGGACGGTCCTCAGGCAGGTCAGATGTGGGAGAAGAAGTGAGATAATTGGCCAAAGGTAAACAAAGACCTGGAAGAAATGCCTATATAAATGATTTAACTGCCTCCTTACTGCTCTCCTCCTCATTAGGGAGGACCCCACACCCTTACTCTCCAGGAGTATATTTCTGCCTTGCCTCTATCTTAAATAAATAAACTACTTCTCTGTGTGCTTTCCCACTTGTTGTGCTTGTCTCTAATAATAAACTTTGAACCTGTTTTTACAGGTTTTGCCTCTTTGAGAAATTCATTTTTCAAATGGGGTAAGAGCCAACCATGCTTCTAGCTTATAGCCTCTGGTGGACTAGAGGCTAGGATTCCTTGTGTTCATACCAGCTGCCCAGGTTCAATTCCTGGGCAGGGAAATAAGATCTCTCTCTAAGCCACTGCTCACTGCTGTCTCTCTGAGATCAAGAGCAGATGGAAGAAGGACAAGGGACTGAGTGAGGAGGTCTCCCAGGGGAAAAATGACCCCAAAGGTTTGGGGGGTTTGGAAAATAAAATGACATTTGAAAGATATGTTGGAATTTTATAACACAATATTGTAAAGCAACTATACTCCAATAAAAATTTTTAAAATAAGATATGTTGGAGTTTTAATTTTTAAAATATAATATAAATAGGCACATAGAAAACTAAGCAAAAGAAAGGCAATGTAATAAGCAAAAGATAAATATTGTAAGATTTCACTTATATGTGGAATCTAAAAACAAACAAAGAAACAAAACAGAAACAGGTTCATAGATACAGAGAACAAACTGGTGGTCACCAAGAGAGGAGGGGGTGGGGGGATGGGTGAAATAGGTGAAGGAGATTAAGAAGTATAAACTTCCAGTTATAAAATAAATAAGTCATGGCAATATACAGAATAGGGAAGATAGTCAATAATATCGTAGTAACTTTAAATGGTGACAGAGGGTAACTAGACTGATTGTGGTGATCATCTTGCAATGTATATAAATGTTGTATCACTATGTTGTACACCTGAAACTAACATAACGTTGTATGTCAATGACACTTCATTTTAAAATAAATGAACAGGGCTTCCCTGGTGGCGCAGTGGTTGAGAGTCCGCCTGCCGATGCAGGGGACACAGGTTCGTGCCCTGGTCCAGGAAGATTCCACATGCCGCAGAGCGGCTGGGCCCGTGAGCCATGGCCGCTGAGCCTGCGCGTCCGGAGCCTGTGCTCCGCAACGGGAGAGGCCACAACAGTGAGAGGCCCGTGTACCGCAAAAAAAAAAAAAAGAGGCTTCTTCTCAAAACACGCGTAGCTGAATGAGAGTGCATAGGAGACTGACACAACTGGGAGAATTGGACTTTATGTCCATGTAAAGTGCAGTGATTATTAAAGGATAAATAATAAAAATGTGCTAATCTGAAGCTTACATGTACATCATTAAAACTCAAGAGTAACCCTCAACAATTGTTTAGTGCTTAGACCAACAAAATATATTTTTCAGGGAGAAGTGTTTTATCACTAATGTTGTTTAGAATTGCTGGCATATGTTGGTAATAAAAAGCAGACTGACTTATAGTTAGTTTTATTACTGTTTTTAAATTATCTGCAGACAATGAACTGCCCGCTTATTGCTTGTACCCAGGACAGCCACTCCTTCCTGCTACCCTGGGTCACCACTGCCACCAGCCCTTTAGGAAAGTTCTAGTAGTTCCATATCCTTGTCAACAGTTGGCATCATGTCTTTTAAAATTTTACACATTCTAGTGGGTGTATAGTATCTCACTGTGGTTTTAATCTTCATTTCCCTGTGATTCATGATATTAAAACCTTTTTCATGTACCTGTTGGTAGTGTATATATCTTCGTGAAGATTCTGTTGAGTTTTTGTTGGAACTGTTTAGCCTTTTTTTCTTGAGTTATAAGAGGTCTTTACATATTCTGGATTCAAGTCCTTTGTCAGATATATGTTTTGCAAATACTTTCTCCCAGACTGTGCCTTTTCTATTCATTTTCTTCACATTATCTCTAAATAATTTTACTGCTACCTGTAGTAATTTTTCTGTTTTCATTTTGTATTTGGCATACTTGCATATTTTTTTCTTGATCATTTATTCTAGAAGTCAATCAATACTGGGAATACTTTTTTTTCCAGCTGCGTCACACAGCATGTGGGATCTTAGTTCCCCAACCAGGGATTGAACCCACATCCTCTGCAGTGGAAGCACGGAGTATTAACCACTAGACCGCCAGGGAAGTCCAGGAATACTTTCAAAGAAACAACATTTAGCTTGGTTAATCTCTATTCCTCATTTGTGAGTGTGTTAAGTGTATGCACGAGTTATTTTATTCATTTCTGAATTTATTATTTCCTTCCTTCTTGTTTCTTTGAATGCTCTGTTACTCTTTCTCTAACTTGCGAGTTAAACCCTTGGCTAACTTTTGCTTTTAAACATCTCATTTCCTGATAAATATACTTAAAGCTACATGTACCTCAGACCTGCTTCATCTGAGTCCCTTTAAACTCTTAGAAACAAGCAGCATTGTTAGAAGGCAGTTTTTTAAATAGGGAAATGCACCAAATTTGGGGATTTGGATAAAGAGGGAGAGAATAAATGTTCTTTCATTAACTGCTCTTCGCAGTAGGGTTTTTGCTGCCCTGATATCACTGGGATGCCAGTGGCCTGAGCTATAGGGCCTGTTTCTACAGCCCTGGGGCCGGTAAGGATGATCCTACCGGAGAGAGCTTTGTCTCTCCAATCTATCCTCTCCCAGGTGCCTCTGGTGGCCCTGTGTCCTGCCTGCAGCCACCACCACCTCCTCAGGCCCTCCACTCCCAACACACACACACACACACACACACACAGAGGTTTCACTCTCCCTAAGGATTTCTCGCTTTTTTTTTTTTTTTCCTGGAACTAACCAGAAATCCCTGCTTTCTTCTTATTCCACTAACTTCTCTAGGGTTGATACTAGAAGATGCAGCCACAGGTCATGGTGACCCACTGTGGGTACACTGGATCCAGAAATATTCTTCACTTTCAACATTTTCTTAGCTATTCATTATGCATTACATCTGTAGTTTACTTTAAAAATAATTTTGCCTGTTTTTTTCCCCAAAAACCCCTCTGGGATTTTAATCATGATTGTCTCAGAACTATAAATTAATCTGTGAGGAATTAACGTGTTCATAACAAGCAACACTGCCATTATAGCCATCTAGTGCGAGACTTTGGAAATTCAAGCGTTATTTTATGTCTCTCAATAAAATTGCATTATTTTATTCATTTAGGTGTCACACATTTCTTGTTAAGGTTTTCTAACTGTGTGATATCTTTTACTGCTATGGTGGGTGGGATACTTTTCCATTTTATTTTGTAGCATTATTGTCGATCTACAGAAAAGTCTCTTGATGTTCGTAGACGTGTTAGCTATTCATGGCTCTACTATCCTCTCCTCTCAATTCTGATAATTAGGGAGAAATGGGTTTTAAAATTTCCTCTCAAAAGCAAATAAAAATTATAACACACTTTCCTTTCATAATAAAGAGAGGGAAAGCTCATATGTGTATTTACTTGGGGTTTTGTCCTTTTCTCTGAGAGTGTTAAGTATCATTATACTTAATATCTTTTTCCCATCTTAAACGTACTATATGGTGGAGACTATAGAGGACAAATTTATAAGATTATTTAGATCGAGCGGGATCATCCCACTCCATGACTCCACTGTTTATATTTTTGTTTGAACACACACACACAGACCCCTGCATAAAAGGAGACTGGGTTATATCTGGAAAGTGTTCACTACATAACTATATGTGTCCACTAGCCTGGTAGACAGCAGACAGACAGAATGAATTAGCACTTTCACAGTCATTAGTGGACATCCACAGAGCAGAGAAAAATCTGAGTCACCCAGACGACTCAGATGAGCACGACCCCATCTGGGGTCAATCAAGAAGACGCTGTGCTTTGTTTCAGCTCTCACACAGAGGTGAGCAGAGGATGGAGAGGTAGGGGACAGTGCAGCATGGGGAAAAAAAGCTCCGGCCCTGGGGTCAGTTGAAGGGGGTTTGAATCCCAGCTCCGCAGTTAGTAGCGGGGGCTTAGGCGCGTCATGTCACACTCTGAACCTCATTTTCTCTTTTGTAAAACAAAGAAAATAGAATCCACCAGATGAGTTGCTCTTGGAATTTAAGACTATAATCTGTTTGAGGTGGGGGTGGGGATGTATACTTTCCTTGGGAGCAATGGTTCAGTATTTGCTAATTGAATTGGCTTGATTAGGACTTTATAAAAATGGTAACATACCATATGCAATCTTGTAAACCTTATTTTTTCTCTGCTTTACTCAATATTTGTGAGATTCTGCATCATGTGTGTAGTTCTAATTTATGCATTTTCACTGCTGTGTGGTACTCTACTATCACTATCTGTTCTTAAATTTGCCTATTGATGATCTTTTGGATTGTTTAGATAATTTTTGCTCTTACAGTGTGCTATGACCACTTGTAGATGTGCTAGAAATTACCTAGAGGATATGTCCAGGACTAGAATTCCTGGGTGAGTCAATTAAACCCAATCATTTTCCAGGGTCATGGGACCTGAGCCGACACTCCAGAGCGTAGAAGCGATCCTTTCATCCAGGCTCGTGTCAGTGCTCGATGTCAAACTTCTCAATTGTTTGCCAATCTGGTGGGTATAAAATAGGTTCTCATTTGGGTTTAATTTGTATTTCCTGCCTACTTCTGAAATTGAGCATTTTTTCCTGTATATATCCATTATTTGTGTTTCCTTTGCCATAAGATGTCCATTTCTGAGATTTACGTAGTTTTTCGATTTGATTATTTATTTATGTTGTTGTTGTTGATTTCATACCTGTATTCTTGATACTAAACACTTGCTGGTCTATATGTTGGAAATCTCTTCTGCAAGTTTGGATCTTATCTCTTTGCTTTCTTTATGGTTTCATTTGATAAACGGAAATGGTCACCTTTCATTTTACTATTCTTTATCTCTATGGTCCTAGCAGTTTCTCCCCATTCTGCCTTTTCTGTGTAACTACAGTACAGAAGTGACAATACAGACCAATGTTTCCACCTGTACAGTACCCCCCAGGAAAAAGCTGGAAGATAGCCCTCCATGGGGAGACTGTCACACTCCTCTTGGTCAGAGGGAAGAAAACCTTACTTGGCCCCAACTTACCAGAACAACAGAAAAATGTATTTTATGCCAAAAAAATTTCAAATCAGATTAGCAAACCCAGCTGTCTAGCTACCTTTAATAAGCCCCAAGCCATCCTGCATTAATGACCTAATTCAGCTCCCCCTGACTGTCTTTCTCATTTAGTCTGCCCCCCCCACTCCTCTTTGCCTGTGTGCCCACCCCATCAAATCCTTTTCTTTACAGATGAGGAATAAATCTGTCGAACGTGGCTCTTTTCACTTTTTTAAGTTCTTTATCATTGTTATGCCCATATGCCTGACACCATTAAGTTTCCCAGTCCTGAGAAAAAGAGCAGTATTCTTTTTCACACTTAGGTAGCCCTTATATCCAGTTCTTCTGTGTGTTAAAAGAGGAAATCAGATTATTTTTCCACCTACTTGGCTTAAGGGTTTCCTAGAATTTATAAGCAAGTTGCCCCAAAAGAGAATGAAAAGGGGCTGGGGAGGCAGGCAGGACAGAGGGAAGGATCCCTCAAAAAGAAAAAAAGAAAAGCCCCTTACTTGTTCTGACCCCCTTCTCCTCCTCTCAGCGCGGCTTGCTAAGGCAATGGGAGAGCCTCCTCTTGAGTCCACTCCTTGCCTGGGATACCTCTGTGGTTCGTGCCCACGCAGAAGTGTGCAGACGAGTGTCTGAGTTAACCTGAGAAGGGCCCTCACGATTCCTGGACTTCAGTCGTTTGGAAAGAGTTTTGCACAGAACACTAAGGATGCTGAGAAAAAAAAAAAAGGTACAAAAAAACTAGTTCACCTTCTCCAAGAAAACCCACCATCTGAGAGGGCACGTCTCTTCTGACTGGTCGGTGAGCTTGCCGTTTTAGAGGCACGGCCCTTGTTTTCCAGAAGAAGAGACCATCCCCATTCCTCTGATGGCCTCTCTCTTGGAAACTTTTATTTATGGTCTGATGTGTTGAAACAATAAACATGGGCACCAGCATCTGGGGCTGGGGGAGGCCGGGAGAGGCGTTTCCCAGCTTTGTGTGAGCGTGAAAATGAGGCGGCAGCTTTAGCAGACCAATTCCGGGCCCTTTTCCTCCTGCCAGAGTGCAAGTACCAGCTGAGGCCCGGCACCTTGGTTTATTGTGTGAAGACAGGAAAGAGATCTCTCAATTATCTTCAAATTAACTGCCTCTTGCCATTATCTGTTCCCCGAGGACCAATCAGAGCCTGCGCTTGAAAAAGCTGGGCGTCAGCCTCCCACTTCCTCCACGCTCCGGGATCCCTTCCCACCCACCCCCTCCCGGACACGCGCCCAGCCAAAGTCATCTGTGGCTGCCATTTCTCATGACAAACCTGAATGCTTTAATTAGGAAGCATCTGCGTGTCCACTCTTCCCAAACACCATATGGTACTCAGTATGAGATAGGTTTCATTTTCATGAAGGCAAAGCCTGAGGAAAGGGCAGTGTTCTGAATAGCAATTGTTGTTCCCACATTGGGTGAAGAATTAATCTGCGGCGCTTCAAAAGGGGAAACAGCGTTTGGAAGAAGGGAAGGCTTTTTCTCTACGTGGCAAAACCTGGAGGAAAAGATATCTCATGTTAGGACACAGCAGAAATCTACTTTCAAGGCTCAGAAATTGAAAACCCTTTACACATATATTCCAAGAATCTGCTAAACAGTCTATAAAGACTTCAGATAAAAGATGTCCTATACTAACGTTTCAACATCTCTTATGTGATGAATCTAGAAAATCTGGGACCCAGTCTGAGAGTGCTAAAGAGACACCCACTTACCCAGCAGTCTGCTTGTCCTGACCAGGTTCTCCAAGGGTGTCCTGCGTGGTGGGGAAAAGCAACTACTTTGCTTCTCTGACAGCCATAGACTGACTTGGAAAACATGGCCCAGCAGGATATGGTCTTTGGGTTTATTTTCCTTTCAAATATTGTGTCCTTGAAATAACAAATCTAAGCTTTCCTAAGTTCACATTTCTCTAAAATTCAAGAGCTAACACGAGGCCACACTTCGAGATCTTTGCTCCAGTGAGAAACAGGGCGAGATACAGGCCAAATTCCAACATGGGCCTTTTCCTGCCTTTATGCAAATCTCTCAACATGCAAATGATGAAATAATTAAACCATTCTGGTGTTTCAATAAGCCGTTTGTATTTTCTCCCCTGTCCAGTCAGCTCCCATTCTTTTGTTGGAGGCTACAGGAAAGGGTTAGCAAAATCCCTCTGGAGGGTGAGCAATTGGACTGGGAAGGGCTATAATTACTCATTTTCGTTTTAAAATAAATAAAGCAGTGGACGCTATGGAGTGAATGCCATCCCCCGCTTCCTCAGTGAGGGGACTGGTTTCTTTCTTCCTCGTCACCAGGGCCCTTGTTCCTCACGCCAGCACAGGTGTCAGTCACCTCAGTTCCCTCTTAGACTCGACTACATAATTATGAGCTACCACATGTGGCTTCTGAGACACAACTTTAATTATCCAAACTCAGAGCACACAACAGACTCTGAATTGACTGAACAAAAGCCTATTAGAAGGCGATCCCCTGTGGTCACATTGTAATTATTGTCAGGGGCATGGCGGCTGTGGAATTATCTCGGCAATATCTCCCTAACCGTCTATGTCAGAGTCATGTGAATGATGATTTGTGCCATAATCTCGTTTCCTTTTAATGGTGTGACAGTGAAAATAAAGGAGGGGCTGCCTGGCTTGGGCTCGAAACTCAATTCAAAAGGCTACCGCAGATGTGCAAACACAGCACATCCAGCCATTAGTGCCACGAGAGCATCTGTCTTTACACCAGGCGAGCCTGGAGCTGGGAACCGAGGGGCTTTGCCGGTCACAGAGCAGCCACCCAGGCACTCAGCAAGAGCAGCAGAAGGCCCCTGTAAAGGGAAATAAACAGGAACCACCCAGCAATGTGGTTCAGTGTGTCTTTGCCAAAGAAGATGTTCTGAGAAACTTAAAGAGGTACTTCACGGCAGTGGAAGGTCTTGAAATACAGAACATTACTGTGATGCTCACGAGCCTTCTTTGCTCTCACTAAGGACTCTTTGCCCCCAGGAGATGCTCACATTTTATCCTTGGGACTCCATGAGCAGTACATGTCGCAACTCAGCATGTATCTTTCACTTCTTAAAAATGTGAAGTCGACTGTTCAGCTTCTGTTCAGAAATCCCAGGTCAGCTTAATCACACAGCTTTTAATGTAACATATAAAGAAAAGGCATTATGTTCAAAACCTACTACTGTTTTAATTGCTTATTTAACAAAACTGCGTCAACGGCTTTCTCTGCGTGTTATTGGCAGGGCAGATAGAGTGATTTAATCAGAGCATGGACTCCTACATTACAAACATAGGAGAATTCTGATTTGTCATCACAGAACTTAGAGACAAATTATATCATCATATTATCACAAATTTTTTTTCTTTCCTGCACTTCCACCTTTTTCCTTAGGACTATCATGTTTTTGGAAGATGTGCTTAAACAAACCTCACAGCCCCCATGAGAAGCCAGCTTCTCCTCATGATTTGTCTGTGATCGATCACTTCCAAATTAGCAAACCCAGGCATCCAAGACCCGTATGATGAGGACCCAGTGTGTGAATCTTGTTTATTTTCCCTTCCTGACCTGCACATGCCATATAAGCTATCTAAACTTAACTCCTCAAAATGTTCATGACTTTCTACCTGGCCATGTCTGTTCACTCTGTTCTCTCAGGCTGGAATGTCCTCCCTCATTTCCTATCCCATCCCTGCTTATGACATCCTATCCATCCTCCCGGACAATCGCAAGTACTACTTAACTTCTGCTTACATTCCCAGGACTTGCCATTTGCACCTAAACCTAAACAGTGCTTTCTTTTAGCAGGCTCACCTCTGATGGTCCTTACCTCATTCCACCATGCGTCATGATCATTTGTGTGCTCGCCCCTCTCTGCCTCTTTCCAGAATGTAATCTCCCTAAGGGCAGTGATCAGGAATCACTCATCTATGAACTCATGTATTCATTCATTCAACCGTCTACCCATTCAACAGTTATTTGTTTATTATTGATTCAATAACACTATTGAGCATCTACCAGACACTGAGGGACGTTTTAGGTATTGAGGATCTAAGGATAAGAGAGATTAAATAAGACACAGTTCTCTCCATCCCTATCATCAGGGAACTTTGAGTCTAATAGAGAAACATCCTGTGTATCAGTGTTCCCATAGGAGTGGCCCTCAGAGCACACCTAGAACAGAGCCAAATACGTGGCATGTACTCAAACTATATTGGTTGAATTTGTTCTTTTTTCTACTGAAGTATAGTTGATTTACAATGTTGTATTAGTTTCAGGTGCACCGTAAAGTGGTTCAGTTGTACATTATATATGTATGTATATGTTCTTTTTCAGATTCTTTTCCCCATAGGTTATTACAAGGTATTGAATATAGTTCCCTGTGCTATACAGTAGGTCCTTGTTGTTTAGCTATTTTATATATAGTAGTGTGTATCTGTTAATCCCAAATTCATTATTTATCTCTCTCCCCCTTCCCCTTTGGTAACCATAAGTTTATTTTATATGTCTGTGAGTCTGTTTCTGTTCTGTAAATAAGTTCTTTGGATCATTTTTTTAGATGCCACATATAAGTGTTATCATACGCTATTTGTCTTTCTCTTTCTGACTTCAGTTAATATGATAATCTCTAGGTCCATTCATGTTGCTGCAAAGGGCATTATTTCAATTTTTTATGGCTGAGTAATATTCCATTGTATATATGCACCACATCTTCTTTATCTATTCATCTGTTGATGGACACGTAGGTTGCTTCCATGTCTTGGCTATTGCAAAAGTGCTGCTATAAACATTCGGGTGCATGTATCTTTCCTAATTAGAGTTTCATCTTTTTATATTGGTTGAATTTACAGTCAGTAGTAAACTGAGTAAGCCCAATTCCCCCTGAATTCACTTTAGAGTAATAATAGCTTTACCTAAGGGCGCAAAGATGTGTTATCTATGACGATTCCTAAACGATACATCTTTAGAGATATATAGCTCCCTTTCAATAATCCAGAAAGGAAAGGACTGATTTTCCTCATGCATAAAGACTTCAGAGATACTTTCTGAAAGCATATGAGTTAGCACAGACTAGGGGGATGGGGGTGGCAAGAAGGAGAGAGGGGAAGGTGTAATCATTTCTCCTTGAACACTTGGGTCCTTTCCCTCTTTCAGCGGGCAGTTGAATGTCTGTTAGTTCCAGGTGATGCAACATGGAAAGTGTCATAGAGCTTTGTCCTCTAATGTGAACACTAACCACTGCCGTAAAATCCGAGAAGGCTTCTTGAAGAAAGTCGCCTTGATCTGACTTGAATGATGCAAGTTCATGTGCATGTCCCTACTGGGAAGCTGAGTCATCCTCATTTCTATCCATCTTCTCTCCAAAATAGTTTTGTTTTGTTTTTTTAAATTAAGATCAAAAGGTGCTTTGATATTTCATTTTCTACACAATTCTTCCTGCTGAGATTTTTTTAAAAGTCAATGCAAAACCTGTAGTTTAACTAATGGTAAAGTGTCAGTGTTGATTTTTTAGTTTGGACAAGTGCACCGTGGTTATGTAAGCAGAAATTAGGTGAGGGGATACAGGAATTCTCTGTACTATCTTTGCAACTTTTCGGTAAATCTAAAATTATTCCCAAATAAAAATATATTTCAACAACTGATGAAAGAAAAATTGATATTCTAAGGCAAGTCAAGGAAAATTTGAACATAAACATTTTTCTCTGACCTTTGGCTTCCTCTCTCCTCTCTGCTGTGCATTGTGTATCTGCGTTATGCATCGACCAAACCCCCCTCCTCTGCCCCCGCTCAAACCTGCTCAACCATAAAGAGCAATTCTCCTAGCGTTAACAAGATAACTCCTTAGGAGATAACCTTTCTGCTTAATCTTGTATGGGACCATGATGACCCACGTTTTGTATGTGTAAACCTCGATTGTGTAAACTGTCAATAATACGTCATTTAATGTACATATGATGTACACTTAATGTCTGTCTCAAAATCTTAAATAATTGTGCTTTGACCTCTAACAGGCAGAACAGTTCTCGGAGCTGAGAGGCTATTCTGGGTTATAATCCTCAATTTGGCTCCAATAAAATTTTCCATTTCTTTCTTAGATCTACTGATTAATTTTTTTGTCGACACAGTAAACAAACAAACAAAACACACCTTCCCTAAAGCAGTCACTAATAAACAGGAATATCATTTGGAAGCAGAAGCAAAATGCTCACCCTTGCCCGTCTCCATCTCTGTTTATGCTCTCATACATCCTCTTCTCAAGCTGACACAAAGATGCAGATCACGGATCCGCTCGCCCCCATCTGTAACCTCTTGAGCTCTTGAACTCTGCATGCAATTATAGGTCAAAGTCTTCTTGACTGGATTGGACAAGGTGGACCAAGTGACATTTTTCCTTGAGGCGCTAATGGTGACATAGGCTATCCCTGGGGTTCTGACCACGGCTCCGTCATTAGCCAGCTACCATTGTTTTGTAAATCTAATGAATGGTTCCATAGGAAATAACAGAGTAAAGACTTATTAAAGGTGAAGGCTTCATCCATTAAAATGCTCTTTGTCCTTAATGAAGGTCACTGGAAGACTGATTGTAGGAGGAAATCTTGCTTTATGCTCAGCCATACGTCTTAATCACCCCGTCGAGCAAGTCGTCAGACTGGATTTGCGTCTGCTTTTATTCTTTAAAAACTGTTGGCGAGGGGATTACTGAAACAATCTTGATACGTTTTGCTGTTAGAGAACTGTGTGTGACATACAGCATTCTCCAAATTATGTGAGTTTGTTTTCGGAGGTGAGATATTTTCAAGTATGTATTTTTCCTTTAATCTCTAATCTAACTAAAACTTTGAGATTTCCAATCTCCAATATAGTAACCACTAGTCACATGTGGTTATTGATCATTTAAAATGTGGCTGGGATGAATTGAGATGGGCTGTAAGTAGAAAATGTACACACAAGATTTCAAAAACTTTGTACAAAAATAACTCTTGGAAAATTTTTATATTAATGACATGTTGAAATGGTGATTTTTTTTTAAGTAATGTACTTTTTTTTTTTTAACTTTTGGATCCCTTTCTTTATTTTTATTTATTTATTTTTAACATCTTTATTGGGGTATAATTGCTTTACAATGGTGTGTTAGTTTCTGCTTTATAACAAAGTGAATCAGTTATACATATACATATGTTCCCATATGTCTTCCCTCTTGCGTCTCCCTCCCTCCCACCCTCCCTATCCCACCCCTCCAGGCTGTCACAAAGCACCGAGCCAATATCCCTGTGCCATGCGGCTGCTTCCCACTAACTATCTACCTTACTACATTTGTTAGTGTGTATATGTCTATGACTCTCTCTCGCCCTGTCACAGCTCACCCTTCCCCCTCCCCATAACCTCAAGTAGTAATGTACTATTTGGAGCAGTTTTAGGTTTACAGGAAATTTGAGAGGAAACTACAGAGTTCCCATTAATCCCCTCACCACCACCATCCTGCCCCTACCCAGACTTAGTTTCCCCTACTATTACCATCTTGCGTTAGTGCAATACATTTCTTACAATTGATGAGCCAGTATTGATACATTGTTATCAACTAAAGTCCACAGTTTACATTAGGATCCACTCTTTGAGTTTGATATTCTATGGGTTTTGGCAAGTGTGTAATGACATGTATCCACTGGTCATACAGAACAGTTAAACTATTCTAAAAATCCTCTGTTCTCCATCTATTCATCCCTCCCTCCTCCCGAATCCGTGATCCTTTTGCTGTACCCATGGTTTTGCCTTTTCCAGAATGTCATATAGTTGGAATCATATAGGACACAGCCTTTCAGATTGGCTTCATTCACTTGGCAATATGCATTTAAGTTTCCTCCATGGTTTTCTTTTTTGTGGCCTGATAACTCATTTCTTTTTATCACCAAATAATATTCCACTGTATGGATGTACCACAGTTTGTATATCCACACCTATTGAAGAGTATCTTAGTTGCTTCCAAGTTTTAGCAGTTAAGAACAAAGATGCTGTAAACATTCATATGCAGGTTTTTGTGTGGACGTAAGTTTTCAACTCATTTGGGTAAATACTGAGGAGCACAGTTACTGGATTGTATGGTATGAAAGTGTTTATTTTGTAAGAAACTGCCCAACTGCCTTCCAAAGTGGCTCTACTATTTTGCATTCTCACCAGCAATGAATGAGAGTTTTGCATCCTCCCCAGCACTGGTGTTGTCAATGATTGGGATTTTAGCCATTTTAATAAGTATGTAGTAGTATCTCACTGTTGTAATTTGTAGTGCCCTGATGACATATAATGTGGAGTATCTTTTCATTTGCTGATTTTCCATCTGTATGGCTTCTTTGGTGATATTTTATTTTTACTTTTATCTTAATTTGTAATTTTGAGTTAAATAAAATGTTTTATTAAGTTTTATTTCAACTTTTTTTTTTTTTTTTTTTTTTGCGGTACGCGGACCTCTCCCTGTTGTGGCCTCTCCCGTTGCAGAGCACAGGCTCCAGACGTGCAGGCTCAGCGGCCATGGCTCACGGGCCCAGCTGCTCCGCGGCATGTGGGATCTTCCCGGACCAGGGCACGAACCCGTGTCCCCTGCATCAGCAGGCGGACTCTCAACCACTGCCCCACCAGGGAAGCCCTCAACTTTTTCTTTTTCCTTTTTTATGTGGCCAGCAGAAAGTTTGAAATTGCATATGCAGCTCACATTACATTCCTATCAGATAGTGCTGCCTTAGAGGATCAAAACAATATGTTCAGTGACTGCCTGAGCATAGCTTCTCTTCAAATATACAGTATATATACATTTTTTAAATTGAAATATAGTTGTACAATATTATGTTAGTTTCAGGTGTACTACATAGTGACTTCACATTTGCATACATTACGAAATGATCATGATAAGTCTGGTAACCATCTGTCCCCACCTAAAGTTATGAAAATATTATTGACTATATTACTTATACTGTATATTACATCCCTGAGGCTTATTTTATAACCAGAAGTTGGTACCTCTTAATCCCCTTCACCTAATTTACCCCATACCCACCCCCCTGGCAACCACCCGTTTGTTCCATATATCTATGAGTCTGTTTTCATTTTGTTTTGTTTTGTTTTTTAGATTCCACATATAAGTGAAATCAAACAGTGATCGTCTTTCTCTGACTTATTTCACTTAGGATAATACTCTCTAGACCCATCCACGTTGTCACAAATGGCAAGATTTCTTTTTCTTTTTTTTTTCTTTTTGGCTGAATAATAATCCATTATATATGACCATCTTCTTTATTGATTCACCTATCGATGGACACTAAGGCTGCTTCCATGTCCTGGCTGTTGCAAATAATGCTGCAGTGAACATAGGGGTGCACATATATATTCTCTAATTAGTGTTTTTGTTTTCAAAAAGCATATTCCATTTCAATACCCAGAAGTGGAATTGCTGGATCATATGGTAGTTCTATTTTTAATTTGGGGGGAACCTCCATACTGTTTTCCCTAGTGGTTGCACCAATTTACATTCCCACCAACCGTGCACCAGGGTTCCCTTTTCTCCACATCCTTACCAACACTTGTTATTTATTATCTATTTGATGATGGCCATTCTGACAGGTGTGAGGTGGTAGCTCATTGTGGTTTTGATTTGCATTTCCCTGATGATTAGTGATGGTGAGGATCTTTTTTTGTGTCTGTTGGCTACCTGTATGTCTTCTTTGGAAAACTATAGTAGGCAGAATAATGACTTCTATTCAGGGCCTCTGCCCATTTTTAAAATCTAGTTGTTTGTTTTTTTGAGGTTGAGTTCTATGAGTTCTTCATATATTTTGGATATTAACCTTACTGGATATATTCTTTGCAAATATCTTCTCCCACTCAGTAGGCTGCCTTTTTGTTTGGTTGATGGTTCCTTCACTGTGCAAAAGCTTTTTAGTTTGATGTAACCCCATCTGTTTATTTTTGCTTTTGTTTCCCTTGCCAGAGGAGACAGATCCAGAAAGAGATTGCTAAGACTGACGTCAAAGAGTATACTGCCTACGTTTTCCTCTGGGATTTTTATGGTTTCAGGTCTTTCACTTAAGTCTTTAATCCATTTGGAGTTTATTTTTGTACATGGTGTGAGAATGTAGTCTAGTTTGATGGACCTAGAGTTAAACCCAGGCAGTGTCATTGTGTAGTCAGAGGGAGGTAACCTCAAGCAATTTAAAAACTGGCTCGGTATGGGTGGAGATACCATGCTCAGTCTGCGGGGAAAGTGCAGAAAGGGTAAAACGGGCTGTCCTGTCTCCTTCCAACAAGAGCACTGGTACCTAGAAACAAAAGGCCATGTTCCAGGCTTTTCATTGACTAGTTAATTCTGGGAAGACGGTCAGATGGACACTAAGTTATTTTAATGTAGGTAACAATCTGTCCTGTACATCCAGATGTTGTTGGCATGCCCTGGTGAGACCCCTGAATATGGCAGCCCCATGCTCTGTGGTGAGAACAGGTGGGGCCTCCACCCATGCTTGAGCACAGAGTACCAATCAGCCAGGTCAGCCAGGTGCGCTCAAACCCTCATCCACCATCCTGACAGGGGAGCGCCATTATGCCATTGTTCTTTAGGGAACGTTATGACTTTCCTTTCCTTGCAGCCGTAGGTTGAGGCTTCCACGGTACCTGACACCTTGGAGGAACATTGGGGAAAAGCCAATGATCACAGACACATGGCATGACAGAAATGCTCCCCCTTTTCTTATTTTAAGGAGCTATAGGCAAAAGGAGTTTCTACTTCAGCCACCTACCGTAAGAAGACATTAACACAGTGGTTGGTTGGATCATCTAAACTGTAAAAATGGTTTCTGCTTGCTCTCAGGCTATAGTGTGAAATGGTCTCCTAGATGATTCTGGGCCTCCAGGAACTTGGCTTGTCATTCTCAACAGCATCTTTTGAAAATTTCTTTCTCCAGTTAGCAATTACATTTTATACTGTGCATCTTTTGTGAGATATTTTCTTTTCATAGTTGAATCCTACTAATCGTGGAACACACACAAAAAATCTTGTTTGTCATAAGATCTGAAATAAGAAAGCAAGGCATATGTCCCGAACTTTTAAAAATGTGCTTGTAAGCGGCATTTACACAATATTGTTTTCCTGTCTTACCTAACGTTTCAATGTGTATTTTCTGAAGAGTGTATAGTTCTAGGTCTCATGGGAGTAAAGGTGAGTTTGGGGAATACATAACACAAAGTACTACATCTGACTTGTCTGGGACAGTCAGTTCTTTCAGGAAGCGTTGCTAGGTGTAGATGTTTGCATCTCTCTGATTTTAGACTTGTCTAATTTTAAATTGAAAGCGCTTTGGACATCAACCATGACTAATTGTATGTTTCAAAGAGTGCTTAGCGCATGGTTGGTGCTCAGTAAATGTTAAATAATTGAAATTGTTAACAATAATTACATTTGTAAGCACAGTGAACAGGACTGTTCCCAAATATGTTTCAGTGGAGAGCCCAGTGTGTTGTTGGCAGGCAAACAACAAACAATTATGGAATGATAATAACACCAAATGGTCCTCTTGTTTTTTCTAGAAAAAAAATGGGGAATATAGTGGCACTCGAACTGATTTTAAGGTCTATAGTAGGTAGAATAATGGCTTCTCAAAATGTCCATGCCCTAATCCCTGGAACCTGTAAATAAGTTAAATGGCAAAGGAGTGGATCTCCAGGTTTACTAAGGCCACTGTCTAGTAGGGAGCGTAGACAGTATTTTGTCCAGTAAAATGTAAATATTTTCTTCTTCAAAGTTCCCTTTACCGCTGTTCTAATAGCTTTAATAATATTTAATAATTTTTTTTTTTTTTGCCGTATGCGGGACTCGCACTGTCGTGGCCTCTCCCATTGTGGAGCACAGGCTCCGGACACGCAGGCTCAGTGGCCATGGCTCACGGGCCCAGCCGCTCCACGGCATGTGGGATCTTCCCGGACCAGGGCACGAACCCGTGTCCCCTGCATCGGCAGGCGGACTCTCAACCACTGCGCCACCAGGGAAGCCCTAATAATATTTTTTAAAGAAAGAAAAAACTATTTTTATAAACAAACATGTAAACCAGTGATTTTTTTCATACAGCTACATGTTTTTCAAGGGCTATGTGATCACATACAGTTCTGAGACTTTTTTTACCCCCAGATCCTCAAATTCTTACTGTACTTTTTCCTAAAATTAATCTGGTCTGAGACTAACATGCCGATGTTCCCAAAAGACTTTCTCTGGTTTTTAAAGAAGAAAGGCAATGATATCCTTGGGAATGACTGCATTTCAATGATTCTAAGAGACACAATTTTTTTTCACATTTTAATACCTCTGAAATTAGGGTGCATCTTACAATGATGGTAGGTCATAGCTTGGTAGCACTTTTTCTTTCTTAGCCGCACATAATATAACACAGCATATAAATATGATGAGTAATAGCTTGCAATCAATGCGCATATTCGTATTCTATAATATATGATATTTAAACTGAAAATAGAAATTTTAGATGTCAACTTGAAAATGTGTGGGGATACATAGTTTCTCAAAACTCTGCAACGATGTGAGCAAAAAACATTTGTGGACCGTGGATGCAGCCCATTTTCTGCTGAAGTTCAGTGTTTTCATCACAGAACAGAGAGAATTGCTTAAACTAGTCAAGGAAGGGGCTGGCACTGGGGGGTGGTAGTGTAAGAATCGAGCTGTCAGGAATTCAAGCCCAGAGTGTAGGCTGGTCTCAGGAACCGGAAAACTCATTTTCCTAGGCTTTGCACCATTTTTTATGGGCCATGTAGTTTCTCCTCTCTGATTTTGTCTCATGTCTGCCCCCGCTTTTCTGCTTCTCTTAGCAGAAAAGCTTTTTCTTATCTACCCATCAGGGCTCAGATAATGGCCTCAGACCTGAATCTACACAACCTTTCAGCTCAGCAACCCACAGCTCACTGGCTCAATTACTCACAGGTCCCAAACCAAGGAGAGGGTTCTGATTTGTCCAACTCACATAAGACGTTCACTCCTGATCCAAACAACTGTGACTTGGAATACAAACATCACTGGGGGCAGAAGGGGTAATGGGTGGTGGCAGTCCCCAAGGATGGGGGCTGTAAGTAAGCAGGCAGCCACAAACATGTCTACTAGAGTCAGCAATAATAATAACGAACACTTAACAGAGTTCTTACAGTTGCCAGGAACCCTGCTAATCGCTTCAAATACATGAACTCCCTTAATCCTCAGTGCAATGCTAGGAGGTGGGTTTTGTTATCCACATTTTACAGATGAGGAAACTGAAGCACAGAGAGCTTAAGGGAATTGCCCAAGGTCACAAGTTTGATAAGTGGCAGAGCCTGGCTTCAAACTCTTTGAACTAAACTGCCTCAGCAATTTTCTCTCTTTGTATCTGGACTTGCTTGTGGCCCTAAGCGTGGACTATTCTGTAACCAGGAAGTAGTAACTTACAGGGAAATGGTAGCAACTGACATATATCGCATAACAAAACACCACTGGATATCTTGGGAATTAGGAGGCAAGGAAAGAGGACCTAGCATTTTTAATACGTACTTCATTTCAGGCAGTTTGTATACATTGTGATACTTTATGCACGCTATAATCCAAAGAAATAAGGACTAAAATCCCATTTTACTTTTGGAGAAACGGAGTCCAGAGGATTGAGTAACTTGCCCCAGGTTTCACCACCACGAGGGAGCGGAGCCAGAGTCCTGTCCCAGGCCTGACACCTGGGCCTGTGGCGTTTTCTCTGCCTCCTGTCAGGCTATTGTCAAAACAAACCAGGTGACATACAAGGTAGAGAGTAAATCAGGCAATCATACAATAAACCAAAACAAGAATCAACTTTCTCAAAGCAAAGTCATTGTTCAAAATTCACTTACAGATATGGATTTGATTAATCTGATGAAGCATATTGGCTATTTCCTTTTGCCTGTACAAGCATTAATCTAGCTGTCCTCTGACTCTCTATTACAGTTATTGAAGTTTCGACTGAAACAAGGAAAAAGCCCTGGCCAATTCTTCACCTAAGATACAACTTCATGATAAAGCTGATTTTTGCTCTGCCCTTCCTTGTAGCTAATTCTTTGCTTGTTGACTTAAGATGAATTTCCAAGGTTTCATAGTATAAGAAGAATTTTAACTCTTCTAAGGCACACTGTAAAGGCAGGGACAGATTTTTAGAAAGTCGATTGGTTAAGGCTGGTATGCTCTAGGAGGTTGGCAAATGACAGATAGAGCCTGTTAGGCTCTTCTCGGCACCAAGAAACCATCTTGTCAGAGTCGGTCCGGTAGTGACAGCAGAAATAACATGTCACCCTTGAGTGGAAGAGCACAAACCATCTCAGTTCAGAGCCCGCAAAGCATTTCTTAAGTTTTCCTTACCAGCTGGGTTTTTTATTTGTTCAATCTTGCATTCACCCAACTCAGCTGCTCAACTGCCATTAAGAAGGAGCTGTCTCACCAATAAAGGCAGGCTGGGGATTTGAACACTGGGTTTCAATGTGAACTCAGAAAGTGACTGGGTCCATTTGTTAGAAAGAGCCAAAGGAGAGGCAGCTCCTGACCAGCCGGGCTTTCTCTGAACCAACAGCCTTAATGGAACCGCCTGAAAGCAGGGAGGCAGTTGATGTGTACCCGGGCTTACTGTGTGCCAGACACCATGCGAGGGTCTTTATCTATGTCATCCCAGCAAGTGTCCCCCTCACAGCAACCCTTTACGGGAGGCCTTATTAAGCCACGTGTTCCTGATGAGGAAACAGAGGCTGAGAAGGTACATGAACTGCTGGGGGTGACACAGATAGAAGTGACCTAGCAAGGAGTCAAATCCAGGCCTGAACAGCTCCCCAGACCACATTCCGCCACTTCACCATGAGACTCCCTACAGATACTACCCTAATGGGCTGCACAGAGTAAGAAGCAACAAAGAATCATTAGCTAGGCCTTCCTAGAAGAACCTGCTCATAAGTGTTAAATTGTATTTCGTTAGCTGAGCTGCAGCTCACTTCTTGTCCCCTGCTTCCAGGCCTAGAGTCACAGACCCATCTGGAACACAGCTGCCAGAGCATTCCTCCCCAGATGCCATTGTCATTGTGTTACTCCCCTACTAAGACCCCATCACCTATACGATAATGTTCTAGAGCCTTCCCCTGCGCAGGAGAGGAAGGAGACTGAGAAGGCTTGAGAGAGAATCATGGAGAGGACAAGGCTCTGTGGGAGGTCAAGAAGGGTCAGGTCAAAGGTACAGGAGGGCAAATCACCTGACAAAGGAAAAGGGAACTTCCTTCCTCTGAGATACAAGGAAAGATGAGACAACAAATTCCAAGTCGACTCAGAGGCGGAGTGTTCTTAAAAGGGAATCTCAGACAAGAGATAATCTGCAATGAAACCTTTTAAAAAGATCCTCCACAGACATAGATCTTTGAGTGTCTGCCAAGAATCATAAAAGGAAATCTGGCTCAGGAGATGAAAGTAACATTGTGTAACAAGGAGAAAACTCGGCCTGCTGGGCTCCTGTGCTGCAAAAACACTCATTCTCAAGCACGGTTCCTGAGGGGGACCCGGGCTACACCACTCAGATCTCCCCGTGAGAGAAGGCCTGTTGTCCCAGCTTCTGGGCATCTGTCAGTGGACAGCCTTCAGCTGGTGGCCCCTTCAGGGGAAGTCTCACTGCAATGAACCATCTCCATCCAGATCATGCCCCTTCCCAGGCAGCCCCTACCTAGTAGCCTAGTCATTATGGAATGTGAAGACCTGACCATCTGGCTCAACTCAGGACAACCTGGAAGGCCACCCTAGCTCAACAGCTCCCCGTGGCGATGGCCAAGGCTCTCACTGGCCCTGCATCACATCTTCCTTCTCTATCCCCACCTGCTGCAGGCTCCTCCCAACCACAGGTGTGGAAGTCAAGGACACCCCTTAATAAATATCCTGCCCGCTACATACAACCTTGGGTCTGCTTCTGCAGCAATCCAACCTGCAGCAGAACTGCTATGAGCAAGGAGCCAAGAGCACACTAGAAAACTGGTGTCCCTTGGGTCTTATCCCAAGTCCATTCGGACTGTCACAGAGCAGCACAAAATCTCTCACCTTGGGGCTTGGACAACTGCTTGAGCAGGTCTGTTGGTCGGCTGCATTATTATCAAAATAGCTTCCCACGCTACAGTGTTCTTATTTTCAAAGAACTCACGGTGATTTCTTCTTATTGGTAAGACTTCTTGAGGTTAGGCAGTTTCATCTTTACTATCCACATATTCACTCAAATTAAGACTTATTAAACACCTATCCAGGCACTGTACTAGGGGATGAAAAAGTGAAAAAAAGTCCCAGGCCTTACAGGACTCCCAGGTGGGTAGAGGACAAGGCATCTGAAACAATGTGAATAGGGCTTCAGTGGAGGCACAACACAGTCTTTTTCCAGTCGAAAGGAGGGTGTGATTGGAGTCTCAAGACGGCAGAAAGAGGGGTGGCTAGAACACATGGAGATCGTGGCCTTTATCACAGGCAATCAACCATAATGGAGAACGCTGACCCTGAACCCAGACTAAGTGGGTTTGAATCCTGCCTTTGTCACATTCTAGTTCTCAGTAGGCAAGTTACTTAACTTCTCTTGGTCTCAGTTTCCTCTTCTGTAAAATGGTGGTTGTATTAGTCAGCTCAGACTGCCATAACGAAATACCACAGACCAGGTGGTTTAGATGGGAGTTTATTTCTCACAATTCTGGAGGCTGAGAAGTCCAAGATCAAGGTCGTGGCTGATTTGTTTCCCTGGCAAGAGCACTTTTCCTAGCTTGCAGTTGGCCACCTACCCTCCATGCCGTCACCTGCAAGAGAGAGGAAGCAAGCTCTCTGGTGTCTCTTCTTATAAGGACACTAATCCCATCATGAGGACCCCACCCTCTTGACCTCCTGAAACCCATTACTTCCTGAAGCCTCCATCTCCAAATACCAAGACATTGTGGGGTTAGGGGGGCCTCAGGATATGAATTTGGGAGGCACACAAATCAGTCCATAGCAGTGGTACAAAGAACGCTTTCCTCATAGGGTTTGATGAAGATGAAATGAACCAATAAATGTCAGGTGCCTGCACCCGTGATTGCCACTTATTAATTAAGCTCTCTTTTCAGGTGCTAGCTGTTTTTATTATCAGAGTCACAGAAACGGAATCAAAAACTGGGACATGTCAAATGCATCAAGACTTTCCTTGCTGGAGCTCAGTGCCTTTGGGCACATTGTCTCTCAAAGGAAGAGAGAAAATGAGCTTATTCTTAGGAACTAGGAACAGGCCTATTTTCATGCAAATATTGGCTTGGAGAGCCCCTTTGCAATCAATTATTACTAAGGTAAAAATCTCCAACCTCTCTATGTTCTTTGCTTTCATACCTCTCTCTTCTTTCCTTTGTGATCAAATGCCTAACAGTCTCGGAAACATGTCCACTTAGGGGATTACTCCTGTTAAAGAGTGTTTAGCTCTTAATCCCACAGGTCACAAGCAGGTTGAAATATAAGACATCATAGAAAAAGAAGAATTTAGTAGGGTTAAGCTAGAGGTGAGAGGTGAAAAGGGGTGAAATGGAATCCCAAGGAACCCCACCTTGATGAAAATACCAGTTAGAGATCGACAATGGATAATTTTTCAGCTCGACTTTCAGTAGCTCTGGAATTGGGTTCAAAAATAATAGTTTTTATTTGGCTTCGAAGGCTTTTTTTACGTCCATAGGGCTTCAAATATATTTTCTACTGGAGACAGGTTGGGTTGTTGGATGAAGTTTTGCATTCGGGAGATGTGGTTAAGAGATTCAGGAGATCCCGAGTTAAGTAAACAAAAGGAGATCTCAAAACAGTTTAGGCTGAGAGAAATGTGTCCTTCATCTTTTCTGGAATTTTTGTTTTAAGTCTCATTCCTACAGGACTGCTGAGTTCACTGACAGTTATTGACAACTTGGTTATTTTGATTGTTGCCATCTCGGTCATTTCCACTGTTGTTAGACTGTAATGTTGACAGCCCAAATCCTTAGATCCCCGGCCGGCCCTTTAGATCTTGCAACTGTTTGGTCCCCCTCCTTGGAAGAATGGAGAAAGACTGTTATAATTAGAATGAAGGATGATGGAAAAATTTGAAAATACACTGTCAAGGGTGAGGGGGAAACAGAGGCCCTCATTCATTTCTTTAAAATAACAGCTTTATTGAGATATAATTCACATAAGATTCATTCTTTTACAGGGTACAATTAAGTGGATTTTAATATATTGTGCAACTAGCACCACTATCTAAATTCAGAACATTTTCATCAGCCCAAAAAGAAACCTTGTACCCATGAGCAGTCACTTCGTATTGTCCCCTCCCCCCAGCCCCTGGCAACCAGCCATCCACTTTCTATCTCTGTAGATTTGCCTATTCTGGACATTTCGCTATAAATGGACTTATATAATATGTGACCTTTTGGTTACCTGCTTCTTTTACCTAACATAATATTTTCAAACTCTCATACATTCTTGATAAGGTGCAAATTAGCTCAATGTTTGGATAAAAACGTGTCGCTATCAACCAAAATTTTAAATGCATATACTCTGATTCAGAAATTTTATGTCCAAGAATTAATCCCTCAGAAACGTTCCCACATAAAGGCAGCTGTGCAAAGACGTTGGCTGAAGCATTAACAAAGGTTAAGGAAAAAAAAATCTAAAGTCTATCAGTTAGGGATCTGACTGAATACATTACAGTCCAATCCTACAGTGGAGTGATGTGCAGACATTCACAGAATGAGTAGTCCTATATGGAATGGTGTGGAATGATCTCCAGAAGCTGTTGATGATAAGTGAACATAAGGGAACATAGCAAGACAGAGAACAGTGTGTAAAGTCGACTTTCACCTGTGTAAAAAAAAGTGCGCACATATATTTATGTGTGTGTACGTATGTACATGTGTGTATGTATATATATACACACACACACATACAGGGAGAGTGAGAGAGAGAGGATGGGGAGGGAGGAGGGAGGGAAAAGACAAAGCTCCTTCTTTGGAGCTCAGGAGGACGAGGAGGAAAATATCTCTCGTAGGATGTCTAAAAACGACAAACAGTGGTTGTCTCCAGGGAAGGGACATGGGAAAAGGGGTCTAGAGGACAGTGGGGGGAACAGAGGGAGGCTTACTCCTTATTGTATACCTTTTAGTGTTGTTTGACTTTTATTTATATCCTTAAAAATTAAAATGGACATGATGTCGATAGAGTTTATGAAGTCACTCCGTGGGCATATTAGGACTTGAGCCTCTGCCCAGCTGGGACCGACCGACACCCCAGGGGGAGAGGACCAGTGTTAGTGAAGCAGAAAGATCAGTGGTTTGAAGCTCAGCGATTTCTGTTCTAATCTTCCCAGAGGCCTGGTGTCACCTGCACAGCACTTTCACCTGCCATGTAAAGCAGACACATGCCCTTTGATGTCAAAGACTGCCTGGGAGGAGAACTTCAGAGCTGCTCCACGAATCCCCCATTCCCACTCCCCAGATGGTCTCTCTCCCTAATGCTCCTGACCTCGTCGTGCCTTTGGGGAGCGGTTCTGAGTCTGTATTTACACCACTGAACTTTGAAGGGGGCTGTCAGCATTGGGTCTGTGATGCAGGCCATTATCTTAATCCTCCTTTGACCTTTGGTGGAAGCACTGCCATTTCCTGTCCTATTTCCTCAGCCTCTCCGGCATCTACTGGAACACTGACCCCAAGCGGGAGAGAAGATATAGTCAAGTTCTCCGCCTCAATACTGTTGCTTCCTGCAAAGTCAAAATCGCTTCCAAGTTTGACTCCAGTCAGAGCTCATTGTCTCCCACTAGTGTTGGAATGAAAGTCAAAGAAAGTGAAAGACAGATTGTGTACCTTTTATTTTTAGAAGGGGTGTTTAATTATGGAAGGCATGAGTCATATTTCAATACTGTTAGTAATGGCTTTATTTATTTATTTATTTATATCCAATAAGAAGTGAGAAATCCTGTATCCTTAGCTGAAATCTGATATAATTCCTCCCCAGCTGTACAAAAGTCTCTCTGTTGCTAGCTAGAATAAAAATGTCAATGCATATCATGTATTAAAATTCCCCTGTATTTACCTGACACCTTTTAAGATATCTCTCCAAATTGCCTCAGTAGCCTCTCACATCAAAGACTGGTGAGAATGTGTTTTCCTTCCTGTTTGTGTAATGCCTATTCAGAAGGGTGGTAATTAAAAGCAAATCATAATTTTTAAACCTTAAGGGAAGCTATTGCATGTAGTGTTGCTGGAAACAGTCAAGTTATTGGAATGTTAGCTAACATCTACATAAACTGCAATTAGTAATGAAACGCCAACTCCAGCAAGCTTTAAAACAAAATCTCCCCTAAAAAAAAAGCATCATGTAAGTAACAGTCACATTCACATATGTGTATGAAATATCCTCCCTCTGAACTGTGCAGCTCTCTGTGTCGCCAGTACTCCAGCGCTCTGACTGCTCATATGCAGGCCCTGAGAAGATGGGCGCCTTGTCCCTGCAGCAGTGGTGCACCCCATGTGTGCCAAACTGGATGCAGCCTTCAATCTGCAATGCCAGCGGCAGCTTAGCCTGGAGAGATCAACAGAGGATGTTTCTCAGTGCCTCTGCATTCCTCAGCAATACACTTGACCTTGAAAGCTACTTGGAATGAAAGGAAACCCACTAAAGCTAGCTTCGTGGGTGTCTTTCCATTAATATCCTGTTCAGAGATCCCACCCACGAAACATCAAATCCTTCTTTCCTTTCCAACTGCCACTGCCCTAGAGAGTGGTGGTCTTATTTCTGGCCGCACATTGTAGTCACTTGGAAGGGGTCAGGGGGTTAGGGGAGCAGAGGTTAAAACATACCCCATGCCAGAGACTCTAAATTAATTAGTCTGTGTTGCGCCTTGGAATTAGTATTTTTTAATACCTCCCTAGGTGATTCTGAAGTACTGCCAGGGTCTGGAAACCACTGGAGCCCAGCCCAGCCCTTTCTCATTTTCTTACTTGGATTATGGCAAAGGCCTCCTCAAAGCCATCAGGTTTTTGCACCTGAGTTGTCTTACTTTGTTACAGTAGCTGACTTATTTCTTTTATGAATTCACGTTTCCTAAAGCGCAATGAGAAAATAAAGATGGGCATGATGAAAAAAATAACAACTATGATCCGAAATAACATTCAATATTTTGTTGTCTTTTTTCCCAGATTTTTCTTGTGTACATGTATATAAAATATATATTTACAAAAATGAGCTCCTGCTACGATAGTTCTCCATAATCTTCAATTCTTCTTTAGTGATCTATTGTGGGCAGATTTCACTGACAGTGAATATAGAACCATATCTTTTCTCTTGGTCACATGGCACATGGCTGGGCCGTTGTATTTTTAACCAATCCTTTATTTTAGGGTGGAACATTTACATTGTTTCCTTGCTGGGGTTTTTTGGTCATTGTTTGTTTTAGGTTTTGTTTTGTTTTTACTATTATAAGCTACATTGGAATGAATCATTTGGAACAAAGATTTTTGTGAATGAATCTGTTTACTTAAGATGTATTTCTAAAAGTAAATTTGCTGAGTCAGTGTATCCATTCATTGTAACACATTGCAAATTGCTCTTCCAAACCACCTGAAAGCCACTAGTACTTTAAAGTGCCTGTTTCTCTAGTCCTTCCGCTAACACTGGTCACTACCTTCTTAAAAAAACCTTTGGTCAATCTGGTAAATGAAGAATGTCATCGAATATGTTTCGGTTGCTAGTGCACTTGAATATTTTTTATCTGTTTTATTGGACATTTGAATTTCTTCTTTTGCCCATTTTCTAGGAGGTGTTCTTTGTCTTACTTATTGTGTAAGAGCCATTTGTATGTTCAGGATATTAAGGCTATTAAATTTTCCCGAGTTTGTCCTTTTTAACTTTTTTAAAGTTTTTTTTTTTTAACTTTTGTCCTTTTAATAGTGATTTGGTGGTATACAATTTTTAAATCTTTACCTATTCAAATCTTTTTCTGTATTTTTTTTTTTTTTTTTTTTTTCGGTACACGGGCCTCTCACTGTTGTGGCCTCTCCCATTGCGGAGCACAGGCTCCGGACGCGCAGGCTCAGCGGCCATGGCTCACGGGCCCAGCCGCTCCACGGCATGTGGGATCTTCCCAGACCTGGGCACGAACCCGCATTCCCTGCATCGGCAGGCAGACTCTCAACCACTGCGCCAGCAGGGAAGCCCCTTTCTGTATGGTTTTAACTTTTCCATATCATACACTGACAAAGCTTTCCCCCAAGTTAAAATTATATAAATATTTACCTGTATCTTTTTCTAGTACTTTCATGGTTTTGTTTTTTAAATAATGAAATCTTTGTGACTATCTTCGAAAGCACAAATCAGATCATTCCACTTTCCTCCTTAAATCCTTCCCTGCCTCCTCATTGCCTATAGGATTAAGTTCAAGTTCCTTCATGCCCCTCACATTACCTGGTCACCCTTTAACTACTATGTCCTTTCCATACTTGTTCATAGGGTTCCTTTTTTCTAGAATACACTCTAGGAGTCCCCTTCTCCCTCTATAGATAGGTGACCAAGACTGTTTTGATCATCCCAGCACCCAATACAACCTCAGGAAGAAAACAGATGTTCAGTAACTATTTGTTGAAAGAATGAATAAAATGTTACTTTCTCTGGGAAGACTCTTCCCACGCCCCTGGGTAGAATCTGTTCTTCTATTGTGTTCCTAAAACATGCCTTTCTGGCCACTGTTCCATTATATCACACCATATTTTGTCATTATATTGTATTATAAGTCATCAGACCCACATCTATCTATCGATCCAGTCCAACTCACATCTTATCCCTTGCTCCTCAACAGGAGTGGGACATGCAGTAGGTACTGCATATATGCCGTTGGAATTCAGATAAATGGCTTCTGATGAGATCTCCCTGCTGGAAGTTCTGCCTTTGGTGTGCTCAGATGTGTCCTTGTATTTAGAGGTGAAGACCCTGACAGTCTCTAAAAAGACAAACTAAGTTATTAGGTGACAATATATGCTCCCAGATAAAAGCTATAGGGGGGTCAAAATAGTGCACCATGAAAACAGTGCCTCAGAGTAATGGCGAAGCATGGTAGTAATGGCTTCGGGCACCCGTCTTGAGCACCATCCATTCATGCCAGTAAGGATCAGAGCATCATGGCTGGCCCCAGAGCCCTTCCCTAAGTGGATTCAGAACAAAAGAAAACAACTCTGCAATGGGTGAGGAATGGTAAGGTAACTATCTAAATTTTCTCTAAGAATGTTGTACCTGAAGAATTAATATATTTCAACAAATGATGAGAGCTGAGTTACTCATATACTGTTCCCCTTGGCTGCCTTTAACTTAGAAGTTTAATATGGTTATTTACTGTCCTTCTACATAAAATGCTTTTTAATTTTAACAGCTTTATTAGATGCCTCCCTTTCATTACAAGCCACCACGAATCCTTTAGACAGTTAGCGGAGTCCTCATTATAAATAATAATAAAAACACTTTCCTCTGCCTCAGTTTCCTCTGCACAGAGGGCTCTATGCGTGAACCACAAAAATGGAGGCTTTTTACCAAGAAATAGCACTGAAGACCTTTAAGAAAGTTATCTTACAAACTGGTCCCACTTTGTAGCTTGGGACAAGAATTGGGATTTTCTCTGGATGACATCCATGATCATAATCTCTGACATTAAACTGACCTTGGGCATGTCATTTTACCACTGCAAGGTTCAGTTTTCTTATCTGCAAAGCAGCAATGCGGGTGGGTCTATATGATCTCAAGGTTCTTTCCTAACCCGGAGCTGTATCTAATCATCTTTTCCAGGAAGATAGGAACAAAGAGACCACCCCGGCAGAGAAGAGAGAGCCCTCTCGCCTTCTGTCTGGCTCCGTAACCCTACCTTCTGGCAGTCACCCTGCTACAGATAAGGGGTAGGGGAGTAAATTCCCAGCCCAGCCACACAAACACACAAGGACCGCTGAGGGCACCTGCATTGTGCCAACCACATGGCTTCCCTCGACAAAGGAGCCCGGCTCTAAGCCAGCTAAGTGTCTGCTGACTGGATAGACACTGTGCTGGGCCACTTTTTCACGACACTGTGCTTTCACTATATGCCTTAGAGGCTGCTAGCAATGGGATAATTTGGTGCTTCTACAAAGGAAAGCCTTTCTTCCTTTGCTTTTCAACTGCATCTTGGGTTTTAATTGCTAGATGTGGGGCTTTAAAGCAGAATTGTTTTGGAGCTGGGAGCCCATTTACACTTACTCAAAGGGACTGGGGACCCAGGCTGGACCCTACCAAAAACAACTTTCTATTCCTAAAGGACATCGCATACCCTCCAGCCTTCACCAGTTCCTGGTGCCCCCAAGTCCACCAAAGAGCCAAAAAAGAGTGAGCTGGCAGGACTGGGACCACCCCTCCTGGATTCCCCTGGCAAAGCCTGGACCTGGACCAAGGAAAGGTTGTTGAGCGAGCGGAGCAGCCTCTCTCTCCTCCACACCTGGCCGAGCCATAAACCCCCGGTGAGGGGGAATGGAGGTAAGCATTCCAGTGACTGCCCGGCTCACCTTGCAGCTTCCGGATGAGTCATGATACACGGCACAGACCTCACATCCTACATTCCGAGGCTAGCTCCAGGGACCAGCTCACCCTAGCAGGCTGTACTCGGGACAAAGGACGGAGCCCAACCGGTGCCCAAGCAGACATGACACAATAGGGCAGCAGTTAGCCTCATGGGTAAAGGTACCGCTGCAGCCCTAGACTGCCTGGTTTTGTAGCCTGGTTACGTGAACGTGGGTAAATTGCTTAACCTCTCCCAGTCACAGTTTCCTCATCAGAAAAACACAGCTGCTCTGTGACCATTAAATGAGTAAATACAGAGTGTGGAATACAGTCCTGGCACAGAATAAACCCTCTAAAGGTTAGTTACTTTACAGACATCAAATAAGCCTCTATCGCCCTTTGTCCCCCTAGATGAAGCTCATAGAATAATTCACACTAATGTTCATGTTTAACCCTTTGAATTTTTGTTCTCCTTCCAAGACTTCCTTTGGTGGTGTTCATTTTGATGGTTTCTACTAGACTATAATGCTGACAATAGGTGGAGGTGGGAGGGCAGGTAGTGGGGTGAGGTAACAGCTATTAACTCCTTAAGAGATATCTCCAAAAGAACATATGAATATGGAACAATGATTAGATTTTACTCATAAAACACATGTAATACTGCCTCATATCCTTTTTGCATCAAGGCAGGGTAGACAAGTCATCAGGCTTGAGAGTGAACTCGTTACCGGAAAATGCGGACTCTTAGGCTAGGGGGCTTTTGTTTGCTCAGTTTTGCATATATCTGACCCAACTCTTGTGTTATTTCAAACGGTGGGAAATTTACATGTGCTTGTACATTGAATAACATCAATATACAAAACCAATGCATTTTTTTCCCCGGGGGAAACATTATCTCCCAAAGCAGGTCCATTTATGGTCCCGACTCAATTTTTTTTTTTTTAATGAAGAAATTTGGATAAACTTGGTGATTCAGAAGGGTTGACTACTACACATAACCCAGTTATGCTTAACTAGTTCTTGAACCATAAATGCATGAACTTTGATTTGTAAGTCTCCTCCTCTGTAGCTAACTGTGTTTAGTGATGTTAGGAGGGCTGAGTAAAGTGCCACACTAATGAAGAGGAAAGGCTTTTATAAGGAGCTACTAATTTGTCAGTTAACCACTGTAGAGCTCTCCATCACATTCAGTCTGGTAGATCCGTGTCCATCACACTTTCTACACCTACGAGCTGCACTGCCCCACAGATGCGTGTGGGTGTTGAGCGCTAGAAGTGTAGCTAGTGTTACCAAAAAACAGAAATTTTAATTTGATTTCATTTTAACGAGTTTATATTCAAATAGCCCATGTGGTTAGTGGCTACCGTATTGCACAGTGCAGATATAAGAACATTTCCACTCAAATCTCCACAGTGACATAAAAGTCTGCAACTAATCCTTGATGATCTCAAAGTCAAAAACTGCAAATACTATAAGTTAATATTCCTGCCACAAATCTTTATCAGATTTTTTAACAGGCAGTGAGCTTATCACCCAAGATACTCAGTCTTCAGCCTCTGCTTCAGGACCACAAAAGTATTAGGGAAAGAGATAAACTTAGAGAATTCTTCTTTCATTTTCAAGTGCCTACAATTCTCAGATGTTAGACTGATTTCCTCCAATGACCGGTTTTTAGATCAAAGTGTCCAAAAATGAATAGGCAAATACATTGTCAGTGATTTCAATTCAGGATGAAGCTGCAACTGAATCCCATTACTCTGAATGACACGGAAGAATCCTTTACACATTGGCCATTGCATATCTTGCTCTTTTTGGCTGTAAGCTCTGCAAATCCCATTAACAGATTTTCCTTCGGTAGCCTGAACAATCCATGAGTGACTCACAGTTTGGAACACTTTGCTGCTGAACTACTTTGAAGGGTGGAAGATGGGAGTGTAGCAAGAATGGGCCGAGAAGGGGAGGAATGGCTAATATGTGCCTTGTTGGCAACTTTTCATTTCAGTAGTTTAAAAAGCAATTAAGGAAAGGAATGAGGGTCCTGACTAGATAGAATTCAATTCCCCCCATTTAATGGATTCAGAACATGAGGAAACAAGGGTAATCCACCATTGCATTACTGCTATCACTGGAGTTTGTACTTCAGAGAGCATTCATTCCCTTCACCAAGAGGACACAGACCTCTGTGTGCTGATTTGGGGGTCAAAAACTACCAGAAAAAGATGAACAAAGAGAATTGGAAGCAGCACCCCTCAGAGCAGCGATGAAAATGTCTGCTCTTTATTCCGTGGGTCTTTGCTTCTTGTGTGTCCAGACACCTGTCGTGGACTGAGATGCTGTGGGTGGCCCTACCTGTAGGATTTCCAAGCTCATCTGACTCTAGATAAACCTTGGTGTTTTTCAAGGAAGGGCCAGCTTAGGTGCTGGACCGAACAGTGAATAATTGCTTTCTGACTAATTAATGAGCCAGGGTCCTTTGATGTTATAAGGGTGTGGATGGAGCTTAGCATGGTTGCTTCGTGAGGAATCCTGCATCATCGACGGATGTGGCAAACCACTCGGGAAGTGCTTACAAAGAGGTGAACCGTCCGTAATGAGATGGTTTTGTAGCTGAGGTTATGAGTCATTGATGTGCATGCCAGGTAGAGGCTGGGCCTCAGTGACACAAAGAGGGTGTTTATAAGCATGGGTTTTAGGATAATTCCCCCAAATCATAGCAACCACTTATTGAGCACGGGGTGTGCTTTCCACAGATTATCTCTAACCCTCACCATGACCACTTCTGATGGGTACCATCATTTCCCCTTTTTCCCAGATGAAGGAATCCAGGCCCAGAGAGGATAAAAACCTCACCCAAGATGACACAGATAAAAAGTGATTGAGCCAAGATTAGAACTCTGGTCTTTCTGGCCCCAGAGCCTGTGCTTCTTCTGTTTCTCTAAGACAGGTTGCAGATGGCTGCCTGTCTCAGTTCTGTTTCCCAGTACGATAAGTCCAAGGGCAAGAGGAGGAACTTCAAGGGTATATTGTCTTCCTGGTTTTAGAGCCGGCGCAGAAAGGAAGGGGAACTAAAGGCCAAAGCCCGGGCATCCTTGGCTGCAGTGAGTAGTCAGGGTGCCCCCCTAATACTTAATCCTCTGAAGGAAGTCAGCTGGGGTCCTCGTTAGCTGGGTATGTCCTTGGCAAACCCACTATGCAACCACTGTATGCAAGTACTTTCTGTCTCACTTTGGCCTTATCAAAGTTTCTGGTGAGTATCCACAAAAAATACAAATACAACCATTTTACCTCAGCAATTCTACTTTTAGCAATTGAACTGACAGATGTGCTTGTGTATGTGCTAAAGGATGAATGTACGAGTTACTCCTTGCAGCATTTTCTAATAGCGAAAAATAAGGAACAACCCAAATTTTCATCAGTGGGGCACTGGTTCCGTAAATGACAGGACGTCCATATAATGGAAGACAATACAACTGTGAAAGAGAGAGGAAGCTCCTGTAAAATGATATGGAAAGATCTCTAGGAAGGAGAGTTAATTGAAAAAAGGATGAAACAGTGTTTTTAATATGCTAACTTTTGTGTGAAAGTAGAAAGAACAGAATCTCCTATTTCCTCTGAGGACATAAGGAGACCCTGGAAGAATGTATAAGAAACCAACACCAGCAGGCACCTGTGGGGCTGGGGAGGAAGAACTCAGCAGATGAGGGACCAGGATGGTAGGAAGAGTTTTATCCTTTCTGGGTTTTCATACATGTGAATGTTAATTGTAATCAAGAAATAAATCAAAAGAGAAAAGTGACACATCCTATACTATAAGATGCACTCTCTCTCAGGATGTATTTACAGCAGGGCTGTGCTCTTTTCTCTAGTAAAGAGAAATACCAGACTCAGAAATACCAGGCAGATGGCCAGGGTCCAAATGCTGACTTTCCCACTTCCTAACTGGGTTAAGTCTTCTGAACCTCCGTTTTCTCTCAAAATAAAGAAGGGAGGAAATGACAATATCACTGTGTTGATAGCAGACCAAGATAATGTGTAAAAGTGCAAAGTTCACCCTAAAATGGTCCCGATACAGAGTAGCTGTTAACCATCTAATGCAGTGAACCCTGAGAGTCTGGGCCTTGTTGAATGTCATGAACCCAACCTCCAGAGCATACCCATTCCTCCTCTTCTGGCTTTGAATTTCACCTTCTCTAAGAAGTCTCACTAGAATGGACCTGCAGACACTTAGCAGCACTTCTCCTGTACCTCCTATCCTAATGATGCAGCCAGCCTTACCATCTTACCGCCAGGTGAACCCATTGTCACCTGGTCACATGAGTGATCCTGGTAGTAAAGCAAATCAATATCTGATGGTAAGTCCTGGGAGGCCAGGTTTTTACCTAATGCGGGTGTCTCGAACTCATCTGCTGTAAATGATGTTGGTGACAAGGGCACATATTCCGGGAGAAAAAGCCAGTAGTTGGCAATTACTGAAATGGATGTCAAGCACCTGCAAATTGCTGTCCAGGTCTCGGCTTTCCTGACTGTGAGATGGTAAATGGAAAAGAACTTCTTCAAGACTGCGTTTGAATTTAGGAAGCTGAAATTCCCAGGCTCAGCGGCCCATTCTGACAGTCACTTCTGGCCCACTCTCCCACCTAAGCGCTGTGGCACGACATCGTCGGGGTGCTATGCTCCTGCAGCACGGCCCGCTGTGCGCTTTACCGTGGCTTTTCTCCTCGATAGCAACACATTCCAGGAAGGACTATCACCTGCCTTTCAACACACACTGAGCAGTTAAGCTGACTCTCTGTCTACTCTCCTAAATCTAGAAAGTGCCTGTCTCTCCCCTGCAATGCAAGAAGGGTCACCATCTTCCGGCAGCGAAAGCTCCCATCTTTCCACTCCTTTTTGCCTTGCCCTTTCCCTCTCAACGCTGAGAGGAGTTTTGTTCAAGGATGATTTGAACAAAACAATATATCAGGCCTGGTTATCGCCCACCGCCCACCAAAGAACCTGAGCACCAGATTCAAACCTGTCCCCTGTCTCTCAAGAAGTGACAGAGAACTGGACGATTTCTCCTTTCCGGTCACCACTGCTTTGCCTCTTCTCCCTCCGCTTCCCTCCTCTCCTGTTACATCCCTCGGACCCTGAAACCTAGGACACCTGAGACTCCACCGCTCATCACTTATGGAGCTGGGCCTGGTGTTCCTCCATCGTGCTTGTTCACTTTCAAGCCTGACTGACCACCCCTGACACCTCTAGCACTTGCCTTTTGTAGGCACTCAGGCACAGCCACTAGAAGAAACATAGTTTAAAAGACGATTGTGGAAGCCCTGCGTTTTCAACTCTGATGACACATTTGTAGGCCACTCAATTCTAAACAATAAAGGCTTCTCCGGTTCATACACCTGACGAAGACCAAAAATTTGATTATTTTCAATCCTTAATCATTGCTGACGTTTACTGAATGAGTATTAAGTGCCAAGCACTCTTTGAAGTACTGGTCTCAGGTCAAGTTCCCTAGAGGAGCCTGAGATGGGGCTTCCTGGGCCCGCCAGGGAGAACTTTTATTGAGGAGAAATCAGTAAAGGAGTGAGAGAAGAAGGGCAGGGCAGGGAGAGAAGCCGGGCAAAGTGTGTTTTCTAGAGAAGTCTAGCCTCAGCCCGATTCCAGGGGAGATCCAGATGGCGAGTTGTACCCGACTGTTGATCCCTTCCAGAAGCAACGGTGCTGGCTCTTCTATCCCTGGACCAGAAGGTCATTGGCTCTGAGCCACCCTCAGTGGGGTTGGGTGGGGAGAGCACCTAACAAATGTGGCCAGCAAGACAGCTCCCATCAGCCAAGGGCAAGTCTCTTGGGGAGGTGCAGGTGTGAGCAGCCCAGACCTGCAACAGGTGGGATGCGTGTGGGTACCTGGATAAGGGGTCTGTGTGGAGTAGGAATGGTATCTGTTATCACTTTACAGATATCAAATGATTTAATCTCCACACCACTGGAGGTAGGTTACTATTATTACTGATACCATCCATATTTTACAGAAGAGGAATCTGAGATACAGAGAGCAGTGAATTGGTGAAGTCCACACAGAACCATGATTTAAACCAAGATGGTCTGCCTTGAACACCTGTGCCTAGCCTCCATACGGAGCTGCTCTTTACATGGGAAGATCTGAAGCAGCATAAATGGGCAAATCCTTTTCCTTACATAGTCACTGAGTCACTTAGGTTAGCAGTCTCCCCCACTCAGGTAAAATGACTACGACATTTTACGAAGACATAATAAATAGTTTTTCATTACCGCAATGCGTAAAGATTGACTAAGACCAACACTTCGGAAAATAAAAGAAAAACTTGTTGGCAAGGCTGTTGCAGCAAAACGTACATCTCTCACGCAATGATGTATATTTCTTACTCCATTTCTAACTTTAAAGCACAGCTCATTATATTTCACTAACTATATTTCCCATACTTTTCATCCATATCTTATTTTTAAAGGTCAAAACAAAAATTATAGACAGTAGGAAACAAACTCCTATATGTGTTATAACAAAGTTTTAAAAATATGGCTTCGAGCAGAAGTTCACATCCCACTTCCTGTGTTTATAATCATGTTTGGCAATTTTCTTTCTCCTGACATCTTCAATTTAACATGAAAGATGAGACAGCGTTACAATTTCCAGTGCTAGGGTTGTGTAAATGGTATGAAACAGAACTAGATGTTCAAGAAAGTGTTTGAAGAGCAGAGATTAATGTAGTTCTGTGAAGGGTGCAGAACAGGGCTCTGTTGCTCAAACTAATGACATGCCCCTAAGAAAAGCATTAGCACCTGGAGCAAGGCCAAGGTGAGGAGGCCACACCCTCTAGGCAAACAAAAGGGGAAAACACCTTTGACAATATCCTTTCGCCCAACAACTCCTGGCTCGTCTCATAATTAATAATGCCGCAATACTATCTGCAAATAATACAAACTCTAGGAAACAGACACATTTCATCCCTTTCTCCTGCTACTAGTTAAAGGCTCCTAGTGCAGAGGGCTTTGCACGCTGTCTGTTTAGCATTATTCTTCGAGATCTAGACAGTCTCTCTGGGAAGCCCAGCCCATGTGTTTCCTGCAGTGTCTTGACTGAGCTCAGCAAAGCCTAGGATTTCACAAGGTGTTAGGTAGTAAGATCTACCGTGACAGTGTGGACTTCCCCTCGAGGGACCTATTAGTAGGTCAGAATACCTAGCAGACCTTCCTAAAAATGGTCCCAGAGGGGCCAAGGAGGTTAACCCAGAGTCGGTGTGGCTGTGAGGGACCAGCTGAAATAAATCAACTGAAAGCTCCCATGGGCTCTTAGGTTAGATAAGCAAAAGCTAGGAAGGGAAGGAGAGAAATGAGGTCTCTGTTCTGACTCTCAGAGGGAAAGAAGGAAGTTTGCTAATTAAATTTGGGAGCCCAGGTGAGGGAAAAGGCTCCATGATTTGGCTAACAGGGAGGAAATAAATTTGTTGGAAAATGAGAATACTGAAACTCTCATTTAACCTTTGGTCCTTTCTGAATGCTTGAAAGTGGAGAGGTTGGTCTTGGGAAAAAGCAGACAGCTCTGGATTTGAGATTCCCAGGGCTGCGTTGGTGCCACCATGCTCTTTGTTTCAGTAAAAGGAGAGTCTTGCTTGGAGCCCATCCAAGGCTGTCTCATTGCCAGAACACCTAGAGGACCTTGTTATAAAGTGGTCCTTTGTCCCAGGGCTTTCCCTCCCACCCTCTCATCTCCTCCCAGACCCTGCGGCATCAATCATCTCCTCTTGTTTTACCTCTTTAATCTTTCCCTTTCCACTGGCTCCTTCCACTTGGCCTACACACTTGCTCCGGTCCCCTAGATCCTAAAACAACAACAAAACCTGCCCATGAACTTGTTTCCCTCTCAAGTTACTGTCCCATTTTCTTCCTGTCACCACTCAACTCCCGCTTCCTCTACTTCCTCACCTCCTAGTTATTCCTCGACTCTCTGCAGCCTGATCCTGCCCCACCTTGGACAGCGCACTCTTGAGGTTCCCAGTCCACACATCCAAAGGCCTCTTTCCTCTCTAGCAGTTAACACTGTGAGCCACTCCCTTCCTAAAATCTTCCTCATCGTCTTTCAGTGCTTTCACTGACAGCAATCAACTACCTCCCCAATGCCTCCCAGACCACAGTTTCCGAGTGTTCTTTGCTAGCTCTTCTTCGCCAACCACTTTAGACATTCGCTAAGGTTCTGTTGCTTACAGCCCTCTCTCCATGTGTTCTCCCTGCATGAAGATCTACTCTCCCAGTTTCTACAGTCTTCTATACGTGATGCACTCAGATATAAATGCTCAGACCCAGCCTCTCCACGAACCCAGCATTGCATTGCAAACTACTAGATAACGTGTAGGCGCTTCAAATTCAAGAGGTACAAACCAAAGTCATTATCTTCCTTGGTAAATCCTCCTTCTTCCTAAAACCCCTAAGTCTTCTGCTGGCATTGGTACTCTGGCGGCATTCCTTAGGACCATCTTTGACTTGTTTCTCTCCCTCATCAACCGCATGCAATTTAATTTCACAACTCCGATGATATTCCCTCCACTTTGTCTTTCATGGAGGAATCCTTCTTTCTGTCCCCACTGGCCTAATTTAGACTTCCAGACGGCCTCCTTTCACTTAGAGAATTTTAGAAGTCAGCCAGCCAACTGGTTTTCTCATCACTTCCTCTAATCCGTCTCTCGCACAGACGTAAAGCATCGGGTCGTTGAGTTGGTGACGTCATTACCATCCTCAAAAACATTTGGCAGCCCCCCTGTTATTCACAGAATAAGTCCAACCTCCTAAGCCTGAGCACCCAGGTCTTCTGGAAACCAGTGTCCAACACCTCCTCCTATTACCCTTCCTTCTCCAACACAAACACCCTGGTATTTTTTCAGCTTGCTGCAGGTACTCTGCATTTTCCCTGACTTTTTAGTATTTTTTCTGCTTAAATACTACTTCCTCCATGAAGTCACCCCAGATAGCAACTCCCCCCTCCAGAAAAAATAATTCATTACTCTCTTGCTCTGCTCTAATCCACCCCGTCATTTTTGACTTCTATTATAATAGTGCTCCTCAAAGGATCCGCGTCACCTGGGACTTTGTGAGGAACGTAATGTAAATTCATGGGCCTGATCCCTAACCTACTGAGTTAGAATCAGTGGGGACGGAGTCCAGGATTTGTCTTAGCAAGCTTGGCAGATGACTGTGAGACAGGCTAGTTCAAGCACAACTGTGTTAGAACCCATGCCCTAGTGCCAATATTATGTGTTTGCACGTGTCTCCCCACATAGACTATGACCTTCCTGAGGGCAGGGCTTGTCATAATGCTTGGCTCATCTTGTAAGCAAAGGAGTTTAATGCAAGCTTGTTGAGTAGCCACTGGTTGTATCTTGGTGTGGCCTGGAGTACTGCTTAAGTACAGTGATTCTGTGAAGAATTTTGCTGCACATCAGTAAAAAAATCGACTGTCCAGTTGCAACGTATATATTGTATTTGTCTGTCTTTGTTTGCTGGATTTGATATCAGTGGTGGGAAAAGAGGAGAATGTGTCATTTAATATAAATGTTCCCAAAGAGTTTCTTGCCCAGCCATTGACTTCACCTTGGCTTCCTACTGCTGAGGAAGAAAGTGAGTGCTATCAGACACTGATTATCTACCAGGCACCAGGCAAGTTGTTTAATCCTCCCAACAACCTATGTAATACATACTATGATTATCTCCAACTGAATGATGAGCAAATAAAGGCTAAGGTAGGCCATGATCAGCTAGGAGCTCAGCTAGGGGGTCTGAGGCTGTAAGTTCCACTCTGAGCTATTACAATAAACCCCCTCTATGGCTTCATGCCTGCTAACTAGAACTGGGCTTTTCATGGAAGCCACAGGATTCGCCACTGGGTCTCCTGAGATCATTTGATTTCCCAACCCAGTTGTGAAACCAGGTTTTACTCTGTCTCCATGTGCCCTGGCTTTGCTTCCACTCTTCTCAAGCACTGAAAACTCTAAGGCTACAACAGCATTTTTCTTGCCAGTTTTTACTAGACTCAAGGTCAAGGCAATTATCACCTGGGCAGAGCCTCCCTCCCATCTTCAGACAGCAGTGAGAAGAGATGCTCATGAAACCCATTAAAACCTGCCCGGGAGCGCTCTGAGTCAGCAGCTCTGTGAGTCGCGGAACCCTATGAGTTGGAGCTGGCAGCAGGGCCATTGGTTTTTATGGAAATGTACTAGGTACTCCCAGGGTATTGTTTATTAGCTTTTAAGGCCCTGGAAATCTCCAGTTGGGGCATGGGATGGTTATTCACAGTTATCCCCTGGCTAGAGGGAGATTGATTTTGGACAAATCCTGTGGTCTGAAAGGCTCTGCTTGCTGAAGCGTATACCCCAAACACCCAGGATGCACCCCTGTCTAGAGCTCTGGGTCTGGTTTCAGAGACTTGGACTTGAGAGCTGAGTAAAAAGAAAGGTCAGACTCACAGTCCCCCCCTGACCCTGCCCACCTCCATGGGCTTTTCTCAGGCACAGGTTTACCAGAGGACCTGGGGAAAGACATGTGTTGGAGCTTGGAACTCAGCAAGCTGGCTTCGACCCTGCACAGGTTCTCTTTTTTTGTGGGTGCAGGGGAGGCGGCAGGGGGAATGACTTGACTTCGGCGCCTACTCCCATTCAGCATCTAGAAAGAAAAGCTCAGCTATCTGCCTGGTAAGCCAGCTTGTGAGCACTTTGACCACAGTGTTTAAAGTTAACCCCAAACACCAGCTGTCTTCTTTCTTCATGCATTCATTCAACCACCCTTGAGCACCCTTTAGCACCTACATTTACATCAGGTGTTGTAAGTCAGCTGGGGCTGAGTTATGAAGAAGACACCACAGCCCCTTCCCTCACAGAAGTCCCAACCTAAGAGGGTACGTGTATTACGTATCTAGTGGCTCCCTAGTCTCTTGGGGTCATCCCCTGCAGGTAACCCCTTGACTCACAATCCCCAGAAGAAGGAGGAAGGAAAACTCAGGCTTCACCCCACTCCCCACTCCTCCCCCTCCCCCACCCCTCCCCCCTACTCATCCCCCATCTCCCCTACTCCCGCCCACCCCTCACCCCGCACAAGGAGGCTCAGGCGCAGACTCCCAGCGCCTGGCCCCTCTGGCTCCTCCCTCGTGAGCCCTTCCGGCGTCGTCTTTAGGCAGCCGTAACCTCACTCAGCTGCTCAGCTCTTCCTGAAGCCCTCCCTCAGCCTCAGCGAGGAGAATTCTGTATTTTTCCCCAGCCCTCCTGAGAGCCCTGCTCTACCTGCATTAGAGCCCTCCTTGTTCTTTCTAGATAGCTGCAGAGAAAAATATCTCCTCCACAAGTGCGGTTGCCCACCCCAGATTCCAGTCTTGCCCACAAGTTACAGACTGGAAAGTTCAACACTGATGGGGGTCAGCCACATTCTTATTCTGAAACTCCCCCCAGAGGTACTTTAAGAACCAGAGAAACAAGAGAATCCCATCTACCTCCCCCTTACTTTGTCATCTCCCAACTGTGGAAAAACGAGAGACACAGAGAAGAAACGGTGGGCAGCCAGGGTTGGGGGGAACAGTGGACCTCAGGCCAAAGAAGACCCCTGGCACGTCCTCTCAGAACGTGCTCCTCTCACTGCTTCTGACGACCCTCTGCGTGAGGAGACAGGTCAGTGAGGTGAACACCAGAGGGAAGGGGACCTGGGAGCAGTGGCGGGGCAGAAGGGGATCCATAGGGGAGTGTGTGCCGAGGGCGCCCCTGCTGGCCTCCTCCAGCACTGCAGAGACCCTGCATACCTAGTGTGAGGCCTCCTCTAGGGACACACAACCTGCAGTGCTGTTTCTGCCCCCTTTCAAGGTGGGTACGAGGTTTCAGGCTGAGGAGGGGACCGGTGGACCCCAACTGTTATAGTCCCCGAGGTAATTAGCCGTGCATGGCAGCAGAGAGCTAAGTGGTAAGCTCTTCCAAACCGGCAAGCTTGGATCTTCACGATGAGAAGGAGAGTCCCTTAGAAATACCCGAGGTGATGTGGGAGGTGGTAAGGGAAAAATGGGGTGCCGACAGCTGTGGGACCCAAGGAGCAAATAAGATGTCAATAGAAACAAGAGTGATTACCTCTCAACAGTGAGGGGCGGGGATCGGCAGGTGGGAGTCAATATCCCCACATGCCGCTGCTTCTCTTTCCTAGAATAGAGCAGATGGATATGCAGAGTCATCTTCACTGTCTGCCCTTTACTCTTAGGCTAGTTATAAATTGCCTAGAGTTTGGTTTCACTTCAAATAAGTACAGCAGAACTACTTTAAACTATATCAAGTTATTACAGATAAAGACATCCAGTTATTTCCTCCCCTCCCTGTAATATGACATCACCCACTCCGTTGTGCTGATTTTTCTGTTTAACCTTCCCTCCCCAGATGCATCTCCACCTTCATCCCCCGACTCTGAGCTGGGTGCAGGGGAGTGATCCCTGTGTACTGCCTCACTGGAGCCCCATTGCCTCTGGCTTCCAGTCGGTGGGTCCATGGGAAGCATCAGTGGGAGACTGGAGGGCAGGAGAGAGATCAAAGTATTTCTTCCTGTGCTCCATTTTCTTCCACAGCGTCTTTCGGGTGCCTCCACACTTCTCGAAATAGAGCTCCTACTGGGCAGCCCCTCTTCTGGGCTCCAACCCTCAACATGGTTGGGGAACATGGTTCCTAAGATTTGGAGGATAACGGGTTCCTGGGGGCCTAAACCTCCCTTACCGGTTCCCTTCACTCTGCACGCACCTCTGTAAATAGTCCTTACCATCTTTTATCTACAAAATCTCAGCCGGGTGTGCCTCCTGGTTCTTGCCAGGATCCTTTCTGATACTCCCATATGCTGTGCAAATGCCCTTCTGCTCCAACACCAGTGCCATCCAATGGTTAATCTAGCTTTTTTGTAGGCATTTGAGAGGGGTTTTGAGAGCTTAAATTTGTAAATATGGAGAAGCTGACTAGATTTCCAGTGTGGTATCTTCATTGGCTATTGGGAGAAGAGACTAGAAAATATAATGGGGAGGGGGGACCAAAAGGTCTTCTGTGTAAAAATAATAATAATTTACTTTTTTTCCCTTTTTTCCATGAAGGCTTCATGTGCTGGGCACTGCGTTAGGTCCTGGGATGAAAAGACGCCCAAGACACAATCTCTGCCCTCAAGTTGCTCACAGCTTAGGTGGGGGAGAAAGAAGCATAAAGAAATAATATAATAATTATATAATTATTATATTATATAATATAATTATATAATAATTATTATAATTATATAATAATTATAATAGCATGTACTGTGGGCCGGAGCCATGCACAGGTCTGAGACAAATACAGAAGATGACACCTAACCAGAGGATTAGGAAAGGGTCCCAGACGAGGTGACCTTGAATCTGAGCCTTACTAGTGAGTAGGAATTAGTTAGGAGACGGACGCATGGAGGGGAAACTTCTAAACAAGGATATCCCGGGCAGAGCTGGCGGGATTACCATGTGCTTTCACACTCATCCTTACCCCAAGATTTGGACCCTACCTCAAGACTCTCACACTGCAATTGTGAATGTTGGAATCACTTGGGAAGCATTTATGACTTACTGATGCCTGGGCACCCCTAGATTTACCCTGAAGCAGTAAAGTTAACCTTCAGGGACACTCACTTGCACAGACCCCTCTGGAGGCCCTGGGAGGAGAGGGACCCTGCAACGTGTTCACAAAGTCACATTTTTATAACATTTTCAGAAGTAAGGTACTGTTTTGTTCTTCTTCTTGACAGGGTCCCCTCAAACTATATGCCCTTCTGAACCTACGAACCTAGATCAAGGCCCTACCCAATCCAATTCAATCAGAATCTCTGGGCAGCGGCATGCCTTAAAGCTGCCCAAGTGAATTTAACGCTGGGACAGTGTTGAAACACGGTATATTTTCAGAACTGGAAGAGATCTTAGCGTTCTCAGTAAGACTCCCTAACTTTAAAACTGAAGTAACCCTAAGCCCGGAGGGGTTGAAGGTCCCACAGCTGCTCATCATTGAAGAGCAGAGTCCAAACCTAATTCCCGAGCTCCAAATCCATGCCCCTCCTGCTTAGATATCTGGAAACGAGCGCTAGGTACCAAGACACATGTGCTGGCCCTCCCTTCCTTCAAAATCTGGGCCCCGGGGCTCTGGGTTGGTTGGCATCTCGTGGCGCCTGCTGATTCACGGAGGCCCAGCGTGACAAGCAGAGGGGGTGAGGGCAGCAGGCCTAGGGCTTGGGGAGGTCCCTTAAAGGCTGGAATCCACAGGGAACGCCTTTAGCTCATCTGCTTCAAGGTCAGAGAGAGGAGGTGCAGAACTGTAGCTGCTGGAGCCAGCACATCTTGCGAGAGGCCTTTCTGGAGCCAGTTTCCACCACACTCACAGCCTATGCAATGATCACCTGGGCAGAACCTCCCTTTTCAAACAATTCTGTATGGTGAGAAGCCCAGGACACCCACTAACATGTGCCCAGGGGCACTGAGTAAGGCAGAAGGTTTTCCCCCAGGTCTGTAAGGTCGTTTATTTCCTAACAGTGCACATCCCAAGGTATTCATAATTAGTCTTTAAATTAGACTTCAAAATGCCTCTTCAGAAGTACTCTTGTACATTCAAAAATCAGCAGGGATATGGAAAGGATGAGACAGTTTGGGGAAACTAGGATAACTTCACTTTGCTGGGAAGTCTATGAGCCCCTGGGGCATCCTCAGCTTGGGGACGACAGGAGAGACGGAACTTCAGCGCTGTGTGGTGCAGCAGGTGGCAAGAGGCTTTGACCTTCACAAGGAGGCTGTGTGGCAAAAGCCTGTGTATTGAGGCAGGAGGTGGCGAAGTTCTGAGCTGCTGCAAAGGAGGCAGAATCGCATCAGGAGAAAGGAGGAGAAGAAATGCACTAGCCAGCACACACAAGATGAAAAGCATTTCCCACCATCAGGATGTTGGACAATGTCTCTTGAATGCTAATTTACTCCTTACAAGATTTAATGGGTACTATCACGACGCCGTTAATGAGACATAGATGTCTCATAATTACGCTTGTGTGTGCCTGGGACTTCTGCTGCCTCCCACCCACCACTCCCGTGGGCCCCCTTCCTGCTCCTGCCATGTGGCTGATTCGGGCAGTGCTGGGGTGCCTGGGTCCAGGCATGATCAGCTGGTCAAGGCGTCAAGCCTGGATCTCTCAGCTCCCACAGCTTCAGACCTGTAGTCAGGAGACAAGATGCTTGTGTAAATGGGGAAAGAGAAGTTGCTTCCTTGAAGAGACGCTTATAGGAATCTGCTATCCAGTGAAAAGTCGATTTAAATGTTGAAGAAGAAACGATCTCGGCCATGGAGTGTCAGTCGGCCTCCTACCACAGGTGGCTGATTTGGTGGTATGGGTTTACAGAATTTGCTAGTGAACCAAACGTTGGAATCCAAATAGGATGGATTTGAAGAGAAATATTGAGTACCTTAGCTTCAGAAAATTATGGTCATCTGTGCTCCTTTGGTGTGGGAATACATCAGTCCCTGATGCATCTAAATCATGCGTTTCCATTGTTTCTGTTCCTGTATCTTAACTGACAAAATGTATGTATACACTTCCATAAGACGAACAGTTTCAGGCCATAAGAAACATCTTATATAGGCAGGGGAGAGAGAGAACTTTACGGGGAATGCCCAGAGAACCATGCAGGCAGCATACACTTGGACGAACCTCCATGAAGCAGATGAGTTCAGAGGACAGGAGATTCGTGCCCTTCTTTTCAGGGGCTAATAAAGGAAGAGAATGAAATGGATTTAGGGAACTATGATCAGCTTGAAGTTACTTTTTCACTTTTAAGTTTGTCATTCTGACTTTCTGTTTAAGAAAGGCGTTTACAAATACATGCATTAACTTCTAGCGTATTTCCAAAATTAATCACAATAATCTCTTATTTCTCTTCCTGCTGTTGTAACAGAAGTCAATCAATGTAAACTGTGTCAAGCAGAATCAATATCTATGTTTTTTTTAATTTTTAAAATTTTATTTATTTATTTTTGGCTGTGTTGGGTCTTCGTTGCTGCACGCAGGCTTTCTCTAGTTGCGGCGATCAGGGGCTACTCTTCGCTGCAGTGCACGGGCTTCTCATTGCGGTGGCTTCTCTTGTTGTTGAGCACGGGCTCTAGGCATGCGGGCTTCAGTAGTTGTGGCGTGCAGGCTCAGTAGTTGCAGCTCACGGACTCTAGAGCACAGGCTCAGTAGTTGTGGCGCACGGGCTTAGTTGCTCCACGCCATTTGGGATCTTCCCGGACCAGGGCTTGAAACCATGTCCCCTGCGTTGGCAGGCAGATTCTTAACAACTGCGCCATCAGGGAAGTCCGAATATTTATGTTTTTGATTCCATAAGAAGGAAATGCAATGTGCCATACAATGTTTTAAGTATTATGGGGTCTCAGTCATTCAATGTAGAACATTCAAATTTTCAAAGCATATGATGTCTTGAATAATGACTAGCGTCTACTGAATGTCTTTCATGTGCCAGGCCCTCTAATGAGTATTATCTCTTTTAATCTTCACCATAACTTCACTAGCTAGGTACTATTATTAGCCTTTACCACAGACACACACATGCTTTACAGACGAGGAAACTAAGAGGTTAAGAAAACCACCACTGTCAGAGCCAGACTTTGAACCAAGGCTCCCAGTTCCCAAAAGTGATAAGATGAACCCTTTAGCCCATGGTGCTTATGGAGATACACTGCCCCAATCTCTCTTCAAGGAGAAGCGTGCTGCCTAGCTGGAGGAGTGTGGTCTAGCCTCCAGCTTCAGCAAGTCCAGGGGCTACCTCAGTTGCATTGAGACCCCCTCCCCCGAGGTCACCATCCTTCCTGGGGAGGCATAAAGGCCAGCCATTTTGAGCCAATGCTGAATGACTCTGATGGGCGCTACTTACCCCAAACTGACCAAGACCTTGTCAGGTTCCTAGACACCTTACTTACTGTCTAATACATAGGAGATACTCAATTACTGTTTGAGGAATAAATGGATGGATGGATACATGAATGTATGCATGGATGAATGCTCAATGACCATATTCTTTTTTTTTAATAAGACTGTATTTTATGAAATGTTGGTACCAATAAGTGAGTTACAACATGAAATACATTAGAATAAATTTCTACATAGTCTATACAGACAGACGAAATATATCAATAAAAATGGGCACAAAGCAAGGAACAACATAAATCTGAATGAATTTCTATACAGGGAGTCACAGCACATGTAGCTAAACAAACATTCCACTAGACACTAGAACAAAATACAGGAGCAGATTACTGCATTGGAAGGAATGTCACTATCATAGTTATTTGGGCAGTTAAATCAAGTAGTTCACAGAAAATTAGTATACAGAAGGCAACAAACGAATTGAATTCCAACAGAAATCATACGATATCCCCATAACAATGAGCAGAAACACGACCAAAAGGCATCATAGAGGTTTACTTTTTATCTTCAGAACCTACGAAGCCTTCTCCTCTAACTCCCACCAAACCCAAACCCTCTGCCACTGCTTCATCCTGACGGGTCTCTTCATCATTAGGTGTCACTACACTAAAAATGAAGCTAACATGCTTCAACAGATCAGTAAATCCACATTTTTAGACTGATTTCACCGTTATCTATTGCTCTGTAACAGTGTGTTTACTATCAACACAATGCTTCTCTTCTTGTTTTCATGTCTTTGTAATTTTCTTGGTTGTCGCAAGATCTGAACAGCACCTGGCAACCCTATTATGGTCTTTTCTCTCTAAGTCTTAAAACATTAGCCTGACTCTAATGTTAGAGAAAACCTTGTATTGCTTTTGAGCCATGAGTTATTTTAAAAAAGAGAAAAGTATAATGTGAAATAGAAATTATTACAGGCATAATATAAACTCTACACCCATCAATTTGGGGACTTATGACATAATTTTTTAAGGTAACTCCTAAAGGGTGCTGCACCCTACCAGTAGAAGAGAATCATAATTGCTATTGCTTGGTCATCCATTACATTCCTTGCGTCCTAGTTTTGAACATTTTATTGGTAGCACTCAGTTCAACATGGGATGATTTTTAGATAACTCTTTCAGTGGGAAAAATACATAGCACATTTTAACTATGATCATTTAAATCATCTATGCACATATACATCATTTAAACCTCAGAAAACTATGTTTGCAATAGTAGCCTAGTAGCCTCAGCATTGCTCTAACTTATTTCAGTGCTTCTTAAAATGTGGTCCATGGAACACCTGCATCAGAATCCTTTAGGTGGTTTGTTTAAAATGCAGATTCATAGTCTCTGTCCCTTGTTTTCCCCCAAAGTCTACTGAATTAGATTCTCATTTTTAACAAGGTCCCTATGTGATCCTGGACCCAGCAAAGTTTGCCAGCCAGGGCATTTCACCTGGGAGTTAGTCAATGACCATTTTCAAGTATTTAATGTTTTCATTCCCTGAGCCTAATTGAAGCTGGAGAAAGAATCCTTTAGGTAAATTCACTTAAAATATAAATGACAAAGAAAAACTTCACTTGAATTTTATGTTAAAAATAAAATTTAAATTCTTAAAATAATTTCTTTTATTAAAAAATTTAGACTATGTTTAAGTAGGCACTATTTTTTTGAAATAGTATTGGGAGATGAAATTTCTCAAAACACTGACAACATCTATGAGGACGTTGCAATTTCAGGTTGGACTGTTGTGCCTCAAGTAAAAAAAAAAATACTTTTGAAAAAAATAATCAAGATTTTATCGTTTTTCACTAGGGTCTCTGTTATATTTTGATACGTAACTCTTTGTTCATTTTCCTTCTTTAGTTGCTAACTGACTAAACTCTCTCCCATCTTTATTTGTCCATGGCTGTGTGTGTGTTGCGGATAGTAGCATGACATCACTTCCAGCAATGTCATCAAATCTAACATCCTTTGCTGGATATTGAGTTTCACTCTGCCTTTTATTTACACTGAATTTTTTATTTTGAACAATAGGCAATAAGTGGTCCAGCAATGATATTGATTCAAAGGGCATGAATCAATCCAATGATTTACTGGTAAATCTTGAACAACCAGTTCTCGGAAAAACAAAGAGCTCTGATTTAGAGTGTTTTCCAATTGCCTAGTACAGATACTGCACCATGGTCAATTCCAAGTGACCCATGTGATGTCACTGAATGAGGAGTTGAGAAGACACGTGTACACTGCTTCTGAGAGCCTGTAGGAGCCAGCTCCAGCACCCCACTGAATAAATACCAGGGTTAAGCAGAAAGTGAGGTTTGAGTGGTCACCAATTTTTTAATTGGTTAGCTTTTAGTGGATATTTCCATGCTGTGATGACATTTGTCTTCCTAGTAAACCTCGTATTGTAATATAACCTACAGGATTCAATAATTAAGAATCTCATGTACATCATATAAAGCTCCCTAGAGTTGCCCTCAGATAGTAAATAAAATCTTAATATTTCCTAATATCTCCAGAGCAGACCCTGATTCATTGTCCCTTCCCTATATCTTGGTGAGTTCTCTTTTTCCCAAAAATAATACTCCCCCCAAACCCACTACCACTCTTACATCCAGGGGTTGAATAGCAGGCCCTTCACACCTTTTTAGGAGTATTCTTCAGAAACATCATGAGGCCTGAAACTAAGCCTAAATTCTTCTGTATTCCTTCCACCTCCCCAAAAGCACAGGAGCTCCCTTGCAAATTATTAAGGACTGAATTTTTACCCACCCCATCCCGCCTAGTTCATACGTTGAAGTCCCAATACCCAACGTGGCTTTGTTTTGAGATAGGACGTTTAAAGAGGTAATTTTGCTTAAATGAGGTCATAAGTGTGGAGTCTTAATCCAATATGACTAATGCCCTCATAAGAAGAGGAAGTGTCACCAGGGAGGCACACACACAGAGAAAAGGCCACTTGAGGACACAGCAAGAAGGCGGCCATCTGCAAGCCAGGAAGAGAGGTCTCACCAGAAACCAATCCTGCCAGCACCTTGATGTTGCTTGACTTCCAGACTCCAGAACGGTAAGAAAATAAATGTCTGTTGTTTAAGCCACCCAATCTGTGGTATTTTGTTGTGGCAGCCCTAGCCGTCTAATACACAAATGAATTACCGGAACAACCTTGAACATCTCCTAGTTCTTCATGGTAACTGCACAAATTAATAATGGCCCTGGGATATGTGCGAACATGTTTGCATGCATAAATTTACGTATGACTCTTTTTAATTTGGTACCCAGGTTATTTATTTAAAGATGGTTGAGATGGTTGATCTTGGACAATCTGTAGATAATTACAACTTGACCTGCCAGATGAAACGTAACTGTCAGTTTCATTCAAAAAATTTATTCATTTGGAGATTGCCATGATTAAAATAACACATTCTTGCACATGCTTGTATGAGACCAGTGTAATCAAAGACATGTAGGGCATTAAAAAGAACTTTCGAAGTTTGCTGAGTTAAACCTGGAGTTTCAGATAACACTTTCTCACTTACCTTTGATCTATTACCTGCTGCTGAAGCAAGATGATAAGGGAAATCAACTAAATTATGAACTTTTTTTTCATGAAATGGGCCAAAGAGGAGCAAAACTTTATTATAAATAGGGAGTATTATTCAGCCTATGTAGACATTACAGACCGGGCTGACTGATCTCAGACCTGACCAATACAGCTCTATTGGCCAACCACCACCTCCCCCTACCCCCGCCCGGAGTCATTTCTACAAGGTTGACAGTAATTCCAGATCTCTGGGTACCACCTGCAAACACACAAGGCAGCTCACTGTTGAAGCAACTGTGAACAGAGTTTGGTTCTTAGAGCTTGCTTACACTTCTGTTTGCTGCTAACAAAGATCTGGTTAATGTTCTGGGTGAGGTAAAAGGCTCTCTCTGGCTTTCAAAGCACCTTGGCTTAGCTTCTCCATCCTACTCCACCCAGCCTCTTGTTCCACAGCCTCTCTGCACACAGAGCAACTTTCTGGAACAGGAATCTGAAGTGTTTGGCCTCTCTGCCCTTGGTGTTGACTCAGATCCTGTGAGTGGTCCTTGAAACTAATGAAAATAAGATAAAGATCATGAACAGTCAAACCCACCGAAGAGGAAATGCAAGTGGCTAATAAAGAAAGTACAGTATATTTCAGTAGTGATTAAAAGAATGGCATGTGACAGCATAATATATGCCACTTACAAAATTGACGCATTTTGAATAAAAGAATGGCCATTGAAGGTACATAAACTTGGTTCAACTGCTTTGCCACTTATAGTCTGATGTTACTGGAGAGCGATTTGGCAATATGTATGCAAAAAATGTATAAATGACAAAAAAATCTGTAAATATGAATGCACTTTCTGCTTCCAGCCAAGATGAAGTAAAAGGTACCAGGTTTACTCTCCTGCCTGAAATGACCAAAGAGAATTAGAAAAAACTAGACAAAAAATATATTAAACAGTGGTTTTCAAGATACTCCCTGTAAGACAGAAAACAAATGGGGTGAGCCCTATAAAATTGCTTCATCTTACTCCCTAGTGAGTTCCCAGACCATGGAGCAGGGAGAGTATTCCCTGGTGGATCCCAGAAGGTTCCCTGAGTTGAGGAGAGGGGGCTGAGAATCTGGGGAGACCAAGGCAACTAGAGTTCTTAGAACAAAGTACTGGGGAGGAAAGAGCTTCACAGAGAGCTCTGCTGAGTCTCCCTTACAGTGATCAGCACATGCCACATGTGAAAAACTACCCATGGACGGGCAAAGACCAGTTAACAGGATTACAGGCAACAGTGCCCAGCACTCACACAGGGCTGGATGCAGGGCATGTTCCTATAGGCAGACTGGAAAACCTCGCAGTTCATTAGACAGATACACGGAAGGATCTTGCTTCAGTGGTGGGGAATAAGCCCTAGACAAAGTACAACTCCAGTCTTGCCTAACAAATCTTAAAAGCAAGACTAAAAAAGATACTAAAATGGACCAAACTATTTCTGATCAACTTAACTGCATTCCAGAACAAAGCTCATGAATATTGATAGGGATAAAAAAATATCCAGTACCCAACTAAGTAAAATTCACAATGTCTGGAATATAATAAAAAAAAAAGTAGCTGTCATACAAAGAAGCAGGAAATCATGACCTATAATGAGGTGGGTAATCAATCAAAACTGAATGAGAGGGCTTCTCTGGTGGCGCAGTGGTTGAGAGTCCGCCTGCCGATGCAGGGGATGTGGGTTCGTGCCCCGGTCCGGGAAGATCCCACATGCCGCGGAGCGGCTGGGCCCGTGAGCCATGGCCGCTGAGCCTGCTCATCCGGAGCCTGTGCTCCGCAATGGGAGAGGCCACAACAGGGAGAGGCCCGCGTACCGCAAAAAAAAAAAAAAAACTGAATGAGAACTGACAGATATATTAGCATTATCAGGCAAAAACATGAAAGTTATCATAACTGTATTCCATATGTTCAAAAATTAAGACACTGGAGATTTTTATTTTTCTTTTCAGCTTTGAAAAGAAAAATTGAGGTATTGAAAGATTTTTAAAAGAAACTTCTGAAGATGAAACTTATGTGAAGTGAAAAAAACACTTAATGGTATTAATGACAGATTAGCCATTGCAGAAGAAAAAATCGGTGAATTTGAAGATATAGCAATAGAAACTATCTAAAGAAAATAACTTTTTAAAAAATGAACAAAGCATCAGTGAGGTGTAGGACTTCAAGTAACCTGATATAGGTATAATCAGAGTCCCCCAAGGGGGGAGGGCAGAAAAAAAAGGTTTGAAGAAATAATGACCAAAATTTTACCAAAGATTATAAACCCCAAATACCAAGAAGCTTGACAGACCCCAAGCCCAAGAGTTAAGTGAGCACAAGTAATCAAAACTAGTGATAAAGAGAAAAATCTTCAAAACGGCAAGAGAAAAAGGACATGTTTATAGAACAACAAAAATAAAGATGACATCAGTTTTCTCATAGCAAAACAGAATAGTGGAGCAACATCTTTTAGATACTAAAAGAAACAAAACCGTCAACCTCAAATTCTATATTGAGGGAAAATATCTTTGAAAAGCCAAGTCAAGATACATGCTTTTTCAGACATACAAAATCTGAAAGAATTCATCACCATTAAATCTCCATCAAAAGAAATATTAAAGGATGTCAATCAGAGAAAAGGAAAATGATATCAGATACGGCTCTACACAAAGGAAACAAGAGAACCGGAAATGGTAACTGCATGGGTAAATATATAAGATGATTTTCTTATTAATAAAGTATGTTTAAATGATAATTCACAGTTTAAACAAAAATAGTAACAATGAAGTGTTGGGTTGTAGCAGATGTACAAGTTAAGTTGTATGACACTAATACCACAAAAGTTGAGAGAGAGGAAATGAAAGTATTCTAGTGTAAGATTCTTGAACTACATGTGAAATCATATAATATCACCTGAAGTCACATAATATCACTTATACTGCATATGAAGTCACTTAATACAACTATATACTACCAACTAGAGTGTGGTAAGTTATAGATGTATACTATATGCCCGAAGCAACCACTTAAATAACAAAAGGTTTTAATTACTAAGCCAGAGGAGATAAAATAGCATCATTAAAAATATTCAATTAATCTAAAATAAGACATAACACAGAGGAAAGGGGGAACCAAGAACAGATGAGACAATACAAAATACTGCTGAGATAAATTAAAGATCTAAATAAATGGAGAGAGCTATCACACTCATGAGTCATAAGATTTAATATTAACATGTCAATACTCCCCACATTGAACTGAAGATTCAACACAATCCCAATTAAATCCCAGCACTGTTTTTGTAAAAATTAACAAACTGATTCTCAAATTCACATAGAAACATAAAGGACCTAGAATAGTCTAAACAACCTTGAAAAAGAATAACAAACTTAGAGGACTTACACTACCCATTTCAAGCCTTATTATGAGGGTGACTAATCATCACAGTGTCAGATTGGGATCTGAAGGACAAATGATCAAGGGGGCAGAACAGAGTTAAGAAATAGACACCCACATAACAAGACAAGTGATTTTTGACAAAGATGCAAAGGCAATTCAGTGGAGAAAGGATAGTATTTTCAATAAATGCAATGGAACAATTAGAGATCCATATGCGAAAAAAAATGAACTTTCATCCATACCTCATACCACATTGAAATATTTATTCAAAATATCCAAAATTCAACCCAAAATAGATCACAGGGGGAGCTAAAGGTAGTTAAAGCCAGGAGGTCTTCAGTCATTAATTTGCCTGAGTTAATTTGCATTAGGACTGGAGTTGTTGGGAGAAGCTGGTTTTAAGCACACTGGCCTCCCTCAAAGAGACAGGAATGTAGAACCTAAAAAGCATGGCTGGAGAGGGAGGGTTTGTATTCCCTACTGAGCAGGCCATATGGAGGCCTGGGGAGGCTACAGGGTCTCTGGACACCATGAATATTTTGCAGACTCAAGGTCCCAGGAGACAGCACGCTGGACAAGGAAGCCAGGCTCCTCTCCCAGAGGCTCCTGCTGGGGTGACCACGTGCCTCTCTCAAGGCTCTGCGATCAGGGGACGTCACAGAGCAAAACAGGAGACGGCGGGACCCTGAGCTACCCCAGGTACCCCAGAAATGATTGGGGGAGAGATTGAGGCAGCACTGGAGATCCCGCAGGCTTCGGCTGGCAGGGATGAGCCAATAAATATGCCCATTTTTAAGAGTCTTCATATGAACCCTTAAGTTGGTGAGACGTGGAGACATTTGGGTGACAAGGGTACCATAGAAAATACTCTGGAAGAAAATAGATTAATATCATCAGTTTTCATCTTTGGCTGCTGGAGTTCCAGGTGATTTTTATTTTCTTCTTTATAATTTCTGTGCTGTCTGAAAGTTTTACAATAAACATGTGTTACTTTTATAGTTATAAAAAAGCAATAAAGCTATTTAGTAAAACTCTCCAAAGCAAAATTCTAAATTAAAAAAGGATGATATGATCCCATTTTAATAAACTACAAACTCAATATAAATGTATAGAAAAGAAGGATGGGTGGAAAAACACCAAAATATTCATGGAACGATAATTTGAGTGGTAGAATTGTGAGGGTTTATTTTTTTCTCACTTTGCTCCAATGAGTGTTTGTCACTTTTATAATCAGAAAGATTATTAAATGATGATTATTTTTTAAATCTAGTGAATAGAAATGAAGGCTGGCTGGACATGCAACTGTATAAGTCTATTCAGCTCCCTGGGCTCTCTCTTTTTCACCTTATAAAGTGAGGACAGGTTGGACTAGATGGATTTTAAAGCCCTTTTCACCATAAGAATTAATCTATCTTAAATTCTTGGAGATTACATGTGAAGAACTTTGGTACTCTTATGTTAAAGCTTAAAAATAAAAATAACTAGTAGGAGAGGTTTTTAATTTCTCCAAAAGCTTTCCCCTCCTCAGATTGTCTACTGAGCTGGGCATTCTGCCCTAGATTTCCGTCTTTGAAACAGAGTCCCTTATTGCTTCAGATGAGATTAATTCTGAAGCTCAGGATTGCTAGACCTTCATGTTTATTTATAAGCTCCTTATTGAGGCACATAACTCGTACTTGCTCGAAAACTGATGTAGCATTTTCCATGCCATACTGCCCATAAATTATCCAAATACCAAGTTCCCAGACTGATTTTCTTCCTTCACTCCCCCTTTAGATCATCATATTAATCACTCCAACATTTTCCTTCATTGAGGATGTTGATGAATAGGAAGTAAATTATCTGTCAATCGCATAGTCACCAAAGTATGTAAGATTATTCCAGACTTCTTAAAAAGTATCTATCCAGCACTGCCCACTAGAAATACCAGGAGTCTGATTTCTATTGAGTTAGAGCAATAGATATGCTGGGTTCTCCCTGGAAAGTATAACACTCGAGGAATCACATTGGTACACATGCCTTTGATTTTATCAGTTGCCATTATTACTACGGTTTGCTGAGGAGCAGTGATGCATAGCTCGTTGTGGGCTCACATTTTAGATCACTTACCATGGAAATACTGGGCCCAGGATATACTTTTCCTCTGTTGGTGTCTCTTCCTTAAAGGCATTGGTTCACAAACTCAAGACTGACATGAAGATCTAGAGCAACTGTAGTATAAAATCTGATGTGTCCCGATTTCTCTTAGAGCTGATGACCTCCTTTGGAGGGACACATTTTTATTACCTTCCCAATATGGGTGCCCTGGAGGCTAGTGGGTTGTACCACTCACTGATGTGTGCGGTGGATAGCACCATGGTTCTAAGTGTGAGCTTTAGAGTCACATAGATCTGGATTAAATCCTGGCTCTGCCACTTATTAGCTATCATTGGCAGAAAGTTCTCGGGGCTTCTGTTTGCTCAACTGTAAAATGGAAGGAATAATTTACTTACCCCATTGGGTTATTAATGAGGATTAAAAGAGATAAGACACTGTAGACCCCTGAGGAGAGTGTGTAGGGCACAGATAATAGCCAATAAATTTTAGCAGATATGATTAGAAGATGAAGCCCATGGCTACTGCATAAGTTCACAGTGAATTGCAATTTTCTTTTCCCTGTTCCTTAGAGGCAATCTGACTTCCCCAGGCAGCCACTCCAGTATTTTGCGTCTATTTAGTTTCTTTTTTCCCAGGTAGGCCATTTTTTTTACCTACTGTGTTTTCTGCTATCATTTGGACAAAGATTTCACATGTTCCTTTGTGTTGTATTCTTACTGCCTGCTTACCGTCTCTGTGTTGGGACCTTCTGGGACACAGGCTGCAGTGATGAGTGAATGACTGCGTGATCTCGCTTAACACAATAAACCCTAAAGGCAACTCTCTCACTTCCAAACGTTGTAAGGCTACTTTTTAAAAAAGGACAGTAAAAGAAAGAAAAAATAGTCCATTTCACTTGTGCTGGTGACAGGGAAAAAAATCTGAGCTCCTTCACGGCTGAAAAGAAAACCACAATGATGACCACTTGCATTTTTCTAGCCAAAGTGCTTTGCAAAAATTATTTTATTTTTGTGGAAAACCAAGGAGATGGGCAGAGGTACAGTACTTTAAACTTGTTTTATCTACTAGGAGATTAAGGCATAAAGGAGGGTGAAGCAACATGCTGTCTGCTGCAGCTGCTCAGTAATTCCAAAAGCAGTAGTTCATGGGACCATGAATCACTTTCTCAGTGAATATCCTCCTCTCCTTTGGGGAGACCAGAGGCTTCCATTTGCAGTTTATTGGAGCCACTCTGATTATTTAATGGCTAACATTATTGAGCCCTTATTACATAAGCAGATGGTGTTCTGCATTTTTTACATGTATTAACTCATTCAATCCTTCAGCAACTCTATGGGATAAGGACAATAATTACTCCCATACTAACATCAGAATAATGCGGTACTTGTCCGAGGCCACACAACTGGTATGTAGTAAAGCACCATGGTCAAGAGCCTGAGATTGGCAGAGTCGACCTTGAGGGGCAGCTCTCTGGACCTGTTGCTTCTCTCTTCGCACATTCATCTTTCCATCCATGCTCCTCTGCTGTGTGAACAGTAAGCATGGCACTCTTCCAAAGGCAGCCAAGTCAGGGTCCACGAGTTGACTAACACTTCCTTAAATAAAGAGAGATGTAGGGGCTTCCCTGGTGGCGCAGTGGTTGAGAGTCTGCCTGCCGATGCAGGGGACACGGGTTCGTGCCCCAGTCCGCGAGGATCCCATATGCCGCGGAGCAGCTGGGCCCATGAGCCATGGCCGCTGAGCCTGCGTGTCCGGAGCCTGTGCTCCGCAACGGGAGAGGCCACAGCAGTGAGGGGCCTGCGTACCACACAAAAAAATAAATAAATAGAGAGATGTAAAGAAAGGAAAGTTTGGGACATTGGCCCAAACCTCAGTTTTGTTTTTCAAACTTCTACCATTTCTTATCCTCAGCCATGAGTGATGAGAAGAAGAAAAGAGCAGCGTGAATAATGCTATGGTCAACCCAAACAGTGAACGAAACAACATCTGGGGGACTGTCTGTTCAACCCCAAGCAAACTGCACTTTGCACCATGCCTCACAAGCTGGACTCTCCTAACTTTTCCAGCCTTAGAACGTCCTCGGTCCTCATTCATCAAAAGGATGTGTTGGATGTCTTACATCTGCACAGAAATCACCCTAAGTCTGTGACTGTCCCATCACTAAGAGGAGGCCAGCCAAATGATGAACTCACTGGTTCATGCTGGGAGTAGGGGGAGAAAGAAACTGGGAGGCTCCTTTGTCTTCAGGCCAAGCAAAGGGCTCACTGTAGCCTCAACTCTTTTTTTTTAAGCAGGAGAAAAAAATAGGTTGGTGGGATGGGGTCCAAGTAGCTGAGGAGAACGTCACCATTAGGAAGTTGACGGTCCATCCAGATCCCCTGGGCCCCTGAGGCTTTCCACATGAGCTGCGGCTGTGTAAACCTTGTGACACCACGTGGGAGTATGCCTCGTGTGGGACATAAAGGACACGGGAAGAATAAAATGAGGCAAAGAGACTGGCTTCCAAGTTTGCTGAGGATCTGGTTTCCTTGGGGAAGTCATTCAAGCATGCACTCTGCTCTGTCAAACAGATGGGCTGTTTACATCGCTCCTTTCCCATAAGGATTCTAAATCCACGTTAGGACATGAGGAAGAGAAGACAAATAAGGGGGAAAAAATTTCCAATACCTAAATAAAGTTGTTGGGTATTAGGTGTATCCCACCTCTGCAGAAACAGAATATAGTTTGCCCTGCAAGCGTCCCGGACTCCAACCCAGTCCAGAAGACCAACCACCCCGAGAGGTCATGAGGGGCTCATAGAGGCAGAGGGGCAACTGGTACGAGGTGGTCACAGCTCGCACAACGGCTGGGCAGAGAGAAGATCCAGGGCTGTGCCTGGCCTCTGGGGGGTACTTAGTGTCGCTCACACACATTGCATCCCCTATCATCTACCCCACAGTTCTGACATCGTTCCTATGCTCATGGATTATTAGGTATTCTCCTGGCATTTATTCCTTCCACTCGGACTAAGATCCTAAAGTGTAAGCGGAAAATTCATAAGACAAGAAAACACAATTAATTTAAAAAAATTGTAAAATGTCAAGAATCAGAAATTCAAAAATAAAAAAAAAAAAGAATCAGAAATTCAAAATAAAAACCACAGTGAAATATTTTTCACTTCCAAAATTAGCAAAGAGTTTTAAAGGGTAATACCCAGTTTTGGCAAGAGTGTTATGAAAGGAAGCCTCTGTTGATGATGATGATCTTGCACATGAGCGAGCCTGGTACCTAGTTAGTGCTAAATAAAGAGTTGTTGAATGAATGAGAAGAACTGCCTTCCAGTTCAACTTGGACTTAGGCTGGCCCACCCTCGCTTGTGACGGTTTTCCCCTGCAGAACATCAAAGTCACCAGAAAGCCTCTGACAGACAGCTATTTTATGAGGTCCTATCTGCCCTAGAATAGTTTCTTTATCATTCTGACAAACAGCCCCAGGGTAAATGACCATATCTCCCTCCACACTGAAGATTCTCCTCGGCCCTGGTGGAAAATGTGATGAGTTTTGCAATGGACTTGAAGTGTGATTCATGTCCTTTGTAAGTAATCTGTTAAGAGGGCATTCAGCAGTATAAACCGTTCTTTGCAGGAAGGCTCAGCTAGTGGTGTGTTGGTTTAATGCAAACCTCCTTGGTTCTATAAATACCTAGGGAAGCCACAGAGGTGGTAGTGGGCTACCACTATTTGTTCATCCTGTGAGGTCTTCAACTGGTGGTGAGCTGACTCTCCCTTAATGGAGTCCTCAGAATACATTTTGGGTCAGAAAGAGATAAAGGAAGCACAGGGTTCTAGAACCATTAGGACTTAACTCACTCTTACTGCAGATGAGAAAACTGAGGCTCAGAGAGGTGACCTAAATGCCCAAAGATAAGCAGCCACAACTGGAACCCTGAGAAACTAATTCCCAGTCTTGGGCTTTTCCCACGTGAACAGTGTGGGTCACAAAATATTTCACGGAGCACCAGGTCTAAAAGATTTTCTAGGAGAGGAAAGCAGAAGGGGGTTTTATGATGAGGTAAGTTCTTGAAGCAGTGTATACACTATACTCTCTCCAGCCAAGCCCCATACCCCAGCCCCACTTTTGCCTGGACGTTCACAGGGCACCTCAGAATTTAAAAGGCTCTGAGAAACCATGCAGCAAGGAAAGCTTTTTTTTTTTTTTTGCAGTACGCGGGCCTCTCACTGTTGTGGCCTCTCCCGTGGCGGAGCACAGGCTCCGGACGCGCAGGCTCAGCGGCCATGGCTCATGGGCCCAGCTGCTCCGCGGCATGTGGGATCTTCCCGGACCGGGGCACGAACCCGTGTCCCCTGCATCGGCAGGCGGATTCTCAACCACTGCGCCACCAGGGAAGCCCAAGGAAAGCTTTTAAGGTTGTTTAAATCATATTTTCCAAGCTTGTTTGACCACAGAATTGCTATTACATTCAATGACATTCTGGCAAAGAAAGATTTAAGGTTGTTTAAATCATATTTTCCAAGTCTGTATGAGCACAGAATCTCTATTACATTCAATGACAATTCCATAGAACGTGTATTCCTCAGAGCACACTTTCAGAAATGCTCGGCTCTAAATCCCACGAGTCTTTCCTTGCCTGAAACTGGCCTCAAACAGGTGATGAAAATGACTACTGGGCCAAAGATGACACTCAGAAATAAATATCTATTGCTTGCCCAGGAAACCTCCTGGTCTGAAACATTGGGAGGGACTAGCAGATTCCCGCCCCCCCATCTTCATTCCTAAGTCCTAATCCTTCAGAAAGACTGTGAACTGGCCCATTTCTTGCCCGTATGAAATCTAAATTTTACCAGCATTGTAGTTATGCCATCTCCAAAGCGCCTGATGTACCCTGTGCCCAGCCTGGGTAGGGTGGTGGTTGTGGTGTGTTTACTCCACAATCCCAGCCCAGGAAGGTGGACCCTTTTAGTCAATTACCACTTCGTTGTTTTTTACCAATGCTTCCTCTTCAAATAGAGCACGTTTTTGCATTTTCTGCTTTATGGAACTTTTTCCTTAGCTTTAACTGTCATAGGAGTAATTAAATAACTTTCTGAGCTCTCTTTATTGGCATTAACTATTGTGGGAAAAAAGTCGAAACTCCCAAAATGATGTCTTCCAATAGCAGAGAACCAGAGGACTTGCTCTAGGTGACTTGTTGCAGAGCTCCAAATGTACTTTCTGAAATATTGGCCTCTCCTAGACTTTCTCAATTCTTTTTTTTTTTTTTTTTTTTTTTTTGCAGTACGCGGGCTTCTCCCTGTTGTGGCCTCTCCCGTTGCGGAGCACAGGCTCCGGACGTGCAGACTCAGTGGCCATGGCTCACGGGCCCAGCCGCTCCGCGGCATGTGGGATATTCCCGGACTGGGGCACGAACCCGCGTCCCCTGCATAAGCAGGCGGACTCTCAACCACTGCGCCACCAGGGAAGCCCCTCAATTCATTTTTAAGATTCCAGAAGGCATTTAGCTCTCTTTGTGTTGTTAAGAAGCACCAGATCAGGTAAGGTTCATTCATTCTTTTTGACATAATCACTTCCCAGGCTGGAAGGTCCCCTGATGGGTCCTCCTCAAGCTACCTTGGAGGTTCTTGCAGCCTGTTCCTGCCTCTGCTATTTGACCACCTTGAACAATTCTGAAAAGGATACTAATTCAGAACTGAGCATGACCATAAACCGAGCAATTGAGTTTCTTTGAGAATCTTGTTCCTGCCTCAGAGAAACACACCCAGGGCTCGGCTGAAACACCGGCAAAGAGAGACGGGGTGGCAGCTGGGGATGGGCACAGCTTGCGCATCTGAAAGGGCTCAGTGGATCCTGTCAGGGGAACTGAACTACAACATGAGAACCGAAGCTTAGCTTAGGGAGGTGGAGGGCAGGTAGGGGCAGCGGGGTATGTGATTTCTGTCCCAAGCACATTTTCCAAAAGTGGTTCCCTCTCCTACATATTTTAAGGTGAGGTATAGACATGCAGTTAATAAGATGTGAACCTTTGTGAATTATGTGAGTAAATCACCTGTGGACAAATATGGGGACAGAGAAACGGAAAAATCTGGAGCCTTTGTCACGGGCTCTCTCCCCCATCAACCACAGGGACAAAGTCCCTCATGCTCCAGCCGCCTCAGACAGGTTCCCCAGGCGTTAAAACGAGCGAAGCCTCTGTGTGCAAAAGCCTGAAGGGATTTTATGGTTTTTGCTTGACCACTAGGGATGGAAATGTCTCTTTTGCGTTAAATGAGCACTTCAGTCTAAAGTCTCAGGAGAAAGGCCCCTGCTGTTAAAGCTTTCAGGCCCATTTTTGATAGAGACTAAACTATGTGGAACCCTGACATAATCTGGGAGTAGATCTAGACAATTCTACACTCCACTTTGGGCACCTGAGAAAAAAGGAAAAGATGATAGATTTGAATGGAAAAGGAAGAGACATCGAGTGATTTACAAAGAAAGATTAAAGCAGTTAGACGATAGTTTGGCCAAGACATGTCTCAGATTACAGGGCAAGGTTAAAAAGTCCATAAATATTTGTATCATAAAAAAGTTTCTGTCTCACGGGTACACATACACACACACACACGCACGCACACACGCATGCACGCACACACACACCAATACCCCACGGATGGGGTTAAATGCCTTTCCTTTTAGGAGTTTAAAATAGGCTGGTGGAAGATTTACTGCACACCTGGAAGGGTCTAGTGGCTTCTCTCAGGGGAACTGAACTAGAAGTTTAGCTTGGGGGAGGCAGAGGGGAATTCAGGGAGTGATTTCTCTCGCAAGCACATTATCTGAAAGTGGTGTTCTCTTTTGTGGGCAGGTGTGATGGCAAGGAGTGCAGTGTAGGTGAATTTTGGGGTTTATGATCAGCTCTCATTCCTGTAATTGATGCTTTTGGTGCAGTAAGACACGGAGGAAGAAAACCTGAGATAATAAATTGTTGTCATTGCTGTGTGCAATGATTGGCTACCATTGTTGCCGGCCATGGTGAAGCCAGAAGACTCGATTTGTAGTTCATTGTTTCATTTGAGATTTGCCAAACAGTACAAAAAGGGCTTCAGGTAACTTCGTTGTGTGCTCACCTTAGAATACAGTGACTGCTTGCCATTCTTGCTCATAGTTCTATATTACTCAGAAAATCATGTAGCATTCCAAGTTATTCTCCCAAGGTGCATGAACTCTCTGGACACAGAGTTTGATAAGGAAAGATGAGCCCTGCAAGGTTGTCCAAACAGAAGACAAGTTATTCACAGGCATGTCCTAAAGATGTTGGTGGAAACCTTGAGTGGCAGGATGAAATTAGAGATGACCCACAAAGCCAGTAGATTGGAGCTGAGTCAGACAAGGACTAAACAAAGCACCATGGCTCCCAACTCCATGTTTTGTCACGCATCTTTTTGCAGTGTTGCCCACTAAATAGTAAGATGTTTATTTCATAAGTAATAGACATTCACAGTGGGGGAAATGAGAAAACCCATTTCAGTTTTGATATACCAGCATTATAGTTACCACTTTTCACCACCACCTGTATCCATGCCCTTTGCAAAGAATTTGCAGATCCTTCCACTAGAAACGAAGTCTATTTCCCTCCCCTATTGGCTTCGGCTTCGCCCTGTGGGCAGAACAGACAGTGTACCAACTCCACATCAAAGGCTGAAGAGAGAGCAAGTGTTTCCACTGGCTCCCTTGCCCTTCTGACATTGCCCTGGTTGGTCCGCAGTCCAAGGAAGATGAGACACGTAGAGTAGGCTGGACCCAGCTTGAAGCCACAGCCAGCCAAGCTGAGCTCCACCTGGATCAGCTGACCAAAGACACATGGCGGTGAGTGAAGAAAAAGCCATCATTATCCTCGGGCACTGAATCTGGAGGTGGTTTGTTACACACCATTATTGTGGCAAAAGCTAAGTGCTACAAGTGTAAATAGGAAATTTAAAAAAATACCCATAACCCATTATCCAGAGATAACCAATATTTGGTGTGTATTTCTTTCCTAGTATTTATTCATGTATATATGTTTGTCCTATGTGTATGCTAACTTTTATAAAGCTATATATAGAGTACATACTGCTTTGAAACTTTTCCCCCCACTTAATTGGAAATTTTTTTCCAAATCAATAAATATATTTTAGAGCATATTTTGATGACCCTATAGTGTTCTACAACATTGATGTAGCATATATATTTTAAAATTTTAGTTCCTGAATTTGGGTAGTAGCTAGATATGTTTTCTTTATAAAAAAGACAATAGTACATAGATTCAAATGTAAATCCTCCTTTAAACACACACGCTCCCCAATAGATATCCCTCCACTCCCCAGAGACAATCGCTGTTAAAAGTTTGATTTGTCTTCGTTTAGACCTTTGTCCATGCATTCAATGCATGTACCAATATACCTACACACACATAGGATTTGAAAAGCGAATGGTATTATAATGGTTTTATGATTTGCAGCTTTTCTCATTCACTAAAAAACTCACTCTTCTTTTAGAGATTACTGCACGTCAGTCATGTAGGTTTACCTCATGATGTTTAATTGCTGAAAAATATACCACAATGAGGACGTGCTACGATTTACCGACATACTCCATCATTGGTAGACATGTGAATCATATCCAAGTTTTTGGGCTGTTCAGTGATCATCCTTCTTCCTGCCTCTTGGGTACATACGCAAGTGTTTCTCCTGAATCAGTACCTTGAGGGTAGCGGACCCTACAAAAGCTACCCTACTTTTAGCAGACGCTGTCAAAGTGCTCTCCGAAAGGCTGTGTAATTCACCCTCCACCAACAGTGTGCCAGAGGATGCATGAACACCAACACCAGCCAAGTCATCTGCAATTACTTCCAGCTAACTCTTCAGCTTGTCTCAGAATCTCCGCTTCCTAATCTTTAAAATGCCTATGATAATTCTTTCCTGATCGTTATTAAAGGAAATTATTCAAAGGAAAGAACTTACCGCTATGGGCAATAGCATTGCGCTTATCTTATCGTGACGTGCTAGGCTTTCTCCATGTGGACCTTTACTTCGTCAGCCCAGCCCACTCTCCTTCTCACACTCACACATTTCCCTAGGCCTCCACATCCTTCACACCTTTCAAAACCCAAATTCTCCCTATCTTTCAAGGTTTATTGCAGGTCCCTCTTTCATCACACGGTTTACTGGCAACTCTGCTGAACTCCCACACGTGTCCTTGCTGTGCCGCTTTTTTTTTTTTTACTTTTCTTAGAATTACCAGCCATTTAATAATTGTGTTAAAATCGATGCTATTTATTGATTCTTAACTCTGTAGGAACCATTGTGCCACATGCTTTGTAGACGTTACCTCATTTGTCATCACTCTGCTATTATTATTCTCAGCTTACAAAAGAAATTCCAGAGGCTCCAAGAGTTTAAAGATCTACTCAAGGCCACTCATCAGTGGTCAAGCAGAGATTCAAAGCCACATATGTAGGCTGCAAATCCTGCCATCAGCCACTGGAAGGTGGTCCTTACCCTCTCAAGTTCCTGACAGCAGGGGCAGAATCCTTCCTCTCTTTGCATTGTTTTCACAACATAACACAATGCACTGCACATGGAGGCTACTCAGTTACTGTGTTGACTGATCGAAGTTTCTCCCCTTCTAGGCCCCATTCCAGGCATGAACAATCACTCCTTCCTGCTGTGGCATATCCCATCATAGAAGTCCTAGGGAGAGAGCTAAGGTCTTGTTAAGTACACACTCTGCACCCAGACCTTAGGCAAGAGCTATCTGGGCTACATCAGAAATAGATTACACAGCACTTTGGCTTAAGGAACTCCTACTCCATATTTGAAGAATCAGATGTAAACAATTGGAACAAATTGTTAGGACTCAAAACGCCTACCTCGAAAACAAAGACCTGAGTTAAATCAAGAGTCGTATGACATTGCAACAAGCCATTGGGAAGAGAAAAATCGGCATCAGTTGAGAGCACATGAAATGGCCTTTGAGAAATGGGTGAAAGGAGGTCGGTGGGAGGACATTGCCCAGGTGAGGAACAGGCGGAATGAGGTCATGGGTCCAGAGGTCCAACTCCTCCTCCTCTCCCCTGCCCTGGGCTTCCCTGTTCCTCTATTTCCCTCCCTACAAAGTGGGAATAATGATATAGCACAAAACTTGCACTTAAAAAAAATAATAAAAATGATTAGGCCATGCCTATAAAGCACTTTGAACTCTCTTACAGAAGGGAAGTGACTATAAAAAGGAAACATTATTAGTATGAATGTGGGACAACCCTTTTTGCAAAAATCAGAGCAAGTCTCCTTTCATAATTAATTTCTGTCCTAGAAAGCAGTGGCCTTACAGATTCCTGCATCGAGAAACTTCTCTATCTCTAGATTTCAGACAAAGGCATTAGAATGAAAATAACAATTCCTCCTGGAAAATAGAAAGAGTCAAAAATGGTCAGGCCCCACCGGTATCTGAATGGGTCAAAGATTTCATGTACAGGGAACAACTTGAACAAGCCAGGTGATAAAGGTGTTTATGAGCTAGTGATTCCATTGGAAGCCTGAAACGTGGCCAGTCTAGCCTTGGGCTGAAATTACCAAATCTCATACTTAAGCCCATTAGAACGTGCTTGCACAAAACTGTTAGGCAATGCTGGTTGGTTGTGTCCAAAAAACAGTCCACACAGTAAGTGCATTGTTCCCAGCATAATGCTAGGACCTGACTTCCAAGACTAGAGCACGTTCCCCTAGAAAACAAACTTTGAAAAAGGACAGAATTGCCAACTACCTATACTATAGGTTTAGGGGATGTCTCCCTCTTGTGGAAGAGGATGTGGGGTGCTCCATGTTGCCAAGATGGCGGGACTGCAGTCAATGTGATTGGAGGGAGACAGATGGCAGACTAACCCAGAAAGGAATGTGTAACACTTAGAGCTCATGAAGAGTGATACAGACTTCATCCTGAGGTGGTGAGCACCCCAACCCTGGAGGTATTCAAATGCCAAGAAAGACACTAGAGGAGGGGTTCCTGAAACACAGAAAATTGAACTGGAGGACTTCCAGTTGCCTAGTTAAGCCTATGATCAGTGTGTTTCCTCATAATCCCTGGTGGCTCTGATGACTATAAAATGAACCTGGGCACCTATGGTCCACTAATCTATGACAAAGGAGACAAGGATATACAATGGAGAAAAGACAGTCTCTTCAATAAGTGGTGCTGGGAAAACTGGACAGCTACATGTAAAATTATGAAATTAGGATACTCCCTAACACCATACACAAAAATAAACTCAAAATGGATTAGAGACCTAAATGTAAGACCGGGCACTATAAAACTCTTAGAGGAAAACATAGGAAGAACACTCTGACATAAATCACAGCAAGATCTTTTCTGATCCACCTACTAGAGTAATGGAAATAAAAACAAAAATAAACAAATGGGACCTAATGAAACTTAAAAGCTTTTGCACAGCAAAGGAAACCATAAACAAGACGAAAAGACAATCCTCAGAATGGGAGAAACTATTTGCAAACAAATCAACGGACAAAGGATTAATCTCCAAAATATGTAAACAGCTCATGCAGCTCAATATTAAAAAAAAAAAAAAACCAACCCAGTCCAAAAATGGGCAGAAGACCTAAACAGACATTTCTCCAAAGAAGACATACAGATTGCCAACAAACACATGAAAGGATGCTCAACATCACTAATCATTAGAGAAATGCAAATCAAAACTACAATGAGGTATCATCTCACACCAGTTAGAATGGGCATCATCAGAAAATCTACAAACAACAAATGCTGGAGAGAGTGTGGAGAAAAGGGAACCCTCTTGCACTGTTGGTGGGAACGTAAACTGATACAGCCACTATGGAGAACAGTATGGAGGTTCCTAAAAAATCTAAAAATAGAATTACCATATGACCCAGCAATCCCACTACTGGGCATATACCCAGAGAAAACCACAATTCAAAAAGACACATGCACCCCAATGTTCACTGAAGCACTATTTACAATAGCCAGGTCATGGAAGCACCCTAAATGCCCATTGACAGACGAATGGATAAAGAAGATGTGGTACATATATACAATGGAATATTACTCAGCCATAAAAAGGAACGAAATTGGGTGGTTTGTTGAGACGTGGATGGATCTAGAGACTGTCATACAGAGTGAAGTAAGTCAGAAAGAGAAAAACAAATATCCTATGTTAATGCATATATGTGGAACCTAGAAAAATGGTACAGATGAACTGGTTTGCAGGGCAGAAATTGAGACACATATGTAGAGAACAAACGTATGGACACCAAAGGGGGAAAACCTCTGCGGGGTGGGGATGGTGGTGTGATGAATTGGGAGATTGGCACTGACATGTATACACTGATGTGTATAAAATTGATAAGAACCTGCTGTATAAAAAAATTAATAAAATAAAATTCAAAAATTATTTTTTAAAAAATTAATAAAAAAAATAAAATAAAATGAATCTGGCCCCAGGAATGGGGTGGGGGCCAATTCAAAGTCCCTTTGCAAAATGTTCTCCAGCTGCAAATTATTCAGCATCAGCTGTGAGTACTGAACAGACAACGTTTCTTGAATGGCTGCAACATTTCTTGAATGAAGATTAGCAAAGTCTGAGGTTTGAGGATCTTTTTTGTTTTTTAAGTTTTAATCTCACTCTCTTTTTAAAAATTAATTAATTAATTTATTTATTGGCTGCGTTGGGTCTTCCTTGCTGCACACGGGCTTTCTCTAGTTGCTGTGAGCGGGGGCTACTCTTCGTTGCAGTGCACAGGCTTCTCATTGCGGTGGCTTCTCTTTGTTGCGGAGCACAGGCTCTAGGCGCGCGGGCTCAGTAGTTGTGGCATGTGGGCTCAGTAGTTGTGGCTCGTGGGCTCTAGGGCACAGGCTCAGTAGTTGTGGCACACGGGCTTAGTGGCTCGGCGGCATGTGGGATCTTCCAGGACCACGGCTCGAACCCATGTCCCCTGCATTGGCAGGCGGATTCTTAACCACTGTGTCACCAGGGAAGTGCCTGGGGACCTTTTCTTTTTAAAACAACTTTTAAGAAAATAAGTATGCCATGACTTGACAGAAAATATTGTGCCCTGCTCTGGATGGATTATTTTCCCAGGAGCTTGTTAATCCTGGTATTATCATGACCCAAAGAGCTCAAGATATGGGATCAAGACTTAAGGAAGCAATAATAAATAATATAGCAATAACGACAATAAAGATAATAATAACAGCCACACAGCAACTATCACTGAGAGGATGCCTACTGATCTGAATTCCATTCTAACCAGATTAACTCATTTAAACCCATTTTACAGATAAGCAGAGCCAATATTGGGAAGTAGGCAGTGTAGATCCATGTCCAAACATGTAACCATTATGCTACATTTAAGAATATTTTCTAATCTAAATGTCTGTTTTATGTGCTGTGTTTTCAGCACTTTCTCTCTGCCCCTTTTGGAATGTGTGCACTTAGAGTCCACAGCAGCAGGCCTGGTGACAGGCAGATCAAGCCCTGCCATCTCTCCTCTCTGTCACCAGCTGGGTAACCTACTCCTTCTCACCAAGCCTGCTCTCTCATCTGTAAACCAGAGGTAATAATATCTCCCTCTCACATGAAGAATGGCCATGTCTGTGCTGCCCCTAGCATGGCGGCCAGCACAGAGGAAGCCCTCAATACATGGGATATATCACGGAGAAACACCCTGGAACTCCTGTGTCATGTGTTTCCGAATGTGGCATCATGTTGACAATGAAGGTGGACATTCTGGTCTGTGACTACTGGTCACTTGCCAATACCTGGGCTTTCAGGAGACCAGCCCCAGTCTGGGCAGGCAGGGCCCACCAGAAACCCATAGTCTGATTGATTCAGCACCTGAGACATGTCAGAGCAGAGACCAGTCTCCCTGGTGTTTACTATGAAAGTTGCCAAACATGTTCAGTGAGCAGGAATGACGGCCTCCCTCTCTCCATGACCAGATCGCAGAGCCCGTGGGAAGTCAGCAGCACATGAGATTCCATGAAACCAGTCAGGATGCTCGCAGGCGTGGAGTGCTTCTAAAAGTTATACATTAATTTGGGTAAATTCAGATTTATCTCACATCGCTCATAACTTGATGGGAATCAGAATCATAGGATGCTTCAAAGAGCCCTGCTAATCTTCAGGCATTGGGAATTTTTTAGTGAAAGGCAACAGAAAAAAAAAAAAAAAGGATCTCTCAGCATGTCTTTTCTCAGACAACAGGGCTGTGGAATGAATCCACAGGGCCAGATGGGTGCTTGAAGCTTTATGGACAATAGCTATGCCTTGCACCACAGTGCAAAGCAAAGGGAATGCAGGTTGTGAAACCAAGGATATCCATTTTTTGTGATCGACCTCAAATGGAATGGCACTGTGTGTTTCATGTACAAGCCATATGGTTTTAAAGGGTTGTATAAAGAGAAGTTTGGCAAACAGATCCACTTCCCACGGACAGAGATTGTCATTTGAGAACCTTTGTCTTTGCTTAACACTTGTGGTATGTAGGGCAACCAACAGTCCCAGTTTGCCTGGGGTGGAGGGGTTTCCCGGGACATCGGACTTGGTTTTAAAATTGGGACTGTCCGTAGTAAACTGGGAAGAGTTGGTCACTGCTTCGTGCTTCCTAACCCTTTAGATTCTGGTCCTCTCCTCCCCCCACTCGTCTCCTTTCCCCACCAGTATAAATCAGTAGTTCTCCAGGTTAGCTGCCCATCAGAGCCATCCGGCGAGCTTTGGAAACGCCCGACACCCAGGCCACGCCTCCCATCCATCACATCACAAGCTCTGAGTGTAGGTCCCAGGCATCAGGCACCAGCCTTTGGAATCACTGAGCACTAAATGGGCACCAGGTTAACAACTAGTGGGGGAAGAATGGGGCTGCTCACCGCCACTCCCATTTAAAGGAAATCCTTCTGTCAACTAGGACTCCTCATGGCAAAAACAGGCTCATGCTAATTGGTTTGATACATTTGTGTTTTTCTCTCAATGTCTTCTAAACACCAGTAGATGTTACCTCTAAGCCTTTTGGGAAGTAATGGACATGTATGGTTTTACCACCAGTTATGCTCAGATAACAACATAATGAAGTGGACTTGGATATTACTAAAAGGTTCTCATCATTGAGCATGCTAGCAATTTTCACAGCTCTTACAATATTTTTCTTAACCTAACCCATTACTTGTGCTTCAAGACATGGAGGACCAAGGAAGCAAGAGCACTGAAGGCAGACAGACCAGGGTTGGAGTCTTTCTTCTGCTATTTACTGCCTAAGGAAGGTCAAATCATTTCGCCTCCCTGAACCTCAATGTGCTGATCCATGAAATGGGGACAATGACGATGTACTGATGGCTTCTTCAGAGAGTCACTGGAAGGTAAAATGAAGGAATGGGGCTTCCCTGGTGGCGCAGTGGTTGAGAGTCCGCCTGCCGATGCAGGGGACACAGGTTCGTGCCCTGGTCCGGGAGGATCCCACATGCCGCGGAGCGGCTGGGCTCGTGAGCCATGGCCGCTGAGCCTGCGCGTCCGGAGCCTGTGCTCTGCAGCGGGAGAGGCCACAACGGTGAGAGGCACCGCAAAAAACCTAAAAAACTAAAAAAATAAAGGAATGAATGTGTTGAGTTTTACCCAGTACCTGGCATCTGGTGGGCACTTAACAAGCGGGAATGTCTTCACTCACCTAGAGGGAGAATGAAGTAAGTGTGCATTTACTTGAAAATGGTTGCTGAGTGTGTGGGAAAATCAATATCTGTGGCTTTGAAGCTGAGGGTTTCCCCTCCTGAGCCAACAGAATCCTTTATCCAGAACAACAGGCAGTTGAACTCCTTCCCAGCCCATTTGCACAGAGCTCCTCCCAGCTCCCTGGAAGATACTGTATTAACATTTGAGCCACAGGCTTTGGTCAGGACCTCCCCGAGCTGTTGCTTTTGATGTGGGCTTAGGATCTCAGGTCACTGGGAATAAAGCCTCTTTCATAAGCAGAGGAAGAAGGAAAGGAGCATGTGCTCAGAATTTAACCCAGTCTGTTCCAGAGAGACGGAGAAGGGGAGGGTGGGAAGCATTGGGGTGCAGATTAGAGCTTCTAGCTCAGTGAGCTGCTGCGCTGGGTACATGGGAGCAGCCTGTTAGGGGGAAGGACTTTTCCACCTGCTCTAAAGCGGAGCCCATGATCCAGCGCTGTTCACCCCAAGTCCTCCCTCACTCTGCAGTGCTGAGTGAATCCATCCTGCTCATGACTCTTATGCTACAGGAAGTAAGGCCTTTGCCCCAAGGCTTCATCTGTTCGTCGGAAAACCAATGGGGTACGATTGTCTGGCATCTCCCTGGAGAAGGATAAGTGGTTTTCTCCAGTCTCCAGATGTTGTCACCTTGCCGGATAGTGTGTGCCCACCACTGGCTCCTCTTAATTTAGTCTCCTTTATTCCAGGGAATCTTGAGGGGGTCAGATGTTCTAAATGAAGTATCAGCTCTTCACTGTTACAGGACTAATCTCCATTTAGTTCCTTAGAGAAACAGATTCCACTGCAGACCAGAGGCCCCCGAAGCTCGATGATGATCAGAATCAAAGAAAAAAAGTGCAAAACTCCAGATTTTTTCCTGCACACAGATCTGCTAACTCTGAATCTCAGTGATATGTGGGTGAGGGCTCTCCAGGTAGACAGGGTCAGAATTGAACTGAGTTATATGACATGCAGCTGGTGTCTCGGGGAATTGCCGGGTGTGGGGAGAAACCCCATACGTTTGGTGACCAGAAGTGTCAGAAGTGAAGTGTTCTGTGTGAGGAATCAGGGACAGACACACAGGAGACACGTGTTTCTCCTTTACAGTTGCTCTCGGTTGAAAGCCCGGGATGCCCATTTCTGTTTTTCTCCCCGGGTGATATGCCTCTAACATGAGGACAAGGCTACGTGCTAAGGCTACGTGCTCAGACTGCCTGCACAGCCTCCCTCAGACTTATCTCTAGCCATCAGCCCACCCGCCTCTCTGCTTTTCCTTCTGATCCCTGCAAAAACTGGCCTCTTGCAAAAGGCCAACCCATCGGTTTTAGGCCACTTTGTGTCGAAATGCTTTTTCCGAGCAGATGAAATCAACTGATTTCTTTCAGGATACGCCTAATGGTTTCTTTTGAAATCGCCTTTTGAACTTAGCTTTCAGCTCTAGGTCGTATTTAGAACATTTGAGAGGCTACAGGAATCAGAAACTAACAATTTTCAGCTCTGGTGGAAGTACTTAACATCCTGTGATTCTCAGCTGGTCAGATGGGACCTTTTCATAATGATAGCATGGTCTTGAAGGACAACTGACCTTCCCCAACTAAATTCCCCCAAAAGTCAAAGTCATTAAGAGTCCCTTCTGCTGCCAAATGGTAGACAATGCGAGCACTTTACAGGTCCCCTTTCCGGACACACTTCTACAACAATCTGTGTTTTAATAACAATGTGGACAGACATACAGGGAACAGAACATGAAGGGAATTCTTAACTCTGAGATGAACAGGAGGGGCAGGAATACCCTTGAGGTGGAATCACAGAGCCAGTTGCAAAATCCACCTTTGGCTTCTAATTTTTTATTTGTCTGATTGTTTTGCTTTTGCTGAATCTCAGTTTCCTCTGAATTATAGGGGTCGTAATAATGAGAGTTAACGTTTTCTGAGGGCTTATTGTGCTAAGGCTTTTGGATGGGTGCTGTCTCATTTCATCACTACAGAAGTCTGTGTGGTCAGCACTATTATAACCCTTCTTCCCCATTTTATAGATGAGAAGGTTGAGGCAGACAGAAGTTAAGTGAAATGTCTGAGGCCATAGGTACCAAACCTGCCTCCGGAGTCTGTGCCCTTAATGGCCGAGTGACACTGTCAACAACTTTCTTAGGCCTGTTGACATACGTTATAGGAAAGGACCTCTTTCCATCTCTACCCCATTCCCACACAGCTGTCATTGTCACCTCTATCGAACCAAGAGATGACACATGGGCTCTAAGGTCAGCACACAGTTACTCCTGAAACTCATAACTGTCTTTCCACACCACCCTGTTTCCAGCACCAGACATGACACATAGACATGGCATCTGGGACCTACGCTGTCCTGCCTGGTCCCACCCTCCTCCTATTGCATGTGGCAGAATCCAAAGGTGGGTCTCAAATCAGAACTTCTCTATAAAGTACTTAAACTGAAGCAACCCTGTTTCCTCCAGGCTGTATCCTTATTTTCATAGTTACGACACAGCAGGTACCACTAGTGAGCACTTCACATGCGGCCCACACTGCGCTAATCGAATCATTGCCTAATTTAATTATTGCAAATACCTTGCAAGGTTGCTGTTCCTATATACATCTTAAAAATGAGAAAATAGAATTCAATTATCCCATTTAATAGCTAAGCCACTGAGCTGGGAATGGAACCAGGTACATGTGATTCCAAATCCACTCTGTCAGCTTCTGCTCTTTGAAACTCGTGATGTCAAGAAGCCTTTTCCGGAGCCCCCGCCCAGTACCAGTCACTGGGCTGTGCCTCTGTTTTCTCTACTATGTGTGTAATAGGCTTCCGTTGGTCAGGAATTTTTCTATTTGCTCACTTAATGTCTGTCTTCTAAAAGAAAACCGAAAAAGAGTTGAAATAGCATTCTGGAGTGACCTCTGACGCTCCAGGATTAAACTGTGTTTTTATACAAAGGGGTATAATAATAAATCACAGACAGGGCTTGCTACTCATCAACACTGTCCCTCTCTGCCTGCAGCTCCTCACCTTTTCAATCTCTCTCTCCTACTCTCTCCCTCCACACTTTGAGTATCTGCTTATATGAGAAAAGTGTTATAGCATCTACCCAGTGCTAGCATCAATTATCTCACTTTGTCTTTCAAACAAGATCAATTTGATTTGAAAAAGTGAGGAACTGATGCTGAAAGCATCTGAGTGATGTGCCCTGGGTTGCAGCAGTGGTACCTGGCAGAATTAGAAATCGGCAAAGCCCTTTGATGGCAGATCCATCAGAACAGCAACCAAGTTGGTCCAGGCCGATGGGGCCCCCTGCTGCCTGCCCGGGGCCTTCTCCCTCCACACGGAAGACACAAGCCCCAGACCGGTCCCTTCTCCACTCTTCCGGGCTCACCACTCAGACAACAGTGTGTGGTGGGAACAGTGAGTGCAGACTTGGGAGCCTGTAGGTTTGGGGTTTGACTCTTGGTTCAGCTTCTCACTGGCTACTTTTGAGCCTCAATGTGTTTAGCTGCTAAAAGAAGGTAATACTGGCCCTCTGCAGTGTTTCCTGAGGAGTCAATGAGAGAATGGTGAGTGAGGAACGTTGTATATGCCTGATTCGTAGCAGGTGCTTATCTGAAATATGTATCTTCCAAGTCGTTTCCCTCCTTCTACACGATGCCCACCTAGATAAACAGGAACCCAGGGTTCCTTTTTATGTCATTTATGTTGGTGTTTCTTGGCTGTCATGTCATGACACAAAAGTTGAGAGCTAAGTTGCCAGCAATAAAATGGGAAAGCAGGGCTTCCCTGGTGGCGCAGTGGTTGAGAGTCCGCCTGCCGATGCAGGGGACACGGGTTCGTGCCCCGGTCCGGGAAGATCCCACATGCCGCAGAGCGGCTGGGCCCGTAAGCCATGGCCGCTGAGCCTGCGCTCCGCAACGGGAGAGGCCACAACAGTGAGAGGCCCGCGTACCGCAAAAAAAAAAAAAAAAGGGAAAGCAGTATAGGATAGATATTAAGATTGAGGGTTTTGAGTCCAGCTGCTTAAGCTCCTTCCTATGGCAGACCTTGCTCCTGACCAGCTGAGTGAATAATTTCTAAGCCTCAGGGTCCTTCTCTGTAAAAGGAGATAATAGTACGTTGCTCAGAGGGGTGATGCTCTCACCACACTTAGAAGACTTCCTGGCATATAGTAAATGCACAACACATGTCAGCTACCGTAATCATTCTTATTATTACTAGTTACAAAGACTGAAATTTAGAAATCATTTCATTTTAAAAACAATCAGTCCTGATTCAAGTTTAATACTTTAATGTCACTTTTTCTTGCATTCTGAGTGGAAAAGAAAGGAGCAGAGCCATAGCTACAAGCCAAGAAATGCTCAGAGCCGTAAGAATGCCCACAGCGCGTCGAGCGTGTGAGTGGCATGTGACATCTGGTGTCCAAACTCAAATAATAACACATATATAGTGTTCATGATATGACAGTCATTATTCTAGATGCTTTATTCTTATTAATTTCATCCTCAGCAGCATTCCATAAAGTATTATTGTCACCATTTCAAAAATGAAGAAAACTGGGCAGAGAGACTAAATGATTTGCCTAAGACTACACAGTTAATGTCGGAGTGAGGATGTGAACCCAGGCAGTCTGGCTACAAAGCTACATACCCTCTATGCTATACTCTCAAACAAACACATAAATAAACGTAGAAAACCACAAATTTTTATATCATGTTCTCAATTAAAGAACTTAAATTCCAACAGTTGATTGCCTAACTGAACTTTAGAGCACAACTGGTCTGTAAAATAGGCATCCGTCTGGGAATTCCCTGGTGGCGCAGTGGTTGAGAGTCTGCCTGCCGATGCAGGGGACATGGGTTCGTGCCCCGGTCCGGGAAGATCCCACATGCTGCGGAGCGGCTGGGCCCGTGAGCCATGGCCGCTGAGCCTGCGCGTCCGGAGCCTGTGCTCCGCAACGGGAGAGGCCACAACAGGGAGAGGCCCGCGTACTGCAAAAAAAAAAAACAAACCAAAAAACACAACAACAAACCTTCTAACTAATCTGACTCCTTAGCCCAAAGGGTGTCTTCCAGGCATCAAGTTAAAAATGAGAAGAAATTCGGGCAGATTCCCTACCTAGGATCACAAATATACCAACAGAGAGATGTTTCTTCCTTTTGAGTTATTTTTTTTCCCAATGGGGCATTTTTCTTGTTCTGCAAGGTTGTCGAACTTGAAGAGCAGAGAGCACCTCAGGAGTCTATCTCCTTCATCCTCCTGGCTCCAGGAAGGGCCCCATCTAAATCACATTTAATGAACGGGTGTCTACTCTTTACTTAAACCTCTTCCTTGACATTCCAGCGACTTAAAACCTTCAACCTCAGAAAGTCCTTTCTGTCCACTGGAAGGTCTCCTTCCTAAGCCTGCTTTCCTTTGGCCCCTTCTTGGAGGGGTAGAAGGTGGGCTGTCTGCATTGTATGCACAGTTGCACTTCATATATTTGAAGGCAGATAAATCCCTCTTAATGCCTGTCTTCCTGAGGCTGAAATCCCCTCACCCCACATCTCTGCAGCTCCCTGGTGTCTCCTGCTACCTGCGTCTCTTACTAGAATATATAAAGACTCAACCACATGAAGTCACAATTCTATCAGCTTGGGCGGCAGCAGGGGTGGGGGGGTGGGGGTCAGGGATCAGAGATTCTATTTGACCACAATGTAGCTAAAGAGAGCCCCACGGGTTATTTGGGGGTAAAAAGATTAGGAACGAGAAACAGGGAAGTATTAAGGAACCGGGAGCTTGTGAAAATTCTTCTTAGGGAATTAAGCAGGTGCTGGCAGATGCAAGTAGGACTTAGTCCAGAAAAAAATTTATCATGGACATTGTAAGGAGAAATTGCTGAAGAGGGAGATGAGTTACTTTGGATCGGTGGTTCTCAAAGTGTGGTTTGGGGTGTCTTAGTTTTCTAGGTCTGCCAAAATAGATGATCGCAAACTGGTGACTTAAAACAACAGAAATTCATTATCTCACAGTTCCGGAGGCTCAAAATCAAGGTGTAGGCAGGGCCATGCTCTTTCTGAAGGCACCAGGGATGGATCTGTTCACGCTGCTCTTCGTCTGTGGTGTTGCAGCCAATCACTGGCGGTCCTTGCCTCGCAGACGCATCGCTCCAATTTCCCTCTTGTCACATGCCTTCTCCCCTGTGTCTCTGCCTCTCTTCTTTTCTTATAAGGACACCAGTCAAACTGGGCTAATGATCCATCCTATTCCAGTATAACCTCATCTTAACTACTTACATTTGAAATGACCCTATTTCCAAATAAAGTCCTATTCAGAGGTTCTGGGAAGGGCATGAATTCGGGGGGCTCCCAGGGGATTGGTGGGGAACAGTAACTCATTATTCCCGTAAATCAGTTATAAATGTAAACTGTTGGGCCCTACCCAAGACCTACTCAATCAGAAACTCTGGGGGAGGGCTCCACCAAGCTAGTTTAACAAGGCCTCCAGGTGAATCTGATGCTTGGACGTTTTGAGAAGCACTGATTTTGATACAACCGAGGCATTTTCCAAAATGCACCGAAGTGACCTTGACTCAGAGTTCAAGACATAGGAGACTATCCTCAGTGACATGCAAAGTGGGCCATTTCATCTGAGATTGCATCTGTTAGTTTATTTTGGTGGGGAAACATATTATTTTTCTATGAATACATTTAGAGGGTGCCTTGCACTTACATATCAGGAACCAACGTGTGACTGTGTTCTGTCACCACGCACTAGGGACAGCCCAAGAAAAACCCTGAGTAGAAAAACACTCTGATCTTAGATCACAGTTCATAAAGAGCCCTCGACCCCTGCTGAAAGGACTCAGCCTTGTTCAAAACAGTACAAAGGTAAAGTTCAGGATCAAGGCAGCCCAGGAGGAAAACACACCAGCAAGAGGAAGAAGCTTCCCCAAAGGAAGCATTTCCAGCTCCCCCTTTGCTGGATAAACGCACCTGCCTGGGATGCTAGATGGTGCTCCTGAATTTTAGTGCCGTCAGCAGAACTTCTGGCAGTCTGCGAAGCTTCATGCTGTATCGTCCAAATTTGCTGAGTTTTTATTGCAGAGTGTAGCCTGGAGACTTTGACTGCCTCTCGGGGTGCAGTAAAGGAAGGGACATGAAAAGAAAGTAAGATAGCATTAGGAAACGCCCCTCCCGCAGTGTGTAATGGAAAACAATCACAGAAAAAAGAAATGACAACGCATCCTTTGGGGACTCTGCCTGCTGCTTTGTGCCTGGGTTTCTGTTCTTCTGGAAGGAATTATGCGCTGATGTCTGCTGCTGTGCAGGCTGCGGGCTCAGGTTTCCCAGACAATATCCTGACTTTGGACACATGTGTCTCAGCAAGATATATGTCCTTCGGCGTGGGAGAGTGCAATGGCTGCCTGGTGGCTTATTAGAAGAGTGACTATATTAAGCGAGGCAGCAGTTTTTATTTTTAAAATGCTGGGTCTTTCTGACTCAAACATGCCTAGAGGAATCATACTGCTTGCTACCTCAATTTTATGCAGAATTAGTCCTCTTAAAAGCTTCTTAAGAGAGAAATCAGGCTCTTTAGAACATCAAGTACTGCTCAGATTCTGCGTGTTTTCTGTAGGTGCTTTGAGATTTGGGGAGTGCTGGATCTAAACAGTGTTGATGCCACTAGTTAGCTGCCACATCTGCAAGCATGTTTGTGGGGGGATGGGGGTTGAATGGTACCCACCCCCAGAGGTTAGAAGGAGATGAGACAGGAGACAAGACCTTACGTAGATGTGACCCATCACCCTGTGTGTGTGTGTGTCATTCACCCTGCTGGCCTCCTTCCATGCCACCATCCACCCGCTTCCCTACCCCTGTATACTTATCCAATCTCCCTCCGCCTCCCACCACCAGTCCCCAGCCAACACACTGAGGGGGTCAGCCAGGGACCGCCAAGCCCTTTATACTTCTCCTGCCCCGTGACCACCACTCACAGGTAACACGGATACCAGCAGAGTCCCAAGTTCCATTTCCAGCAGGCGGGCACCCAACGGGGCAGAAGGAGAGGCCTGTGTCCCCAGTCCACCCTCAACCCTCACTCCTCATAGGAGGGAAAAGGCACTTAAAGCCAAAGGCACTCCTGGAGCCAAAGAGACCAAGCCCAAGAGAAGTGTTGCTTGAAAAGGAAATGAGCCCCTCTGACAAAAAGGCTGGCTTTGGTGCACCTACATACTCCAAGTATTTGCACCCAGCCCAGGCTACCCTCCCACTCTCAGGTGGAAACCCTAAGCACCTGTGGGTTAAAATACAGGCAGAGGTTTTCCTGTGAAAAATGCACCCTATCCGTGTGTTCTGAAATGCCTGGAGGATCTAGTGAGAGATTAGCCATCAATAACCAATGTCAAAGCCAAGCAAAAAAAGAAAGAGAGAAAAGTTTCCTAGATCAGAGCTCAGCGGGGGCATACTTCCTGTTCCTTTCAGTATCAGTGGAATATTTGGCGGATCTGGGGCTGGAGAGGTGGGGAGCCGTGGATAGTTGGTTTGGAAATGTAGCTGCGTTCTGTTGTGTCTGCTTTTTTTTTTTTTTTTTTTTTTTGCGGTACACGGGCCTCTCAGTGTTGTGGCCTCTCCCGTTGCGGAGCACAGGCTCCGGACGCGCAGGCCCAATGGCTCATGGGCCCAGCCGCTCCGCGGCATGTGGGATCCTCCCGGACCAGGGCACGAACCGGGTCCCCTGCATCGGCAGGCGGACTCTCAGCCACTGCGCCACCAAGGAAGCCCTTGTGTCTGCTTTTTAATCAGCCTCATTAATGAGCAGATTTATTTCCATGAGGCTAAGTTATGGTATAACAAGTGTTATGCAAACAAAATAGGAAGCACCTGAAAACTTTCTGGAAGTACTGCCAAATGCTCTCATAATACTGTCACTGATACAGCATCAGAGCGCTCTCATAAGGTACAAAGGTAAAGATAAGGGATTCCCCTCCCAGCTATTACACACAGCTTGATGAATCGTTCTAATTAGAAAATATGAAAAGTGACGCATATTATCCCAAAGAAGCTTCCTCCTGGGGCAATATTATGTGTAGACTTTTTCAAAAAAAAGGTCCTTTTGAGTCTCTTGCTGTTTTTTGCTGCTTTTGTGCATAATTATTTAACATCCTTTTCTTTCCAGTCCTTTTGCACACTTTTTTTAGAGCTTTTTTTACGAACTTGTCTCTCTCTTATTTCCTTTCATGGAGTAGGAGGATACATTTTTATTTTGCAATAAGGTTGCTCAAACCACTTCCTCAGTCTCTCTCTGGAGAACAGGGTTTCAGTAACAGCACTTCATGGTCTCTTAGAATGTCCTTCCTTTGTTGCTCTCTGCTTGGGAGATGGGGGGGAAATGGCACCTTGTCGTGGATCCGGGCCTGGCACCGGAGGCACAGGCGAGTCTCCGGAGATTAAGTACAAGTGGGGAGGGAGGGGCTGGGACCCCACTTGCAACAGCAGCCATCGGCCCCCTCCCTCCCTCCCTTCCCCCCCCCCCCCCACGCAGGAAAGATAAGGGTTAGGCTGCTTCCCACACTTCACTGCTGGCAGCTTTGCTTCCCCCCCCAAGGCCCATTTGTGGGTAGGCAGGTAGCGATGGAGTAGCCACTTTCATCCCCTTGAAAATATTTATGGCTGGTCATTGCAGATGGCCCTGGGCAGTAGCCTGATAAATTTCCTTGTGACCTGCACTGTCCCTCATTGTGAAACTCAAGATGAAACAATCCTAGAATGAACAAAGGGAGGAAGAACCGAAATTTGCTAATTCCTTATCTTATTGGCAACTCTGCCTGAGCCACTTTGTTTGGCCCTGGTGACTGACCACTGGCGGGCTGATGGTGCGCGAGCTTGGCAGGAAGGGAGGTTGCCCTCTCCTCAACTCTGGGGCAAGAAGTGAACTTTTGAAATGAAATGGTCCCACGGGGGCTTTGCTGGGATTCAGCGGTGAGGCCTCCTTTGCCGAGTCTGGGGGTTTCCGGAGACTCCCTCCCTTCTGACCCATGCTGGGGTATTAAACGTCACATGGTGCCAAGAACCCAGGGTGGCTCTCAGACAGGACTCGCCATCAGAGTGGCTTCAAGAATTGAGGGTGCCCCAGCCTGGTGCTTGGTGAGTGTGCCGCTCTGGCCGTAGGGTCACATGGGCATGCCTTTGCCTTCCGGCTTGGCCTCTCATCAGTTACGTGATTTGAGTCCCCCTTTGCTTCATCTGTAAAATAGAAATGATATTTCTATCAACCTCAGAAGGTAATTGTAAGAGTTAAACACGACAGTGTGTATGATCTGTTGAGTGATATCAAGCACAGAGTGAGCCCTGGTGAGAAACCAGTTATCACCGCCATTGGTATGATGGTGTCATTGCGATGGCTTCCCAGGGACTCTGGGCTGGTGGCTTCCTCAGTCTGTTCACGGGTGAGGGTCTGTGCTTACTGCAGAGCTTCTTCTGGTGCCTGTCCGGCCCCAGGGTTGAGCCAAAAGCCTTGTTGTCAGGAAAATTAGCCCATCCCAGAATGTAAAGCACTAAGGTCTCCCCGCCAACGCTCGCTCAAAGGTATTTATATCACAGACAAACGTCCCTGACATACAAGTAACACACATTGAGCACGTAAATAAAAAATTTTTTGACAGAATCAAGTAACACTTAGTCCCACACGATCAAGTGCTATGCGTACCCTCATCACGTGGCCTCCTTATGCAGCCAAAGGGATGAGCAGGTCACATACATGACTGTAATCGGCCTGCCTTTCACACAATACAACTGCAGCTTTCATTTTAGCTTCTCTTTTTCCTAGCTCTCCAGGACATAGAATCAGTGTTTGTGGTGACTGTTTTCCTGATTCTGGAGAAATTTTAAGATATGATGAAAGTCAGTGCTTTCAAATTTCTGAGACTTATAATCACTCCCCCCTATCCCCAAGGCCAATTGGATGGTGCCTCCCAGGCTCAATTCTACACATCTTCTCAGACAGCAAGTGGAATTTCTTATTTACCTTTAAAGGCTTCCCTTCAAGTTCGTTTCTAACTGATGATTGCCTACAGAAGCCTCCCTGTGGGCTGCCAGAGGCGGCCTGCATTCCCCAAGGAGGGTCCTGAACATTCGTGCTCTCCTTCCCTCCGTACTCACCCCGGCCATCCTGCGTCACCAGAAAGACCTGTGCCTCACTCTTTCCCATGCAACTCAAGGGATCTAGAACATTCTCCAGCACTGATTGCCTTGGCCAGTATTTGCAACATGCTCTGCAGGCCGTCCTTGACCTGTCTTACTTCATTCACTCCCAGATCGTTCCTGTGCTCCCCCACAAATGACAATGTCCTCTGCCTCACTGCTGTCCTAGGAGATGTTTCAATCGGTGAATAGACAGGAAAGGTGTTAGCTCAGTAACTGAAGTATTGGTGTTTCCTACCTCACAAGAAATAAAAGTGTCTTGGGTACTGGGGAAGGGGGGGTCCCATAGGGAAATGAGAATGAAAACGAGAATCTCAGCCCTTTTGTTCCTCAGCTTAAACCCTCAGTTGCTGGGCCCTCACTTATCGTGAATAAATTTAGGTCAATAAATTTCAGGAGATTTTTTCCCCCCAATTTCCCATCTCCACCCATGACCAAATGGGACTGGGTCTCTCTGGGACCCAGTCCCATTTTGAATGGCATGTGGTTTCTAACACCCTTTCAGTGGAATAACATTGAAAGGCTCTCCTTCATGTCCTAAGGTTCTTGAGCCTATAATTAAATCACTTCTGATCAAAGAACACTGCTCATATCACCACTGAAGTATACAATCTCTATGTTCCTAGACAGAGCAATCATCAACTACCAGAAGAGTAATGCTCTTAAGAAGTTGGGACAATCATTTCCATCTCTGAAGCTGGATTTGGCTTCCTTTAGCTCAATAAAGTCCCTATCCAGGTTGTACATTGTACTGTGAAACATTCTAACACATGGATTTCTGCACAACGTTAGGATTCTGTTAGGAAGAAATAGGGAATGGGATGGATATTGGGTAGGCAACCAACAGTGTTGACCTTTCATGGGGCACCAGAGCACTGATGCTGTCCGTACTTACTCTTCATCACACCCCCATGGAGTGGAAGAAAATAGGGGTGGCCACTAATTCCAAGTGGAAAAATACTGCATGGAAATGACTTACTATAAATGTTAGGGTAAATTCATAACATAAGACCAGGATACTGCCTTCTACTCCCCACTTCCTGCTTTTCCTGAATGAAGCACCCACTGAATATAGAACTTCACACTGCCCACTGTCTTCCATAACTTCTGCCTTCCAGCTCTTCTGCCTAAGATGCCTCTATCTGTCCTTAGAAGGGACTTCATTTCATTGTGTGTCTTTGTCATGCAGTTGTTCTTTAGAGACAACAGAGATGGAGTTCATAGGATCGTAGATGGAAGGGAAAAGCACGTTGTGTAATGGAAACAGGCTTGTCTCAGCGTTACATGGCTTATTGGCTGAAGAGAGAGAGGACTCAGCTATAAAGGGTCATGGACATTTCTGGCTTCTCTGCCACTCATGTCAGTTGCAAAGTGGTTATCCTCTCCTGTCTCTCGCCACTCAAGAATGACTGAACTGTGATTGGGAGTGAGAACTCAAGTCAGTTGCCTTAAACGAAAAAGAAGCTTGATTGGCTCATCTAAGCGAAAACGTAGGGAGATCAGGGATCAGGTGTGGTTTATACAAGGTCCAGGCTGTACAGTTCGTGGTTCTCTTGGCTTCAGATAGGTATGGATACTCCACGAATAGTTTTCATTTTTGAGCTCTTATCGATAGAGCTACAGAAATTCTGGACCTTATGTACATGACCACCTCCATCCTAACATTCCAGGTGAGAGTCCTGAGATTCACTTCGATTGGTTCACTTTGGTCATATGCCTTCCTCCTGAATAGATGACAATGAGCAGAAAATGGGATGTGCTTATTGTCTTAGTTAACTTAACTAAAAATGACCCCTGGACCATGGACTATTAGGCTGAACCATCTGAAACTGCTAATAGTCAATTTGTCAATTTTTGACTTGTAGAAACAGTAATTTCCTATGGTCCAACCTAACACATGGGACGTGTGTGGAGAGGGAGGAAAGCCAAATGAAAACCCACGTGGTTAAACAAGTGGGTAGGAAACCAACACACCCCATGTGTGTCCACTGCAGGGAAGAGATGGGCAATATCTCTCTGACTGGCTTTACTGTGTATTAGCTATGTTAGGTCGATTTTGCAATTTCTTGGTTTCCACATTCACAAAATGAAAATCACAATAGCACCTACCTTGAAGGGTTGTGTAAGGATTCAGTGAGTTAAAACACAGAAATTTTAGAATAGTATTGAATACCTGGCTCTCAGAGATTATAAGCCTTTATTATTATTGTTGTTTTGGTTGTTATTTCCGGGCAAATGTGATGGCCTTCATTTGCCATCACCATGGTGCTTCTTGGTTCATACTTGGGTGACGTGCTAGCTTGTAACCAATAGCAATCACTGCACTCCCAGAGCATTAATATTCTGGGATTTACTAAAAATTGGAGTCATCTTTCAGTTACATTTCATCGCACTGAGAAAAGTTTGCTTGCATTTGGACCCACAGCGGCTCTGCGATCTCCACGGTCTCAAAGCCAGTTGTCAGTGAGTTACCCAAACGACCTAAAGTTGACGAAATCTTCCGCCAGAATCATTTTCTAGAAAGCACAGAGTGGCTCGATAGGCACAGACTCAAATAAGATGACTCTTCTCATGCGCCTCTCAATCCCAAGGGAAATGTCAGGGTTCCCATTCTCCCTGACCCTCTTAAAGGAGGTCTACTTTGCTGGTTGTTGGTAAATCCTGGGTCTCAGTGTTATTGGCAGCATCCTAGGAAAATCATCTTGGTTCATCCCTCTACCTCTCACCAGAACTTTATCAAAACCATCCCAGGCTAGATGGGCAGCCACACCACCCTGAGGGAACCACCCAGCCCAGCAAGAAGCCCACCCTCTCCTACTTCCTCTGCTCTGCCCTCAGAGGGAACCAGGGCTGCACTGATGGGGCAGCTGCAGGGGGAACGGTGGTGGTGGAGATGGGGGTGGAGTTCGGGCAGAGGAAGAACCGTTCTGAAAGGAGAATAACACCGTGCAACCATACCCCAGGCTGCCGCCCCCGCCAGCAATCTCTGCTGAGTGTTAGAGCGGGGGTAAAGGGGAGTAGATGCCTCCTTCTATAAGATAAGGTGTTCAGGCTGCGTGACCTTTACATTCACACTCAGCGACAAACTTCTAGGACTCAGGGCTTTGGGAGATCTGGTGACATCCCTCCCAACCAGTTCCACTCTAAATTCCCAGGGACACCATCTGTTCACATACTTTACAACCCAAGGCAGACCCTGTGCTGGGCTCCAAAAATACAGAACCACGTCAGGCCACAGCCTGCTTTGTACCCACCAAATGGAGCCTCCATCATGAATGCCTTCACGACACAATCCAGGGCACCATCTGGCCAAATACGATTTACCTCTATCTGCCTGGATAATAAGGCCATTGTATAGGAACCACCTTTAATTCATTCTGTTTTTTTGCATAATACAAATTAATTGTAATAGCCACAAAGATACTAGCCAGCTTTTAATGCATGGGGATTCTGTAGCAGGAAACTAAGCCCTTGCCTGCATTATCTCATTGAACCCTGACAGTAACCCTCTGAGCTATGATGTACCAGCCCCATACAGGGTATGAGGACACGGGCGTCAGGTTCAAAGAGGCTAAGTAACATGCCCAAGGTCATCCAAGGAAGGCAAAACTTAAAGTAGGTGTCTGCTTCCATAGTCAGTCTCCTTAATTTTTAAAGTGCCCATGTTGCAGCCTCCTTGGGGACAAACACAGATCACTTTGGGCCCCCCTCTTAGCCCCCAGCACAGAGCTGAGCACTATTAGAAACTCACAAACCCCTCTTCTCGTTTGCATTTCCTCCCATCAGGCCCACTGAGCTTCCAACAGCTGCCCTGTCCACTTCTGGCTTCACCCCATCTTACCGTTCTTGTCATCATATCATCCACGACTACTGTATACCAAACAAAAGTAAGAACTATTCGTTTTGGAAGCCATCACAGGTATGAAATGAATTCAGAAAACTTGGCTTCTGGCCTGCTGAAACTTGAGTCATCGAGCAAGCACGTGTTGTTCAAGTTTGGGCATTTTCCTAGAGCCGTGAAGTTCCCTTAGCTTTCGTTCCACATTCTTTGGGTGCTCGGCTGGATGTTCAATGGACAGCATTAAATGTAACTTCCCAGCCCTGATAACATCCCAGCTTTGGTAAATGGACCAAGCTTTTGGTAAGGGACCTGGTAATTCATCTTACCCAAAATGTTCACAGCTCAGCGAGCGTGCCTTCATTATCATAGAAATCATCTGAATGTTTAACAAACATATCTGGCACATTCTCAGCATTCACAGTTCCCATTTTCACCTAACGTGTCGTGAAACGTGCTATGTGTATACAAATCAACAATTCGTACGGGGATGATTTTTCACCGTGTCTGAGAAAAGACGTTCAGATTTCAGATTCTTTAAGGAGAGAGGCTTCTCCTTCTTCGACAGCTTCTGTGTTTTGACTCTGAATAGTTATTCCTCCAGCGTGGTAGGTCCTCCTTCTATTCAAGATCCAGTTTAAGATTCAGACCCTGTATGAAGGTTTCCCTGAGTAATAACACATCTACTGTACAGTCGTGTTAACATTCCCTTTCCCGAGTTGATAGTGTGTGGTTGCTATTTCTCGAGGATTACGAGGTCATGTGAGCGTGTGGTCCCTTCCATTAGACTCCAGGGGTTTGCCAGTTTCTTTTGTGTGTCTCCCACACACTTTTGTGAAAATATCCTACAAAGACCCTCCAGACAGCCACAGACAGGGTGTCCTAAAACATGAAAAAATATATAGCCTGCTTCTTTTTTGCAGGTTGCCTGCAATTGAGTTGGAGAGATAAGATTTTATAGATGGAATAATAAACCATGTAAGTTACTGTGGTAGATCCTTGGTGTTTGCCAATGTGCAATTAATAAGCTTCCTCGTGATAGAAGATACACGCTGGCAATGAGCCAAGTCATCCAGCCATATACATAGAGCTTATCCTGCACATTGTTGGCTCACAGAGTGTTTAAAAATTTAGAAATTGGCTGCCAAGAAATTTGTAAAAATAGAACATATTGCAGATCTGGTTCCAGCTTTTCTTTAAAAAATCAAATAAGTTTCTCTTTTTGGAAAACAGGTAATGCTGAATCCATATTCCCATTCCAACATGCCTTTGGATGGGGTGTGAGTCCTCCATTTTTCCCTAGTACTCATCGTTTCCTACTTTTTCTTCCAGCACTCAGTCAGAGCTCAGCTAACATTTATCATCTGTTTTTACTTTCTTTAAATTTTAGAATTTTTCTTTTCAAAAAACAAGAAAGAGAAGCAGACTGAGAGGACTGCCTTTTGTTTTTGTTTTTTTCAAAAAGTGGGTTAGAGGTACGTTTCTAATGGAAAGGAAGACCGTGACAATGTGTTTAACAGGAAAAATGTGTCTGGGTGAAATAACACAGCTTAATGTTCCATTATGAGACAAAACGTGATGAGAACTATGATCTGTGAACTGGTCAAAAATACATCCGGGGCTTCCCTGGTGGCGCAGTGGTTGGGAGTCCGCCTGCCGATGCAGGGGACGTGGGTTCGTGCCCCGGTCCGGGAGGATCCCGCATGCCGCGGCTGGACCCATGAGCCATGGCCGCTGAGCCTGCGCGTCCGGAGCCTGTGCTCCGCAACGAAAAAAAAAAAAAAAAAAAATACATCCGGCTGCAAGGAACAGAAAACTCAAAAATATTGGTTGAAGTATGAGGGTTAGCAGCTCCACAAAGCTGTCAGAGACAGACTCCTATCTTTCTTTTTCCATCCTTTGTGCAGTTTTCATGCCCATGGTTGAAAATTACTTTGCACATTTCAGGGAGCAAGAAGGAGAAGGGATACAAGGCAGCCTTCCCCAAGCCCTCTGCCTGTGCCCATTGGCCAGGACTCTGTCACACATCTACTCCTAATTGCAAGGAAACTGGGAAATCAAGTTTCAGCCTCTAGAAGTGAGGCTGAAGGGAGAAGGGAGTTGAGTGAGCCCTTCAATGTTATCGCCACAGTCAGTATGCGGAAAGCTGTGTTTGGAACAGACAGAAATGGAAATGCCATCAGAGTGCGTTGATGAACCTGGCCCTCTGCGCTCATTTGCACGGCCCTGGAAGAATCTGAGGTTGCAGTCCCTGGTCCAGGACCTACTGTAATTTGTAATTCAAGTTTGCAAACCCAAACTTGAATCTTTCAAGGTGTGAGCCTGGTATGTACGGGGAATCACTTAGCTGGATGTTGGAGCCCAGTGTAACCCACAGCATCCCCCTCAGATCTGGACTCTGCTTCCCTCTGTCAGGGTCCACACAGTAATGTTGGTGAAATAATAAAATTTTATTTCTTTGTAAGCAAGGGCCCTGAAATGAAAGACAACCAACTTTATAAGTAACTTAAGTCCTATATTTATAGTCATTAAGGGTCTAAAGGAACACAAATTTTTCTGTCACATTTTATTGCATTGTGTGAGGGATATTATTATGTTACAATAATATTTGCAATTCTGGAGATTTGCTAAGGCTTTAAAATGTATCTGCTGTGAATTCCAGGGGTCTACTGTAATAAATTACTGTGTGGTAGAGATCAAAGCCATACACTTAGGGAATCAGGGGAGGGATTAGCATGGGCTGGACTGATCAGGAAGACTTGCATCATTCATTGCTGGAGCAAATGGACACACAGGTAAACTCAGTTCAAGTGATGGATTCCTTTTTTCCAAGATTATAGCAGCATCTCCATTACCTAGAATTCAGGTAATTTCCCCTATCTGGAACACTTTGGAAAAACACTAAAACAAGCACAAAAGACTACTAGAATAGCCAAAAGAGAACTCACTAAGTCCGTGTACTGAAATGTAAATGTTTTATTCCTAAGGAAACCTCACTCAAATTATGAACTCTTGCTTTACTTAAACGTTCACTAAGACTGGTATTCTGATCTCAGTCTAAAGTTAAGCAGGAATGGCTGACATCATAGAAGTAGACCTACTGATAGAGGCAAGAAGTTACACCAACAGAACGACAGCAGGGGAAAATACAAGAAATATTCTAAAAATCAGAACTCCAAAGACCTTGCCGCCCGGAACCATCAAATGAAAAACCATCTAAAGAAGGCCAGTCTTGGATCAGTACAATAACGGTGGTTTTTAACCCTCATTCTGACTCATCAATAAAGGTTAATTTATGTTGAGAGTCACTGTTTAGTAAGTTAGAGAACTGTGTTTTATATTTCAAAAAAGATTTTCATATAAATGATTAAAATAAATGTTTTCAATCTTAAAGGGAATAAGTTTCAGTTATCTGGAAAATTCTTATTGGGGAGGACTTAATTCCCTAATAATGCTGGAGAGATGTGACTGTGTTGTATCTATAGAGTGAAGTTATGTGTATATGTTCAATTTGTAAAAACATAAGAAAACGATCAATGTTTAGGAGGTAACCATCCTTTTCTAATTATAATCCATTTTGAGTCAAGCTGTAAATATTGCCATACTTGAACACAGAATGAAATAAACATGCTCCGGGATATCTACTGACCCATACTAACTCCTAAAGTCAATGTGAGTCCCATACAGATTGCCTCCAAATCATTCCAAACGCCCTCCCTCTCACATATAACACAGGCAAGACTAGACATTACAGGACAGAAAACAGAACAACCAAAGTATAACGCTTATTAACCACAAGCATATGGAACACTCAAGCATGTTTGTTTGTTTTTTTAATTACTACTCTTTATTTATTTATTTAGGCTGCGTTTGGGTCTTCGTTGCCACGTGCGGGCTTTCTCTAGCTGCGATGAGCGGGAGTTACTCTTTGTTGTGGTGCCTGGGCTTCTCATTGCATGACTGCTCTTGTTGCAGAGCATGGGCTCTAGGCGCACGGGCTTCAGTAGTTGTGGCACGTGGGCTCAGTAGTTGTGGCTCGCGGGCACACGGGCTTAGTTGATCCATGGCATGTGGGATCTTCCCGGACTAGGGATCAAACCTGTGACCCCTGCATTGGCAGGCAGGCGGATTCTTAACCACTGCACCACCAGGGAAGTCCCTCAAGCATGTTTTAATGACTATGAAACATAGTCATTCATAGTCTATGAATGTGGTTCTACGAATGTGGTTCAGTTCGGTCAACTGAACCACAGTATTGAGACGCATCACTCCAGTAAATGGATACTAAATATTTTCCATTAAAGAAGTATTAACAGTCTCAAAACTCAGGCCCTTCTCAATTACTCTTCTGTTCCATAACCCTGCTGCCTAAAAGGGTATACATTATATGGTGTTTGACACTTCAACAGGAAGTAATATAGGGCTACTTGGCTGTTAGTTCTTTTCCTATTTCTTTGATAGAGAGTGTGCTTTCTCCTCTTACTCTAATGGAAGAAGGGTTGGACTTTATCAAGTGCCTTCTCTCAGGCTCCTGGTCGGGTTTGGCAGTACCACCTGCCCCAGGAGTCAGGTAGACAGCAAGGGAAAGAACATTGCTCTGGAGGCCATGTGAAGAAGAGGTAATGAGCTTCTTGCCTGCATCTATGAGTCTAATATGAGGCCCAGCATCTGCAGGAAAACCAAGGTTTTAGAGAGCATCCGGAGATCGAAAGGTTAAACAGAGATAGGTAAAGAAGGTTTCTGAGGTTGAAAACTCAAGCATCTTTTTTTGCTGTCAACCTTGATTCTCAAACTAGGAATCGACATCATTGTTAACATCATCATGCTTATTATATATCACCTACCACTTTTTCAGTATGAATGAAGCCCTGTGCCAAGCATTTTATATCAACCCAAGCTCTTATTTAATCCTATGAGGTAGCTATTACTTTCCCGTTTTTATTGCTAAGGAAATGGAAGAGTACATAAAGAGGCTTGCTTAAGTGGTAGAAAATGGTAGCATTTGGGCTGTGAACCCAGGCACCTGACTCCAAAGCCCACAACTCAAATGCTGATCAATGTTCTTATGCTCAGCAAAGCAACCACGTCACCCTCCAACCTCTTCCACAGAGTTAGGCTCAAGGAAACTCTCTCAATCCTGCTTGGAGGACGTGGCCTAGTTTAAGAGCAGCATCGGGATAGAAATGGAGGGGTTCCAACCCCTTGTGGCTCAGATTCTGGTCTTTGTTTCTCTCTGGCCTTCTGTACTTCCCAATGACTATCCTAGCTCACGTCAGCCCCTCACGACTCCTTTCACAGCGATGCCCAAGTGGTACAACTGCAAGCTATCCACGTCGTTATACCTCATAGAAGGCAAGAATGATTGAACTGTAGGGAAAGGGCTTTCCTTGTTGAATTTGTCTTTAAACATGTAGAAGGTCAATTGCCTAGTCCTACAGCTGCCAGGTATTAAAAAGCCCAAGGTAAGCCGACACCATGCTTTGCGGTTTCCTATTAGCCACTTCCCAATCACGTCCAATACGTCTACTAAGACCCTTCTTACCTTCCTGTAAAGCAGGTTGGTTTCTCTCCACGAATATCTTTCAGCAGCATCACTTTCTTTTGGGTCCTTGTTCCCAGATCTTTAAAATTTGCCATCCCTTTAGTTAGCTGGCCCATACAGATGCAGCCAAATGCTCAGAGGAAAAGGAAGACCTCATACATCCTCCTCCTTAGTTAAAACTGTGGGAATCCACTTCTTCCTCTCACCACCTTTCTTCTCAGGACATCACCTGCTTGCCTCGTTTGCCTGGTTCGTGGTTTCCTCTGAGAACTAAGCTTCTAAGTGATTCACATGCCTGGGTAGCCAAAAGAACCGAATTCTTGTATTCCGCCCCACTGGCCTCACCCCATCATACCCTTTCATCACCACAGCTGTCCTTTTCCTGAAATCACAGCCACCAGCTTCTCATGGCCTTTGCCAGAGTTGCCCACTCTCTGAAGAGCCCCCTCCTACTCATGGGAACCATACAGAGCCAGCTAACTTGCCCACCTCCTCCGAACTTATCCCCAACACCTTCAAAGTCTGTCCTGCCCCGGCCCCAGGCTGGGTTGGGGGCACAGGGGGAAAAGTTGGATCACCTGGAATCTGGAAGAGAAAACTGGCCAGTATGGAAAACTGGGAACTAAAGGGAACGTCAAGGGCAGCCGCAGGGTGAAGAGCTGCCCAGGTAGGGCTGGGCCTGAGAGCAAGAGACAGAAGCCCCAGAGGGTTAAATTGAGAGGGGGAGCACATAGGCCCAGAGTGAGTGAGAGGCGGGAACCAAGCGAGGGGATGAGTCGCACGGAACAACCCAATGCGCAGGGCCAATCCAGAGGAGCCAGGTCAAAACACATCACGACAGGAGAGGCACAGGATTGAGGGGACTCCAAGGACAGGAATCGGGAGGCAGAAACAGAGCAGAGTTGAAGGGAAGCGGAAGGAATCAAGTGGAAAACAATAAGAAGGTGGGGGTAGGGGGTGTGGCATGATAACCAAGGGCTGAGTTTAAATTCCACCACTTAGACAACATCTCAACCATGTTTTGTGTCCGTTCATTCTAGAACAATATATACGTTCATGCACTGTAAAGCCACAAGGGGTTTCTGATGGTTTATTACTCCCTGATCTGAGGCATTGTTTCTAAGAGATGCCAAGGACGGTTGAGTCCAGCTTCCCCCCATAGACTATTCCTTTGCTCATTAGTTGGGCACAGACCTGGACTCAAGTCCGAGTTTTGCTGGTTAAAGGTGACCTACCATTTGGCTGGTTTTGACACACAAAATGGCAATGTTATATGGTTCAACCTGACATCACAAGAGCTTAGACAGTTTACATTACTTTTCCAAGCCTCAGTTGTCTTCTCTGTAAAATGGAGATAACACCTCCCGTGCTGTAGTGATTTGACGAAGTCACAGATTTTAAGGTGCTTTTTGGTATAATGTCTCATACCTGGTAAATGCTTAATAAACATTAACTATTATTATCCATAATTTTTAGGAATAAACATTTTGGAATTAAATTTGATAGTAAAACACTAAGAACAAGCACTGGGCAGGTAGTCCTAGACATATATGAAACACTTTTTTTTTTTAACATCTTTATTGGAGTATAATTGCTTTACAATGGTGTGTTAGTTTCTGCTTTATAACAAAGTGAATTGGCTATACATATACATGTATCCCCATATCTCCTCCCTCTTGCGTCTTCCTCCCACCCTCCCTATCCCACCCCTCTAGGTGGTCACAAAACACCGAGCTGATCTCCCTGTGCTATGCGGCTGCTTCCCACTAGCTATTTTATGTTTGGTAGTGTATATATGTCCATGTCACTCTCTCACTTCGTCCCCGCTTACCTTTCCCCCTCCCCGTGTCCTCAAGTCCATTCTCTAGTAGGTCTGCGTCTTTATTCCTGTCCTGCCCCTAGGTTCTTCAGAACCTTTTTTTTTTTTTAGATTCCTTATATATGTGTTAGCATACAGTATTTGTTTTTCTCTTTCTGACTTACTTCACTCTGTATGACAGTCTCTAGGTCCATCCCCCTCACTACATATGAAACGCTTTTGATGCCAAGTAGTATGCGGACCTCAGTGAGCTGTTTTATCTCCATCTAACTCAAGCAGGAGTGGAGCATATGTTTAAAACCATGCCCAGGCTTTGAAGTCAGCCAGGCAGTGGTGAATGAATCTACCTTTACCACTGGATGACCTTGAGCAAATCACTCAAACTTTCTGAACCTCAGCCTACTTATCGATTATCTGAGGATAATAACAGTACCTGCAGAAATACTGCCTGTGACATGTTAGCACAACATATGACAAGTCGTGAGTGATCAATAGATAGTAGTCCTTACATGCTGATTGGATCTCTAGTCTGACCCAGGCCTGTGCACGAATTCCAGCTCCCAGCACAAAGCCACAGCAACTCTTGTATAGGAAGAGAACAGTAGATAAGCACGCCCTCCTATCTTCCGTCTATTGACCCATCTCCCACCCAGATTCTAGGACTTGTCTTGCCTGGAGGTCCTGGACTTACTGTGCTGCTGGCCACTGGCCAGTTTTGTTACGTGGCTGGTTGTTTCATGGCAGGCAGATCTGGAGGGCTATCTGGCTGGGTCTTGGAATTCTTTGCCTGTGGTTTTTGGGTTTCAGAGGTTGGAGGAGAATTCTTGGCAGGTTGTTTCTCATTCAAAATAAAATAGCTTGTTTTAATTAAAAAGACTTATTAGGTTTCTAGGACATCAAATGGCTCTTATGAAGGAGAATATTAATTGGTTTCAGTAGAAGGGTCACACAGAAGCAAAGAGAGACTGTTTCCTTCTAGATACAGATGGATTTCAGAACTTGGTGCAAAGAGTCAACAAGAACCCACTGGGTACAGCTGAGGCTGAAATGTCTGCAGGCATTGGGCTGAGCCTGGTCTGTCTGCTGTTTTTCCCAGTGGGAACTTGAGCGACACCAACCCCACTGCAGCCAGACTACATGTTGCTCTGGGAATCATGTTATGTCATCTTGCAGAAAAATCTGCACAAACATGTCAACTTTCTTCGGTAAACATCAAAGGCCCACTCCTCTCTTTCATCTTCCCGGCTCTATACCTCCCAGGCTTCTAAGTTGCCTCCTGTGGCTTACTCTCTGCATTGAGATAGGCAGATTTTATCAGCTGAGCTTGTGTGGGGTAACCCACGCTGCACAAACAGACTACAGTGGTAACATGGAAGCAGCTAAGAGAGCTAAGAATACAACATCGTGACAAGGGCATGCTGGGCAGAAGTAACAAGGGCCATGGGACAATTTCACTTTGGTTCAAGAAAAATAAAAATTTTGGACCCTATAACACCCAAATGGTTCTGTTGGAATGACTGGCTTAAGAAAAGGTACTGGGTTCAATTAATGAGTCAACCAAGTTTCTGGTATCTTTTTTCTTTTGATAGCGTATAACCTGTGGATTCAAAATGGTCTTCTTTATGGAGTCTGTGGGAACAAGTTCAAGCCCAAGAAGAACATTAGAGCTAGACCCAGTTGGCCTCTAATCCAGCTGAAGAGACTCAGGGGATTTTATGTCTCATTCAACAACCCATCACACTGGGCCCAACAAATGGTACCTGAGAATCCACTGGGTCAGAAGACAGACCCAATAGGAATTTCTGTGATATCTAAGTATGAGGCATCCAGAAACCTCTACCTTTGGGAAATGGCTCCTTTCTCTCCAAGTCTATCCTGGGCTGTATTAATCTTGGTTCAGAGAAATGGATGGAAACCGAATTAGTCTTGGGCAAGTGTGTTTAACCACCAGAGTCCCATCCCTGTTGATTACATGTAATACGCTGGGACAAGAAGGTCATATTCCTACTAAAATTAGCATCTTGCCCGAGACGTAGCTTTTTACCAAAGCCATGGCAAATGCCATTCCCTTTTGCTCTGTGGGTTTTTGTGGTGACTCTAGCAGCAGTTCCTGAGTGGAAAACCAAAAAAGGTCATACTTAAGTATCTCTCAAGTGACAACAGCTTGAGGTCTCTCCATCCCTCTTCCCTTTATCTTCCCTTCTCTGGGGTGGTGAATGACCATCAGCACTTCCCAGGGGAAGTCACTAAGTGCATGAACTTGATGCCATGGTGAAAAGAGAGGGGTTATGAACATCCAGAGAACCAGCCAGCTCATGACCACCTAGGTATACACAGCATCCTTTCCCCATCTTTGACGATGACGCTATTAGAGGAACCTCTTCTCTTTTCCACTGTGGGAAAGTGGCTTATACTTGTTCTCTTTTCTACTTCTTGATGATGCTGTGAGAATGAATGAGGGGTCTGCCATCCACTTTTAACTTCTCAGATAAAGAAAACCTATGAATAAAAGTCATGTCAAGGGAGTAATGGGGATGGCGAATGCCGTGATACAAATGAAGTATCTGAACGCAAGCTCCAGTAAAGGCTATTCATGTAATCATGGAAGTCTGTTGGGGGTTTCCTATGTACAGGGCACTGTTCTAAGAGCTTTGTATATACCTCAAAATAACCTTATGAGGTAGGCATTATTACCCAGACAAATGAAAAACTGAGCCACAGAAGTGTTAGGCAATAACTCACTTAAGTTCATACAAGTAGTCAGCAGTAGCCCCAGGCTTCAAATTGAGGTAGTCTGACTCTAGAACCCAGGCTTATCACCGCTATTTCATACTGTGTTTTGTATTCACCTTAGATCTGTTAAGGCCTACTGGTTCTACCGTATCCTATTTAAACCGTTTCTACGAAACGGAGAAAATGATGGGGCTAAATTTCTTTCTACAAGGCTAGGATTCTCTCTGGCACATTCCAGCTGATGAACTCCCATCTAATTAGTTTGGGATGAATTAACCTTAAATTACCTTGCCTCTGCACCCCCAAAGTGCTTAGTTGGCACCTTCAGATTGCTCCCCCTGGAGGAGTACTTTGGAACTTCAACGAAACAGTTGAATGTATTAGAGGCAAAATGCCTGCATCAGCGGAGTAAACCCTGACACCATGCACGAGCAGGACCAGCAATGAAATTCCACTCACTGAATTTATGCCAGCCATTCCTAGATGCCCATTTGTAACCTGAGATTGCCCAGATGAGTCCATCAGGAGGCTTGTCAGAGGCAGTTGTTAGAATTCCACCGTCCCCCAAAGTCCTTTCTTCCTCTGCAGGCAAGGTTGGAGCAAAGGGTGGGAGACTTGTGCCCCAGTGGGCTGCATGAAGCTGCCAGCCAGCACGCAGAGCCTCTGGCAATCAGCACACAGTTCTTTCAGCTCCTTAAGCCACGTTGATGGACCCTTGTCTTTCATTAAGCTGCCCGAAAGTCAGTCTCTTGATGGATCCCAGAGGGAAAAATCAAGGAGGAAAGAGTTTGTTTTCAGATACAGTTCAACAGCAACCAACTTACGAAGCACGTAAAGAATAATCTGCTCCTTGGAGAAATATTTAATTAATATAAATACCCCAAGAGTTAGTCCACATAGATCTGTTTAGAAAATGTCCAATTAGGATAATATACACCACATTTCAAGGACCATAGGGACTGTGTTGCTTCACTCTTTTTTGCCATTGTTGATACTTCACTCTTTTTTGCCATTGTTGTTTCTAAGGGAATAATATATATATATGTGTGTGTGTGTGTATTCTTTTTCCATGTTCAGGAGCAGTATATCCTCTCAAAGGAAGGACAAGGAGCCATATTTGGTGGCAAAATATCACTCCGATTTGGGGAGTCAATGGCTTCTTAACAAGAGTCAGAATTGAAGTTGATTTGGAGCAATGAATGGGATCTGATTAAAAGGACAAACTTCATTGTCAATCAAATTCTGTGTCTACTGACGTGACTCTTAGGACAGCAATCTTGTGCTTTTATCTTTGTTTAGCAAAATGAAATGAGCACCTACTTTTTCTGAAAGGAGACTAAGGGTTCTCTTCTCCTGTTAATTTTTTTTTTTTTTTTTTTTTTTTTTTTGCGGTACGCGGGCCTCTCACTGTTGTGGCCTCTCCCGTTGCGGAGCACAGGCTCCGGACGCGCAGGCTCAGCGGCCATGGCTTACGGGCCCAGCTGCTCCGCGGCATGTGGGATCTTCCCGGACCGGGGCACAAACCCGTGTCCCCTGCATCGGCAGGCGGACGCTCAACCACTGCGCCACCAGGGAAGCCCCTCCTGTTAATTTTTATTGGGCTTCCAGAAGGCCTCTGTCAACCTGGCTTCCAGATAAGTGTCCCCTAGTGTGGTTTCATTCCAAAGGATTTAAAAGGATCTTGAGGGCTTCCTCAAGTGTCCACTTTAACCACTAGTGTCTCTGACACAAGAAATGCCTACCAGGGTCTTTTTCCTGTTCATTATCAAGATTAATTTAAGAATATCCTATAGTAAGCAGAAGGAAAGCAGTGTTTGAATGACTTGTAGCCTCAACGAGATGCAAATTCCTACAGTGCAAATGCAGAAAGCGCCTCAACTCCTCTGTTTTTAGCCAGGAATAGATCACCTATTACCCCTCACCGCGAAAAGCATAGCAGAGCCCTCATTATCTCATATCCATGCTTTCCAAATCCATCAGCTGCCTGCTACACTGCTGGGCTTTTTAATTTAAATGTCAGCTAAAGTTAGAATGTGTTTTATAAAAATGTCAGAGCCCCGTTAACTTCGCTTCTGGGTTGGTCTCGCCTTTCACTTTGGAGTTGACAACGTTAAGGAAATGATTTCTCTAAGAACGCTTGCCCTAAAATTCCTTTTTGAATCTTTATGATACGCTCCTTAAAAATCTGAACTCTGATTAAAAATCAACGTGCTCCAGATACCAGTATCTATAAAATAGTCACCTTTCAGCCTGTATGAAAGATTTCTAAATGCTTCCCCACCTTTGAATTCACACTGTGAATAAAAAATATATTCTAAAAAGCTGGCATTCGATCGGTGCTTCTCGGTGGGCTTTTGGAGATGACAACTGTCCTTACAGGACGATCCCACCCACTGCAGCATCTGAGTGTCCCTGCTCCTCCTTTTCGCTAAAAGCTAATAATTCTGCCCAGTTATGGTGACAACCGGAAAACCTTCCACTCATTTCCAGATACCTCCCAAGCTGTGGTATGCTCTAGGTGAGATGAGACTAAATCGAGAGTTTCAAAACCCTCGCATCGGACACAAACCAACCAAAATACTCACCAGCCCACAAAGTCCTTCCTCACTTGACTCCTAAAACCGTGTGCTTGGGTTGCTCATTTCGTTGCTGGGATTCACCACTCTGTGATGCTGCTTGAACTATATTGTTCTCTTGCTGTAGATGGAGGTCTCACCTGGCTCCATAAACGGTGCCCTGCTGGTGGGCAGATATCTTAGAATAGACATCTGGTGGTGACCCCATGTCAAGAAGAGTCCTGGGCACAGCAGATGCTCATTGACTTTGTTAGATGAATAGTTGGTGGGTGGATGACAGAGAGGACCTAAATCCTGGACCCCTGGCCACTGGCTTAGGAAGAAATACAAGAAGCTCTGTACGCTTCTTGTCCCCCTGGCTTGCCGTGGTTGTGGATCGTGTCTGTAGCATTGTGGCAGTTGGGTTCTTCTGGCCTCATACTAACATAGGGCAGGGCACAATAGAAGGCAAATAGTAAAGTTTGTTGCTGGGGCAGCAGGTATATTAAAGTGACCACGATATACAAACACGTGGAAAGAATACATGTTAACAGGTAACAAGAATAAAACACTTTCTCAAAATGTGATGTCCTAACTCCCACCAGATGTCCCCTAACTCCCAATACTGGCTCTATTTTTATTTGTTTCAAGGTTTCCATTGTTGCTCTTGTACTAAAGCACCTAACAGATGTCCCTCCAAAGGCGTCAAACCACTGTTGTGGTTTTCCTCCCATCTCTATTTCTTTTTCAGTAAACAAATTACCCAGAATATATTTTCCCCTTTATATGTGTTGGGGAGAAGAAAAAGACAATTATATTTTTAAATGTCATTTTTCTCATTAATGACCAGAGACAGAAACAAACCACAATTGATTCAAAAGCCAAATCCTAATCCTTTCTATTTCTGTAGCCTCAGCAGGGCTTTCTCCCATGAGATAAATGGAGATAATCCTCACATAAGAGGAAAAGTGGAAAATACAAACAGATTCAACAATCAAGGTTAAGGGTGAATGAACTACAGGTCACGTCTGGAGAGGACAATACAGAAAGGAAGATGTGCACTTGCATTTTCCCCCCAGATGGTGATAAATTCACACTGATCCAATTTGTCCCTCTTCCCCTATCTCTAGAGCTCTCCACGGCACACAACCGTAAGGTGTCTGACCTTCGCTAAGATCGAGTGCCACCTGCAGCCTTCACCTCGTCAAAAAAGAAAAGAAACGGCCCCATTCATAGACAGAACCACGCTGTTATCAGTAGCACAGCCGAACTGGGTTAAGGGTACATCAGGGATTGGGGCACAGGATGTCTGACTCTTTAGAGGCATACATATATGATCAGACACCTACCTCACACTGGATGAGACAGCTTTGTCATTCTCTCTCTCTCTTTTCTCCCTCTCTTCCCTTGCCTCCCTTTCTTCCCACCCCTGCCCTGCAATGCCCTATTACATCATCCCATTCTGACTCAGCTCCACAGTCTAGGAATGGGAAGAAGCTGAGTTTGGCCACCAAGACGCTAGGACACTATCCCCCAGGAAACAAGCACCTCTGCGTGTGATGCTCTGATTCCCATTTTCAGACAGCACTGCCCCCACAGCTTGGAGACAAAGAAAAAAGCGATCACGCTTCAAAAGATACCAGTTCTGGTCAAATTGCTGCCAGTCCAGCAGAAAAATCTTAGGATGATTTCAGCCCATTAACTCCTTCCTGCTGACCAGGAGGATGCAACGTGGGGACACTACTCATCTTTGGGGCCACTAAGCAGGATTCAGATGGAACCGAATTTGCTGAACCTGGACCTCAACCTAACATTAATATCATTCAAGTGAAAATAGAAATGTAAAGCTTTAAAAATCATCATTTAGTTCCAACTGAAACAATCAAATATCCTCCAAATCAAACCTGAACTAGATTGATGTTTCATTTACCTTCTAATCTAGAAGGCATTCCCGTGACAATTTCTCCATGGCCTTGGGCAGCTAATCTCTTTCTCAGCTTCCAAGTCACTGATGACACTACGCCTGGCAGGTTGGACAATTAACATAGCTCCAATCCACACACTTGGCCTCCCTGCTAGGTAGTTTACCATTTACACAGTCCAGTTTGATTTCTGAGTGTTCAGAAAGATGGGTTGTTTGAACCCACTGATCCAAGAACATGTTTTTGTATATTCCTATACCTCTTATAAATCAGACCAGAGAAAGGAAGCATGAATGGACCACTTGTCCATTTCAAGCAATTATTCTGTCTGGCATGGGTGGAGGAGAAAATAGAGTAGTGTCAGCAGAGTGATGATCAGTGGTTAGTTTTACCAGAGGAAATGTTACGTGTCCAGTGCCAAGCACATCTATCTGTCTGACTGCCTTGTCTCTGATCGTCTGTATTTTTTCTCCTCTCTCACGTACACACGTACCCTCTTTAATTACTAGCAGAAAACAGTGCATTCTGCACACTTCACAACATCTGTTCAGGCCTTAATTAATCCAACTCTCACAGTCCCCATAGCAACGATGCTTAGCAGGTTCAGTCTCTGCAAGCAGAAATCTTCCCCTGAGTGACTCAAAACACGGCCATTACCGAAACATGTTTACATTAATTCTAGTGTCAGATATAATGAGAACTTTGCACAGAGGGTGTTTGCGTGGAAAGACCAAGTTATGAGATCATATTCAGCATCCCCTTAGTAAAATCAACTGCCTCAAACCGGGAACACAAGTTAACACTAATTTTTCGAGGTATTGCAAAAAAAAAAAAAATCCCATTACTGCCTTTATGTTACAAGAAATTCCTGGGCTACAGAAGGTTAATGACCACAGTTACCCTGATGCAGCACACAGTTATTGTTTGTAGGGCAGTTTGAAGAAATGCAAGTGTTAAAAAGAAATGCAGCAGGAGGGGGGCTTCCTGAGCTTCTGGCCCTACAGACCTTAATTAAAAGCCTATTGTTCTTTGCGGGCACCCGCCAGCTTCTTCCCCAAATTAGAGCTTGCCAGCCCCAGAGAGGTTCACTGAGCCTTTCCAAGGGGGCCATGAACACTGCCAAGGGAAAAGTCAAGCACATCTCTGAGAGTCTCTTTGAGCTCCATGGCCTCTACAGATGCTCTCCTTGATGCTGGCTGTATTTGCGTTTATATTTGAAGCTGTTACGTTAGCGATAGTAAAAAGAAACACTGACCACTCTCCAGAAAACCTGCTCAGACCTTACATACGGTGTTGTGGGGCGCGGTGGTAAAGAGAGCATGGACAAGTGAAGCCAGGCATTTACCCCCAAGTAGTGGTTCAGTCCATACCAGCTCCGTCATTAAATGTTTAACTTGGGTTGCTAACAAGAAGTAAACCACTCATCAGAGTTCCAACTCCTTTGCCTATTCAAAGAAGGAAGCAGTGAAAGGGAAACAACCCAAAACCCACTGAGGAGGGAGAAGAAAAGAATTTAGACAAACTCTTGGGTAAGTCAAAACTCATTTTAGTAGACAACTCAGATCCCTTCTATGATATACATTGGGGCACCCAGTTGAGCCTCTGAACAAGAAGGGGAACTTCCTGAACCTTCCCCAGTGGCTGGAACTCTGTGGGGCCTGGGGACATTGGCCCTGGGGATGACGTATCTCCAAACTGAATGAAAGACAAGTCATTGGGGAAGGGAGGGTTGGGGGCTCCTGCAGGAATAAGGGCCAGTTCTCTAATGTAACCATGGTATCTAGTGAAATTAGCAAAGAAAGTATAATCCTTGTTTCTCACCAAGTTCATTCTTCGTCCGCAGACAACTGTCTCTATGAGCTTTTTGGCTGTTGTAAGTAAAACTGCTGACTTTCCTCTCTCCAGAGAGTTTTATTGGTAGGCAGGCTAGTAGGATTCGATTAAGGGCGTGTTGAAGTTTCTCAGCCATGAAGCTTCTACAAAACTACTGAACCATGGTCCCCCTTCAAGTTACTTCACCCAAAACAATATTCAATGACCAGCTTAAAGGAACGGCTTTGAACTCACAAGCCAGAGGCAAAGAAATGGAATGGAAACACGATCAGGGTTCTAGTTCTAGTTCTGTCGCCTCTTTGATCTCAGATTTCCAAAGGCTCCTGTTCATCCGCTCATCCCCTCAACTGAATAAGTCTCGTGAAGCTCTTACTCTGAGTGCAGCATCATGGCAGGCTTGGTTAGACCATGGACATCTCCCAGGGCAAAGGAAGATGGGCTGTGAAAAACTGAAGCAGTGATGCCCCAGCTAATTTAGCTCAAGCTCGCCTTCCTCCCACCCTTATCACCAGCATGTAACCCCTGCTATCATTTTTAGAGTGGTTACTGCGTGGCGTTTACTGTACTAGGCTTAACTCATTGAGTTTTCACAACAGCCCTGCAAGGCATGTCTATTATTATCCCCTTTCATCGATAAGGGAACTTAGCTCAGAAGCAAGGTTGCGGGATTGTGCAACTCCAAGAGATCCCATTCACGCTGGATTCCACGAGCAAATCCAGACAATGTAAGTGGCGTTGTGTGACCCTGTGGCCCTAGGGAATTTCAGTAAGCAAAGCCTAAATCTGATTTTTCCCTACCTTTTCACTGCCTCTGTCACGCTTAATAGAGGGAGCTCTGTGCCTGACAGGCTGTCGGGAAAGAACATGGTGGACTCTTGGTGGTAATCACAGGGTCACTGTGGAATCTTTCTTCCATGTGTCCTCTCTACTCCTTTGTCTTTTCCACAAAGCCTTAAGTGGTAGATGAAGATGGGGTGAGGGGTAAAGCTGATAAAAAAAAGGCAGGCAGTGGTCAAGATAGTGATATAGGAAGATCCCATGTAGTCACCTCCTCCCCTGGACACACCAAATCTACAGGAGCATATGGAACAATTTTCTCTGAAAAAGACCTAGACTAGCAAAACAGCTCCACCGCATCAGAAAACAAGAAAAGACCCACACGGAGGCGAGTAGGAGAGGCTGAGATGTGGTCTCACCCTAAACCCCCAGCATGGCAACCCACCAACTGGATGGAACTCACAAACTTCTCCCCAAGGAACAAAGGGTTTATCCCTCACATCAGGCACCCCAATTTTTGATAGCAGCACTTGACAAGTCCCCCAAACACCTGGCTTGAAAACCAGTGGGGCTCCGAAGCCCAAGACCCAAAGGGCTGTAGGGACCTGAGGACCAGCTTTTAAAGGGTTTCAGCCTCACTCTCTCCAGGGCCCGGCGCAGAAGCAGCCCTTCGAGAAGCCACAGACTTTATGTAAAAGAGATTCATGTGCTGATCTTAAAGCCTCAGCCTACAGGGCGGAGCCCCGCACTTTTCCGAATGGGGATGGAGACACCGGCACTCCCTAAAGCCAGCGGAGTCCAGTTGTTTTACCCTCTGCAGGTGCCGCCTCCCCTCCGGCTGGCGCCTCCCTAAAGCCAACTTCCCTCTCCCTGCACTAGCATCTCCCACGGGGGTGCCCCAGGTTTTTGCAGCTGCAGCCCAGGGCAACAGAGGCAGGGATGCCACCATCTTTGCGCCCTCCCTCTGCCTGGCTCCAGCTCACCGGTATCCCCCAGAAAGTTGATACACTCTTCTGGTGCCCTAGTTTTTGCAACTGTCGTCCAGAGGACACCTCCAGATCCCCCGGCTCTCTTGGCCAGCAGGGCTTTTGCTTGCGTTCCCATAGCACTGTATGTATTTTACTGTATTTAGGTATTTTGAAGCTGCTGCCTGAGGGTCTGGCTTCGTAAACAGCCTAAACCTAGGCGCTGAGGTCCCCCCGCCCACCTTTAGGACAGATAGGTCTTGGCACACCTCAAACACTGGGAGCCACGAAAAATAAAATAGGCTGCTTGGGCGATCACGAAGGTTTGGGAGATAACCAAAAGCTAGGGCAGGTTTGAACAATAAGGTTCATCTCCTACAACAAGAGCAATCCTGCAAGATCTGGAGAGGTGGCTGTCTCATCTACTATACAGAAACCCCACAGAGTCAGGTAAAAGGAGAAAACAGGAATATGTTCCAAAGGAAAGAAAAGATAAAACCTTAGGAAGAAAACTTTACTGAACCAGAGATAAGAAAATAAAGCAGAAGAGCAAAGTGAGACTTCTTCCCTCCCCATCACTTTATTCCTCCACTTAAAACTCTGCTCCCTCTCTTCCAAGAAGCATCTTCAGGTAGCCCCCAGGAATTCCTTTACTTTTGGTTTCTTGTGGCTTAGGATCAGTAGGTAGATACCCAACTGGCCATTTGACCACAACCCAATTGCTTTATGGTGGAGGTGGATGTGGAAGGGTGAGGGGTCATGGTGTCATTTTACCCAGCGCTCAGCAAGCCAAAATGCCGAGACGCCGAGGTTTGCAGCAAAGAGTGGGGCTTATTCGCAAGGCCAAGGGAGAAGCACGAAACAGCGCATCTCAAATCCACCTCCCAGAAAAGCAAAGGGCATAGGGGGTGGGATATTTATGGGATAACAAATAAAGAGGCAGGGCTGGCAAAGGCGTGGGGAGCGTGGGGAAAGGATTGGAAAAATCTGCGGTAATCATGGCTCTGCTCAGGTGTAACTAAGCTCCAGGGCTCTGCACGTTCCAAAACGGAGGCGCTTGGCACGCTCTGAGGGTGGAGTTTTCAGGCCTCTGACGTCAAAAGGTCACGGAGCGGACACTCACGCATGCCCAGTTGGAGAGTCCTGGTCCTATCCAGTCTTAACCAGCGCAGCTTCAACTAGACACAGCTGACTCCAATTCCCGGAGAACAACTGGGGCAAACATCTTGTTTCGGCTCCGTGCCACCTGGAGGACAGGCAAGTCTTTTGTAGATGACCTTGATTAGCGAAGGCAGGTGAAATGGATTTGACTAATGCTTCCCCAGGGTTTCAGCAGTCCTCCATAATCCAGCTCTCTATGGAACCTGATCAGTTACCAAGTTGAGAGAGACACTTCCATGTTTTCCACCACTTGTACCAGAGCGCTTGGAAGAGTCCGAGATAGATGGATTTTCTCCCTGGATACCTTGATCCAGAGGGGAGAAACACATTCTGCAGTACCTCCAAATGTGTACTCCAGTGGTCTTTTCTTTTGTGTCTCTGGACTTTTGCTTGGGTTTCTCTCCTTACTTGGAATGTCTCTTCCACACCCTCTGACTCTACTTCTATTTCAAGCCTCAGGCATCTTCTACTTTAGGACAACTCCCTTCATTCCACATATTACTGGCCCCAACATGCCCTTTCTCTGAGCTCCCATGGTGATCTGTGTTTCTCAGTTATCTGTTCATGTGTTTGTCTTTTCCAACAATTTGCAGGCATATTCATCTTTACAGGCTTCCTAACAGATTGTTTGGCCTTTAGCAGAGGGTCAATAAATGTTTACTGAATGAGTTGAATGGAGGTTTAGAGATGCAAATGAGTTGAAAGCTAACCTTATGAAGCTTTAGTCCACTCTTAGAGCTAGCCATCTCCAGGCACCTGACCCCTCTATTCACTGCTTCTGGCTGTGCAGGTGCAATCTGCCTAAGGACTGGGACCAGGCTGACCAATTATTAAAAAAAGCTTATGATATAATAATAGCTAGCATATGTTGAGTGATTACTATGCCCCAGGTACTGTTCTAAGCCCATTACATAATCATTTAACTCTCACAGTTCTGTAAGGTAATCATTCCTGCTTTATAGATGAGGAAACTAAGACCTAGAGAGGTGACAGGCCAAGGACACAGCCAGGAAGTGGAAGGTCTGGCTCCAGGATACTCTACTGCCATGCCTCTCTCATTGAGAAAGACAGCGATGGTTGAACCTTAAAAACCTCCGTTTGATCCTGAGTTTGAATGGTGTGTCCTAGGTCATAAGAAGGAAAACATACTCCTTTTCACTTTCACTAATCCCATGATTTTCGCTTGCTCACCTTCTTCATTTTATATAGCCCTTACACACAACATCACCACCACCACTTCTGCAGCGATAATTTTTCCCCTTTTCTGAATGAGCAGGGCTCCATCTGAGAGTGGGCTGGAAGTGTCGCAGGAAGGACTCCAGCAATTACACAGCCCTGATGAAGTGCAGAGAAGTTTGGACTACAAATGAGATGCACATGAGTTTATGAAACCTGGAAGGAACAGGGCAAAAATGTTGTTTTCCTTTCTGCAACAAATCTCTAAAGGGATGAAGGTTTCCTTAAGATCTTCGATCGGTGGGAAATATCCTTTGAGGGAAACTTATTTATGATGCTGAGAAACAGGGTGGTTTTCTCCTCAGATGAGTGAATTTCTTTTAGAGCCAGAGTGAATTCCACGAAATCTGAGCTGATTACATAGCGAGGACAAAGTGAAAAGGAAGAACTTATCAAGAAAGTGTTGAGACTTAGATTCAGTTGAGAAGTCATAATATTAAATTTAAAAATTACCAAGAGGAATCTATGAATAGAGATATATCAAATAATGCTGAAGCTTCCCCTGGGTGGCTACACAAAGCCCCAGAGTTTGCAGGGCTTGAAAATCAACCGAGCATATGTATTTTTAAAGAACTCCGTGGGGATTTTGAACATCTTTACCTATTTTCACGTATGGTTATTTCCATAGCCTCTGTCAGGAAAAACGGAAAGATATTTATAGTTATCAGAGCAAGGATTTATACTGAAATATCTATACGCTTTTTATTTGAAGGATAGAGAATTCTGGAATAGACATTATTGGAGAGAGAGGGAAGATAGATCTTTCTCTCTAGATGTCTTTAGGAATAGAAGATGCACCTTATAATTTAGGAGTTCATCTTGGAGATGAAGAGACTGATTAAAATTTTAACAAGCTATCATCCATTCTGTGAAAATTAGTCTCTGAATCTGTTAATACGATTGTGACCAAAATGGCCAGAAGAGGCAAGAGTCAGAAAAGAGTGTCGCCCAAAAAGGTGTTTTTTAAAACTCAGATTAGACTTGCCCAAGTGAAAATATAGGTTCGTTATTCCACTGGTAACTTAAGTGGGAAAAAACCATAACGGAACCAGGGTGAATTTTTTTCCTCTTCCTATCACAGCTCCCTCCTGGTAAGTGTTGCAAGCCTGGGTGAATTTAGTATTCCTCCTTTATTTTCATTTTTAATAAAGGGAGATTGTGTTTGAGTGTGAAATGTGTATTTTACTATGGTTCTAAACAGTTTTAAAATTTCAAAGTAAACTAGCAAGGAAATAGATATTTATTGACACTGACCATAACATACACAAACACTTCTGAAGAACAAGCTGAAGACATTTCCTGGTTTATTTTCTCACACAGAGACCCATAGTACCTTGAAAGCAAGATGCGCCAGTTTTCCTTTGTGGAAAAGCACATTCAGGCCACAAGCTTCACCGAGAGAGCAGCTTTTGTCCTTCAGTAACTGCTGGGCAGCGATCCCTCCAGTGAGTGGTGGTCTTTGGTGCTCCCAGGACCAAAAGGAGGCAGGGCCAGCTGCGAGAAGCAAGGGCTAATAAAGTCTTACTTCGGTAGCAAAGTGTTGCTACTAAACTTTACCTCGAACCGAGCAAAGTGTTGCTACTAAAGTTTACCTCGAACCGACTTGCTGGGGCCGTGCCTCTGGGCTGTGTTGAAAGACGCTGCTGAACTATGACTTCAAAGCCCACAAGCATTAGGACCACGAAGGTGCATCTGAACAGTCTCTGCCCCAGGTCCCAAGAGTCCAGATTGTGTCCACAGCAGAGTGGCCACCCGGTTAGGACAGGGGTCCAAATAGGGTACCTCGGTTGCTTGGTGACTGTGACAGCTCACCACCAGGGGTGACCCCTTTGATGTCCCAAAGAGTAGCTAAGAAAAGTTCTTTTCCACATCCTCCTGGCCTTTGAGGGCCCTGAGGTCACTCCTCCTAATCAGCTGCGGTGATTGTGAAAATTTGCCAATTATATCACTCTTTCCATCCAAAGTGCTTCACCTAGATCTCAAAAGGCATTTCAAAAAACAAATGATCCTGTAGAAAATACAATATGGAATTTTACTCTAGGGTCATAACAACTTTGAACATATTTCTGCTTATCTAAGTTAATTTCTCCTCCAGGAGTCTGGAGTTAGGTGTGATAAGTTAATGACGATACAAACAGAGTTGTTTTCAATAATTTAATTATTAGACTCATGCCCCCAAAATAAACTTGCACGAAATATTAAACATTACTCCTAAAGCAATTTGGACACAGTCACACACACATCAGGAAAGGAAAAAAAAATTCTCCCCCAAATGCCTGTATTTTGTTTCATTTGGAAAAATAACAACACAATTAGAGGTAAACAATAGTTTCTTCTGCTCCATCTCCAGTTTCGCCGTCTTGTCTGGTTACTCTCTGTAGATTTAACTTTGCTTCTGCTATGAACGTTTGCAGCTGAGGGCCATGCGGATTTGCGTCCTGGGGGGGCGGGCATGCAGTCTGAGAGAGGTCCAAATCTGCAACAAACAGACAGCACAGGTCACAGGAGAGTCAGCTTGACACCTACAAGTCAGGTGAAACTAGGAGTCAGAGTCAGAGCCCTCGAAGATTGGGAAATGCTGTGGCCATAGAGCTAGCCACGGAGAGAATGACGGGTCCAGTGAGAAAGGAATGAAATGGATATCTAATGGTTTAATCAAAATCACTAAAATGGTTGGTTGGGTGTACAAACATCTCCTGTGGCTAAAAATAACCTTTACAAAATACTCCCAGCAAAACCGTCAAACAAAAACTTGTTACCATTTGTGGGCTGTTCAAACACTGCACCTGCTGAGAAGGGGGTGCCCAGTTATTTTTAAAAATGGGTTCAACGTCTTAGAAATACAGTTACCTACTCCGGCTGTGTGCAATAAGCCATATTTGCATCTGCACCGCATCTTCCCTCAGGGTAACTCAAAGTCAAGAACTGATCTGGAAGACTCAAATAAGGTACCTGGGACTTTCCCAATATGGGGAGAGGGGAGGGGAGAAAGGAGATGAAGGATGGAGACCCTCCAGCCTCACCATTATGCAAATCTGTTAACACCACACAAATCACTTAGCAAAAGGAACCAGGTTCCTGGGGAAAATCATTCTGGTAACAACTGACTGGGTTTGTTATTTTTCTGGTTACCTAGCAACAGCAGGGCACAGCCCATTTTCCCTTTTCTGATAAAACCCTCTAATACATGGTTTAAAGGAAAGGCACAGGGGGATTTTGATTTAAAAAAAAAGCAAGGCTGTTGCTGCAAACCATATTCTCTGCATTGCTCCACTGACCGTCCTCCCGGAAGCTTAGCTATGTGGGAAAATTACAAATAACCAGCTTCAGCTGGAGCAAAAAGCAGTCTACATGGAAACCCGGGTGGGGAAGATGCAGAGCCCTGAGGCCCACCTGTTCTTTTTTCAGGCATTAACAAGAGGTCATTCTAATCCTTGCCACATTTTATTCAAAGGCTCTATTATTTAGATGGATACACATAACCGCCAGCACTCTGATGACAAAAATGCTTGTAATTTTTATGCTCCTGACAAGGATCTTTGGTTATTAGCGAAGACAGGAAGCAAGGCCTGGCCGGAATGAAGAGCAAAATGTCCTCACAGGGCTCCACCTTCAGGGATGTGGTTTCCTTTGCTACACCCCCTTTCGTCACTTCTTCCAATAGGAGGCAGAGCCAGCGGGAGAGGGGCAGCCAGGGCCACAGGAAGTAGACACAGGTCACCTGGAGGAGCTGACCTGTGCCTCCAAAGCCAGCCCAGGAGGACCCTGGGGGGAGGGGAGGGGAGAGGTGGGGAGGAGAAGGGAGGGGAGAAAATAGAAGGGAGGGGAGGAGAGGGAAGGGGGAAGGGGAAGGGAAAGGAGGGGAGGGGAAGGGAGGGGTTGGGGAAAGGAGGTGAGGCTGCACTCCACAGCTCTGCTCAAAGGTTTAGCCCATCCCTAACTCTAGGTATCAATGGGGCACAAAAAAAAAAATCCATTTACATTGGGGTGACTTGATTCTGTTGATCCTAATCCCATACCTCAAATATTGGGCTCTCACTCACTACTGAAAACATGACTACTGAAAATGCCTCCAAATCCACCATGTGTACGGTGCCTTCTCTGGGCACAGCACCTGTTCCAGGCCTTTTACAGTCATCATCTCCTTAAGCCTCAAAATGTTGTAACGCACAATTTACAGATTGGGAAACTGAGGCTCAGGCTAAATTCCTGCCCATCGTGCAGCTAGGAAGTAATCCAGATTTGAACTCAGAGGATCATTCCCACTTGCTCATCTGCTCAAGATTCTCATGGTCCCCATTTCTTGCTGTGCTGGAAATGGCTTGACCATCTTTGCAGAATTAAGACACCCTGGATGTGTAATGCTTAACCTCCCTAAGTACCAAATTTTGAACACTTACCAAAAAAAGAAAGAAAAAAGACATTCTGAGCTCCTCCAAACCGACACAGTAATTACTATAAAATTAGGAACCTCCCTCATTCAATCAGGTAAACACAAAAAAAAAAAACCCAGGCAATGATTTCACTATCAGGGCAACACAGATCAACCTAGAATGTTCTCTGTCCTTCGCCTGTCTGTGGTCATCACACATTTTCACACTTTGAACTCCTTTTCCTAGCCATTGAAATAAAACCATTTCACCTCTAAAAAGAAACATTCCCAGTTAAACTACTGATGTTTAATATTATGCAACCGAAAAAACAAAAACATGCCTCAGAACTTCCATCTAGCAGAGGCTGACCGACTGGAGAACAGTTCACCTCAGCCACCAACCACAGCGCTGCCTACTAGCCCACAGAAGGTCCAGCCAGGGCGCAAGAAGCGCTACAGGGAGAATGAACAATCATGCATTGAAAGAGGCAGTTGTTGGGACGCGATTGCTGACAAATGTGACAAAGCCGGGCGGAACGGAAGTCCTTAATCCATGTAAGCTTCCTTCCTCTGGGGTAGGAAACATGTAGCAAAGAATCCAAAATACTGGTGATTCTAGGCATCTGGGAAGTCCCCTTCATGCTTTCAAGAAAAGACTTGTTCAAAAAGAGCCCAAGAACCAAATACATTTCAGAAAGAATTCTTTTATCTTAAATTGTAGGCTCCAGTTCAGGAAGATAGAGAACCAAGAGTAAACATGGGGGGAGGTTTTTCATTTGTGTGTGAGTATAAGGCAGGCAGAGAGAGAGATTTAATCAGAATTTTTTCAAATAATAAAAATACAGGAGAAACACATCTCCTGGACCCTAAAGTGAATCAATGGCCCACGTTGTAATCCCATATGTATTGATGTTGCGCTTGTGTGTCACCTGGAGGGGAACTCAATTTCCTTCTCCACGTTCCTTCTTGGTTTCTACCTGAACTACTTAGGCAAGGTCAGACAGTCTGTCTTTGAAATTAGAAACCGTTCTGTGATTTCTGATTTTATTACTCCATTTCAACCCTGAAAGGACTCCAGCACAGCAATTGTATATTTCTCAAGGTCAGCCACCTTCTTCCACACGCTCTACCCTAGAGAGTATGATCGTCGTATAGAACCCTAAACTGAAAAAACATTTGTTAAAATAAACCCTCGTTGATTCAGAAAGCAGAATTCTTGGGGAGTAGAATTAATCATCCAATTTTATTTGTGATCAAAATGCCTGTAAATTACTGGAAATAAAAATAGAATACCTCTTTCTTTATGGAGAAAAGAACCCTCTTGTACTGTTGGTGGGAATGTAAATTGATACAGCCACTATAGAGAACAGTATGGAGGTTCCTTAAAAACCTAAAAATAGAATTACCGTATGACCCAGCAATCCCACTACTGGGTATATATCCAGAGAAAACCATAATTCAAAAAGACACATGCACCCCAATGTTCATTGCAGCATTATTTACAATAGCAATGTCATGGAAGCAACTAAATGCCCATCGACAGACGAATGGATAAAGAAGATATGGTACATACATACAATGGAATATTACTCAGCCATAAAAAGGAACGAAATTGGGTCGTTTGTTGAGACGTGGATGGATCTAGAGACTGTCACACAGAGTGAAGTCAGAAAGAGAAAAACAAATATCGTATATTAACGCATATATGTGGATCCTAGAAAAATGGTACAAATGAACCGGTTTGCAGGGCAGAAATTGAGACACAGATGTAGAGAACAAACATATGGACACCAAGGGGGGAAAGTGGTGGGGGGGGTGGGGGGTGTGTGATGAATGGGGCGATTGGGATTGACATGTATACACTAATACGTATAAAATGGATAACTAATAAGAACCTGCTGTATAAAAAAATAAATAAAATAAAATTCAGAAATTCAAAAAAAAACAGAATACCTCATTTTTTAATAAGCAAAGAAATATTAACACAATCATAATTTGGTCAGATAAAAAACCAAATGCTCTTATGATGAAACAAAACTTCAAACTACAAAGAACCTTTTAATCTACAGTCTCAACACAACTGTCCCTCTTAGTTGACATAAAAGAAATAATTTGATCCTTCCCATACCTCTGGAAACTCAACAGAGTGAGCATTATTAACCTTAAAATAAGGACAAATAGGCTAAAACACATCAAAGCCTAGCTAAACCAAGTGGAGAAGCAGAATCTTGAAGCACGTTTTTTTTTTCCTATTTAGCTGAACTTTTCTTCACAGCCTAAAACTTCTTCCTTCACAAGAAATTTCCTCAGTCTCACTGTAGGGTCTAAGTCAGTCTTCTCAGGAAGTTTCTAAAAATGATAAGTTTACACATTTTGGCTGGTCCTATCCCCTTTGTCTTATGGGCGGGGGGCAGAAAACACCCACGCCATGGGCTGTATGATGTGCTGATACCCAGAGGCAGTTCCCCAAATCCCCCTATGTTTAGCCCTTCATTGTAGCCTTGAAGGGCTAAAAATGCATTTGTTGACATTTGCATTTATCATTTTCACACTTTGCTCACCTGCTATTGGAATTTCAAACTATGAAGGAAGAGAATGTGGGATCTGGATGACATACAACCATAGGGATTGGCACCTGCAAAGCTGACACGAGCGGGAAGAAAAATTGGCCTTCCCTGCGTCAGCTCACCATCATTATTATTCTTTTGAGCCAACTGGATAATTGGTTATTTGCAAGACCAGACTGTAAAGTCAAGGTGTAAAATGCAACCACGTGTCACACTGAAAATGAATGAAGTGTCTCCCAAGCTGAGAAGTGAATGAAATCTTTTAAACCACAAGGTCAATGTAACCTTGGGCGAGTCACTTCCGCTCTCTGGGCTTCAGTTCATGAAGGATTGAACTGAAATCATCATTCAGGCCTCTTAAACTTCTTATACTGTAGGAGAATGTTTACACTTGTGTTTTGGCTCAGTAATGCGCCAAATACTATTCTAGAAGTGCAACAGTGAATGCATTTTTCAACTGCTTTCTGCTCAAGGAATACAAATTTATTACCTTAAGTTGCATTCAAAATAATGTTTTAAGGGTAATTTCCGGGTATATGCCCCACCCTTCTACTTTCAGTCTTCCCTACAACACGTATTTGAGTTGAGCCCACACAGCCCTCAGAGCACAGGATTTGGAAAGCTACCTAATGAGTGGAAGATAAGGTCCACGGTCAAAATCTACACTTGATCTTCCCTTCTATGAACAGCAAACCTAACAGTAGTTTGTCATAAAGAAAGTGGTTGTCTATTGTTTTAAAATATTTAATTCATGTAGTCTTTGCCTTTTTCTGAATAGAAAAGCATTTTAAATCCTAATAATTTTTAAAGAAAAGCTTTGTTTCAATTTCAAAGCACCAGGATAACTTCCATCATAAACATTAATGTCCAGGTCTGAATTTAACTCCACATTACCCAATGGCCAGACAGCCTGCAGCCCAGGGCTACAAAAGCACGTTGAGTCAACGTTCGGATCATTGATGATGTGTGTCAGCCCTCTCCGTGTCTTATCCCAATCCATTCTCCCCAAGAAGACTCACAAAACAGAGCTTCATGTCTCTGGGTCCTGGCTCTGTTCTTGGTTATTTTAATGAAGTGTTCCGACTCATACTCTTTACTACTGTATCCCTCATGCAAGTTCCTATAATCAAAATTCACACTTTCCTAGAATAACACCACCTCAAACAAATTGTCATTCATATTCCAAGTCTGCAAAATAAGTTGTATTCACCCATTTAATGATCGATTCATGCTTATACTGTGAAACATTTACAAAATTGTTTCCTGATGGCATTACTGGCAATCACTATTTTTTTCTCAGGAGCATTAATGCACAGCATTTTCTTTCTAATGGAAAACACTTAATGCACAAAACTCAACGTGTCCTCAGAGCTAAGGAAAATTTTTCTCCCTCACTGCTTTTGCTCAACTGCATTTCCCATAGTGAGCCACAAACAGCATGTGAACATCTGGCGTAAAAACCAATCTGGATATCTGAAGCCAATGACCTCAATGAGTGTTAGGATTCCCTTCATTACTCCTCACGTACCAATCCTGCACCTGAAATAAAATAACCGAAGTGTACTCTGGGGTTGTATACGTGTAAATGTGTAATGTAAGAAAGCAAACTCATAATTTTTTAAAGTTGTGACTGTTAGAGTTGGACTTTATTTTCTTACCAGTAATTAACATATTTGGAATAATCTATGTTGGTTATGTAGGTAACACTGATAAGAAACACAGCAATTGAAGCAATCAATACAATGAAGTTACAATTATGTTAACACAAGACGCATTATGATACGTCAATTGTCTCTGTGTGAACTTTGATTTGCTCTCACACTCTCTCACCCAGAAGGGTGCCCGTGTTACTGAGTCATAACCTTAATATCAGCAAGTCCCACGGGAGAACGGGGCAAGTGCTTCCACCTTCCCCTCTTCTCTGAGATGCATTTCAAAGTGTGTTTCTCTAATCAGGATACTAATAGGTATTAATGATAAAAGAATACAGTGGTCAAGTAAGTTGATGAAACTCCGGGTTAATCAAGTTTCTTTATTGACAAATTCCCCAGAACTTTAATAGGCTCACCTGTATTATTAATCTCTGAAAGGGAAAAACTGTATGTGGCAGGTCCCAAACTCGGGGAGCTTTTTCTCACAGTGTACTTTTCAGTGTTGTGTTCCATGTAATATACTTTGGGGAATAGTGCACTAGAGATAATAAATCTATTATAGACTAAGAAAGAAAGAGACAATAAATGACCAAGATGCCAGAATAAATCAGGGGTGGGAAGCTGGAAATAGGTGAGGTTTTCCAAATTCAGAGACTCTTGACCCTGTATATAACATCTATAGCAGACTCGGGCAATCATCATCAATGGCTGCTAAAAGCATTAGGAAAGAGCTGATGGGGAACTTTATAATGGATGGACAACATCCGAACCCACGGGTCAATCTTAATGTCGCAAAGAGAGAAACAGACACCTCAAGCCTCCTGATGGGATGCAAGAGGAAATATACAACATCTACAACATAGGAAACAGACAACTCCATCTATGAAGATGTTTTCATGTCAAAAAATAAAGCCTGCATCTAGTCAAATACCAAATATCTATTCCCAACTACCAGTTTACAGGAAATATAGAGACAGAAGACTACGTTAAGTGACACCACAGGGATGCAATCAGCAAAATCCAGAATGTAGAAAATTTTTCATAAAATATACTTTTTTCAGAAAAAAAAATGTCTTTTCACCAAATAAGCAACCCAGTCTTTTCAACAAGTTGTAAGATTTTTTTTAAAGGCAAGGGAACTTTAGATTAAAAGACTCGTGAGATATACAAACCAAATGCAATACATGAAACTATGTGGATCCCAATTCAAACAAACCAAGGGAAAAAAAATTGAGACAATCAGAGAAATTCAAGTACTGAGAGTATGATTTTAAGTAAAAACTGTTAAATTTTTTAAGGTGTAATAACGATACCGTGGGGACTTCCCGGGCAGTCCAGTGGTTAAGACCTTGCCTTCCAATGCAGGGGGTGCGGGTTTGATCCCTGGTTGGGGAGTGAAGATTCCACATGCCTCATGGCCAAAAAAACCAAAACATAGGGCTTCCCTGGTGGCACAGTGGTTGGGAGTCCGCCTGCCGATGCAGGGGACACGGGTTCGTGCCCCGGTCCGGGAAGATCCCACATGCCGCGGAGCGGCCTGGCCCGTGAGCCATGGTCGCTCTGAGCCTGCGCGTCCGGAGCTTCTGCTCCGCAACGGGAGGGGCCGCAACAGTGAGAGGCCCGCGTACCGCAAAAAAAAAAAACAAACAAAAAAGAAACAAAAAAAAACCCAAAACATAAAACAGTAGCAATGTTGTGTACCAAATTCAATAAAGACTTTAAAAATGGTCCATATTAAAAAAAAAAAAGATACTGAGTCCATTTGTCCAGAGCAGTGAATTGATAATGTTCTTTTAGAATTTGGATTCCTATTCTTTAGTCTTGAGTTTACTTAAAACTAAAAAGTAACATTTTTTAAGAAATAGGAACTAAAAGGTGTACATCTAGTCCAACAATATCTGAGTAAATTTCAGTTCCTAACAACAGTAGGTGTCAACATATAATGTCAAATGAATGAATGAATTAGTGAATACCTTATTCAAAAATTCTACCTACTGTAATTAGAGTTGTGGGAATCACCAATTTGGAATTCTTATGTTTAGAAAGTACCTTACAATTTCATTTATTCTAATGCTTGTCTTCTCAGTAGGAATGAAGCTAAAAATGTAGCCAAGATAGAACTGCGTAATAGGGCTTCTCTCTTTAAGCCACTAACATTATTTGACCTTGAGTCAAGCATTCAATTCAAACCTCACACCAATCCACAATAGTAAGTACACTATGGAATATGAAAAGGAGAGCTTAAAACAAACCTAACTTGAAAATGGAACACAACTCAGGAACACAAGAAGCTGAAGAAAACATCCAAAAACCATAATTAACATCTTCAAAAAAATTTTTAAGATATTTCGGCCACCAAACAAGATTCCATAAAATAGGAACTATAAGAGAACAAGGAAAAATCTCTTAGAAATTAAAAATATGCTGCTGAATTTTTTAAAAAATCAGGAAAAGTAGGAGGTCAAGGATGAGAACATCTCCCAGGAAGTAGAACAAAAACATGAAGAAATGGAAATAAATAGAAAAAACAAAACAGAAAAATCAGAGGCTCCAAGAGGTCCAATTTATAATTGGAAACAGTTCCAGTAAGATAAAACTGAAGAGAAGCAATTTTTTAAAGAAGAAAATGTCACAGATTCGAAGGAAATATATTTCTTGATTGAAAGAGTCTAATGAATAACCAGTAAAAATGATTTTAACAAAAGACTAGACTAAAGCATATTATAAAATTCATCCAAGAATGAATAAAGCGATAATTCTAGAGGCTTCCTAAAGCACAAACAGGTTGCAAACAAAGAATTAGGAATCAGAATGGAATCAGACTTCTTAACAGCAACGCTGAGAAGTGGAAGAATCAAATCCTTCAGAATTCTGAAGGAAAATAATTTGTGTATAGAATTCTAAGCCCAGATATATTATAAAATCCAAGTATAAAAGTAGCAAAAATAAATAAAGGAAATGAAAAAGACATTTCAACTGATTTGGAAAAAAAATCCTTTCATTATTAGATCTTTTCTTAGGAAGATTTAGAGATATGCTCCAACAAATAAAGGAATATGCCATAAAAGAGAAGGATTGGGACTGAGGACAATAGGATCCAACACAGGAGAGATATGAAGAGATGTCCCAGGTGACAGCTACACTGCTGGCCGGGACAGCAACAAGGGCATATTAGAGTAAGAGGACAGAGGATTCTGGAAGGGAAATTTCCAGGAAGGAAGATGAAGCTGATAGATTTTGGAATGTGTTGAGTGTGTGTAAAATAACATTGATCAGTTATTGAGAGAAGTATAGGAACTCTGGAGGAAAATATAGGGGGTAGAAAAAAAGTGAGCAAATGAAAAAATAAGGCAGATGGTTAAAGTCTCAGTAGGATAGAACAATGACATTGTTTTTAGTAGCTTCTGTTCATACAGTTGATTTTTCTCCATCTTAAAAGGGCTCAGCTCTCACAAATGTCCTTTTCTAATCTTAAATGTCTACATATAAGTATAAATATGATTTTTCGGAAAACTACTTCTCAAAGTACGAAATATATTGAGCCCATTCTAAAAGAATGAACATGTCTGTATAATTAAGATTAGAGACTTCTGCAGTTCTAATATCTGCTGTTAGAAAAAAACCTTTATAAACAGGCACTTCAGAGAGGAAGAAACCTAAAAAGCTAATAAATATTAAAAAAGAACTAAATCTCACTGGTAATTAGGGAAGTACAAATTGAAAGAAAGGGGTTACCCATTCCATACCCATGATATCGGCAAATACTGAGAAGCCTAACAATGCTAAGTGTTGGGGAGAATCTGGAGAAACTCGACCTCTCGTACATTGCTGCTGAGACTTATACTATACAATTTTAGAGAGAAATCAGTAATACCCAGCGAAACCAAAGACATCCCTACTACTTCTAGGTGTTCATAATCTACATAAACTCTCACTCATGTGCACAAGGAGATGTGCATAAAAGAATGTATACTGAGAAGCGTTTGTAATACAAAAATATTGGAAACATCCTAATTGCTCATTAGTAAGGTAATGAATATGCTGGTGTTTATTCACGTAATGGAAGAGCATACAGCAGTCTAAAATTAACTATTTGTGCTACATGTACAAATATGCACGTTGAGTGAAAAAATAAGTTGCAAACAGACATATACACACACATGCACATGGAGCGGGGGAGAAAGGGAAGAAGGGCAGGCTCTTTTATACTATCACTACGTACATATGTATCCATAAACAATATATCATTTTTTGTTTTCCACTACATTTATATGTATCCATAAACGATAAACAATATGTCATATTTTTGTTTTGTTAAAACAAAACAAAAAAATATGTTTATTGATACATATATATGTTTATGGCATCAAAACACACTGTGGAAATGATATATACCAATTATAGGAAATTGGATAACTCTGAATAGGAAAAAAGAAAAAGATAAGGGGAAGGGATTTCATATCTAACATTTCTTTCAAATAAAAAAAGGGCAAAGAGATATCTGAAGCAAATATGGTATAAAGTTAACATTTGTTAAATGCATGCCTGATACAGATTTTCTGTACTTTTCTGTAAATTTGAAATTTTCATAATTAAAAATCTTTTATGTTTTATGTTAATTTTTTAAACTTTTATGTTAAAAAATGCATGAAAATACAGAGCAACCAATTGCAATATGTGGTCTTTATTTGCATACTGAGTCCAAAAAACAAGCTGGAAAAAGGACACACGTACTACATTTATAAAACAATTGGAAACTTGAACCCTGACTATATGTTGATATTATGGAAGCTTTGATAATTTTTCCTAGGTGTGATAATAGTTTAAAAAAGAGAGCCTTATCTTTCAGATATGTATGTATCAGTACATACATACTGATGTATCAGTATATGCTTACAGATGATTTTTAGAATTTGCTTCAAAATAGCACAGGGTGTGTCTTGTTGCTGGGCATGGGGGATTGGTGGGTGGGAATCTACATAAATCACCACTGGTCATAATTTCCTAATTTTTTGAAGTTGGGTGATGGTACATGAGCAGTTATTATACTCCTCTGCTTAATTTTGTACATGTTTCAAACTGTGCATACATTCAGGTAATCAGGGAATATGTCAAGCTCAAATTTTAAATCAAAACAAATTAAGATGTTCCAACCTCAGAGTCCCTGTTAAGAAGCAGGGACAGCTTTTTAAGATTGTGCTGAATTAAACAATATGTAGGTCTCCAGCTACAGGGACAGGGCAGTATTTTCATGGCATTGAATTCCTCTTAAGGTTGTACAGACCAGGGACTCCTAAGTACCATGGCAATAAAACTGGAAACTGCCCTCTGCATGACTCTACCCACACTGAAAGAGTTATGCCTCTCATTTTGCTGAAAGAAGAACTGAATTCATTTCTCTGCCAGGTGAATAATGCAGAAAATCAACCTAGGAATTTTAATGCTGCATTTACTTCTTACTGGTTCAGCAGAGGGAAAAGCAGATGTTAAAATCCTTAAGCATACCAGATCCAGTGTTTTTCTTTAAACTAGAAGAAGGCAAGCAACTAGATCAAACACACCCAAGCTAATTAGTTCTACCTCCTTCTTAATAATTATGTTATTACCAGACTTTTAAAAAAAGGTACCCAATTCTTTAAAGGTATATAAATGAGTGATTTTTTCTCTTGATCAACTACAAAATTATGAGATGTCAAAGAACTTACATGCCTTTTTCTGTTCTGAGAAGTTGGTATTTACAGTTTTCAGAGCAACATAAAATTTTTTCTTTTTGAAAACGAGAATCACTTTGTAATTCTTATCTGTTTGAAATAACATTTGCTGGGAAGCCAAACCCTGAAATATCTTTTCCAACTGCAGCTTTGAATTTATGTCACTCAAAAATGATTAAAATTTTAAAAGTACAACATCATATATAGAAAATGTTTTGTTCAATGTAAACTTTCACACTCAACACTCTTTTCATATTTATGTTTGCAATCAGAGCAAAGATTACTATATTACATTTCTGGAAATTAAACTTAAATACTTTTAGAAATTGTACCATTAGAGAAGTAGGCAGTTTGCAGAACAGAGGCAACATTAGGACTTTATTAAAACAGGAATCAAATGAGAATATATATACTAAGATTAATTACTTTACTCCTTGAAGCCATCTCTTCCTATAGGAGATGATTTTACATTGTCTTATGCATACAAATGTCATGTGGAGCTACTCTAGATGTTAATATTTGTGCTTCCTGACTTGTGACCTATGACTAACACTGGAGCCTAAGAAACCAATTTCCCTTTAATTATCTACAAGGTGACACAAATTCCCAAGTTTACACTACATCCTCCTCCTTTTAGATCTCTTTCTTCTGTAAACAACTCTTCTTAAGAAGGAGCCACAGCATTACCATACAATTTAACTTCTCTTTAGTGGAATCAGCCACCGAGAGCAAAGAGCAAGTAGCCTCAGTGACTTAGTGCCCAATGGCCCCAGCGCCTTCCAGACCAATAAGGGCCACTAAGCACACTGCCCTCTGACAGCCTGTTACCTCACAGAGTAGGAAGATGCAGACACAGATAACTATAAAAGAGGCTAATGAACACTGTCCACAGGTGGACACCACTTCAGAGATCTTCCAAAGAGAGCATTTTTAGATGTGGTAGCCAGGACAGGCTTCAGAGCAAAGACAGAACTGGAGTTGAGCCTGGCTGACCAGAATGTCAACAGGAAGAGGTGGCCTCGGGTGGAGGTATTTTAGGTAGAGCTCACCCCTACTGCAAAGGGGAGGAAATGCTGGATGCCATAAGAAAAGAGAGCTGTTGGGTCTGGTGGAATTATGAGTTAGGGCAGATAAATCAAAGGGGTGGGGATGTGTTGGAAGATTGTGGCGGGTTTTGAATGGGAATGCTGGGAGTTTTAACTTTAGGAGGTAAGTTTTGCAGCTGCTGGTGATTAGGACCCTTCTATGGTCCCGTGTCTATCTACATACTTGGCTTCACCTGCACATGTAAGTCCAAGGCAGGGTCAGAAGGGAGCTGTTATTCCCCATTTTTCATCTGCTTGGAATAAGCCCACATTTAGCCAGTCATGTTTCCATCCCTTTGATGGACAGAACATTATTTATTTTTTCAGTTAGGAGAGGGTGTGTCAGAAGGAAAACTGTTTTGAGCTTCTTGTCCATTCACTCTTCAATCAACACTGAGTGCCTAGTATGTGCCCTGCACTGGGTCGGACACCAGGGAAACCGAGTTGAACAAGACTTTGTCTCAGCACCCAGGAAGTCTATAGCCCATACAATCACTTCAAAAACTGTTCCAGTTTCTTCAAAGCTAAATAGGCACCAATTCCAGGATGAATTCTACTCCTAGGTATTTATCCAGAAAAGTGAAAACATAATTCACAAAAAGCCTTGTACAGACTGTTTATAGCAGTTTTATTTATAAGAGCCAAAAGCTAGAAATAAGCCAGGTATCTATCCACAGAAGACTGGATAAGTGTGGTAAATTCATCTAAGCAAGATTCCTTAGTAATAAAAGGGAACCAATTACAGATTCATGCAACAGCATGGATGCATCTCAAAAACAGTATGTTGAGCGAAAAAACCCTGGACACACAAAGGTACATAGTATTTGATTCCATGTCATTCTAGAATAAGCAAAATTAACCTGTGGTTGATGGAAAGCAGATGAGTAGCTGCTTCTGGGAGTGAAGGTTGGTTGGTAAGAGGTAGAAGGGAGCTTTCTAGAGTGATGGCAGTACTCTGTGCCTTGAAATTCTTTCCACAAAAATGATTGAATAATAGAGTTAATATCTGAGCATTCAATGTATGTAAATATCTCAAACAAACAATATATAGCAACTTAAGAGTCCAGAGGGAAAACAAGTGACAAAATATGGTGGAAAGTAACACAAGGATTTACTGGACACTAGAATCACAAGGAAAGCTCCTAACACAGATTGGGAGGGTCTGGATGGGCATTTGGAGGAAAGTGACCCTGGAGCTGGGGTCTTGAAAGATGAACAAGAGTTTACCAGGTTGAGAATAAAGGGTGGAGGAGAGGATATTCCTGAAAGAGGAAATAGATGTACAAAAGGGGCAGATTTATGGCCTTTCACATAAATGGAAGAACTTCCTACGGCTGGACCACAGGGAGAGAAAGGACAGAGCAGCATGAGATGAGGCTGAGAGATCAGAGGTCAGATCAGGCCTCCAGGCCCAAGCACATAACCTCCTGCGCTTCATCAGCAATGACTAATTTCAGCACACGGTGCATTTGAATAAGCCCAAGGAAGGTGACCCAAAAAAGCCCTAAGAGGACTGGACACAAATCCTTATCCACAGGCCCAAATGCTGGCCTAGGGGCTAAACAAAACTCTATCTAAAATTCATTGTGTTGTATTTGGTATTCAGAAGACAACCCACGTGGTAAATCACGTCGGCATATGTCTCGTTTGGATTTCAATTGTTCCTACGGGAGAAAGGGTGTATTTGAAGGGTGTGCCATACACAATGAGTTTATTTCAACACCCACTTACATCACTGGTTTTCTTCCTAGTATACTTTAAGGAATAGTAGCCCTGCAAGGTTCTGGGCTGGAGAAGAGGATGTTGTGGTTAAATAGGTTTGGTATGTGCCACTTTTGGAGAGTCACAGTACACATGAGCACAATGAAAGTTTTGAAGAAGTTGTGTAGTCGCCAAACCGCCATTTCCCAGTACCATCTGCTTATGGGAACCTTCTATCATGTACTGTGGAATGTTTTTTGAGAAGTGTCTATTTAGATAATACTCCAATGAGACATAATATGTCCTTCAGGTCCCCAGAGCAACTATTTTGGAAGCGGCCCAGTGGATGAAGCAACTGAATGTTCTTCCTAATGCTCTGCTCCTTTTTTAACACAAGGTATAACAGTAACAGTGACAATAACTGTGTCTACTGAGGGTTTCCAAAGTTCTCAGAATTGTACGTTTCGTCTTATAAAATCCTCATACCACCTACAAAGTAGATACTGTCAGAAGTCCAATTTTACAGATGAGGAAACTGACACACACCAAGTTTAAACACTTGCTTAAGTTTTCACAGGGGGTAAATCTGAACCCAGGCCTTCTATCTTCACCACTATGCCACTCAGCCACCTCCACTGTTCAGTATTAATCAAGTTTATTCCTTCATGCATTCATTTGTTAATCTATTCATTGATTCATTCATTCAAATCCCTCATGTAAAAGTGAAGTACCAGAAAATACACCTAAAGTTCATTACATTGGAAAAAGCATCGTTTTAGTCTATGTTTGCTGAAACTTGGTTTAGGAGGTGGGAGAAGATGTATTCTTTATCTTTTCATCTTTGAATGACGGGGAAATATCTCATCACCTACCTCCTTCACATGAACATATGTCTCGTCTTGACCATTCTGGTCAAAAATGATATTGCTAGGCAGGTTTCCGCCCTAGTGTTTTTTCTGGGTCCTTGTTGAATTAGTCATTTAATCATGCGCTTCATGAAATAAATTTTCTGAAATTTTCCTGAACCACACATCCTCAAAGTTAGCCAATGGTCTAAAAAGATAAAATAACCATCTCTAAAAAAAAATGCCCACCATATCTATATATTACCTATATCTCTTATCTGAAGAGGAAATATTTTAATTTGAAATATTGTAACTCACTGGCAGCAGCATTTGCAAAAACCCTTCCATATTCCTATCAGAAGCAATGATAATTTCTTTGAGTAGGATAATTTTAATGTGATTTTTCCCAGTACTTTGCTCACACAGTTAAGATTTAAGCTTTTCCCCGCTACATCCATTAGGGTAATCACCTCATACCCAGCTCAGAGCAGAGGTAGCTCATAAAAGACAAATGTAGTATCTGATCTTTCACGACGCTTTACCTCAGGCTGCTTGTTCAGCATAAAATAACTAAAATTTTTTTAAAAATCTTTGCAGATAGTTGAGTGAAGTACCCTAAAAGGCAGTAAACACACCCTCCCCCTTGCAATACTGCTGCATTCTCCTTTCAAGGGGGATGGGATTCCAGTCCACAGTCCTCGGGGACACATCAGTGTGTGACTGTACTTCCTCACACTGGAGCCCAAATGCAAAATAGGGCCTCATGATTATGCTGACTAACAGACCATCAGATCTTGGCCCAAACCTTCCTTTTGTTTTTTCCTTCCAAGCTATGTGCCAGTGAAAAGTAGTTTGCACATGCAAAACTTTGTGGGTGCATTTCAGAGCTCCTGCTGAACAGAAGCATCAAGTGTCTAAAAATACAGGATGAGCTCTACTTTGTGTATAATCTATCATGCCAACCTGGACTCATTAACAAGTAATCAAAAACAGGTTAGCTATTTTTGGTAGGAATAAATTTATCAAGAGTCAGAAGTTTAATCTACTCATTGGAAGTAACGCAGCTTTAAAAGCCTTTAGTTTCTTAAAAGAAGGTTCCATTTTAATCAGATGGAATATATATTAAGAATTATACATTCCATATTCTTGTTATATAATAACATCCCCAAAACAGAGCCATATGGAAACAAGTCAAGAAAACACAACCTACATTTATCCAAGAGTTTAGGCTTACGTAATTTTAAGAATATTTAATAGCTCCATATTTACTACACTAAAATAAGAAGAAAAAATAATCCAGCACAGCTAAACAGTTGACTGCAAGGGTGCATCTGAAATGACAAGAATACAAGCCTAAGATCCTAAACACAGATTCTAGAAGCTTTTGGCAAAGCCAAGTATGTGAAGTCTCTTTCTCCTTGACTCCTAATATCTCACCATCCCACCTTCTGCCATCTGCCTCTAGCAAATGTCAGTGGATTCCCAGGATGGAAGCATGTTTCCTTTCTGATTCATTCCTGAAAGACTCCCCAAAATATGGCCTACTGCAACTGAGCATGACTGCCCTGAATTCACGGGAAATCACCAAAGCCATAGTCTTCTTTCAGCCATCCAGAAGAATCAAGAATCCCTCCCATCTAAAGGACTGGTGTCTAAATCGAACACTTACAGACTCCTATACTGACAGCCCAAACCATCTTTGAGAAGTAGGAACTTCAAAATTCAGAGTCTACAAGAAAGTACTGAGGCTTCTGAGGACACGTTAGAAAACAGAGCGTTAAAATCACCTCCTGATTTGGGGTTTTGCATGGACAGGGCTCTGAGCAGGCGATTCCTGTTTTTTGTTGCTGGCGGATTTATGAGACTCTTAGAACGCAAGGCCCTTATTGCAATGTTATAACATTCTGTGTGATTAACTGATTGCAAATCACTGCACAGGGTGCCAAGATCGCTGGTAGGAAGCAGGTCATTAAATAAAATTAAAACTCTGCCAATGCTTCTTCCAAAGCTTTACAGCAGCACCAGTCCTTACAAAATGACCTCAATTCACCTGAAAGTCTCCAGTATTTTTGGCAGATGATCCAAATATTCTATATTTAATCCAAACATCCAGCATGTTATGTTTTAGGAAGAAAAACCTGTAGTGTAATGAAATTTGCACAAAGAGAGCTATGGAAAAGAGTGAAAATAATTAAATTCTGCACAGTCGTACTGTGAAATTGTTCAGCAAAAGGCTCAGGGTCCTATCTTGCAGAACCGGGAACCTCTGTAAGACCACATTTTTCCTTAGGTAAACCTTCAAACCAAGCATTAACATTTCAAATTAAATTGAATTAATATCTTACCTAGAAAGCGAATGGGTACCCGGGCCCCCTCTCCAAGCAAACCCCACAGTGATTTATCATGGCAAATTAGCATCTCCACAGATCAAAACCCAGGCCCCGGCTTACTTATTATCTGGCTCGAAGTCTGAGCAGAAAAAGAGGACAAGACGTTGCCTCCTCAGCCAACTGTTTCTGGGGACTAACCAGCTGAGGACACATAGGTGCCTTTCAGTCAGTCTGTCTGGGGTAGAGCAAAGGGATATATTCCTTAAGATGCCACCACATTTAATTTTAAGATTGCTATGATAAATATATGATCTTTCAGGCAATACTTTAAGGCTGACAAGTAGAAGGTGCTGCCAGGGAAATTGGTTCACATTCTAAGAGTGTACTTAACGACACAAATACTAATTGTTTTGCCTGGGGAGATACATTGGACTGTTAAATAGGACTTAGCAGAAGAAAAAGGGTTTAAGAAAGTGTTTCACTGATGCTGAGCTAGCTGCCCATGTTTAATTTACTGGTGTTCAAGCTACTTTATGGTTAAAAAAGAAATGCCCCAGTGAACAGATAGGCTGACTAACTGTTGTTCATTAACAATTAAATGCTAAATTGTTTATGTGACATCTTCCTCAAAGGACAGCAATGAATTCATTTCTACTTGTTTAGAATAAATTAAGGCATTTTATGGAGAATATGTTTTAACTGTTTGAGCTTTCATTTGCTACACATGGCCATGTGTGGCTATACGTACAATATTCTAAAGGGAAAAATAACTCATATAAGAAGATGCTCTCTAGAGTTGAACAAAGAGTACCTATATCAAACTGATAAATGAGGCTATACGTCTGAAGACAAATTTATTTCAACATTAATGAGGAAGAAAAGTTGGCAACTGTTAAAGTCTGCTACCTAGAATCCAGAAAGGTATTCATGGCAAGCAATTTTATAGTTATCCTGATATTTCAGGAATGCCACCTCACATATACCCATCTTAAAAAGTTTTCAAACTCACTCAATCCAGGTAGCTAGCCTGGAGCACTTGCCTACTCCACCTGTATTAACCCCCATCACACTCCACAAGTCTATTGGCTTTCCTCAACCTGTTTCAATGCCTCAGTCAAGTCAAGCTGTGTGACTCAAGCTCATAGTTGCTTTCATTTCTGCTAAAGAGTGTGGACCTTGACTCCTTCATTCATGTCACAAATTTTTATCAAATGTTCATTAGATGCCAAACACTGTGCACTGTGCTTTGTCAATTGTGATAGAGCAACGAACAAAGGAGATAAATGGAGCGCCCCACTCTCTTGAAGCTCATTCTACAGTGGGACAGGCAGACCTTACATAATTTATTACACATGTCATTAATTCAAATTATGAGAAGTGCTAACAAGGGGTGCTTCCTGGTGATTCTGAGCCTTGATTTTTATCAGTCTATACAGGACTAACAAGGACAAATAAATTCAGGATAACTGAACTCAAAAAGAGATTAAGGTCATAAACCAGAACACAATTTTTAAATTTAAAATTGGTTTAAACCAAAATACTCCTGTTGGGTGTTCTCAACATTTTCTTTCTGGCAGGAAAGTCTATTCAGGGAACTCAAGTATTATCAGAAGTTTTCCTGGGGATATATTGATATAATGCAACCATTTATATAATGCAACCCATGAGGGTTGGATGTTCTGTAGATATGGAAGTTCTACATCCCAAGTTGAGATGTTCAGTCTTGCTGCCAAAATCTCTCTTAACATTTGGTTCTGAAAACATGGTTGACTGATGTAACTTCTTCTCTCAGAGATGAACAAAGGGAAACAAAATGCTGTGACTTATTTCCTAAGACAGTTCCGGTGATATACTAACAAATACCTCCTCTTAGACCAATATGGAAAAGTAGTTAACCCTTTATATTCTAATCTATTTCCAGTCTGAGTAAAAAAAGTCCCCAATTTACATATTTTTTAAAAATCACATTTGAAACTATTGGCTTCCTGCTGACATTTAGGAGACATTTTCATTTCTATCGGCAGGCCACCTCTGAATCACAATTACAATGAATTCTTTCTACCAGGTAGGGATGAAGCTGAAGTTCACCGGATCCCAGAATATCCTTGGCAATTTTTTTCTTTTTAAGTTCTGCTAACACTTCCTTCTCTTTTGTACAGATGAGGAATTAAGGCTTAGGAATCACGCAGCAGCCATACGAGCCTGAGTTAGCATTTGAACCGAGGTTCTCTAACATCAGGCCCAGTGCAGGGGAAGATAACAGGACGGCTGCTTCAGAATCACTTAAGGAAAATGTCAGATACACAAATTTGCAGGCCCAGCCAAGTCCTACCAAATCAGAATCTCTGCACAGAGGAATTCGTATTTCTATTGCCTTCTCCCAGAAACCATGGTACACAGCCAGCTACAGTAACCACGGTTCTAGCAGCCAATCCCACCCACGGCATCTCACTTCTCATGAGCCTCACAGTTAGAGGGTGGCCCTCCGTAACACCATCACAGGATTTTGGGAGCTGGAGTTGGGGGGGGGAAAGTGAAAAAGAAAAGTTGTCTTCTTTGAAACACAGAGACAGCAACCACCATCTCACAGGATGTTGTAAAGGGCAAATGAGACCATGAATTCAAAATGTGCTTTTGAACGGCATGAAGTACCATATAATATTACATTAATTCACCCAAAGGTGAATTAACTGGGATGGAATTTCCAAGCCAAGAGGAATATAAACGTCTCAATTTAAGTGAAAAAGAAAGTACAGGTTAGACCATCTATTTTTACAAATAAAGTTTTACTGGAACACAGCTAATCTCATTCTTTTTTTTTTTTAACATCTTGATTGGAGTATAATTGCTTTACGGTGGTGTGTTCGTTTCTTAAGGTACTGTCTATGGCTGATTTAGAGCTATAACGGCAGAGTTGACTATATGCGACAAAGACTGACGGCCTGAAAAGACGCAAGTATTCACTGTGTGGTCCTTTAAGGAAAAGTCTGCCACGCCCTCTGAACCAGATGGTCATATTTTTCTTAAGCAAACATTAAACATCAGTCCTTAGCTGAACACCCCACATTTTAGGCAAGTCCTGAAAATTGAATTTTCACGGTTGGATGGACATGGGGGTGAGAGAGGAGACAGTCCCCAGATTCTGATTTGTGGAAGGCATGATGTTTTCTTTGCCCACTTTGGGTCATTGTCCCAGGAGTCATTGAGACTGACAGGAGCACGCCTTATCCTTCAGGTATGTTTGGTACCTAAATGGT